>NC_060019.1:8400000-9000000 GCF_021134715.1 Daphnia pulex | reverse complement strand
AAGTGGTGTCGGCCGGACAAAGAGTTTGGGGCACAAAGCGGTCTAGCGTGAAATGCCACTGGACCTCTTCATCTTGTAGGCCTATCTTGTCCCCGAGTGTGTGCTGCACATTAGCCCTCTTGGCGTTATAGTCGTCGTCTAGCGTCAAGTGGGAATTGCCTTTTTTCGTCGCCCAGCATGGCGTTGTTATTAGGTGGAACTTTAGCACTCTTCTCGGCCCTGTGTACTTGCGTCACTTTGGGTCAGAACCTTTCCAGCGGCGGATTCGACGACGACAAGTTCCTTTCCGTACTGGCCACGGGTGAGCTCCCGTTAATTCAATGCTGCGGTGTCGGTGAATTGTACAGACCTGGGCTGGATTTCTGCAAGAATGAATCAATCCTTGATGATGTCGATCCGCTCCCAATCTACTCGTCTTATACCAACAGCAGCAACGAGAATCCTTTTCTACTGTCGTTGAACGACGAGCGAGTGCGGACCCAGCGCGCGCTGAAACAATGTCCCGACGGATTCGTAGCCAGAACGACGGATCGCTTCCAACTGTTTGAAGATTTCTCGATGAAAAGCGGAGAAGGAGGAGGATTTCTTCCGGCGGCCGACTATTGCATTTATCCGCAGAGCCAATCTCGTTCGGCGGCGTCGGCCGACGGCCCGTCATTTCAATACGCCGCTCGCTATTGCGTTCACGCCGATTGCGACAATGTCCCGTGCATCCGCAAATGTTGTCCCCTGGGAATGGCCGTCGACGTCAACGACAAGGCCTGCAAATTAAGCGACGAGCCTTTCAATGAGACAGTCCACCGAGCATTCGACTTGACTCCAGAGATGAAAATCGTCGACGGTTACGGATTCGGAATGAATTGCTACGACGAGGCGAGCAATTTGCTGGAATTGACCGAATTCCACATCCTTAGCAGCGGCCAGATGTACGCCCCCGACTACCCCTACGATGAACGAGCCACTTATCAATACTGTGTCGACAATTTCGTCTCAGGAATTGTAAGTAACTTAGTAGCTATTTGATTGGCTGACGACACGTAACGTTTGTCGCATTTCCACTCTTGACTAATATTTGCGCAATATTTTTGTTATCTTGTACCAGCAGCAGACTCAAGATCAAAATCAAAAGAGTCCGATGAAGGGACTGCGATGTTTCCCCCAGTACTTCAACTTGAATGAAGCCAATCAATTGGCTCATTCCATCTATCCGTATCTGCTCTTCATTTCCTCCGGTTTTTTGTTTCTCACTTTTATCGTCTACGCCTTCCTGGCATCGGAGATTTTCAATGCTCACGGTAAAAGCCCCCCTTTTCTTTTTTCTTCTTCCTATACAATATCCCCTCAATTAATCGTGGGCGTGATATTACTGTATAACTCTGATTACATAGGATTGATCGTCATGTGTTACGTCGCTTCGATGGCTGTCCTTTACGCCTGTTTGGGAATTTTCCAGCTCCAGCTGGTTGTACCAAATTTACCAGTCGATCCGGGCTACACCTGCATCGGATTGGGTGAAATGAGATGATGATTGTATATCTTTTGGGTTCGGTTTACTAACTTTTTCTGTCTGTTGTGCCATGCGGTGTGTCGCGATATGATAAATGCGATATGTCGCAGCTGTGGTGACGCACTTTTTCTTCCTGGCCACCTTCTCTTGGCTTCACGTCATGTGCTTCGACATATGGCGGACTTTTAGGTTGGTTTTCTTATATAGATGTATAGCGTCTTGTTTGTCGCATTCGATTTGGTTTGGGTACGACTCTTGACAACTTTGTGTTTGCATTTGGCGCCCCGCCACTCGATAGAAAATCGACTCCGAAACCGTTTAATCGCCGAGTGGGCGCCTCCTTTATTCCGTACTCTATTGTCGGATGGGGATTTCCTTTCCTGATCGTATTGACTGGCCAAGTGTTGGATCGCATTGTCGAGTCCCGCGGCAACAGCTCCGTCATTCAACCGCTTTTCGGCGAAGGACAAACTTGTTGGTTTAATGGTATGAAGATAATTTCCTTATTCGGTCTTGTCTTTTTTCACCGTGGTCGTCCATCTTGTTATCTTTTACGACTTTCAGAGTGGAAGTCTCTCTTTTTATATCTGTACGGACCTGTGGCCGTGATCGTGCTGGCCAACCTTTCCTTCTTCGTCATGACGGCCATTCAACTGTGCAAAACACGCAAGGATTCGGCTCTGGCCCTCAGGAACCAACAGTCGCAAAATCACATTACCAGACAAAGGTATTTGGTTGCCATAACAAGGAGAGACAATGTCTGGACATTCACATTCATATAAGGCTACATATCACTTGTAGGATCCGTGTCATCTTCAGTTTGTTCATTCTGATGGGCGTGTCGTGGACGATGGAAGTCATCTCGTTTGCCGTCGGAGGCTCCTACTTGGTCTGGTACATCTTCGACATGCTCAACATTTTCACCGGTGTCTTTGTCTTCATCATTTTCGTCTGCAAGAAGAAAGTCTGGAAAATGTTGAAGAAGAAATTCAAGTCTTTGCGAGTCAACGGGCTGCACATTCTCTGCCCGTGTTGTCCCAGCAAACAGCAGAATCCGGCGCTGCGTGCCTCTCGAACCAGCAAGCAGAGTTTCTGTCGACATCAAAGCCGCAGTTCCGTTTCCACTCCGTCTCAGCTCTACTTTTTGAAGACCAGCAACGATTTGAAGACGAAATTGTCGCGAAAAAGTGTCGACGAAGAGGACACTTGCATTTAGATGAGACACGACAATGGCGTCTTCTTGTTTATTTCTTTTGTTCCTTTTGCGCTCGAGTTGATTACGTAACGCTCGTCTCGAGCCAAGTCAATAAAACTCAATTGACGGGTTGTTGTTTTCGTTTCGTTTGTTTTTTTCCCATCAGGGCGGATGCATGCAGAACAATTTTTCTACTTTGGGTCGTCTACGTCTATTTATAGTTTTGTTGAATTTATGGTGATATGCCTGAGCATATAAACGTATTTGTCGCATTTCCATGTGAGCAGCAGTCGCAATAATCGATATGTTATCATTGGCTCCGTATATATGCAAAGCCTCTTTTTCTATAGTTTCTATTTGATCCTCTATTATATATAGACGTCTGATGTGTATACCCGGCATTGTTCCTATTACTGTTTAGTTTTGTTATTCGAAATTTGCCGATGTACTTTTTTTATTTAAAATAATACAGTGCTTTGCGTCGTGCGCCCTATATTTGAAATAGATCTTAAAAAAAGGGGGAGAAAATCGAACGTACATGTGCCGTCACTTTTATTTTCCTCGTTTCCTGGTGATGTCGTTTCCATCTGGTAAAAACGGAACCGCACAGCTGATCGCATTTGTTGCCGACGTGCACATGGTAGACGATAGTACAGCTGGCATGACGCATGGTGCTGGGTCCTACACCGGACGTGGCTCCACAGCGTCGGGTTTCCATGCTGGCTAACGCAATTCTCGGCGCTGGAAAAGAGCCCAGGGCAGAGCCCAGGGAGATCTACTGTATACCGAGAGAGCAACTGCTGGCATATGATATGATTTCAGTAATGCGGGGGCATCAGAACAATCAGCTATCCGCCCTAACAAAGAGTGAATAACAGAAAGAAGGATTCGTAAATAGTCGGTTTCGTGTGATATTGAGACTGTCTGGTCTGTGCGACATTTTCTTGGCGACAATGACGCTCGTACATATACGTGTGTCTTGTCAGATGCACGTAAGTTGTCACGTGCGCTGCTGGTAAAAGCTTCTAGGTCGCTGACTCGACACGTAATGACGGGAACAAAAGTTTCAGATGGGAATCCAGTACGAAATATGGACGCAATAGCGCTGCAAATAAAAATAACTGTTGGCAATACATTAATAACAAGTTTTCAAATAAATTCGGATATTTATTGGCTGCTAGGCGATAACTGGAGCGTAGCAATAATCCCGACGATCAAAAAAGCTGGTAAATAAGCGACTTTATATAAGCTCTAGTTGCGTAACTTTTAGTGAGAAGCAGTCGTATCCAAGTCTGCCAATAAGCAGTCTCGTGTCATAAAAGCAACATCTCATAACAAGTTTGAAAACCCGCGCAATATAAAATCCATCAGGAAGCACACGAGTTTTATGTGAGTCACTTTTTCAAACCTGACTTATCGGTGCCGATTCGATGGGGGAATTCCGCAGAACGCCAATCTGTCTGAAAGACATGTACGGTGGCACAGCCTATACTTCGCGGTGCGTTCGAAATACTTTTCCCATGATATATTACCGCAATAACAAGAGCAATACAGTAAAGTGGCAATACCTACATAGGCCGGATCTCTCTCTCTCTCTTGGCAATTTCAAAAACTTGACTCTCTCAATATTTTATCCAAACGAGAAGCACATGCAATCGTTACTTCCCCCATATTAGATTTCTTGGCGGCGTCATATCTTTTTATCGCTTTAAGGAATATGCATTATGAGACAGAGGGAAAATCGTGAAAAATATAAAGGTGAATAATCGTGATCTCCCCACAGAGTCAATTGACTAGGAAGTAAAGTGTAATTGCACCCGAGGGAGTCGCTGGGCAAAAGCGGGAATAATTCACGTCACTGATTGGATAGGTATGTTCGGGTATATTTATGTCCATTCTTAGAATTGTTTCTAATTATCTGTACAATTTCCTTATCAAGAGACCCTTATTTGAGCGGACAGTTATATATACGTTATTCAGAACATCTCTTGACAACATTTGAAACCAACCGGCCATTATATACGCATGGATACAATCCGGATTGAGGGGAACAACTCCTGGGTCAACAGTCAGCTCAAGGCGATAACTACTACGCACAACATCCCAATATTTGCCAACATGTTCTGTTATAAGATTGCATCCCATATATATCCACGCCATGTTAAGTGGGGTCAAGCTGTTGAAGCCGGAAATTGGCTGCTGCTGTCCGCATCCATTTAATCTCATCCGCCAAGGATCAATAAAATAACGTCTATATGCCGCTCGCAAATTCGCATCGGTTTCATTATTTTTGCAAACCAGCAAAAACCGCCGCCCCTTAACTGTGTCAAATGGCTAGCAAAAGTCAAAAGAGTCACCTGAAAGGTTGTTTGACTTTTTGGATTGTTCCGCCTCGCAGTTCTTAAAAAACATTTTTTTTTTTTTTAATATTTACAAACGTCTGGTGTCATTCAGTGCCGGCGGTCTCACCTTGGAAATTCACGGCCCGTGAACCGCACTCAATCACGATCTCATCCGGCAGGAAATGAAGACCAACAGCAGGCGGAGTTGGACTTAATAAAGAGGCTTCGCATTTCGTTCACTCTCTCCACAGACATGTCAGCAAACTCTGTTTTTATTTTCCCCTCTTCTTTTCAAGGAATTCAACCTTTCAAATATACACCAAGTAGAATAATTGATACAAACGTCAATGACGTCATCTCACGCAATTCACGCGGTTTTTTTAAAAGGGCAGCTAGGGAATGTTCTGTATGCGGAACGGAAACTGCTGTCAACACATTCTGGGTTATATTTAGACGTGAAATTATTAGGAAGAATCTGCAGCAGTCGAAATCCAGCTGCATCTCCATCCAATGTATCGCTTTGTCGATTCCTGATTCATTTGTTTCTTCTTTTACTTTCCAATGGCGGACTCGGAATATTGAGTGCGGTGGTCCAGAAATACAGCTAGATGGGATGTGTGTGGTCGTCTTCCAGGTTTATGTTAATTTCTTTTTTTCTTCAATATTACGTCATGATTCTTTGATCACAATAGTACTACAGTATATATATAGCCAACTATATTCTCGTTCTATGCTTCTTTCCGTCGAAGTTTAATCGTCGGTTATGAGTATTGAGTATACTGGATAAGGTTGCTCCGAGCCCTTGATGTACATCTTCGGAGGATCTTACATATATATTATTGATGCCGGTGTAATTGTTTATTGATTGCAGTGAACTGAAGTCTGTTGGATTCATCGTATTTCGCGTACAATGGAAGATTTCAAAGAAATTGTCCAATCCGCGTTCAATCTCTTTTGTACCGTGATTTCTACGACTTTTTTGCTCCCCCGTATACTCTTGTTTACGTTTGCGAATCGGAAATGAGGTCGAAAGTCTAGACAGATGAAAGGGCCTTCTCCTTGTGTCCTACCAGAATCGATGCTGATGAAACACTTTATTTTTTTTTGAAAAAAATCGCAGTGGCCTTTTCCGAAAATTTCACAGAAATCCAGTTGGAGATCAAATTTACGGTATGGATGCTCCATGAAGCCATGAAATTGTTTTCTTCAGAATAGAGGTCTTAACGGACAACGGGACTAAAGATATATCCGCTGATCCCGCTCACGTGAAACGCTTCCAAGAAGAAATACAGATAACTGACTGACTGGAAAGGATCTTATTGTGGTGATTTCAGTCTGAATTTTATTATTTATCGGTTTCGTGCCGATTTCGAGCCTTACTTTTATCTTAATTGTCGTAGCCCTGGGGTTTAGCTCTAAATTGATGACAAAAGCTTTTGGATACTAAAATAATCCCGATCCGCTCAGCGGATGTCTCGGCGGATGTCTTTGGCGAAAAAACCTCTTTGATCGTTTTTGACTGGTTTGGATTTAGGGAAGGGGGTCGATTTTTAATTATATCGATATCTTAAGCAAAACTTTGGCTAATTACAATATTAGTGTCGTCTGCTTGCATTTTATTTGCAAGTTTTGAAAAAGACAAAGAGACGAAGTTCAAGATTACGAAGAAAACGATCAATTATTTTTGGAAAAGTACACGTAACTGCACGAAAAATATAGCCAAGCAAATAATGTATTATAAATTGTGGTCGTCGTGTCAACTCGGTTCGCTTCTCTTTATATGGAATAGCTTAATACCTACTCCATGCTGTTAAGCAGGTAAAAAAAAACCCTAATAAACTAAGAACACAAATGCAACGATTATGGGAGCTTATTAAATAGAAGAGTTAAACCTGTTGCAAAATTTGTGAAATGTTAGTTTATGGTTAGCATGTCTATCATGTAATAAGCCCCTTGTCAATGCACAGCAGTTTATTTACACATGGTTTATGTAACCTTTTTCTTTTCTGTAGATTTGAGGTGTGAGCCAGCCATCATATCCACAAGATGTGCAAGTTTTGCTTCTACTTTTATTGACCTGTCATCAGCAACAATCGCAGTTGCATCACTTATTGGGTAATGATTTACGTTACTTTTATTAACCTGTAACCTATCTACTAGATACTTTAATGATGCATGGGTTGCATTAATGCAGCCTTTTACATGTAAACCTTTAATTGTTCTGTTTATTAACAATCAGGGTCTACTCATTTTCTCAGTTTCAACTTTTCCTTACTTGTTGTTTCTATTAAAATTATTCGTAACCCATTTTTTATTTTTTTATTTAGATAAACAGCATCCCATTTTATTGGAAAAACTACGGATGAACGATGTCGGCCGAGTAACGGACCTCTTCTCCTCTGTTCTCGTGTACACCCATGTGAGTGTGAGTGTATTCACGAGTCTGAGGCTCTTTTTCCTATCCCGCCTGGCGGATTCAACTATTCTCCGGATGGAGCACTTGTGGATGCCTGGCTGTATTTCCCAGGCTTAAAGGTAGGAAAAATTTATTTCTATTTCTTCTTTTGGCTGGTGGCGTTCATTATAAAATAGTACGGATTACGATTATTCCTGAGCCATGTGGTTGCTGACTGGACTGTTTTTTTTTTTTGCCATTTTTTGTTGACTCAGTTAGGGTTCATTAGATAATTCATTTGTAGAACGACTGCATATCAGGCTTGTTTGGTATCTCACAACTTTTTCTGTGAGTAAAAATCAATCCCAATTTTTTAAATTTTAAACACTTCAGGCAAAGTGCAAATAGAAGTTTTTTTACTCAGAAGGACCTGCCACCTGCCGCCACACCGGCTCCTCCTCATATAAAATCAACACACAGTCGACAACGAATCGGTGATGATACCGAGGAAACAGCTCTAAAAAATTTCGTTTAGAGTGGCTCTCAATAACATTGAGTCTAAGAAATCACTGAGGGAAATTCATGAAGCGGAGAAATGTGTACTTCATTGGTTATTAGGCTACAACAACTTTACTGTAGTCACGGTACTGCGCGGTGAACTGTAAAAGTCTGTAAATTTAAATCCATAGCAACTGCGTCGTACAATGAGTGCTGTGATCGAATGGAGAATGGCTTTCAATGATAACTCAAAAGCAAGCCAATATTCAGTCTCGGATAGGCCCAACATTATTGTTAGAGTCCCACCAGTATAAAAGCTATACCACTATTCAAAAGTTTCTGGTCAGTAAATTCACGAGAACGTAGAAATGCCATCAGCAACTCTGGACTTATATATTAGTCGACCCATTTTTAACCGTACTACGCACCAGTCTGTGTATGAAAATAAATGAAGAACGCGAAAAACGGCCCTTCGTCCCACTCCCGTAGTTTGCTGATTTAAATTTATTGCATGCATTTGTTAAGAGCCTCTAGCATTCGCTACTGCGTTTGTCGCAAAATATCTTTTTCGCAGTAGAGATCTATATTTAAAGGGGTAAAAGGGCTTGGGAAATAATCGATCATCATATATATACCGAGTACCGACTATAGTAAGTTGGTACGTATAGGAAAGTTTGAGTCGCTGCCGTAACTCTCTTTCATCGTCGAGATGGTCCATCCTTTTTTGTGTGTACATATATACGTACATGTTTAGTTTTTGTTGTCGCTCTACGGGGTAAAAAAAAATTGCATCTCTTGTAAATCTTGTTAAGGTTCTGTAAACTTGTTCCCCGCGAGCGTATGTTTGCCTTTTTGAAATTCAAATTTTTATTTGTTCCCTTTTCATAGAAGAGTTCGTAAGACAATTTTCTTTCATTCGGGATTACGCTTTCATTCAAGCCCGTACGAAGGTCTAAATAGATTCTTTGATAACGTATAACAGCCTAGAGTGGTTTTTTTTTGTGTTGTAAACAAGCTCACGCAGTCACGTTTCCATGTACAAGTGGCCGTAATATAAGTATATTGGATACATTATTAAAGGTATATAAAAGGCCAACTCCTTCGAATTGCTTGAGATGCGTAGAGACTTTTATTCAAGATTGGGAGTTGGTTCAAAACCCAGTGTCAAGCGTCAGTCGTAGAATGGATCTCGTTCCGCTACAAGGTGTCTCCAATAGTTCTAGAGATTCTAGACATATGATACAATTTCCGTGAAGTTCTTTAGGTAAATGGAGAAAGTACCGTATCAAAGTTGTTGTTGTTTTTAATTGCTATACAATTCTCAAGTAGGACCTATAAGCAGAGAAGCATAGTAATTTTTTTATTAGTCTTAATAAATTGCTGACAAAATTAAGAACAAAGAATTACTGTGTCGTCGTCCTGCTATTGTCGGGGCCGTCGTTGTCGGAGTTAAAATAATAGAGTTCCTTTTTCGTTAGTAATGAAATTCTGGAAAGTTGTCTAATGACTTTTCCTAGTACTCCCTATCCTATAGGGAGGCAACGCAAACAAAGATTGATGGAAGTTAAAACAATTTCAGTGCTGCCAGTTTCTTACTTTCGGGGTCTTATGTCACTTTGGGACAATAATAATCTTATCTGTCGAATCCAACGTCCATTTACTTTCCGATCGAATACTACGGGGCAACTCCAAAGAAATGTGCTATTGCGTTCACGCCAATTGCGACAACGTTCCGTGCATCCGCAAATGTCTTTGTCCTTTGGGGATGGCCGTCGACGTCCACGACAAGGCGTACAGATTAAACGACGAGCCTTTCAGAGAGACAGTCCACTGAGTATTCGACTTAAATCTAGAGATTAAAATCGTCGACGGTTACGGATTTGCAATGAATTGCCACGACGAAGCGAGTAATTTGCTGGAATTGACCGAATTCCACTTCCCTCCCACTATTACTACTACTATCCCTTGAACGAGCAACTTATCACAACTGTGTCGACAATTTCATTTATGCAGAAAGTTTGGGTATCCATGCAAAGCTAAGCTCAGACTGTAAATTTCACTTGTTGCTCATGGACTGATGGCATTTCACTACCGGTATTTAGTCTCCATAAAGAGTCATCACATGAATGGACTGAGATGTTTTCCTGGATCCCTCAACTTCGATCTACTGTAAATGCCAGGCCAATCGATTAGCTGAATAGCTGATCATATTTACCCTTGTTTGCTCGTTTCAACTTTTCAAGGATTTTTTTTTTTTTTTTTTACTGAAGGTCCAGTTGGTCCGTGGGATACACATCGAATACGGTACCAGAAATCGGATGCCTTGTATTCATTCTAGTAATTTAATTGTTTTGTAACCGTTTGTTTTCATGTAATGCTAGACGCAGCTCTAATCTGTTGGGAAAGTTGTTTTTCTTTTCTTTTGCTTATTGTTGTTCCCTGCCAACAACAATTGGCCATCCGTGTCATGTAAATATTACAGTTGCCATGGCTGAAGATTGAACGAAACCTGGGTTTTGCAGCTGCACTAGCTGATAATCAATAATCATAGCTGGGTGAAAAAAAAACTACATTTACAAATTTGTATGGGTACGTTCACGTTGCTCAGCAAAGACCTTGCACCACAGGGTCGACGGTCATTGACGATCATCCCACCAGATAAAGTACATTTACGCTAGTTCTTGGTTGTCTACTGTTGGGTACCGAAGCGTGTATTTTGTAAAAGAAGTCGGAAGTTCATCTCAAGACCACCCATCCCAAGCTACTTCTCTAGTTGCGTGAAAATTATTAATCCGAAATCGTCTAAACTAAATATAGGGTGAATGATTTTGCTAACGACGCACTTGGCGGTGGTCACCAAAGTGAATTTGTTTAATTCAATTACAAATAGACAATCAATGAATTATTATATATTTTCTCTTACTACAGCGAATGTTTGCGTAACCGATGTGATTCAAAACGAGAGAGGATTTGCCAACGAAGCCAAAACAGAAAGGACTGTCACACAAAGAGAGGTTCCCTTTCGCTGACACCCAAACGAGACGATATCAACAACAAAAACAATGATGATGATGCCAATACGTACACTGGATGAGAAGGGGTGAAAAAGAAAGGCGCTGCTACTCTCGAGAGCCTTTATACTCTCGTCCGGGAGTGGTCGATTTCTGTTCCGGAACAGACTGATCGAAAGAAGTAATAAACAGCAAATCATTGCTTCAAAGCTCGGGTAACGCCCAGAACAACTCTGCGCAATACCCGAAGGAAAAGAATCGAAAACAATAACAGTCTCTAAATATACACACAAGTGGCTGAATCATGACTATAAGCGCACTGTTTGACATTTAACTTTCACCATGCGCCATGTTTGCCGTGTTTTTTCACACAGTGGACGTGTAAACAACAAGGGAAAATGTGGAGGGCAATTGAAAAAAAAAAAGAAAAGAGTAAACTTTAGAAGGGGAAAGGCGGCTTTTTGAATAGCGACGGTAACCAAGAGGACGGCGAAGTAATGCACACACGGTACCAAAAGACTTTTTGAACCCCATCAAAGGCACTTGGATTTTTCATTCCTTTTGAGGCATCCAGTAACTTTTCTTCTTTTTTGGGTTGCGGCTCCAATCAACCGAGGAGATACACAAACATTCTATGGGAAATAAACATTTGGAAATATTGGGAGAGAAAGGAAAGAAAGAAATAAGACATTGTCCGAAAAATTGGATGATGTCACAAACACAGGTGGGCCGAAACATCGTGAGCCATCAGCACCAATACCTCAAAAATAACAATAAAAATTAAATAAAAGTTTGGAATGGTGGCCGAAGTGCAATCACGAATTGTATAACACAGAATGCAATGCTTGAATAATGAATACTATTTTTTTTTCCTCCACCCTATCTAGTTGTGTTCCCAAACTTTCAACAGGTCAAACTAGAAGGATAAGGTTAATTTAGAAGAGGATCGGCTGTTTATCACAACGATCTTTGACGTATTGCGTGAAGCGCTTGAGAAATTTGGGATATTCTCGCTTGTAGACGGCTCGCAAGGCAGAAGTGGGCACCCAACCACCCGGATTAACTACCGAGCAATAAGTGATCTTGCAGGTCAGGTGATCACGCGTGACCGGTCCGCCGTCAGCTGGTGGCTCGATCGAAGTCTGACAGACCAGACACACCGTCAAGGAAACACGCACCATTTTCCCCTCGTTAGACTTGAAAGAAAAAAAGAAAAAAATGATTAAAACTTGGCATTCAAACTGGCGTTTGAAACAACGTGGAATTACCGGTGCTTCGTGGTGTTCTGTTGAATGATTGCAGGCGATCCAGATATCTTGGGCATCGCGATCGGTATCGTTGGGAACGCGTCGAACGTGTGACCAAAACAGAGCGTCACGCTGGGAAGCTGGCCAAACTCGTTTATGAATTTGGAGGATCACAAGAGTGTCATCGGCGATGGTTTCCAGTACCTTCATTTGCTCCAGTGTGGCTGTTCATTAATCAAAAGTTAATTATTTTGCTAATCGAAACGTTGGACAGAAAAAGATTTAGGAAACACGACAAGAAGAGCCCCAAAATAAAAAATAAACAAACTTTTGGGTGGAGTGCAATTCCAAATATTTCTTACTTTCCCACTCGAAGCGGACGTCGGGGCTGAAGAAATAGTGAGTCATTTCGCGACCAGTGACACCCTTGACGGTGTGAACGGCTTTAAGGGGATCTACTGCTAATCCATCCACTTCTTCCTCTCGTTTGTACATTTTCATTTCGCCGTCCTCGGCGAAGAGTTGCCACACGCCACCTTCCACTCCCAGTCGGGCGTACTGTAGTTGTTCGAGCGTGACTCTTTCAATCTACATCACCGTCAAATGCAAATAGTTACAATTTGGCGCAATCTTGTTGGCTAATGCAATAAAGATAACAAACCTCTGGCCATAGAGGGTGAGCTGGTGCTTGACTGGCAAAGCGAACCACTTGTTTGTTCTTCAGTCTCTCCAAATATTGTTGTTCCTCGTCAATTTTGTCGAGACCTGCTTCAACGGCATCGTAGAATTCATCTTCGCCGATGGTGCTGTGAGGGCCCTCTTGGTAATCTGGGCCACCAACCAAAACGATCCGTTTCGACTCGGTACTCAGCTGCTGTTGATAATGGACGGGCAAACCATGTCCGTTTCCTTGCACAAGTAACTGCTGGTGCGGTTTATTTTCGCTAGCTACCCGCAGTTCTTCCAGCGCCTGACGGTAGAGGTCCTCCACTTTTTTACGTTTCTCCACCTCGCGTTCTAGACGTCTTCGCCAACCGTCCTGGCTCTGGTTGAAGAGATCGAGGCAATGCTGCAATCGGGCCAGTACACCCGCCGTCGTGGCTTTGAAAGTCAGCGCTTCTCCGCGGAAATCCACGGCCTGTGAACCGCGCTCAATCAGGATCTCATCCGGCAACTTAACCACATCGGCACCTTTATCGACAGGAAAAACAAACGTTGAGTTAAAACTTGAAAAGGATGTTGAGATTAATCTATAAACCACAATAAATAAGAGATTATGACACACTCACGCATAGCTTTCAAGTCTGCGATTGAAGTTTCGTCGTCTGAATCACTTCCGATTCCTATTGAAAACATACAGGATCAGCATTTAAGCCAATCTTTGAACGATTTAGTTCAGGTCGGCAAACAGAAAACATGTGTCAGTCCATACCATTTGCATTGACTTCGCGAACCCGAATGGAAGCAGCTGCTGTCGCACAAGCATCAAAGAAACCTTGCAAGGTGTCAACTTGTCTTATAAGGATATCGCGATAGGTTTCCATTTCGGACAGCTTTTCTCTCAAACCTCGCCCTTTACGAAAACTCGAAGCAGATGCGGTGGAAAAGTTATTTGAAGTTAATGATACAGCGCTACCATGACGACGCAAATGACCGTTGTTGGATTCATACTCCATCTGCAAAAAATCAAATGCATATCTAGTTCCCTTTCTTCTCTATTTTAACTTGGCAAATAAATAAAGGGAATAAAAGCCAAAACTTCTAAGACTATCATACTTTGTGACTCTCCAGAAATGTCAGCCATCTCTGTTTTTCTTCAGGGGATTCAGCTCTCAAATACCAAACAGAATCATTGACACAGACATCATAGCGGCACTCATCAAATTCATGGGGCTAGAAAAAAGTAACAACGTTATAAATAGTTCAACAGGGCAAAGCAAAAAAAGGTGACTAGGTATTGCATAAGCATGACATACATAATTAAATAAACAAGTAGCATTATAGCAAGAAATAGCAAAGCAACCGAAAAGCACACCTTAATACTGGCTTGGCGTATACTGACTGATCCTCTGCAACCATAACCAGTGTCTTGCTGTGACTTGTAGTATGCCATTACCCCATCTTTGACAACAATGTAGCGGTCTTGCCATCCATGAATATAGTTGGTCCACTTGCTCAACGTCCCACTGATTTCTTGGGCTACATTTGCATTCATTGCACCCACTTCGACGTCTTCTTCATCGTCGCTCAAATCTAAACTGTTTTTGTCCGACATGTCACCTGGTTGGCTTTTGTCACTCCGCCCTTGTTCTCCAGAGATAAAACTCCCCCCTATTCTCTCTGTTGAATATGTAACGAAAAGACGTAGTAAACCACTAAAGGCCCACCTCGAATATCCAATGGTTTCGTGATTAGAAACGATAAACACACGGAGAAAACGTGAAAGAGACGAATCTAATCTCGTTAATAAGCAGTTCAGACTGGTCCTACGATTTTATGAGTCAACAACAATGTTGGCTCATGCAGTACCCAAACCCAAACAGTTGTTTATTCAGGAAAACAATTTTTTGCCGAAAATTGGGTTCAGCAACAAACGAATAAATGCGCCAAACGTTAAAGCTTAACCCACATTTAATTTACTAAGCTAAAATAATGGTAACAAGACACGAATTAAATTTTTTTGTTAGTTTAACTTTTTTGTATTATTCCTAATCTATATAAATTATAAATTTTTTTTTCCCTCGATTCGTTTGGCGTTGCGCCATACTTTTGTCGCTGAGCAAAAGGTGGCGTTTTATAGCACATAGGACAAACACACAAACAAAATTGTTTTTGGTGTTTACCGCGTTCTACGGTCGATAAGATTTATTTCCAAACCCTACCAGTGTTTAATCCAATTACTCGAATAAAATATCGAGTATTTCAGTCATTGTACAGCATTCATGGATTTCGTCAACGTAATCAAAAGTAGGGATGGTTCCAAAATCCAACAAATTTTGGAAGAATTCATCACTCAAGTGAGATGAAAGTGGCTTCTTTTCAAACCATTACAGTGATTTAACTATTTTTTTCCCCTTTAGAATGCCAAATCTTTCACATTCCAGTCTATGGACACATGCAGTATCCAAACAGAAGTGTGGAATTCGCTTTTCGAATTATTAAAAGATGAAGAGTTCTCTAGTTGCCACTCTCATTGTTTACAGATACTTAAAATATTAAGGTACTACAACTTTAATAAACTTAAACTTGGGTAGCTTATTATTTTTATTTTACATAGTCGGGACCAGCAACACCTTGACAAAATTGTGACAGATTCTTTTATTAATCTGTTAGTTGAGAAAGCAAATCTCAGTCTTCAAAAATCAACTAACCTACCAGAACAGTTTGTTGGTATGATAGTACTTTTTATATAACACAATTTGATGTATTAGAAAATTAAATATCTATAACATGGTGTATTCTGTTTAAATAATTAGGGATATTGGAAGCCCAAAAATGTATTTTCAACCTGGTTTTTAGTCATCTTAAGTCAAGAACACTTGTTTCTGAGACTTCTATAGCTGAAGCCATCCTCTTGAGATTATCTGTAGAAAAATCATCTAATATCCCACATGATGTTCTTTTATTTGATTTAAAAATTCTTTTTCTTCTTACTGCTCTGTGCAGTGATTGCCGGTAAGAAAAATTCATGTAAATGATAAAATGGTTCAGAGTGATTACATATTTTCTTTTCTAGACCAACTCTACGATATTCGTTACACGGAATCAAACATCTGACAAAATACCTAGAACAGTGTTGCACGGTTCATGGACTAGATCACTTGGATGGTAACACAGCAGAACTTTGCTGTGAATGTTTGAAAATCATTTTCAACTTGTTACTTTCAAATGAAAAACTCATTGATTTGCCGAACGAGGATTACGATGATTTGCAACTACAGCGAGAATTGATGAAAATTATCCGTCAGTTTCTGTTAGCCAATTCGAATGCATTGGCTAAGAAAGAGGAATTAAAAAGGTCTGAACAAATATTATCTAATTTAATTTATTATTTCTTTTTAGCTTTTTTAATATTATTTTTTAAAATTTTAGTCATGCCATAAATTTGCTTACAAGCATGTCATTTGAAAGCTATGAAGAACTAATTCCTGCTTGTGCCAATTCAGAAGATTGCTTCCAAGGTTGTGATATCACTGCTTTGGTAGTTTTGCTGGAATTTTTGGAAGAACGCCTTGGAAAAGTAGTTTTCACTAAATGCAGCAGTTAAATTGTAATCTTGCAAATATATTTTCCCTTTTTAGCCGATTCGGGTCTTGCAAGAAGAGCTTCTTCCCGTTCTTTCAGTACTGATTCAGTTTTCAAGAACAAACAGAATTGCTCGTAAATTTATACGCTCTCGTGTTCTTCCTCCGCTTCGTGACGTCATGCACCGACCAGAGGAAGGTAACACAATACGAAGCAAACTATGTCGACTGATGACTTCGCCTAGCACGCAAGTTGAGTTTCTAGTCGCAGAATTCCTCTTTGTTCTCTGCAAAGAAAATGGTAGGTGTTTAGCGCAACCTTATTTTATCCAGTGAAGCTTCATAAATGACATACGAATTCGACACCTTTAATTTCAGTAAGCAGATTGATTAAATACACCGGTTATGGCAACGCAGCTGGTCTTCTGGCTCATCGAGGATTAATGATGGGACATCCACCGTCTCATGTTTCGGCTTATTCTTCGGACTCGGAAGATTCCGGAACTGAAGAATACAAGCAAGTGGAACACAGGTAGTTGTCAAAAGAAAATTTACATTTGTAGGTTTTCATTGACATCAATATTTATTATTTGAAATTATCCTTTTGTATGGGAGCAGTATTAATCCTGTTACCGGCTCGTACGAACCACAACGTCCCAACCCACTCGAAAACATGTCGGAGGAACAGAAGGAATATGAGGCTGTCAAGTTGGTGAATATGATCGACCAATTGCAAAGGTATAATACAGTTTTTGTGGATTCACTTTAGAAAACGTTTTATTAACTCGACAACAAATACATTGATATTTTCAGAAAAGGAATCATTCAGCCGGCTCGAGTTGGCGAAGACGGTAAACCTCGGGCCATCGAGCATGTAATGGAACTTCAGAAAGATTAAACCATTAATTTATTACATTCTCTGTACTTGATTGAGAAAGGTCATAATACAAAAAAAAAAATCACATTGTCTGCTGAGAATCTTCTACTGTAAGCCTGTCAACCCCATGCTTGTGTTCTGCAATAAGCTAAAATCAATTTGCCATCAGAACCAAAGCAATCAAAAAGGTTCTGGACTGTTTGGTCGAGTGAAGGGGCAAACGACTGGTTGACATAAAAGAACTGTGAAAATAAAATAATAATTAATGATGCTTAGTTAAAGGAACAAGTGTTGTATTTTTACTTACAAGAGAATCTGACTTCTGGAGTGTAAGTTTCTTCCTGATAAAGGATGCAATAAAGCCAATTGTCTGTGTGGAATCTACTTCCCATTTCCTCTGTCTCATAATAGGAGCTCCTCCAACTGGACAGAGTACCACTGTAACTACAGAAAAAGAAATCAAATAAAGCATAAATAAAAATTCAACAAACACTAGTTATACAAATTTTTTACTTTTGGGTGTTTTATTATCTGCTTTTGGAGTAGCTGGGGCGCTGTTGGGGAGGGCCGGTAAGCTTTCGTCTGTATGAGAAGGCATTTCTACATTTAGTTCATTATCTTCCACACTTGCTGCATCAGGAAGTGCTTCATTAACCGGGTTGTTATCCATCGTTCACAATCAAAACACAACTTGGTTAGCTCAAAAATGACTATGCATTACAAAAGACGTAAACACAAATGAATGATAGCAGCCGACCTCAAACTGTGTTTTTTTTATCGGATCGTTCACAATGTTGCCCTAAATAAAGAAAGAATTAAAGAAAGCAAAATATTTCTTTTTCGTGTAAAAATAATCTTAATGTCACAAAATTAAAAAAGGAGAATTTTCAAAACATAATATCTTTAAATGTAAAGTTCCTTTTAATAAATATAAATATTGAATTGGGCGATCCGGCAACCTTTATACTTTTGAGACCTCTAGTGGAACGAACGGCCAGCGCCTGTCAGAATATCAAGGCCGAGTAGCCAAGGGAGACTTGAGTTGCTTCTGCTGTTTTACATTACGAAAGTTGAATGTACTGATAGTATTTGGGAGTCGTTTATTTCATACTGCCGGGCAGCCGCTTGGATTCTCTGTCTGCAGCTGCTTAATTTGTGCTTCATCTTTTTCGAAACGTCTCAAATTCATTTTTTCTTTTCAGTTCGTTTCACGGTGAGTGTACATGTTCATGTTTATTTGCTACACCTGCGTCACCCATCCCATTCCTATTACTCATACGTCGTAAGCCCGAGACCGGAATCGTCTAGTTGTTCCACAACCTGTTTCTGTGTCTCGCATTATGTGGATTTAGTTATCTGCATCTTCTCCAGATTTACTCAGCAGTTGTTTCATGTTTGTTCTTTGCGAAGACTTTGATGGGAAATCGTCCAACCTACCAGCAGAACTCCCTCCTCTCTCCAAACTTAATCCTATTATATGAATCCACCCTATATTAGATTGCTGTGGGATTTCTATTTTTGAGTTTCTGCTAGAAACTTGTTTACACAGAAGATTGTCCAATCGTAAACACCTTGAACTGCACATACCTTAGTACAGGCTTTACCTTATCAGCCTTGAATTCTTTCATCATCTGACATAGCATTAGCCTAGTTTTTTCTCCCATTTTTCTTATTCTTCATTACTATGCCGACGAAGGATTCTCGTGACCGGTACATTAGCCCCTACAGAATTCCAGACATTACTTTTCATCCCTCTTTTTATTTTTTGGCTAACAGTTTTTTTTCCAACAATCCATTTAGAAGAAGTCTAAGAACTGAAGCCGTGGCAGTGCATTGCATGAAACTCGTCGACCATTGGCGGCGACATAGTCTTCAGCTTGATGGATTAAGCCCCGGGAAAGGAAAGAAAAAAAAAAACATTATCAAAGCACCATCTGTTGAGATTCGTTTTTTGGGTGGGAGTTAAGAAGAGGACGGAGAGATAGACGTTTAAAGTTTTAGATTGCGAAATAAGAGACGAGGTGTGTTTTGAAAGTCTTGAATCGATTTTGTTCCGTGGGTGGGACTTTCCACTAACCGACCTATTGTTGTTTGCCGTAGGATTGGGAGTTGGGAGTGGGTCACGCCGAATGCCTAATCAATGGTTGGTCACGTGTCATTTGAATTGCTGGATCGCATTTTTTTCCACTTGAAAAAAGTATATCTGTTGGTGTGGTATCTGTGACGACGGGAAGGAAATAGTTTGAGTTGTTGAAATAGCCGGTCGTGGCGCTGATCTGTTTGCCTCGTTTATACATTTGGTAGAAAAGTAATATCACGTTCCTCCCCCACTCCCGATGTCTTCCTTTCTTGTTGTAAACACATAAAGATGTGTTGTTTCGGTATATCCTTTTTGTGGAGGTTATATTAATAATCTGTTGATTGGATCCTTTTGTTTCCCTTTCATGTTGCGTATGTCTGACAGGGGCCTGGCCGGAGATGTCGCATCACAGCGAGGAGAACTTGCTGACGGCGTCGGGCGGGTCTTTTTGGGAGCCTGGCATTTACAAGAGGACAACGAAACGCATCGAGGATGGCAACCGATTGTGCACGGATCTGGTTCAGCTCGTGATGGACCGGGCCGAGATCGAGAAGAATTACGCCAAGAATCTCAAAGCGTGGTCAAAGAAATGGAACGAGCTCATCGAGAAAGGTGTTTTATTCATTTTTTATTATTTTCCTCTCGCTCTCTCTCTCTACTTTGGCGATTGTGACTGACTGACTGACACGTACGTACGTGAAATGGCAGGGCCTGAATACGGGACGACAGAAGCCGCCTGGAAAGGAGTCCTTGTGGAATCGGATCGCCTTTCGGACTTGCATACTAAAATCAAGGACCATCTGTCGGAGGATGTCCCCACTCAGATCAAAAGCTGGCAAAAGGACGCCTACCACAAGGTACAGTGTCTCTACGCTACACTAGACGACCAAATGGTGTCTGCTGGTGACAATGAAGCGTGACGACCGTCTCCTCTTTTTCTTTCTCGCCCCTTAAATTTTTTACCACCACCAACTAGTCGATGATGGTGCTGAAAGAGAAGAAAGAAATGGACGACTGTTTCAAGAAAGCCCAAAAACCTTGGGTCAAGATCCTGAACAAAGTCGACAAGGCCAAATTGGACTACCATAACGCTTGCAAAGCTGAGCGATCAGCCTCCAATCAGGAGAGGAACGCTACCGGAGACAACGCCGTTTCGCCTGAACAGGTTAGTTGACTTGATTTGATTTCTCGCATTAAGGACAGAGAGTGGATTGGGCAGTTCGTGACCGCAATTGGGAATCTATCGTTATATATATCTCAACATCTATCTATTATGCTCCCGCACACTTTTTCTTCTATTACACCGGCAAAAGAGAACGAAAAATGTCAGTTTCCCAGAGAGGAGGCAGGAAGAGTCTCTTTCTTCTTATATGGCCGGATGTATCGAATGGGCTATGGGAACGGTGATCCAATTGCCGGAGGGGGTCTCGGGAAATTGCTTGCTTGTGTGCTCCAACACACACACACATAGAAGGAGAGGCGTCAGCAGAGAGGGGGGGAGATCTCTTTTTATTTTTTTGTACGTTTTCTGGCTGAAGAAGAAGAAGAAGCGTGTGGCTTGTTTATTTTATTGTCGGCGTGTTTTTTGTCATCGTGGTGTGTTTGTGACTCTCTTTCACGTTGTCAACATTCCTCTCAGGTCCGCAAACTGCAGGAGCGCGTTCAACGAGCCAAAGAGGAGGTGCAACGAACCAAGGAGAAGTACGAGGCCGCCTTGCAGGAGATAAATTCATACAACCCCAAGTACATGGAGGACATGCAAGAAGTGTTTGACAAGTGCCAGCAAATGGAGGCCCAACGACTCACTTTCTTCAAAGAAGTTCTCTTCAATATCCACAAAGGATTGAATATCAGTCAGGATCCAACGTGAGTTTGACATGTCTTGTTTGGGCTGTCTTCTTTATTATTACCATTACCCGAGAAATCCCAATGGACGGTCAATGTTTGGGGGTGGCGGGCGACATTGGGCTCAATTCAATTGTCGATGATCGATCGCTATCGATCCTGGGGTCTCATCTTGTTTCACCAGGGCAATTTGATACAAACAACGCCCTCGGCTTCATTTTTTCTTATTTTATTTATATTTTTGTGTAGTGTGTGTCGCCGGTTTGATGTTTTTCGAAGGTAGTTAATGGACGACACATGTTGTTGTTGTTTAGGTTGCCACAAATTTACGAAGAGTTGTACCACACAGTCAACAACGCCGACCACGACAAGGACCTCAAGTGGTGGTCGTTTAATCACGGAGTCAACATGGGCATGAACTGGCCGCAATTTGAGGTACCCGCTCTTTCCTTTTTCTGCTTGGACAGTAAAACAAGAACAAAAGTAATAAGTAAAAACCCAGCCTGTGTGTTTTGTGGTCGACGCACGAATGCATGCGACATCAAAAAGTCGTATTTTGTTTTGTTTTTCTACAACTTTTTTAGACATGATTACGTATTTTGATTTTTCTTACTTTTTTGCCAAATATTAACGAGAGATTGATTAGATAAGTGATTGCATTGATTTGGTAAGAAAAAAGAGTCTACCGTGCAGAATGTTTTGCGAGACTCGTCTGTTTTTTCTCTATTTCGTTGTTGTTTTTTTGATTAACTGGTGATGTTTGGCCTTTTATGATTGCGTGTACGCCATGACGTCATCGTCGGTATGTGACACAACAACATCCAACAACACAACCCTCCACACAAAAAAACCAAAACACACACGCAACTCCCGCAGGATTATTCTGAAGAATTCCGCGACATTGGCGGCGTGAAAGGAAAAGGCAAAGCGCAGCTACCCGAAGGCGCCATCACTCTCATCAATCAGCGTATCGTCACCGACGACCTCCCCGTAATTTCCACTACCCCATACGAAAAACAAACTTGATCAAACCTCCCCCCCTGAACCTGATTAGGGTCACCTCACTCCAACATTTTCTCTTGATCACGAAACCTTAAAAAAACAAACGAAAATCAAATCAATAGACACAACTGACCAGCCCCTTTTTTATCAAATAAAAAAAAACCATACGGCAGTATTAAATTAGACCCCACCCTTCTTTTCTCTTCCTATATTAACACGCGGTTGCGGGAATCTATACTTTTTAGTTCTATTACATTATTAGATCGTTGTTGGGTTTGTCCTGGTATTTTCCCGTCGTTTAAAAAATGTGGTGGTTGGTCGTCCTTGGATTATTCCTTTGGCTCTCGACTTATCTGGGCCGCTCGCTCACCCCCTCCTTTTTTTTTGATTGATCACGATTTTTCACACGCCTTTCTTATTTTTTCTCCTAGCTGCATTTCAATTTAGCGTTTGTGACCGATCTGTTTTATTCTTTTCTTTGATAGACTCGTGTTTGCCTTTTTTGTTTGGGATGATTTTATTCTCTTTTCTTGGCTGTTGTTGTTGTTGTAGCTTAGTTTTCCCTCTCTTTTTGTTTGACTCGTCTGGGACTTGACTCACGTGAACCAAGTAGCGAAAAATCTTCTTTTTTTCCTTTGTCCCCCCACCGTTTGTTGTGTCTGAGAAATGTAGTGAATTGCAATTTTCTTTTTTTTTTTCTTTTCCGTTTTGCCGTTGGGGGCATTGTAGGAGCCCGGATCGACGCAAACGGGTTTGGATAAAGGACGTAAAGGGAGCACGAAGAATGCCGAGAGTCGTTCGATCGGGGCGGTGGCATCAACTACGTTGAGTAGCGGCAGCAGCTCGGGCGGCAAAAGTCCCGGCACTGGTGGGGGCAACGGCGGCGGCAACGCTGATAAGAACAACAGAAGTGCAAGTGGAGGAAGTGCCAACGTCAGCAACGGGACGACGAGCCGACCGGAAGGCAACCCGTTCGAGGAAGAAGAATGGGACGAATATCCAAACGAAGCCCTGGTCGATAACGGTGAGCCGGGCGTCCCCGTCAAGGCTCTCTACGACTACGAAGGCGCTGAATTTGACGAATTGAGCTTCAAAAAGGGTTTGTTGTTTTGTTTCTACTTTTTTTCCGACCGATTTCTTTCGTTTTTGGGCTTTTCTACGGATTCCCTGCGGCGCAGAGGGTTTCAACTTTCGATTGCTTATCTCCTTTTAGGTGACGTTTTCGAGAAATTGGAGGACGAAGACGAACAAGGATGGTGCAAAGGTCGCAAAGATGGTCGAGTGGGTCTCTACCCGGCCAACTACGTCGAGACGGTCGATTGAATATGCCCAATATATAAAAACACACACTGTAGAGAGTGGGATTTCATCATCATCCATATGGTCGTCACACACATAATTGTTACATTTGATCGCTAATCCTTATATAACCAAATTCCCACACACCACACAGACAATTTAAAAATTTATTTTGTTTTTGTTTATTTCCGGAAATTTAAAAATCCATCAATTGGTTTTCAATTCGTCTTGTGCACTCTCCTCTTTCTGTCTCAGCCTTTCAAGTACCAAAATTTCAAAAAAAAAATATGGCGCGCGTGTGTGTGTGTGTGTGTGCATCTGGGAGTGTCTTGTGTGTTTGATGCCAGTCGAGGATGAATCATTCTCGTAGTGCCAGTTGTTGTCTTCTTATTGGCCCATCCACCTCCTAACCTATTAGCAGCCGACAACATCATTGATGATGTACATCCTCCTCCTCCTCTTATTGCTCCTATACTTTTCTCCTGTCTTGTCTGTCGTAGAGATATAGTATCTAGTGTTACTATATCCTTTCTATTTGGCAGCTGTTGTGTCTCTCACACACACAATCATCTTGTCTGGCACTCTCAGTGTTAAAGTTGGGCATTCCTGACCTTTCTCTCCTCCCCCCATTTTGTGTGTGTAGTCTCGTCCTGCGTTTCACACACCGACACGCGTATCACCCATGTGCCCGTCTTCCTCGTTGATTAACTTGCAATAGTCTGACACCTTGTTCGCAGTTAAACGAAAAAAAACAAAAACAAAAAAGAAACAAACAAACAAAAGAGAAAAAGCAAAATTTTTCAATTTAGTTGATAGTTGTTTTTCTTCACTGACACGTTAAGACCCAACTCACACCTTCTTCTCCTGCATATAACAATTTCTTGATTGTCTTGTGTACTATTGTATAAAAGAAACAGCAAAAAAACAAACAAAACATTTAGGGCTTTGTTAATGAGAAACATTCACCTTGTCATTCCTCCTCCCTTATTCGACTAAATAAGGATCGGTGGGGCGGGGTCTTTAGAACTTTAAAAACCTTCCCCCTTTATGTGTGTTGATCAGTTCCGCCTTGTTATTGTTTCTTTCATTTCTTTACTCTTTTGGGCTTTCCCTTAATGCACTTTAAAGGAATTTCTCTTCTTTTGGTCTGTTGCTCAACAAACACGGTTTAAGGTAGTTACCCTAGCTCCATTCTTTTGTGTATGTTCATTTCGTTTTGTTGATTTTCTTCATTTCCTTTTGTGTTTTGGGGCTCAACGAGGAAGTGAAACGCCACAGAGAAAGAGAAAAAAAAAGGTGAGAACAGAAAAATGTCAAAGGGCAAACATTTTGAAGGGGGGGGGGATTTTTGCTTGACAATTGATTTTGATTCCAAAAGAATCCACAAATGCTGAAAGTTCATTTTTGTTTTTTCTTGCAATTTCAAAATCTAATTTTTTTGTTTTGTTGTGTCTCTCCCTCCTCCAGCTCTACAAAATTCAAACTATATAAGTGTGCTTTCATTTAATCGTCATAGAACCGTAATAATAATAACATGGTCGCGGGAGTCGATGGAGACACACGCCCTTAAAACGAGAATATTTTTTGTTATTTGGAATGTTTTTTCGGTCTGTTCAGATTCCATCAGTGATCCTCTCTCAATTTTATTTTCCTTTGTTTTCAATTAGGTTGTGTGAGAGGGGGGTAGCCTATAGAGTCTGTTATGTGGAACGATCTGCATTCACATCACGCCCGCTCGGTTGCAGAGCGAAGGGAATGTCTACACGCCAGTCACGCTCTGTTGGCCAATCCCAGACGTAGAAGTAAGAAAATTCATAAAGAGAAGAAACAATGCGCCTATAGCTACTTTTATCTTTATTATTTTTGGTCCTTCTTCTTTTTTAAAAGAATGCCCATGATTATTACATCTAGCCACTAAGTATGGGCCAATGTGGAGAAAGACAAATTGTGTCCAACCTCTGGAGCAATCTCTTTGACTGCACTCAAATTTCTTTTATACTGTCGGGAGGACTGCTGGTACTAATTGATCGGGTTATCACGCCCGGCGGTATACTGAGCACGCGCTCACTGACACATCCGACGTCTCTTTTCCTTCCTACTACACTCTTGAACTGAAAATAACACGGGATGACAAAACAGAACAATGGGTTAGGGTAGGAGAGCGAAATCCTTGGCATTCGTCTTTTATTCATTTCTCTTCTTTTGGGATCCTTTAGAAAAAGCCAGTCAAATAGGCAGGAGATAGTTTCTTATTCTTTATCTTTTAAGACCCGCTCTTCTACATGGGTGTCTTTCTTTTTCTATGCAGCACAGCTGCTGCTTTATATAGTAGCACCGGCGGTGGAGTTATCGATTAGTCCCGACGCCGAGCACTCACGCCCAGAGAATAAAAGAATTCCCTTCGCTGCTGCTGCTGTTGTTTTTACAAGTTTTTCATCTTTTTTGTTTTTTTCTCGGGGCTCAGTGGTTTTTGTTTGGATGGAAGTAATCTGTATACAACTATGGGGACTGATTGGATCCATGGAAAGCACCCAACTAATGCCTACAAATCTGTTGTAACTTTTAGTGATTGTATTTAGTTAATTCCATTTATTCGATATCCCTTAACAATTCTCACCCTGGTGGATTATATTAAATAGTAGCATATATGGTAATTGTATGACACGGACATGGTATTTATATAAGAACCACACTACAGAATGCACCTTGCAACATTATTATTATTTTTTAATAAGGGAAATGCAGAAACTCTTATCGATTAGGAGGGTGAAAAAAGAAGGGTGAAAAGAGCAAAGTGCTTTCTTAATTCTTCTTTCCATCAAAGTAATAGTGGGACATCAATTCTTTTCTCGATGTCTTTCTTCTCGTATAGTTGCTCTTCAAATGATTTCAATTTTTTAGGCAGTTGACGATATTTCGGTTAACGAATTATAGGACGACAAAATCATGTGAAAAACCAAACTTCCGTTTTTGCGCTTTCACCCCAAAAAAGACCACAAGTAATTTCATTCTTTATATCTGTTCATTTTTTTTTAAAGGAGTATGTAGATACTCCAGTAGACGACGTTGAAGATGGCGAATGCAGCCGGGAAAACGATTCGTGAATATTTGTCGATGAGATTAACGTCTTTGATCTTTGGCAGGGAATAGATTCCGCAAAGTAGGCGACTGCCGTTGGCTGACTGCGAACCGCTTCTCTTGTTGTCGCTCCTATTGGAATGTCCGGCGTGATGATTGAAATTGGCCGGCCTGTTGGCCACAGACGCGTTGGCCGGGGATTTACGACAACAGCGTCCCGATGATTGCGGTTTGGAATTGGACCAAAAGTGTTTCGGTTGAGAACACGAATGGTGGTGATGGTGGTGGTGGTGGTGATGTTGGGTGGACAGGTGACCACGACGGACGAAGCGCAAACTGGGCGGTCCGATGACTTTGTGGCCAGCAGGAGCAGGAGCAGCAGCGCTGCTCCGCCCAGCTGCCGTTGTTCCGCCGCCGGCCTGATGTCGATTGCGAAGTGACGGAATGGGCGACATTCTCAGGTCGTGCAACTGAATGATGCCGTCGTCACAGCTGTCCTCCTCCTGGCCGTCCAAATCCCGCAGCGAATTCCTAATGTGGTCGTCTTCAAGGGTCTGCCGGCTGACGCCCTTCTTCTTCTTCTCCGTCGTAAGACCCGATCGATTTAGAGTTTAGAAAAAGAGAGACGTCAATTGTATAAAAACTTTTACCTTTTTCTTGGCCCTGGCGCCCCAGAAAGTGTAATTGACCGCGGCGTATTCGAGCAGGGCAGCAAAGACAAAGACGAAGCACATGACCAGATAGACGTCGATGGCTTTAACGTAACTGATGCGCGGCAGGGAAGATCGAACGCCCGTCGATATGGTCGTCATGGTCAACACGGTCGTGATTCCTTTTCCGAGAGTCAAAGTTTCAAAGTTATGCGGGAATAATAATAGAACGTCATATCGATAGATTTTTACCTAGGGCGACACGGGCGCTGGTGGCTTCGTGATTGATCCAAAAGGAGACCCACGACAACATAACGATGAGGATCGACGGCAAATACGTTTGGAATATGAAATAGCCAATGTTGCGCTGGAGCCGGAAGGACAAGGATAGGCGCTGATAGGCGCCCGTGGCCAACTTCTCCATTCGGTCGTTGGTCTCGTAGCCGACGATCGTAAACTATATGGACATTTCATTTGCAGTTTTTCATTGGACAAGTAATCAATAAGGTTAGCACGCAATGGTTTTCTTTTTTAAACTGAGAGTCACGTTACTTGAGGTAATTCGGCGTCTTCGACGCCCACGACGGGCGTCTCACGCCAGAACATGACCACGTCCGAAACCGTGTAGCCATCTATAAAGAAGAGAAAGTGAACAATGTTTAATAGAAAAAAAAAGGATTTGACAACTTTTCGTTCGTTTGATCCCGGTAAGAAAAAGTTTCTTCTTTTTGGTTCGTTCACATCAGACGTGGATTTTAAGTTAAACGGACGTCGAAGGAATAAATCATGGGCGTGCTAGATGGAATAATATTAAGGGATTGACGTCGGGTCCGCTCTAGTGAGCACTCACAGCTTTCGATTTCGACGGTGCAGTTCTGATGGTCGAGTGGATAATAATGCAAATCCATCATGCACGCCAAAGTGGTGGTGAATCGAAGTCCGTACTCGATACTGCCGTCTCCGTGCAGCCGCATCAGAGTGTTCCTCTCCGTGACATCATGCAGAAAACTGATTTCCCAAAAAGCCAATCACCAAGAATCAGTGGAGCGTGTGGCCGTTAATCTCAAAAAAAAGGAAAAAGAGCCGCCCCCCAAAGAAAGAAGTGTTACCTGTTTTTGTCGTTGGCGAAAAAAGTATCCGGCCTGGTTGGTGGATGGCGCAAAACGGAAGAAAAGAGATGAGAGACTATTTACGGGCACACACAAAAAGTCTGTGACTTGAGAAAGAGATCCTTACACCCAAATCTTGTTACTGAAGTCGCCACTGAGTGTGAGGACGACGTCTTCTTTTTCGTGTGTAAAAGCCAGCCGCTCGTCTCTCCAATATTGATTGAGGCACAATGTTAACGTGTAATCCTATTGGGCCCATCCGTGCGGATTGAGCCGTTGGCAAAAGAGAAACAAAAAGAAGATGAGAAAAAACCCCTCGTGAAAAGTGTCCGGATCATAAAAAGAAAAACAGTGACTCGCCATATTGACTTCAGAAATTGCGTCGAACGATGCTATGGTGATATCCATGCCGACGTAGAGCGGATCACCTGAATGAGCACAAGAGAAACGATATATTATATACATAACGAATTGTAATCATCAATCCAATGGGGAAAAATGGGTGGGAAATCCAATGCGCGGACAATCGACAGAAATTGGGGGAAATCAGGCCAGCCAGCATTTATTCAAATGGCTGATGTTGGCTGCTGCCAGATGAAAGGGAGGGGGAGCTACTTTATCGATCGGGACTTGTCTCTTTTTCTATTCTGCAAAAAAACGTGAACTCGGAGAGCGGCTCCGGGGGATCGCTTGATCACGCTTCCATTCCAATCGCAGTCTGCGCTTTTCACTCACACACTTTTCACCGAAAATAAAAAAGCCAAGAAGGCTTTTTTATTTTCGGTGAACAGATCAGCGATTTTTTTCACATTTTTCTTTTTGTATTTTTAGGCTCTTTTCTCTTATTCTGCAGCTGCTGCATAGTTTTACTTACCTCCAAAGTCTGGGCGCAGGCGGATGTCGTAATCATCCAGCAATTGGCCGAGGACATTGGTGACATTTTTGAGACGAGTTCTCGATGACGACACCTCACCGCCAATCCTAAACAATAATAAATGAATAAAGATTCGATCTTATTGCCGTTTGTGCAAAATACCCAAAATGACAGGAAAACCGATAACATGTATATCCACTTGTATACCCCCCCACTTTTTCGATCTACTTATTGATTCCGCCCATCGACATCTTTCTCCCATAAGGCACGACATCCCCCCCCCTTCTTTCTATTTGAAAACCCTATTCAGGATATGTCGAACAATCCTAGACCACAAACTGTCTCTTTCCTTTTTTCATAGAAAGAGATTGGCAGTTTCACTCTTTTTTTAAGACAACTTTTTCTGAATGACCAAGTTAGTGAAGAAATCCACCTGGAATGAGAGCGACCGGGATCCAAAAAAGTGTCTGGGGAATATAATGTGGGGGATGTTTTACCTTTGAAAGACGAAAAAAGAGTAGAAGAGCAAAGTGTCACTAAACTTCATGACGTAAGGAAGGCAACTGCCGCCGCCGCACTATCCAGCTTCCATCTCTCACGCGCACACACACACACAAACTTCTTGGTCGATCTTTTAGCCTACCTACAGTCTTTTTTTACAAACTGGCACTCCCAGCAGTGCACTTGCTTGTCAGGGCTGTCTATCTGTCTGTGTGTCTTGACAAATGTGGTATAATATATGTACTGGCTGCTGCTGCTGCTGCTGCTGGATGTTCTACCGGAGCAGAAGGAGAACTCGAACCAAAGTCGCCAAAAGGGTTGGACTTTCCTCTTTGTTGGCGCTGTTGAAGATTGTACAGACGAAATAAGGGGAAAAAAGGAGAGGAAACAAGCAGCAGCAGCCTCCTCCTACTTTCGACGTCATTTACTTCCCATTTCATCTCGTCGGTTGCTCGTAACGGGCGGCGCAGGCGCTTCCTGACGCCCGGTGCGCTATATACTCGGAGCAGCAGCAGCAGATCAACATAAAAGCAAGCAAAGATTTGACGAGGGAAAGGGAGAGAGAGCATTCGCTTATCATTCAGATGAAGTCTTGTCTTGGAGAACTCTTTTGAATATATTGACGTACTCCATCAGGGGAGGGAAAAAAAGTTAATGACATTTCGGCCATCAGTCACGATGACCGAAATCTCGTCACTAATCATTGATGTACTGTAAATCACGAAGCTGGGTGGGGTTTTCTACAAAAAAAAAGGAGAAATGATAAAAAGATCCCATATACTATACATAGCAATTACCGAATAAAGTCGTCCCCAGAAGCTGTGGCCGAACAGTAGTTGCTGTGCTGCAAATAGGCTTCATCATCTCTCCGGAAATGTTTCTCTCTCTCTTTTGTATCTTTGCTGCCTGGTGCAGAAGCATATGATGACGTGCTCGGTCGAAACCGACCACACAACAGTCAACCAGCTGCTGGTGGATCGATGAAAAGGTTCGATCAATGCTGACAACCATCAGAGTCCCTGCCGGGATGCAGCTCCTGGGGGGGCTAAAAAAAGAAAGGAAGAAAGATGAACGGAAATTGTCCATTTACTTTAGATTCGCTATGAATTTTTTTTTCGTCATCCGGATGAGAGACGAGACATATGCATACGCGTCAATATCTGTCATTCGTCTTTCAATATGTAGACATCAGGTTATTATATCTATAGATAGTTGTAATTTCCTGCCTTCCATCCTATTCATTGGATTGTTGTTGGATTCACGTTACGTAATCGTGATGCGCATATTGGATCAATGGATTCGATATTTTTGTTGGTTTTAACTTATCTGAATTTTATATTTAGCAACGCCCAATTAAAAATGTGCGGTTGACTGATATGGTGGTGGTGTGATTTGAAAGAAAATGAGACGTTGGACGAAGTTTCGTCTATTTACCGTTAGGTGTCCCCAGGGTCGCTAATCACTAGCCGGCGTATAATTTGACGTGTTCGTTTCTCCTCTTACCTTAGTGCTACGATTATTATCAAGAAGCTGCAATCTGCCGAATTGTTACCGTTTGAATTGCATTGAAACTCGTCATGCAGAATAACAAGAAAAAATCGGTATCGGTGAAAGACAAGCTCGATGGCAACGAAATCGATTTGAGTCTCTTGGAACTGACTGAAGCTCCAGTTAAAGAATTGGTCTGTCAAATATTTTAAATCTAGTTTCTCTTCGAATAAGTTTTTAATTCACGTTTTTTTTTGTTGCTTCGTCGTGCAATTTAGGCTGCTGTTACAAGGGGTACTGTGCTGGACTTATCCAACAACAAGCTTGTTACCCTGAGCGTAATAAATGTGGAAATAAGTGAAGCCTGTGCCACTTGTTAACCCTTTTCTTGTTTCATCACAGATAGCATTCCCTACCCTCACCCATTTGATCAAACTTGATTTGAGCAAGAATCAATTGAAGGAACTACCAGTAAATTTTGGTGATTTGAAACATTTGAGACACTTGGATCTGTACAGTAATGAGGTAATGCCTGTCTGCGCATAATTTTGTCCAGTTAGAGTTTCACATAGTGCAAGCATCATGATTCTAATCTCTTGTACAGTTGCAAAGACTTCCTGTCAGCTTTCACCAGTTGAAAGAGCTGAAGTGGCTGGATTTGAAAAACAACCCACTCGTCTCAACTTTGGCTGAAGCTGCTGGAGATTGTCTTGACCAGAAAGGCTGCCAAGAAGCTGCAAAGAAGGTTGTTAAGTTGATGACCGTTGTCCACGCCGAATTGGAAAAGAAGCGATTGAAAGAGCTTGAAGAAATCAAATGTAAATATTTCTCATATCTGGGTTACCTAGCTATATTGCACAAGTTGGGTCAGGATTTAACCTTCAAAGTAATAAATAATAACTTCATGTGCATCCAACAGCGCAGCAAATGGCCCAGAAGCAGGAAGAGGATCGAGCGAAGGAGCGAGAGAGACAGGAAAAGAAGGCGGAAAAAGATAAACGAAAAACCGAAGCAGTTACTAAACACCAAGCCGCCGTAAGCCAAGCAGCGGCTAAAAAATCTGCAGTTAATCACGCTAAAAGTGAGGGTGCTAAAAACGAAAAGAAAAACGAACGTCAACAACCCAAAAAGATGAAGCCGAAAGTTGCAGGTACTACTTTTAATTCAAATAGTTTTGTCCGTGCTTTTTTATCGATGTGTTTTTGTGGAGTCAGGTCCTTCATTCTGTGCTAAATTCTTCATGCTGTTGCTCCGGTTATTCATCCTGGTCGGTGTAGCTATGGCCGTTGTTTTCGCATTAAACTGGGAGGGACCCTTAACACTGGACAATGCTGGCAAAGTAGCCGTGCGCTCAATGGACAAAACAACTGCCTACGGTCTCGAGGTTTACGACTGGGCGTCGCCTCATTTATTAACAATCCGGGAGCAATGGAAGCAACTTTCGCGCTTTGTGGCCAAGAACGGACGCGACATAGTCAACATAGCGTGGGAAAGGTCGGTCCACTACACCCGAATTGCTCAACAGGAGTTTTGGGTTTCTTGGCCAATTGTTATGCAGAGAACGGGCGAAGTGATGAGCCTCACTGGCGACACCGCTGTCCACTACTGGAGGATAGTGTGTCGTGAAGCACCAATCTACTACAAAGAACTGGTAGATAAGGTCACTCAATTATTTCACGGTACCCAAACTCACGCTGGCAATCCTTCCTAAAAGCAGAAAAACTAAAAACATTTTGGTTCTTGACTCTTGAAATTCTCTAACCCCCCTTTCCCCTTAACACACATTTGAATGTTTAGTTAAATGTTTATCCCGAATATATCTTGTTTTGACACTCAAATGATGATGACGTCATCGGTGTGTTTATGGATGTGAACAGAGAAAAATTTGATTTGGAATCGAGCTTTGATTCAAGTAAAATCTCATGGTTGGGAACTTTGAACTTTTTGGTGTACGTATTTATTTTCGCCGTTTGAGTTATTTTTCTAGGTCGGTCTCGTGTCGCTGTTTAAACATTTTCTGGCCATTATCGAACAAGTCTTTGCGGCCAGTTCACTGTCCTCAAATCTGTTGGGTCAGATTTGACATCACTGATAGGAATTTAGAAGAAATTTCAGAAAAGATTTGCCCACTAACTTCATCAAATCTTACAAGTGCTGTGAGTATAGTAGGTTGACGTTCTTTGTAACTTAATTCACTGATTGCGCAGGACAGTTGCTGACTAGATAATTATTCCGGAAACCGCCCTTTTTCTTTTACTGGGGAGGGGGCGACTCGCGTTAATGTCGAGCAGAATTTTTTCAAATAATGTTTTTATGCGTGCAACATCATGTTGTTACTGATCCTCGACTTTTCCCATGAATTTCTTATCTTCTTCGTCTTTTTCCATGAGCTGTCTCATTCTGTGACTTGATGATGAGGGTTCTTTAAGGTCAAAAGTCCAAAGGAGATGCGTACTGAACTGTAGGATCGTCCCTTCGCTGATGTTTTCAGGAAATGTCGCAGTACAAATTTCTGAAGATAAATTCCCGGTTGAAATCGAATCGTGTTCCAGAATCATGTGGAAACCTAACAGCCTAAACAGTAAAAAGTATTCCCTATTTCCATGTTTTGCAAACTTTCTCCTAAAGTGCCGAACTTGACATTTCTGACATTTCCGATTCATAGGAAACCTTTCTCTGAATAAATATTGTGTTATGATTTATTTTCAGCCGTCCTTGGCTGGATCGGTAGAGCTGTAGCATCCTGTGAAGAGTGGCCGGAAAAGGCGAGCATTCCTGGCCGTTTCCCTATGTCTACCACTATTTATAGAGTTCTCACGTATAGTGCTGTAGGTGCCGATGCGTTAATACTACTGACCTTGCGAAATCGTGGAATGGCGTAATTGTTCAGGGAACAAATAGCGCCTCATTCAAATTTCAACCTAAAATTTCCAGATGCGCAAAAAATGAGTGTTGCGTAAAATACTAGTGCAATCGCACCGAGCCGAATTCGAATTGATTTTCGTTGAAAAACAAACACGCTTAAGACGGAATCGATGGACGGAGGTTATCAAATGGGATCGCAGCCAAAGCCAACTGACCTTGCTTTTATTTTCTGTCGCATTTTTGTAACTTCCAATTTCCGTAAATACGGCATGCGCTAGCTGGGGCCTCTCGTCTTCTTAATGCAACATAAACAACCAGTCGAGTTTCGTTTTGTGTGTAACTGTGCATGCAAGAACAGCAAATGACGCAATAAAAACCCTCCAATGCTTATTCACGTTGGCGGGAATGGTCTTCAGGCCCTCCCAAGGTTCAGTGCAGCAGTTCTTGATGTCAACAATCAACGAAATAAATAAGCTAGGAACTAGTAAGACTAGGGCACGTAAATGAGGTCGCCCTGGAAGTGATGCGTCGTATGTTTCCAATCTCCTGGGTCAAGCGGGAAATATTTTTAGCAACAGGTAAACATTAGTCTGTTTCATTCCCGCACTTTTTTTGATTTTCATATGGGCCTTTTTGGATCGAGGTTACTCATAGGTTGAAAAACTATCCCATTTTTTTTTTCTTAAAAAAAAATAAAATCTAGACCCCCCGCCAAGTCATAAAGTGTCAAAATGGGTGTTTTTTGACGGTTTTTCGGCACGCTTGGACTGCGTGTTAGTTTTAAAAATCGAGCCTTAACATAAAATCATTGTACTAGTCAAACTACATACATGTACCAAGTTTGAAAAAAATTGAAGTAAATTTAGACCCCCCGCCATAAGGTTTAATAAAAAAATTAGGAAATCGCATAACTTATAACATTTACTTAGGTAAAATGATTTTTTGGATTGTGAGCTTTGAAGTAAACATAATAATCTACAAAGTTCACAATTCAGAAACTCATTTTTCTCAAGCAAACCCCCCCAAAAATACGTTTTTCAATTTTTCCTTCGCGTTCAGCGTTACCTAGTTCTCCCTTAGATACTTTTTTTATTCATTTGACTTATGATAAATTGAATAATGACTATTATTCAAGTAACAGAGCAAGATGAGCTATCATATAGACCACGTTATCTTTATCATATATCTGACTTTTTTTAAGAAACGCCATTAACATCCGTTTCTGAAAAAGTCATATCTCATATTTTTACGAATGTATTATTTGGTCTATATGATAGTTCATCTTGCTCTGTTACTTAAATAATAGTCATTATTCAATTTATCATAAGTCAAATCAATAAAAAAGTATCTAAGGGAGAACTAGGTAACACTGAACGCGAAGGAAAAATTGAAAAACGTATTTTTGGGGGGGTTTCGGGGGTTTGCTTGAGAAAAATGAGTTTCTGAATTGTGAACTTTGTAGATTATTATGTTTACTTCAAAGTTCATAATCCAAAAAATCATTTTACCTAAGTAAATGTTATAAATTATGCGATTTCCTAATTTTTTTATTAAACCTTATGGCGGGGGGTCTAAATTTACTTCAATTTTTTTCAAACTTGGTACATGTATGTAGTTTGACTAGTACAATGATTTTATGTTAAGGCTCGATTTTTAAAACTAACACGCAGTCCAAGCGTGCCGAAAAACCGTCAAAAAACACCCATTTTGACACTTTATGACTTGGCGGGGGGTCTAGATTTTATTTTTTTTTAAGAAAAAAAAAATGGGGTAGTTTTTCAACCTATGAGTAACCTCGATCCAAAAAGGCCCATATGAAAATCAAAAAAAGTGCGGGAATGAAACAGACTAGTAAACATACATTCTGAATGTTTTGGCAGCTTCCAACTGGACACTCGTGTTTATCGTAAGCTGCATGAGTGCATTCGCAATTCCTCTTTGTCAGTTAATTGGTTCATTACGTCAACGAGCAAATTAATTCAAAGTTCCTGTTAATCCTGTTAATGTTTTGGACTGCGTATTTTTCTCGGGCATTGTAAACATTTCTTTTTTAATGTCTCAAGGCCACGGCGCACGATTTTGGATTATAATCTCGGCAGATATCCGCCATATCGTCGCGCTTTCTTTAAAGAACTTAGGAGAGAAGCAAAAATGTTGTACACATATTGATCGAGAACGAAACTACGTAATAACGAACTTTGCTCGCCACACGTAGGAATGAATTATCTCAAATCTGCTTGATGACGTTGTAGGAAATGACTGGATGCGAGTCGAGTAACAATTGGACGCTGTATTTTATCATTTCAAAATATACATCGGGTGATGTTTTTAATCTATTTGAATTGGATTTTTTCTTCCCCCGACTCGTTGTCAATTCGTTCGCCGTTAGATGTCAGCATAATCGAGCTCCAGCAGAACACACACACTGTTGAAAGTTCTCTCTTGGATTTGGTGTGGAGTGGATTCCTTCCTATCGTGTCTGGCTGGTGAAAACTCCCGAAGCAAATACAGTCGTGAATCTACTACTAACGAGAACGGTAGGGTCCGTTGACACAGAGAAACAAGCCTTGGGCAAATTTTTACGCAATCTTATTGGTCGATTGTAACCGTTCATCGTCCTTTTACTCATCAACTTCTGGTTCATTATTTTTTCCCCTTGGCATATACTACCCACCAAAATTTTGGCTGACGAATTCGTTGCCGTCTGCTGCCGAACCTCCATACTGCAACCGGGCAACTTTTTCCTGCGAATTTCCAAATCAATTTGGAAACAAAAATAACTGTATACCCACAATGTCTATCACCAGCAGCAACAAGAGTGAAATGCGAGAGAAAACATTTCGAATCTGTCGAGATTACCTCAACGGCATCTGGAAGATGATTGCCCCACAAGAAATGGTGCTTAAACAAGTCAGGTGAGTTGCATCAATTGTTTGTTTTTCAATTTGCTCTTTGCTCTTTTGGTATCGACCCTGTAACCTCGTGTTTTGTGCGAATGACGACTTGCATTGGGCTACGCAATGCGCAAACTCTATAGTCTTCTACCGATTCTATCGATCCAAAAGCTAATCTTTTAAGGGGGCGGCATTGCACTTATTTTTTGGTCTGCTTCATTTAGAAAGTAGGAATGTCAACATTTTCGTGATTTTCAGATCAAGTTTGGTTTTTCATTGGAAGATGGGCACCGGCGAATTCTTGTTACGTCCAAAACATGACGCGGGACGGACGTCGAATGTCACGCCATGGGGTAGGGATGGAAGGTGTGTCCGGTCGAACCAATCAGATTCGTTCACCGTTTTCACACGCTCTATTCATAGACTTAAAGGTTTCGCTCTCATTTTTAAACTGTCGGTTAATAAACTGTAGCGGCTTTGTTTTTTAAAGAGGGAAAACCGGTCAAGGCTTTACGTCAAATTACTAAAAATCGTCCTCCTTTAGAATTATTTGTTACATCATTTACCCGGACGTTGGTTTTCTACATTGTAGAATCTGAATGGCGGATGACGCGGTCGTACGATTTTTGTTGGCCTTATCTTATTTTAAAAAAGAATAAAAAAAGGTATTTTAAATCTCCGGCAATGATATTTATCGAGACAATTTGGATGGGAGGTGCGCTAATCTTTCGTCAAAAGCTGAACGAGAGGAACGAGCCAAAATATTTTCCATGGTGGTTATGTTATCGTGTTTTTCCTCCCTCGTTCAAAATAGACATAGTAGTCTTATAACCTTGAAGGCGTTGATTATTTCGGGAAGAAATTTTCTTTAGCAAAAATCCGACATCAACCCCTTTGGCAAAAGGTAAACTTGTTTTCGTCGTCGTCCGGCTATCCGGTGCGTTCCGCCGCACTGGCGACTACACAACTCAAGTGGGCGCTCCATTTGGCTTCCAAATCACGGACGTCTAGTAGTTGTAGCGTGCGTAACCATTTTTAAAAGAGTCAAACTCCTAGTTAATTCTCTTTTTTATTTTCGCTGACGGATGCTTTTTTATTTCTGACTGGTCGTTGGGGCCGGAATCGTACTGCGTCGTCATTTATGGTGGCCTAGCTGTAAAGCAGCAACCCTGCGCTCTTGTTCGCAATCGATTCGCTATGACTCATATTTCTTCCATGTTCTCCGCTAGCAGTTTAGCGCTTCGTGTCTGCATGCCAGACTGTGGGGTCAGGTGAAATGCGCATCACATTCGAGCAAGAATTCGATCCAACATCTGAATGTAATAATAATGTTGTTCCTGTATGCATTTAAATTCTTTGGAACTTCAAAGTCCACAAAAAAAGAGAAAATTTTGATTAGCCTCTGCATGACATCCGGTCATTTACGGCTGTTTTTCATGGTACAGTTGTTTAAATTTTGAATTAATTTTAATTAATTTTAATTTCAAACATTTGCAGTGGCGGAATGAGCAACTTTTTGTACTATTGCGCCTTACCTCCTATGGCCAAGCCGAAACAAGGTGAACCGTCACGAGTCCTGGTCCGGTTCTACGGCCAAATCCACGGCGAAGGAGCGCTGGAGGCATTGCTAACCGAGTCGGTCATTTTCACGCTGCTATCTGAGCGTAAGCTTGGACCTAAATTACATGGAGTCTTTCCCGGTGGGCGATTGGAGGAATTTATTCCGGTATGCTTCATGCTTGAGTTTGTTGACTGACGGACGAGACAATCACGGGATGTATTTTGAAATTTTCTTCTATCACGATTCCAGGCACGTCCGTTAAAGACGAAGGAGCTCGTCGATCCCGAGATCAGCTCCATCATCGCCGAGAAAATGGCGCAGATTCACAGCTTGGACGTACCGATCAGCAAAGAACCCACTTGGTTATGGGACACGATGAATCGCTGGATGAGCAACATGAAAGTGACACTTGCTGCGCAGCCGACACACCAAATTGTCGATAATGATTTCATTGAAAAAGATGTTTCTTCCGCTATGCGATCCATTTTGAGTTGGAAATTGGATTCGGAAATGGACTGGATGAAAACCTATTTAACGCAGCTTCGTTCTCCAGTCGTCTTTTGTCATAACGTATACATTAACATTTCATTTCTCAAAGGTTTGACCAAAGTTAATTTATTGCCTGTTTTAGGATTTACAAGAGGGTAACATTTTGATCCGCGAATCGGCCGTTACTCGCGAAGAAAAGCTGGTCATAATTGACTTTGAGTACTGTTCCTACAACTATCGAGGATTTGACGTGGCCAACCACTTTTGCGAGTGGATGTACGATTACACATTTGACAAATACCCAAAATTCACTTACAATCCAGCAGCAATGCCGTCTGTCGAACAACAGGTAAGCCCATCTTCTAATATTGACGTCAAGCAATAACAACCCTAAAACTTCTTTTCTACCAATTTTCTTTTTAGTTGTATTTCATTCGTTATTATTTGGAGACGGTGCAGCGTGAAATGGGCATCGATGATTCACACAAGAATCCAATTATGAATACCATCGATGCAGGGCCCCAGAATGAACTCCGTCTTCTACGAGAAGCCGAATGTTACATGCTTGCTTCGCACTTTTTCTGGGGTCTTTGGGCTGTCGTTAACGCACCAGTTTCTTCTATCCCGTTTGGTTACTGGGTAATATTATTATCTTGATTACAGTTTGGTCCGCATTTATTTATTTTATTTTTAATTACAGGAGTATGCCGAGGCCCGGTTTGCAGCTTACTTTGAGCACAAACAAAATTTACTACGTAAATATGGAGAAGTTATCGAGGAGAACGTTTAATTCGCACCTTGAATCAAATTCGTTGTGATCACTATTACCTTGTTGCTTTCCCATTCGACTATTGTACGAGTTTCGGACGGAAACGCATTCAAACCCAATGCACGCTGCGTTATACTACTTACGAGGCCATCGCCCAAAAGCTTCCTTACTTCGATCCATTTGTAAAAATTACATTTTATCTCTTTTGTTCCCGTTGCTCTCAAAAGTGTGCATTTCGTGTCATATGTGTCGCTTCTTTCTTGTTCACTTCCTTAAGACTCTATTTTTGGGTTGTGATCTTAAGCCATCTTCTCTCCTAACTAAAAGGTGGTATGACAAGTTTTTTAAAAAGACTTGGGGATGGATGTGATGTGGGAAAGCTCACAAAACTTCGAAAACCTCTATGAGGCGTGAGACACACGACACATGTACTTGAAACATTGACCTATTATCCAGCAATCCACTGACCCTAATTTAACTGCCAGGGTTGGTGGTGCTCTGTAAATGTCAATGCTCAAATGATTTTCTTTAACTGTTTCTCTATCCTGTTCGTTGACATGTATATTGGACACATGTTCATTACACAGAGTTGAATTAGTTTGCATTTTATTTACTGTCTACAAGAAGTTGGGAATCAACTGCTTTACTTTTCATGTTCAAAGTCAGCAGGGTTCTTCCTCATCAGGCGGGTGTGCTCCTTTTCCGTCTGATCATAGACCAAGTAGCAGAGTCCCAAGGCTATAATGAAATAGACAATGATAAATAAGTTAGAAACCAAGAAAACGAAACTCAACTTTGGAGTGCCTATACTGAACTCCACAAATAACTTGCTGTACAAAGGTGTTTGTGAAACAGAAAATCAGGCGACACTAGTTATTTAAAAAGAAAGTTTTGCGAGCAAAGAATCATATTTAATGCAAACCTATTTATCCTATAGGCTGTATATCAGCTCAATGATATAAACCTAGGATAGCAGTTAGTTCAATTTAAATCTTTGTAACTTACGAACGCCAACAAAGAACATTTCGCTCCAGATACGACGAAAAGTATTGGGGATTCCCTGGGAAAGGGCTCCGGCAAAGGCCCGTTGTTCGTGGGGCGAAAGGCGGAATTGAATGATTCCTCGAAGCTTGGCCAACTCTCCAAAGTGTTTTGCACCCATTTTGCTATTTGTACAAATAAAAGTCAAAATCAAAGATACAGAATTTGTAAGTAAAAAGTGAGAACGAAGTAACGAGTATACTTTCTGTTTTAGGCCGATTACGTGATCTAGCAGAAGATGGCGAACGAAAGAGATCCTACGTTGTTAACTGAAAAATTGTTTGAAGGTAAAATAAAGTTCAAAATGACTAAGGTTATTAAAAGGTAATTCAAATGAAAATAAATCCCAAAATATTTTATGAAGGCTGAAAATTCTAAATCGAAAAACATTTTGTTGATTAAAAAAATTCAAGACAACTGCCAGCGTTGGAAATTAGTTGCAGACGATTCCATCCTATGATCACATTTTAAAGGGCGCCTAAATTATTGCAGTTGCAGTATTTTGATCTAAATGGAATCAGATGAAGATGAAGACGTGATATTTGAGGTAATTTAGTAAGGATATTAGGCAGATACACTGCACAGATATTGGGCACGTAAAACAAATACAGGTCTACAAATTACTGATCGGTCGATTATACCTGATTGAAAGATGCAGACTAGGTGTTATTTTGAAAATTTAACATATAACCTTGACTGCATGTGTTTTTTTTTTCAGGGAAGTCAACTGTATGCACATCTTACTACATCTGAATATTCAGGTCCAGAAATAAACTTCTATAATTCTGGAAAAATCAACCTAGCCCCTGAAAATGTGGTTTCGGGTGACATTGTAAGTTGTGATGTGAAGCAAGTGATCATGTATATACAATGAGATTAATAAGAAATTCATTCTTAGGCAACAAGCAAATCTTGGAAAGATCTTTTCCTGTCATTATGCTCGAAAGTTGGATTTAATAATGAGAACTATGTAAGCTCATAACCGTTATTAACATTAAACTTTGACAGAATAACACTTCATTCTGTCGTATACTTACTTAAATTCTTTAAATACTTACTAAAATTCTATACTTATAACAGGAAGAAGAATTTTCCCAAAAGATAGTGCATACTATAATGAACACATCTCTCATCTCCTTGGAAGATGTTGATTTTTTATCCAACATGTTTGATGATATGTTGCCAGAAGTTACTCGAACAAATAGGTAGTGCAGAAATGATTTTAAATTCTGCATACAAGAAATAAATTAACTCTTTTTCAAAACATTACCAGTCAAGATGGTTGCTTTGAAATCTTCGCTATAGGTGGCGTTGCGCTGTCCGCTACTCTTTTATCCACAAGAAGGATTCCGTGGGCACTTCGCGCTCCGAGCCTTCTCTACATTGGAGGAAATATGCTACGAATCTTCAGTAAAAAGATCAATGACTTAAAACGAAAAAGAATCAATCAAGTTGTTGACAAATTTCAAATCGTCTTATCTCTGCTGCACGACCTATGTTTGAACATGACAAAATCCGTGCAATTCGTTCAAGAGATGGAACTCATCGATCGCGGTTTTACTTTGTAGGTTTCTTTGTCTTAAATTGCTAGTGTCCACAAATTTATTGATCTGATTTCTGATAATGTTACAGACCAAATTTGATTACTCATTTGAGCATGAAAACTTTGCCGAATCAACCCAGTGCTCTTCTGTGTTTACCTTTGCGGCAAGAACTACTGCAGACGGTCCAAGAACTTCATGAAATCATGCGAGTGTTAACGCTTCGTATCAGAGAAATGTTGCCTCTCAATAGCGCAGTCGATAACGCGTCTCACTATCTCGCGTGCTGTGAGCCGATTCCGGAAGAAATCCATGAACAACACGTGACGTTGCAAAAGCTTCGGGTAAATTCAGAATTTCATCAAGTTGTTTGTTGGATTCGTCGGTTTAATATGATTTATGTTCTTTTGTAGGCTGCCATGAGGCAGTGTCACGTGCAGCTCTCAGAAATGCTGAGACGTCTAGCCCTCAGCTTCTTGGTATCACCTGACCAGCGGCATTTCCAGCTAATAGACGAGCTGAGTCGAGCCTTGCCCTGCAGGATTGCACCTCTCACCCATCGACTGCGAATGGCATACGACTACTACACGGCATGGAAGGTCAGTGATACTTCAGACATTCTTTGCACGCCGGACATAGTTAGCAGCGAAAACAACGATGAGCGGCCCAAGGGTCTCGACTTGGCGCTTCATAGTCTCGAGCGCCATTTGCGGGCGACTGCACTGATTATCGACTCGTTGCGAGGGTCGGATCTGCTTCCGGGGATGCGAATTCAGCTCAGCCACGAATGTAAGGCCGTTGCCACGTGCTGGGAATTGGTCGAGATGGAACTGCAAAAGTTATCGAATCCGTCTTTAATGGCACCGCCGCCGACACGTGCGGTCCAAGTGCAACCGACTCGGCCAGTCGAAACTGGTGAAGTATTGCCGCTGTACGGTGCCTGGGAACCCGACGTCCAGGATCTGGAGATCCTAGAAGCAGACCTCCGATTTTCCGATGTGAATCGCCAAGACGCAGCCGACGATGACGATGATCTGCTCTTGTTGAAGAGAGAAACTCGTGAAGAGCGTCTGGCCCGCAAACGAGAACTGGCTGCCCAATCGAAGCGGATGTATTCCGAATTGCAAGTTGTTTTGAAATCGAAAGCCGCCGAGTGGAAAGAGCGCGAAGCCAGGGTCATGGAGCGTCTCGGCAAGACGGCAGAGGTGGAAGAAGACCCGCCGGACGTGCCGGAACAACAAGAGGAGGAGATGATTCCTCCGTCCCAGCAAGAAGATAACGATCGACTTCAGGAGCCGGACGAAGCAAATCAGCCGGCCGGATTGGCGATTGGATGTCCCGCTAGCGATGCGTCTACTCGATTCGACACGAGTAGGATCGTGCCTTGTTCCACGTTTGGTGTCCAGGCCTCACTGGCCGCTCAAGTGCGCGCTCTTGCATCTCAGAGGGGAGCCTTGCAGAACGAGGATATGATCGGCGACTCTGATTCTTCTTCCGGAGAAGACGAAGAGAGTTCGGCAACCACTTTGCCACTTGGAGACCCTTGAAGATATTTCGATCCTTTCCAATGTAGACGATCCGCTTTTTTTTTCCTTCTGTTTAAAATGCAGACAACAAGGAAATAAAGATTTTTTCCCGGGGATTCCCCGCGTTGTTTTTCGACGAATGTTTCTGATCAGCCGTTTAATCAGAGGCCTCTTTTCTGTTGTTGTTTTTGGCGAAACAATCGCAGCGGGTGCTGGCCATTTGCCACAAATTTTCCTCTTTCTTTCATTTTGTTCTTTATCCTCTTTGGCCGTAATGGGCTGAACACAACCGACACGAACAGATGACTGTTCGTCGTGTTTACCACTTTCTCTCTCGCACACACACACACAAACAGGACGTTATTGTGGGTGTGGAAAACACGGCGATAGAGAGAAAAAGGGTTAGACTGTCGACGACGACGACGACGTCGTGATTAGCTTCACAGACTTTTCTTTCTTTTCCGTTTTTCCTACTGCCGTGCTAGTCGTGTTGCGGCTTATCGACATCGTCACCCTTTTTTACTTTCCTCCCCCGTCCCGCCCCGTGCACACATTGCCGCAAAAGTAGAGAGATCTCTCCCCACTGAATCCATTCATTGATTCAATGAACACACCAACAAAACTTGTGTGTTTGTTGGTTACATTCGGGTCGAGCGATTGAGCGGGCGGTTTTTGTTTGCCCGTCGGAAGTGGCGTGCCCGTTTGTCGTTGGGGGTCCCCTCATTCGATCTATATAATCGCTGGATGGACTTTTTGAAGGTTTCCCTCTTCTTCTTTTTCCCCCGGATAGAAGATTGCCGAGAGAAAAAGGAAGGGGGTTAATGTTGTGTGGGAGGTCGGATGTTATTTACTTTGGGTAATACGTCGTGCGGGCTATTTGTTTGCGCTCGCGCCAACTTATTCGGGGAGGTCGCGCCCATCAACTCTGATTTTTTTCAAATTTCATTTTTGGGGGTTTGAATTTGTCGCGTTTTAAATGTGAACTCTTTTTCGATGTTGACATTTCTCACTGGGATTAGCGAACAACTAGCAGTTGACTGAAATTCAACCATTTTTCTGCAGTGCTCTCCCCCCACGCCGTGTCAATTCATTTGATAATGAAGAGCGTGTGATTCTTTTCATCTTTTTTTTTCGTATTCGAGTTTGTCTGGTGCGTAGTCGTACTACTCTTTTGTTTCAACTGGGCACGTGTATCATAGGGAGTGGGCGGAAGAAGGCCTCTTCATCATCATCTGTGTGACAAAAAAATCCAATTAAGAAATGAGCGGAGAGTGTGTGTGTTGCGACATTCGACTTAACTCGCCGTCCGTCTGTCTGTCTGTCTGACTGTCTGGTCTTTTAGGAACAAAAGAGAGTCGCCACTTGGCGAATTCTTACCGAGGGAAGAACGAAATTTCGTTTCATTATCATTAGGAAACTCGTGTGTGTGTGTGTATGCCTCTGTTTGACACCAGCATCACCCGTGTGGGAGTCACTCTTTCATATTTCGTTTTATTTTTTTGGGTGCACGAAAGAGTATCAAGGTGCTCAAAGGTCTGATGAAGGAGGTGTCTGCGTGTGTGGGTCCCCCGTTTCCCTCTTTGTCGTCACCTTTTTTTCTGTTTTAAACCCCTCCGGAGCACTAACGAGATGCTGTTCTCCATATCTTCGAGAGCCGTGACAATAATAGGACGGGTCTCAGACGCACATCCCCAACACCTTTTCACGTTTCACCTTGTTCGACTAATGATGATGAAACACAGCGGGAGAGGGACGAGTGCTCCAAGTTGAACGAGAGAGTGGCAAAATATAGCACCGTGGAGAAACGGGTGCACATTTGTCAATGGATATTGCGCTCTAGTCCAATTATAATAAGGAAATGTACAACATTCCGCTATTATCCTTTTAACTTTCTCTCCTCTTCTCCACTCTTGTGTTTGATGGGACCTTTTTGTTGGGTGGGAGTTTTGTAGACGGTAAAAAGCAAAGATAAAATAACCAAATTATTGAGCGGTTGTATATGTATCACTGGTGAATCAGCCGAGTGTAAAGATGCTGGCAACTTGAGAGATCGGAAGGGAATCTAGCCTCATCGAGATCGTATACGGTGGGGTTGGAATAATAAAAAAATATAAAAAAGATAAAAAGATAAAAATAAATAAGTGCAGTGCGCCACTTACGGACGGAGGTTTCAGTCGAAGGAGACGGGCAAGACCTTTGGGAATATTATCCATCCAACAGAGCAGGGAGCGTCTAAGGCCACATGCTTTTTCAATGTATGTGCAGCAGTAGTAGTAGTAGTAGTACTGCTGATGTGCTTGCTGCATATATATATATACTCACCGACTTTGAACGAGAGACGCACTTCAATTTGTAGCCGAGCGTCCTGTTCTCGCTCACGTTGCCTTGCGGGAGAGCTCCTCGCCCAGGAAATAAAAAAAAACTAACCTCCTCTCTCTCTCCATCCGCTACTCATCCCTGTCTACTCTTTTTCCATCCTCGTCTACTTGGAGAGGCTCAAAATCGAGACGACGACGACGACGGGAAAGAGGCAAACAATAACGATGTGATGTGCCATCGTCGTCGTCGTCGTGTGGTTAGTGGAAACTCTTTTTAAGCCCTGGCGGACTTGTTTGCTCTGGGAGGCTCGGCGGCAATTTCCCTTAATTTGTTCCAGAAAAGCAAAGCTATCGCCACTACCACTTTCACTCCACGGCGGCTTCTCTCCGCTCTCTGACGCAGAGATGAGCAAATTCACCAACTTTTTTTTCCCTCTCTCTCTTTTCTACACAAGGATCTTCTTGTCTGTTTTCTCAACCTAAATCTCCAAGATGATGAAAGGACTTTTTCATTTTTATTTTTTATTTTTCGAATTTTCCTTATCAACTTTTTGTGTCGAGTTCCTTTGGCATTTCATGCCGAACGTCGTATTCCACTGGTTCTACTTTTTTTTTTCTTCTTTTATTTTGTGTGTGTCGTGTTCTGGGAATTCCCGGACCTACATCAAGTTTCGATCTGAGATCGATTTGATGCTCGGTATCAGTATTATTATGTGCCGGCCATGAAATTGAACTGATATCAAGACAGCTGGTCGATTCCAAGTTGAAGGGGAAGAAGAAAAAAAACTCGTACCCACGTCTTGCACATGTTATATAATGTTATATCTTTCTTTTGATAGAAGGAGGGGTGAGGTTTTTGATCGACCTTTTATAAGGTCTGAATTGGCCCGTGATGAAGGGAAACGAAGAGGTTAGTGGGGGGAGGGGGGAGAAAAAACTCCAAATGTCCATCTCTACTTCTTGTAAGAGCCCCGTTTTTGCCCTCGTCTTCCTATTCTGTCCAACAATTGTCCAGGAGAGCGAGTTGTTGCCACATTTTCAGGCTTTGATATCCAATGAAAGAGAAAATATCTCTAAAACTGGAAGAAATAGAAATGGTTGTGAATGTCTGGCCGCAGAATGCTCCGATACAATTTCGATGGCATTTTACGGAATGGCATTTTTTCGATTACTATTGTAGTAGTGGTAGTAGTACCGAAGACAGTCGTTCAGTTTGTGTCGCACTCCAGGAATTTTGATGGGGACAGAAAAGACGAGTCAATGAATTTGGTCATTTGGTTGATGCTGTGAGAGAACATTCACCAAACTTTTGGGTTCAAATCTTTTACATTCGCAGTATAACGTCATTCAGTGTAATACCGCGGCCAACTTCCGTATTACACGACTCATCGGGTCTCGGTTTGTGAATGGGCAAATAAAGAAAGAAAGAAAGAATATCAAGTGAAAGGGAGAAAGCTCCTTGAAGGTTAAGGTTATGACACGGATGAGTCGATAAGTAGAGAGAGAGGAGCCCAGGCCGGAGAAACTTCACCAACGGTCACACGCATAGACTCCTAATCCTATGTGGTAGAATTATTTACAGATGGGGGATATAATAGCCTATAACTACTACATATGTATAGTTGTGTGAGAGAGAGAGACAAGTGACTGTTTTTGTCCGTTTGACTATAATACCTGCGATGGTGGTGGTGCTGGGAAATCAGCATGCGGTGGCTTATACGGTAGGGGAGGGGGTTAGGGAAAGGCCGATATCCGTCGGCAAATGTTTCCAATCACAAGAGAAAAACCTTGGCTACTTATCTTGAATCTCTCGTTAGATGCGAGTCTTTTCACGCCTTTCTCCGTCCCCACCATGTTGTTTAGCTCCGCCGCGCGTATAGCCTATTGACCGCTCCCTATCAAATTTGAAGAGGGGGGACCCTATTTTCTTTTCATTATACATTTCCCTTTTTTTTTTTTTTTTTCCTCCCGTTCTCCCATGTACACTTTGTGTTGGTGAACCAAAGAAGACAAGATAATCTTCCTTGTAAGATCATCATTATCCGCCACACGCTCCGTCTGCCGTTCTTGCTTCGCCCCAACTTCTTCTTGTTCTTCTTCTGCGTTCGGCATTTTGTTCTTCCCCCCCCCCCCCCCCCCTATCAAATGAATAACAAAAGGGAGAGATAGGCCATTTATATAGGAGAGATCTGGTACATACAAGAATAATGGGGGACATCCTTGTCAATATGCCGCCAGTTATTCTTTTTGATTCATTTTGTATAAATAAGCCAAGGATATAGCTTTCCATTCTTTTCGAATTTCACCCAAAAGTCTATACACATGTGCGCCACAGTATACTAGATAATACTTAATGTTGTACTACTACTACTACTGTGTAAATAGTCGAATCTCTTTTTGATATACAAACGGCAATTCTCTTTTGTTGAACGTCTGGCCCGTGGGCGAATGGGGAGAAGGGAATGCGATGTGATGAGGCAATCAAGCAATCATTTTTCGGTGAAATCTTGAACAACTTTTCAAATTTTCAGTGCGGACCCGTCAGTAATCCGAGCTGACAGGTTGCGTCTACTTAGACGCACCGAAATGCCGATGCGTTGTGTAGCGAACACAATAAAAAGGGGGGAACAAGGGATGCGCCAGACAATAGACTTTTGAGAGATTGGATATTATTTATTATATTATATTATAAATGCAGACTTGAGAGGATCATCCTTGGCCTCTTGTTTTTTTTTGACACAATGCGCAACATATGTAATAGTTGTAATACTTGTGTAGCGTTTCGTTTTTGTTTTTCTACTTGAAATCTTGTCGACATTCAAATTATGAATTAGACACGCCTGAAATGACGCCCGTCCTGTCGCGTTCACTTTTCTGCCTCGACTCATTTATTAAACGGGGGGAACCGATGATGTCATTATCATTCAATTTTCAAATCTGGTTTTTCCAATATCTTTCGCCAACAAGAAAAAAAAATTTAAAACTCGTTGATTGAATTTGAATGAATGAGGTCAATGCCAAAACACACAAAAAAACAAACAACACACAAACACACAATAATAAGTGGAACAAAAGATCGGGTCGGATTGGGGGGGGGGGGGGGGACTCACCCTCCGGTTCTTATTTAAGAGAACCGGATGTCTGCCCAAAGATTCGATGAAAGAGATACAAAACGGAATTCCTTGTAGTTAGTAGAGATACGATTGTAACACACTCGAGGAAGGAGAATTAGAGAGAGAGAGAGAAAAAAATAACGCAGGGTTATATAGTAGCTCGCATAAATGAAGGGAAGCAAAAAAAAAACGGAGAGAGAGGGAGACTCAATGGAGCGATGTTGATCGGATGAGGGTGGATTACAAGCCGCCAGTCTTGTATTTGAGCACCTCTGGGTCGTCGTACGTATGCGAGCGAGGGGTACACAGTAAATGTTGAGAAAAAGTAGAAGAAGAAGAAGCTGCTCACCCGAACGGCATAGGTGTGTGTGTGGTGCGTCTATATAAGGTTATACGTGCGGAGGAAGATCATGTCTGAGGGGGGGATTAATCGCCTTGTTCCACACAACACAAAACAAGATGTGGACCCGAAAACGAAGAGGGGTGGATGCAGGGGAGAGAAAAAATCTGTAAGAAAGAAAAGGATTGCAATTTCCGGCATTGAACGTTCGCTTAGACTGGGCCTCATCTCTTTTCACGTCTACTTTTCTTCATCATCCGGATCAAACAAACATGTTGATGTTCTCTTGAGAAGGCAAACAACTGGCACATAACATCAGTGAGAAAGGGAAAGAAAAAAAAATAAAGAAATAGGGAAATAGTGCCAGGCCTATTTACTTTTATAAATACTCTTGCACAAAAGGAAAAGACACCTGTGGCGAATCTCTCATCAATTGATGGTCGTTTCGGATAGATTCGGTCGCGTATACATGGGATTACAGCACGTTGAGGGAGTAATTTTCTTCTTTCTAGATCTAGAAACGAGATTAATGAAAGAAAAAAGTACATAGACTCTTTGAGAAACTGTGCAGAGTAAACCACCGGCCAAAAACTCTTTTCACTCTCAAGATTTATAGATTTTTGATTGAAAAGAAAAAAACAAGTTACGGAGAAAAGAGCGAAGATTTGCGTCGTCGTCCAGTTTCTTTTGCCAACTCGGTCGTGTATTTTCTATTCCAAGTATCGTAGCTCTTTTTTTTCCTTTTTGCGATGGCGACCGTTTCTATTCACGGGTGAATCAAATGTCCGATCAGCGCCGGCAACCGCTGGATGATGCAGTTTAGCATTCTCCTCGCTTGGATTAGACTGCGATGTGCATACATATACTTTTTGATCTGCGGCGTATAATAGACTTGAGGGATTACAACACACACAATCCCGACATGTTTTTCGGTGTAAGCGCGCGCGGGGTCTGTCCCCATATCAAAAGGGAAAGAAAAAAGAGCGTCGACCCGAAATGAACCGTTTCAACTGCCTGCACAGAACTGCTCATCAACAGTGGAATATCCATCCATCCATCCAGGCTGTTCCTACTGAATAATAATGATCAATAAGGGGCGAATGAGGAGCAGCTATTTATAAAAAAAAAAAGAAAAAAAGAAGAAGAAGTAGACGACGAGGAGAGTCTATAATATAACAGCGGGGAGTGTGCAGAGTATAGTGAGTGTGTGTATGTGTAGGCCTTATAATATGTGTACCCATAGCTAGGCACGTTGCATTATCAGATTAGTGCGGTTGACTAGCCAATGTATGAAGAGGAGGGGCGCGGGGCAAGTGGGACCGAGAGAGAAACGGGCAAAGTTTTTATCAATAGACTCTGCGCAGGGAGAGAAAAATATTCTTTTTCGGGGCCTCTCTCTCTCAGTCCTGTTGTGGCCAAAATGAAATTTTTTTTTTATTTTCAAATTTTGTTGTCCGGTTGCACACTCGTCTTTTGTCTGCAACTTTTTTTAGGGGAACCCTCTTCTCTCTTTTCACCGTCGGCCGTTGTGGGTAGAAACGAGTAGGAACAACTTTTCGTGGGCCCATCATATGGGTGTCATGGGCTGTGCACAAGGGAGGGGTGGAGGTTTGATGGCTTTCTCCGTTGTGTAAATGTTGTAGGCGATTACATGATGATGACAATCATGACCAATCGATTCCCTGACTGGACCGGCTCCCACCCCTCCTTTTAGATCCATTTGGGCCGGGTAGATGAGATGGTCACACAAAACAATCAAGAGCAGCAGCAGCAGCTCCTATTCCAATCAACTGACAGCCAGGCGACGGGCAAAGTGGGATATATAACTGGGACGCGGGATGACATATTAATTGCCTTGTCGACACGATAGCCGCAATGAATGTCTCAAACAATCGATTATTAAGTAGAAAAAAAAAGAGAAAGAATCGCCATCATCTTTTTGACAGGACGAGGACAGAATTTGCCCAGCGAAAAAAAAAGTGAAAGGTTGTAGTACTCCTTATGGATGTGTAAGTGATTTGAACGCTGCTGCTCCGTGCCAGTCGAGCATGAAACGCGATTGAACCTTTTTTGTCCACCCTAGTCTCTTTCCCCCTTTTTATTTTTTGAATAGTTTCCGTCGTCTCTTTTCTGCCGTGTGTTATTAATCGCACGATCGAGAGCCTATTTAGAGTTGCTGTCCCTTTTATTTCTATGGAATAAACAGAGACGGATATTTCTAGAATGTCCTGTTTTTGATTTGCTCAAAGTTAATGCATTTGGGCGTAATGCCACGTCTTATTGTTGCATCTCGTTTTTAATGACGCCGTGGTTATTTGGTTTTCGCCAGGCAACGTGAAAATGTGACGATCGTCAGATTCTTGCTGATGCGTCTGTGGATCTGGTTGTTGTTGTTGTCGATTTCACCTGCAGCTGTTGCGGCTGCTGTCGGTTCATATTGTCGGGGCGTCGAATGGAGATGGAACACGGTCCGACACCTCGGCCGTGGCAACGAGACAGCCATAACACGTCATTGTTGTCGAGTGTCGACGCAGTCCGATCTGTCGCCTTGCCTCACACAAATGAACAAAAAAAAAGCGACAAATATTCGGGGCGGAGCTCATCATCTTGTTGTTGTTGTTGTTGTATGGGCCCAGATTTACCCGTCCAGTTTTGGTGGGGGGAATTCAGAAGATCAGATGATGTTGATGTCGGGTCTCTTTATTATTAACAAATCGACATGGGCCAGCAAAAACATATTCGCCCAGCAGCAACAGCAATCAAACGGAGCTCGTTAACGGGTTCGGGGGTTCTCCTGTCGTTGACAGCTATCATATACTCCTCCTAATACTATTTGTCCTCCGCCCCCCTCGACGTCTCCCCATCCGAATCTTCACGTCGGCGATTTATATTAGATGGACGGGCTATTATTGTTATGGCCGCCAGATATATTTATTTGTGTGCGCAAGACTCGTTTGATTTATACTGTACAGTAGTCTGGTTTTATATTCTCGTCCGACAGACACGTATTGGTTATAATCAATGAATAAATTCCACAAAATTTTCAAAAAGGAAAGAACCGTAATGTGTTGTGTAACAAATGAAATGCCAAAAAGGATTGGGGGAAAACATTCAATAGAAGAGCTAAAAGTGGAAAGAAGAAGAAGAAGAAGAATAAGGTCATAACAGGGAAGAGATTTGAAACAAACGGGACGGAGCCGCTGGCGGCGCTCCCCCCGACGGGACTCGATTGGACGATCCCGACGACGCCACCGATCCTCCAGCCGACATTAAATGCGCCTGGTGGTGGTGGTGGTGGTGATGATGGTGGTGATAGGGCGACGTCAGGCTCAATGGCGGAAGCGTCGCCGAAGGGCTCTGGTAAAGATGTTGGAGACTCCGGATGGAGGCCGCCAATGGATTCATAGCCACCGACGGATGATGAGGGATTTGAAGTTTGTTTTTCATACTACCACCACCGCCAGTCATTTTACTATTAGCTCCGCCTCCGCTTGTTCGGCCCATCCGGTTGGCGTTGGATTGATGCGGCGGCATGACCGACTCGACGACCGACGGTGACGTTTTGACGATTGAACGCGGTTGCTGGACCGGACTGGCGCCGTTGCTACTGCCCAGGCTGCTCCTTTCGCCGTCGTTGGAGCTGAAAGACGAATTCATACTGGGCGCCAAAACAGCCCCCATGCTGCTGCTGGCTCCAACAGCCGACGAAGTTGACGACGTCGGCGTCTGTTGTTGCTGCTGATGGGCGTCGTGCAATTTGCGGGTGTGTTTCTTGAGGTCGAAATTCCGGCAAAATCCTTTGCCACAAATGCGGCACGTAAACTGTTGGCGAAAAATGTTCGTTTTTATTTTCTGTCCGATTGAATTATTTTCGAATTTAAATTGACTTACCGGTTTCTTGTCGTTGTGCGTGTGCATGTGGAAGGTGAGATTGTAGATCTGGTGGAAGGCCTTGTTGCAGACGACGCACTTGTAGGCCTTTTCGACGCTGTGCGTCAGTTTGTGGTTCTTGTAGTTGCCCTTCTGGTGGAATCCCTTGCCGCAGTGCTCGCAGACGAACGGCTTGAATCCGGCGTGAATGCGCACGTGAGTGTTGAGCGTCGAGGAGCGGTTGAACGCCTTGCCGCAAGTCGAGCACTTGTGCGGCTTCTCCGCCGTGTGGATGATCTTGTGGCGGCACAGCGTCGACGCCTGCCGGAAGCCCTTGCCGCAGACCTTGCAGACGAACGGACGGGCCCCCGTGTGCACCGGCATGTGACGCGTCAAATTGTAGTGGGCGTTGAACACTTTGCCGCAGTCGGGGCACGTGAAAACGCGGCCCTTGTTGTTGTTGTTGCTGCTGCCGCCCGAGCCGTTGACGCCCGTCCCGGCCGAAGAATCGGCCGGCGACGTCGGCTGATCTCCGCCATCCCCAATCGATTTGCTGGTCGTGGTTTTCTCCGACTCGGTTTTGCTCTTCTTTTTCGGCCGCTTGTTCTTGTTGTTGTTGTTGTTGTTGCGGCGACGTCGCTGCTCGGCTCTCACGGGACTGGGATCGTCCGATCCGACCAGGGCGCCGCTGCTGCTCACTCGACTTTCTTCATCTTCTTCTTCCTCCTCGTCTTCATCCTCATCTTCTTCGTCGTCTTCCAAATCGTCTTCGTCCAATTCCTCGTCGTCTTCGTCTTCCTCGTCCATTTCGTCGCCAATCGTCACATCCTCATCTTCGTCCTCTTCCTCATCGTCCTCTTCCACGTCCAATTTCTTGTTGCGCTTGACCGGCTCGATCGGCGAAAGGTGTTGCGACGAATGGCTGCTCGACTTGTTCGATTGACTCACCGGGCTGCTGTGCTGCTGCTGCTGCTGTTGATGTTGTTGCTGTTGGTTGTTAGGCCTAACATTCGGTTTGACGAAAGCCGATTTGAAAGGGAGAGATGAGGAAGATGGTCCGTTTTGCGACTGGACCAGTCCAGGGTGAAACCAAAAATCTGTTTGATGGAATAGAACACGTTAATTTCTAGGCCTATAAGAGCTAACTGCATTTGTTTTTTTCGCTTACCGTGAAGATGGTGAGGCGCCAATAAGGGTCGGCTGTTGTGTTGAAGCGAGGCCGAAGCGGCCGATCTCAAAATTTCGACTTTTTGCAAATTGGCGGCCGTCGATGCGGAATTGCTGGAACTCAAATTCAAAGGCGGAGGTCCGTGCGAAGGAAACTGGAGCGGATGTCCGGATGCGTAAAACTGTTGCTGGTAGTGTCGCATCAAAGTGGCCAGGGCGTCCGTCGGCTGATGCATCAAAACGTTGCGCAACATTTGATTTAAACTGTTGTTGCCGGGATCGGGGAACTGCTGCTGGAAGTAGCCCGGCATCAGTTGAGATGGAAATGCCGGCGGCGGCGGCGGCCTAGTGTTGTTGCCGTTGACGCTCGTTGTTGGCGCCCACATCGGGATCGGGTAAACGGGCGGATGTTGAGACTGATGGGCGTTGTTATTGGCGGATGATCCCGACGGCCTATTATTGTCGGGCGACTCTGATGTTGAGGTTTCGTCGGCCGGCAGTTTGTTGATGAGCCGGGCGATGGAAAAGGAAAGTGGTGCCGACGGCTTGCTGCTGTTGCTGCACGGACTGATGCTGGTCTTGTTCCGGCTTCCGGCGTTCTCTTCCTCTTTGACGGAATCGGACAATTGCGGCGAACTGTCACGGCTGATGTTGAGGCTGTCCGTCGTTTTCCCCGGAAGACTTATGGGACTGCTTCGGCAACTGCTGGGACTGTTTGGACTCGATTCGTCGTCGCCCATTTTTTTAACTGTTTATTAAAAAATAAAGGAAATTGCGTTTAGTTTAAATGTCGAAAAGAACATCAGCTGGTGGTGGGAGGGCAAATGAAAAGGGCCACCCAAAAATAACCTCAAAGCGTCGTCTCGTCTTTCGTTCGTGATTAGATCGACAGCACGCGCGCTGGCTTCTCTTTTTTGACCCGTGGTGTTGGATATCATGGCGGAAAAAGCCACCACCATCATTGCTCTGCTCTCTCAACCCGTTGAATGAAAGTTTGTGTGCGCACACACATACAGGTCACGTTAAAAAGTGCAAAGGATTTTTCGTCGGTAATCTGAGCAAATGTTGACATCCGACACTCGAGCCACCCCAAAGCGGATGTAATATTGTCACATACTACAACCGATTAACCCCCCCACAGTTGGCTTCCGGTTAATCTGTTGCTATTACTCTAATAAGGCCTAAACGACAACTTACGGTTGGTGATTTCGCGTGTGAAGAAGATGAAACTGCTGCTGCGCTGTCTCTTTGAATTTCGCGCACTTTAAAATGATTGTTGGACCAAATTTCCTGGAATTGAGTTGCACTGTTTACGAATTACGGCGAAACGCACTCACACATTTGGAGAAAAGTAGTTTTTTGTGTGTGTTTGTGTCAAGTGGCGGGATGGGACACTCTTGAAAAAAGTAGAAAACTTGGTGGGGGGAGAAAACAAATAAACAGACAGACAGACGGGACTGAAGACTGTCGTGTCGTTGTGCGGACTGAGCACGGATTGAAGTCCGGGGTTGTTTTGATTCATCTTATATATGTGCGCTCCCTCCCTCCTACCGGTGAGGAAGGAAATAAAAAAAAGGAAGAAAGGAAGGAAGAAAGGCCAGCCAAAAAGAGAGCGAGCTGCAATAGGCTCCACCTTTTGCGGCGGTCTCTTTGCCGGCCGTCGGACCAACCAGCAACCAGCACCAAACGACCATTTGCCCTCCCCTCTCGCTGTGCACGCCGTGTGTGTGTGTGTAGTGTGTGTGCGTGTCTTTCCGCCGCGGCTGTTAGATGCTCCTTCCCTCTCACTATCGGACGGGGTTATACATATGGGGGAGGAACCGCCTTTTGATCGTCGACTTGGCCCCTCAGCTGCTCTCAGACCCGTTTGGGCACTGCCCTTTTCCCCTGTGGCTGCGACCAATCTCCGCACTCCCTTTTTCTCTCCGTCACCGATCAGCAGATCGACCTTTTTTATTTTTTATTATGATTTCGCGTATTATATATCTAGCGCTCCATTATTCCAAATGTGACTAGACGTTGACGTTTGTATAAGCTTTTATTATTACTATATAGTATACTGCTGAGGGGGTTTTGTTCATTATTAAGCCAGCGGAAGTCTGGGCTCTCTTTTCTTTTGTGTTTAATCTTTGAATTGGAATCTTGTCCAGAGTCGAGTTAATCACAGTTGAATTCATTTGAAACTGATGATGTTATCGCTGAGTTTTTCAGTATATATATAGGGCGAATGAGCGGGTTGACGGAGGCTAGAAGATCGATCATCTCGGAAGAATATACACCGTGGGCGAGAGAGAAATGGAACAGCAATTATTGAAACGATTCTTTTTCAATTAACAGCCGTTGATTAGTAAACGACAAAATAATAATAATAACTCGGATGGAAATCGGGTGGGGGGGAATTGAATTGTCGACATTTTTTTTCATAATGAAGAGTCACCCCTTATTTTTTCTCTCTTCCCCTCTCAATCTCTCACTCTCTCCCAATTAATGAAAAAGAAAAACTCGGATCGAGATGACGGCCTTTCTGGCTATATCTATCCATGTCGTGTTCTGTTTCTCTTGATTAGCGAATGCCAATTCCGGCGTCGCCACGCGTCCATTATTATTACGATCGTCTCCTCGTCGACGATCATCTTTTATTTCTCTCTCTCTCTCTCCTCTTTTCCGTCAAATCGGGAATAATAAAAAAAAAAAAACATTATCAGAGCAGCTTGCGTGCGTGTCCCCACTCGAGAAAAAATAAAAAAATGCCTTTGAAGAAGAAGAAGACGAACGACGACTAGAGTCGTCATTAAACCATTCCACACGGGTAATCGCATCTCATCAGCATGTATATCGACGCTCGAGTTCGGGGATGGAAGTGGGGCGACGCGTCCAAAAAATCTTTTGCCGCATCATCACACACAGACGAGATCGAATATCGCTCAAATCTTTTTTTCCCATTTTCTTCAAATCGCTCAGGTGTTGAGAAAAACAATTGATTCGCCAGACTTTTCTCCCGTTCGGTTTGCCAAACGGTTTTTTACTTCTCGATCGGGACAAAAATAAAAACTACACTGCGAAAAACCCGTCAAAGGAACGCTGAGAAGTGGATGGAAAATGGTTCTCACCGCATGATGTCGACTGAGGGATGGATAGAAAGAAGAAAAAAAGAGTCATCGGTGCCCACCTAATATCAACGGGGTTTTTCTAATTTCCCTTTTTGTGTGTGTGTGTGTCGGCAATCTCCGAAAAAGTCACAACGGCGCTGACTATATGGTGACTGTGGAAAGGTTGGCTGAACATGATCTCTCGACTCTATAATCATCTGGTCGGCGGGGGGTCGCTTTCATAGACATTTATTCAGTGCGCCGTTCTTTTCAAATGCATAAACGATAAGAGAGAGAGAGAAAGAGAGGACCGTGTACGGTTTTTGTGTGTAATCCGCAACGACGTTCGACGTCGACTTCACAGCGCGGAGCACATGGAGTCGTGAATGAGGGCCCTTCTCCAATTACCACTGGCCTAGATGTAATGCCGCTGATGCCTGAAATCGCACAGCAGCAAATAGCGTTTTGTCTGCGGCGCGGTTGTTGTCTCGAGTTTTTTTCCCTTTTCATCATCGTATATACGTAGTGTATTAGTGCTGGGAAATTCTTCCACATCAGAACCATCCAGTCGGGCGCCGTGCGTTGCGTCCAAGACCGGATAAGAGATTTATTATATGATCGTAGTACAAATACGGCCGGAGAAAAAGAAAAATCAAAAGGGAGACCTACATGTGGAAAAAGTCGATTTTCTATAGATCCGGGGGGATATACGACGACGCTGTAAGATGAGACGGTCTCTGTCACAATTGGCCTCTGTCAAACGCTCAGCCTATATTATCTATAGAGATAAAGACATGTCGTATACACATATAGTACTGTTCAGGTTTAAAAGTTGTATCCAGTCATGATCAAAAAGTATGTATAGGGAGGAGGAGTCGTATATGGGCGCAGATGTACGTTTCATAGGCTCTCTGATGGTCCGTCATACGGTAGATATAATAAAGTGTCTCTTTTGTTTTCTTCTTTTCTTCTGGCGTCGACTCTTGGCGACGGTTGGAGGTTTTTGTGTACAGTTTGGCTCAGCATTTTCCTTTGCAACTGACAAAATGTTTCAACCCCCCCACACGCGCTGCAGCGACTGACATCGCGACGTCAAATCGCCAAGTCAATGGCGTCGTTCATGTGAGAATCAAAGTCAATCGGAGAAAATGAGAAAGGAATCAAAAAAACAATAGATCTTCTTCATTCGGTCGGAATAATAATTGTCGTCCTTATAAGTCCATCACGAACTTTTTTTCCCAGCAAGATTTGGGTAAGGTTATCGCGTGCGATGAGTGAGTACGTCTTGATGGGCCACCCCGGTGGTGGATGTGGTTGGGTCGGTTGCGGCGGATCCTCTCGAGTTACCTCGGAGAGGAGAAGAAGAGAGAGAGAATCATGGTGAATCGTCTGATGGCGGAGCTTCGATAAGGGGAAGCGCACGTACATCTTTGGGCGATGGCGACGGCGGAGGTCCGGTTCACTTTCCATTGGGGTGCCCGTAGTTTAGATCGTCGGTCGCCTAGTCTAGTATAGAGGCAGCGCAGCACTGCTGGATGGATGGATACGCGGTTGGTTATCGGTCGTATCCATCGTCGATATGTGACCCGTATGTGTGTGTGTGTGTTCTGGCGACGGCACGCTCCCCACTCGACTCTTGGCCTTTATGGGGTTTTAGGTTCCACTAACAGCAGAAGACGGAAGCCTTATCGAATGACATGTACTTGCACACTTGGTCCTGATTTCTTTTGTTGCATCTCCAATCTCTTGACTCGTTTGATTGGAATTTTATTTTATTTATTTTTTTTACTTTTGTTTTTAATTTTTCTCGGCGCAATTGTCCAAGTTCATTTAATTCGGTTTTTGAATTTTACTTTTTTGTCAAACAGCTGCTCCAGCTGGCAGACATCTTTTTTAATTCTATGGGAAAAAACTGTTGAGTTAGTCTGAAGTGGGGGAAAAGGGTGTCTGAGCTGCCACCCACGCAAACAAACGCGCCATTAGCTCATTATTCTGATGATGATTATTCATAATGAAATGAGAAAAACGCGTCCAGGTGCATTTTTTGATTTCCAGCGGAATTACCAAAATCTGTCGGGTGTGTGTTTTTTTATCAAATGGCGCGGCGTTTAAACAATCGGAATTTTTTATCATAGAAGCGTGCCACTAGCTTCCCCCATCCTATTTCGTTACATCCAACATTTTCATTTCCCTACGCCAAAGAATCGGAACAAAAAAAAAAACGGGGAAAAAGTCGATCAGATTTCACATCTCTCATCCGGCTTCCGAGTTCCCTCACTCTCTCTCCTTTACCTATACGCACAATTTAGTTCGATATAGACATCACCGCGCAGCACAGGGATATATAGGAGATCCAGTGACACGAGTCGTGCTCCTGGCTTGCGCCTCCCATCATCTTTTCATCGGGCGCTAGTTTTATATTCTCTCTCCTTCTTCTTATTTTTATCAAATGGGAAATATCTTGGGTGAGTGGGTGGGTGGATGAAGGAAGTTGCATCCTCGGTGTACATTATTGAGTCTTGGCTTTCACGACAATGGACGTCCCCCCCCCCTTTTACTTCCTCATGAAACATTCTCCCCCCCTCTATCCTTTTTTTTAAAGATGAGGAGACGTGATGGAGATTTCAACAACGAGAGAAAAGAAAAGAAAAAATCAACACTTTATAAACCTCCTCCTTCCTCCGACGATGAAAAGGGGGGCGCCCAGCGCACGCGGGGCCAATGCTGAGGGAGACGGGCGGATGTGGGAGGAGACGCGTCGTCGTACGTCGCGTACACACAAGAAAAAGGAGAGAGAGGGAAATAAAAGAGTAAAAGGAGACGGGCACCCCCTTGTGTGATCTTCCGCCTCAGCACGGGACAATAAATCAGTATATACAATTGAATTCGATAATAGAAAAGAATAAGGAGAAGACGTCGACGCTACGGCAACCTGTAACCATGGCGTCTTTCCGGTTCATCACCATCAATTCCGTCTGGCACCGTCCTCCTCCATCCTCATTTTTTTTCCTTTTTTTTTGTTATTATTAGTATTGGCTGCCATGCCAAAGGTTTTTGGTCGGTTTGTCGGAAACACACACTCTGCCCGATATTCGTTTTCGTATTAGTTGGGCAGATTTATTAATACTGCAGGACAACATCACTTGAACTTTCTCTTTTTTTCTTCTTCTTCCACGAAGAGATGCGCATGAATGAGGATATGATTATGTCTAGCAGCAGCAGCAGCCAATCGCTTTCTCATTTGTTTACCTGAGCTGTGTGTGTGTGTGTGTCTGGTCCGTATACATAGGCGTTGCCGGGCATGGATCAACCGATCGTTGATAATGTGGACGCGGGTTGTATATTTAGACTCTCATATCGACAGTTGAGGGCAGAAATATTAATGTTGCACGGATAAAGTGGTTCTCGATTAGATTTAGGTGCCCCTCTCCGATTTTTTTCAGGCGCAGAGAAACGCAACTTTTATTAGTCGGCCAATATCAGGCACATCCTACCTGTGATTCTCTCTTACACGTACCTCGTCAATTTAAAGTAAATGTACTTTTGAGTTTAGAAACGTTATTTGCCAGCTGATTATTGCGATGTCTCCATCAGCGGATCGGAAATCCAAATAGAATTATTCCGCCCACCCTTTTTGCTCCCCATTTCCGGAAGCGCCAATTCAAGAGTTTGATCTCTTTTGATGCGCAAGACTCTCTTATTTTCATTCTTCTTTTTCTACTTCAGAAAAAAAAAGTAGGCGTCGCGTCACATCTTGACGGTGGTCCCAGGTGTGCTGCCGAAATAGGAAGCACGTCACGAGACGTCGGCAAAGAAAGAGAGAGGGGGGAAATGGTTAAAAAAAAGGAACTCGGAAGTAGGCAGAACCCCCACTCCACCCCCCACCCGGTCTCCCTCCTTTTAACGCCCAGCGACGCTCTAGCTGCTGTATTCTTTTCCTCTCTCTCGGATGCTATTCTATAGACTCGCTTCGACGGGGAGTGTCGGTGTGTACATTGAGTAAAAAAAAAAAGAGTATAGAGAGAGGGGGGCAACCCCCTATACCAGATCCCAGGCACAGCAAATACGAGAACCTGTGCCCCGCCCTCTATCAAACGGAAGAAGAGGTAGACGTTCTTCTCTTATTTCAATTTTTTTTTTTCCATTCCACATTTTTACTTGCATTGTGCATCGGACAAAAGTCAGGAGCGGAAGAAAAGGGGATGTATATCAAAGTTAGATTTATTATATGCTGTTGGTTGTAGTAGTTTATGATAAATCTCCATGGCCATATGTACTTATCCGGTAGTTGCGGAGGGCGGATCGAACTTGTCGACTGCTGTGAATGCATCCGCGTTATAAGTATGGGCGTACGTCTGTGTGTATTGTAGGGGTACATGTGAATATTTTGCTGCTCACCAGATGAACGTGGTCAAAAATAAATAACACACGGAACCTAGTATATCGGAATACATATAGATATCGAGGGGGTGGGCAATCGTCATTTGTGTCGGACGGCGGATTTGCTCGACTCCGCCCCTACCGTTACGGCAACACGTCAAATCTTCTCTCCTTTTGGGAATAATAGCTCCAGCCCCCCGTGCATCAATACTGCGTTGAAGTCTGCAGCTTTTTCAGAGATGGAAACGTCAAAAGCCAAACAGAATATACGCTGCTGTACGTAGGTTTTAAAAATAATAATAATAATAACCTACTATGCAGCATGCATATGAACTCAAAAGAAGGTTTTTGACGCGCGTTCGGTTTCAGGTTTCATCCAGCAGCGGCGGTTGTGCTGCTGCGCCATGGTCTCTTGTTATTTCAACTTTGACGTGTTGGATATTCAGCTAATATTTCTCCGCGATGCCCTAACAGGCTTTTATTTTTGTTTGCCTTAACGTCACTAAGAAATCGTTGACTAATTTGTTCTTGAAATGTTCTCAAGTTATTTCTGCTTTTCTTCTTTAATCTATAATAGGAAAATGACGGTTTGATGCTACTGGGATTCATGGCGATCGTCGCATTTTATTAGGAATTCGAAAGCGTGATAGGCTGAACAAACAGCTGCACAGGTTTACACTTGAGCTCTTTGCAGTCATTTGGGCTACAACTGTAGACGTTGCTGTCTGATAACTTGTTCGCGTGACACAAGGTGTATTTGTTTTATTGTCAGGATTCGGATCGTGCCCCGTTGTCAACACTGTCGATTTAACTGTGTAATAACTTCTATATAACACTATAACTTTTCGTAGTTCCTTGTGTAAACAACCGAAGCACCACGCCATATGCACATTGTCAAGGAACACAAGATGAATAGCAACTAAGAGGCGCGACCTGGCGTAAGCTAACATTAGCAATATTTATTTGTCGAGCTATTTGATGTCAAAACTAGTACGAGTTTCCAGGAGTTTCCTACATGAATGTAAACTGGTTTTTAAATTGTGAAGTAATTATTTCTTTAACTTACAAATCGTAGAAATTTGTGTTGAAGAATTTGGCGACTTTTGAAACGAGCGTAAATAGCGTCAAAGTTGTTTGTTGTTGTGGAGAAGATGACCCGATGCGAAGTCGTATAGTATTTAGATAAATGTCATAAATTAGCAAAAGGCCGCCATATATTTTGAGTTTAGAAGTGAGTTGAGCAATTAATGCAAGTTTAATCAAGTCACAGTATTTTCATTACACTGTTTCCAGGAATTAAACAGCGCTGTTCTCCCTTAATTGGGAAACCTAATAGTAAGGCTCCGGATACCGTATTCCTCAAATCCGCAAATTTAACACCCAATTCGAGTGGCATGCTGTACGCATGTATCAATAATCACCGTGTAATATTCTACTTTATTTGTGAGTGGAGTATTTCTTCCCTTATTATCTGGTATCTCTCTGTCGTTGGCCGAATTCTTCAACCATAAGGTGGCAAAATCTTCGTACCTCAAAACATCCTTTATAATTAATGATGAAGGCAAGTAGTTCTTTTTGTTTTGTATTTTTGGTTAGCGATTAACTATTTTTTGTTTTCTTTTTGTAAACGAAATGTGCGATTATTTCCGGAACAACTTTTCGTCTGACGAATGAGAAATTTAAACTTCTGTTCCACAGCTGCCCGCTAGATGTCAGTAGATAATTTGTTTTGAAAATAACCCCAACTGCATTAGTTGAGTTGTTGTTGGTTTGTTTGACTGATTAAGGAATCTGTACAATTTAGTAATAATACTTTATACTTTGCAGGTACTTGGTACTATTGGCCACACCACTTTCGGAACCTTGTTACTGCGAGAAAGTTAGCATCTTGGATCGGCCTCGCCCATCTAGCCATCATCGTGGACTTGTATACGAATGTCTCCTTGCACATCCATTAATACTGCAAAATAATTACTTGTTGATTAAAGAAGTCTAATATCCCGCCAATCTGCAGAAGCGACCAACTCATTGCAGTACGTTTGTCTTCGGCGTCGTTTCGAAGACACAGGACGAAGGTGGTTCATTTAATTTATATAACTTGTTTTGTTTTATCAATTTTTTGGCCATTTGATGATTAAAAGTGGTTGTTGTAGTTTGATGGTGTTGAAGGTGAAGTTGTCTTGTCATTTTATCAATATTTTAATAGGTACCGTTATAATTCGTCCATCAGGGGGCTTGGTATTCGTAGGAATCGTAGCAAATAAACCACGTCATTTGTTTTCGGGACGCTGTACGGTTTTGTACGCGAGTAGGAGTACGACGAATTTCCAACATTTTCCATCATGTTGATAGAAAGATAATTCTATTCAGACTATTTCATGTAAAATAAATATATTAATGCATTGATATTAGACCTAAAGGTGATTTTGCCTGCCAGCTGTATATCATCATCATGAAACAAATTTGTTCAATAAGCACTGTTGAAAGAAGTCACTAGCATTGTGATTTCATTCTGTAGCTATACTGCATCTTTTGAAACTAAATCAATCTTTTTCCCTTTAGGTATTGATTGCCAGGTGAAGTTCAAGCTGTAGAATGATGGTGTTTGCTGCTCAATGTGTAAATGGTGAAAGGTGCGTGCTTGAGTCAGAAAAAGCTGCTATTGTCCCTGATGTTGGTGAACCTACAGTTGTCTCACATTCTACCTCGTAAGAGTCTAACCCGTAATATTACGACACAGTAATTCTTTACTGACGAGTTGGACCACTTCAGACCGCTGAGACACACCTTTAGTCACTCACCCATGCCCAGGTACCCGACAATTCACTTATTTTCGTAGATTATTTACTAATAATCTTCTAGCTCTAAACTCTGACTGTGTAATAATCTCTAAATCAGGCCCTTTTTTTCGGGTGGGTACTATAGCCTTTGATCATTTTTATTATAGCCTTTTTGCCTTTAGGCTTTATTAATCAGTTTCAGTTACTTTGCACATCCCTGTAAAGATGTAGGCTATCGGCAGTTTTTTGCCTGGTAACTTTTTGGTGATGACTGACGATAACTATAACTATTCCACCAAGAAAGCTCACTTGTAAATTTTTCGATGATTGCCTTTTTTTTTTAAATTGTACATTTTGTACTAAATGTATTTCACGGAGATGACGAAGTTTATTTTCCGTCCGACTCTATCCGACTCTAGTCGTCCGTGGTTGCTAAGGGCTGTCACTAGGTGGCTAAATATTTTAGTGTGTTTAGGGATTGAACTATTCAGCTCTAGTGTGTTGGTTTCTAGAGCGATGTAGGGGGGTGGGTCATCAAACTGCCAAAGTGCTGAGACGACTGACGAAACAGTCTTTCTTTTGCTGTCGAGACGCTGTCCGAGAAGGTTTGAATTTCATGGCTGGGTACTTTCTTACGTGACATTTCTGATCCTAGACATGGTAACTCCATCTTTTATTCTCTAATTTTATAAAATGTAATTTTTTGTGTGGTTGTGTTAGTAATTATGTTGCTTAGCTTTTTAATTCAAGACTTTGTTAACATTTTGTGACTTTGTTTCAAATAGTAATTGAGTTTTATTATTCTATTAACCATTGAGTAGTAAAGTCTGAGCTTGCTTGGGTTTTGTTTTGCAAATTGTTGAAATTTCCAGTGGAATTATGCCAAGAGCTTTTGCAGACATGCACTTAACTTGTTAGAAAACTCGGGTGGGTTAGCATTTTGCCTAAATTTGAGTCTTATGTAAAAAATAGTGTGCTACACATGTGTTTTTTGTTAGAAATTGAGTTAAGACATTGAATTTTTGATTTAGATGACATTTTACAACAACTTTATGTTTCTAATTAAGAGCTTTTGTGAAAAGATTTGCTCAATAGAATTGTATTTTTTTTTATATATAAAACAAATTTGCCCTTTTTTGTATTTGAAAATGTAATTGGTTCATTGTTTTCCTTTGAACTTTGATTTATAGGATTTCTTGGTTTAGTTGTTGGAGCTGCCAATGGTGTTGATGCAGCGTACATGGTGTGAGCAGTGGTTTTCCAGTCATTTTCCAGTTGAGATGTCTTGAAATAGAGCTTGTGCAGACACTCAGTTCAACATCATATTTCAATGTGATATTTACCTAATGTTGGTGTTCTTGCAGTGTTGAATGGTTGTGCAAAATAGTTGATGTTGCCTGGTGGCTGTCGGACATGTTTTATCGGCTGCCTTTTGTCAATGTGTCGTCTCGTCTCTTGCCACCTGTACACACGTTAAGGTAATGCTGGATGAATAATTTTATTTAATTATTGACTGGTAACTAAATCTCCGTTCTCATTTCAGTTCAATCGTACGCCACCGTTCCAGACTTGATCCATTGGTGAAGCCGAAAAGAGGTTGCTGAAATTCAAGACTGAAAAATTAATTAGACTGGACAATTTACAAATGCATATCTGTTGTCCCTTTTCCCTGAGTAAACAGCATGTCCGCCGTTGGTTATTCGTCTGGTCGAAAGGGAAATAGCAATGAGAAGTTCTGATGTATTTTTGGAGAAAGACTTGTTTGATCACGAAGTAATTCTCCCTTGTGTTTCGCGATCAACTGTACCACCTTTATATAACGTTTCAACTTGTTCGCTCTTCACATGTATATGACAAATATCAATACTATTACTTCGCTAACAATAAAATATGAAATCAAACCTATTTTGTTCTTTATTCCTATGAAAAATTAAAAATTTTATAACCTATTTTAAAATTATATAATTAATTTCCTGTCCAAATTTTTATTATTTTTTTCCGCTTTATAAAAAAAACCACCATATTATTTATTTACTAAGTCTTTTTTGATAAAAATTGGCGATGTTCGATTATCCCTTGTTTTTTTTTAATTAGAAAAGAACAATTCTTTTAATATGTATTTTATTTTTTTATTTTTTACAAACATAACCACATGTAAATTTTATGGCCCCCAGGGAGGGGGGGGCCTGTGACTTTCCCAACCGCGATAATAACATGTGCCGTTATTATTTTGTTGGTGCAGAAAGCCGGAATTTAATCTAGCAGTTGTCGACTGTGTCAAACCTGACATAGATCAGGTTGCCTCAATCGTATACTGCACAATAAAAACGCCAAAGACGACAGTGAAACCATTTCAAGACTGCAACACAGGAAATCACTGGTAGAGCAAAAAAAAACACGAAAGAGAACAGATTTCAAACACAGGATAACATTGGCAGGGCAAATACACAAAATGCAAACAGAAAAATATTTAAAGTCAGCGACCCGGATATCACTGGCAACTTCAGGCTAGTTCAGGATACCGCCAGCACAGCTACTTCTGGATAACACTGGAACCACACGCTGCATACAACAGTTCAATTAGTCTCCATCACATCTTTCACCACCTGGCTGCAACAAGGTAACCAACAGCGGACCTATTCAAGAAAATCAAAAAATTACCATCGGGGAAAGACAAGCACAATTACACAGGACTCTTAATGAAAAAAAAGAATACCAGGAGTAAGACAAAGCTACGCAGTCCAACAGATCTCTCCGATATCTCAAATTTTACAAAGGAAGTCATAGTTGGTTGGCATCAAACTGGAATTTGATCTCTAGTCATATTAACAAAGAACTTTAGTAGGAAATTGGATACAAATAATTACTTTTGCTTTTGCATGGCACGAGACATACGACTGGGTGCAGGCAGCAAGACACACGAGGCACGACATTTCAGCAAAATGGACAGGCTTCCGAGTTAGATTCTGGTTTGACAAAGTGGTATTGAAATCACCTATCAATTTACACATCGAAATTTAACATTAAGTAACCCTAAGAAATTAACAAAAAATACCTTTACATTTTCACCATGGGAATTTTGGGAAACGTCACGACCAGCATGCAGCATCCCACTTCTCATTCGTCAAGGAACAAAATGGCCGAAGACGCTCGCGCCACCTAGCGACAGCCAATTGGATTGCTTCCTTGCAGACAGCACGCAGCAGCTAAATTTGCAATTCCTCACGCCTTTCACCCTTCACTATGACGCAACATACAAATGATTTAGTTAGCTATTTCAGACTTACGGTAAATTTTCGAATCCTAATAAAAGATGAGAAGACAATAAGAAAAAGATGTTCCAGCAATACTGTACTAAATCTAGCATTGGTTGTTACCACTCTGTCATTAGAATGACATATTCAGTTAGGACACCAGGATTCACAATAGTTGACAGTACAGGCTTCATGAACCTTTCACATTTTCTCCTGGAAATGGATGAGAAATAATGAAAGAACACACGCCAAACAAATAACACAGGAAATCTAGTCAATTTACCAACGAATTCATTGGTAATTTTCGAAGAAGATGTCGCTGAACTTTTGACGTCATAAGCCCATATAACAAACAACATTCTTTCACGCCATCTATTTGACACATTCCAAACTCAATATCTAAAGGACTTGCCTTAGAATAGTCGCAAGTCATAAAAGTAATCAAAAAGACAATTTCTCTTTGCTTAAAATTAGCATGGAGTCTTTAGAATTCTACAGAGAACAAAGCTCACTTGCTAGTATTAAGCAACTTTTCCGGAAGTATACCGGAAGTAAGCAATAGCTCCTTAAACATTGAGCTATCGTCAAAATAAACCAAATATTCGTGATCTACGTGAAATTTGGGGTCGATCAAATGTGAATTAAACGAAATCTAAATTTTGGTCAAAATCGAGAATTTTCCTGAACTAACCTGTTGAAATAGAAATTAACACGTGAGCCTGTTTGCTGCAAAGAACGCTTTTTATTGCTACTAGCTTAGTTCAGGAAAATTCTCAAAACCGGAAGTACGCTTTCGTACAAAATAAAACATGGACTTTGCCACAAATTTAACGAGGATAACGAATATTTGGTTCTTTTGTACGTCAGATAAATATTTACTGAACTACTGACAGATATGAGAAAACCGGAAGTAGAAAAAAAAAACAAATTATTAAAAATCTAACAAGTGAGCTTTATTGCTGAAACAGAAACTGACAGGTATCACCCCAAATTTTTTTTAAGTAGCATTGAGAAAATTCTTCAGAGATGTGCAAAGTAAACGTAATTAAACTGAGTGGAAAATGATCAAAGGCTATGCCGTCTAGTGCCAGAAAAAAGAAACGTTTACAATAACATGAAAACAATGTCCGCTCTGGCTCGTTGACACTTAATTGAAAGAACTAACAAGAAAAGGCTTTGATACTCACGTAATATTCTCTCCTCCAAATTTGTATCTAGTCTTCACCAAAAAGCCACCACCGCAGCATCACAACAGACGAAATACCCAAGGTGATAAAAATGAGCGGAAGGCAGCATGACGTTCGCTGTTGTGTCTCTCGTCTGTCAGTGATTCCAGATTGTTGACGAAATATCGTCTTCTGCTACCTCTAGGTATCACCCTTTTTGCCTTTTAGCTTTTTATTCCTGTCATTCTGCACTGTGCCTTACCTGCGATAAATCTTTCTTTCTTCTTTTTTTTTTCTGTAGGTGTCAATGACCATTGATAATTGGAGAGCAGCATAGGAATGTGACAGTTTGTCTGGGCTAAATGCCCTACTATAGAATAGAATCCTCTTCGGAAACTTTGTCTGCTCCTAAATTACATGTTACACATCATAAGTTAAAGTTACTTCAAAAAATCAAAACAAATATTTAGATTAGGATTTTGAGCTAAGTTAAACCGTTTTTAATTCATAACATTTACCATATCATTAAGCTAATGGTTCTTATTGCATTCTTGACTTCATGTTTTCAAAAATTTCAGCTGATGTTTTTGTGTGAGCTAGGTGCTTGTGACAATATAGAGATCAAATATGGTCCAATCCAATAATGTAAGCTATGTCTTCCAAAGCTAAATAGTTTCTACAGTCATTTAATGTTTACATTAATATTTCAGGTTAAGTTCCAGTGTTAAGTCATAGTAAATCTTCAAGATATTGAAGACATCCCCAGATCCAATTCTCTGCTGCTATCATACCCATACTTTCTGTAAATAATTACATTTGATGTTGAAAAAGTATAGTCTGAAATAGCTAACTAAATCATTTGTATGTTGTGTCATAGGGAAAGCTGCTGGAGTAATCCATCCCCAATTGATTCATTTCGTGCCAGCTTGTGAAAGGCGTGAGGAATTGCAAATTTAGCTGCTGCGTGCTGTCTGCAAGGAAGCAATCCAATTGGCTGTCGCTAGGTGGCGCGAGCGTCTTCGGCCATTTTGTTCCTTGACGAATGAGAAGTGGGATGCTGCATGCTGGTCGTGACGTTTCCCAAAATTCCCATGGTGAAAATGTAAAGGTATTTTTTGTTAATTTCTTAGGGTTACTTAATGTTAAATTTCGATGTGTAAATTGATAGGTGATTTCAATACCACTTTGTCAAACCAGAATCTAACTCGGAAGCCTGTCCATTTTGCTGAAATGTCGTGCCTCGTGTGTCTTGCTGCCTGCACCCAGTCGTATGTCTCGTGCCATGCAAAAGCAAAAGTAATTATTTGTATCCAATTTCCTACTAAAGTTCTTTGTTAATATGACTAGAGATCAAATTCCAGTTTGATGCCAACCAACTATGACTTCCTTTGTAAAATTTGAGATATCGGAGAGATCTGTTGGACTGCGTAGCTTTGTCTTACTCCTGGTATTCTTTTTTTTCATTAAGAGTCCTGTGTAATTGTGCTTGTCTTTCCCCGATGGTAATTTTTTGATTTTCTTGAATAGGTCCGCTGTTGGTTACCTTGTTGCAGCCAGGTGGTGAAAGATGTGATGGAGACTAATTGAACTGTTGTATGCAGCGTGTGGTTCCAGTGTTATCCAGAAGTAGCTGTGCTGGCGGTATCCTGAACTAGCCTGAAGTTGCCAGTGATATCCGGGTCGCTGACTTTAAATATTTTTCTGTTTGCATTTTGTGTATTTGCCCTGCCAATGTTATCCTGTGTTTGAAATCTGTTCTCTTTCGTGTTTTTTTTTGCTCTACCAGTGATTTCCTGTGTTGCAGTCTTGAAATGGTTTCACTGTCGTCTTTGGCGTTTTTATTGTGCAGTATACGATTGAGGCAACCTGATCTATGTCAGGTTTGACACAGTCGACAACTGCTAGATTAAATTCCGGCTTTCTGCACCAACAAAATAATAACGGCACATGTTATTATCGCGGTTGGGAAAGTCACAGGCCCCCCCCTCCCTGGGGGCCATAAAATTTACATGTGGTTATGTTTGTAAAAAATAAAAAAATAAAATACATATTAAAAGAATTGTTCTTTTCTAATTAAAAAAAAACAAGGGATAATCGAACATCGCCAATTTTTATCAAAAAAGACTTAGTAAATAAATAATATGGTGGTTTTTTTTATAAAGCGGAAAAAAATAATAAAAATTTGGACAGGAAATTAATTATATAATTTTAAAATAGGTTATAAAATTTTTAATTTTTCATAGGAATAAAGAACAAAATAGGTTTGATTTCATATTTTATTGTTAGCGAAGTAATAGTATTGATATTTGTCATATACATGTGAAGAGCGAACAAGTTGAAACGTTATATAAAGGTGGTACAGTTGATCGCGAAACACAAGGGAGAATTACTTCGTGATCAAACAAGTCTTTCTCCAAAAATACATCAGAACTTCTCATTGCTATTTCCCTTTCGACCAGACGAATAACCAACGGCGGACATGCTGTTTACTCAGGGAAAAGGGACAACAGATATGCATTTGTAAATTGTCCAGTCTAATTAATTTTTCAGTCTTGAATTTCAGCAACCTCTTTTCGGCTTCACCAATGGATCAAGTCTGGAACGGTGGCGTACGATTGAACTGAAATGAGAACGGAGATTTAGTTACCAGTCAATAATTAAATAAAATTATTCATCCAGCATTACCTTAACGTGTGTACAGGTGGCAAGAGACGAGACGACACATTGACAAAAGGCAGCCGATAAAACATGTCCGACAGCCACCAGGCAACATCAACTATTTTGCACAACCATTCAACACTGCAAGAACACCAACATTAGGTAAATATCACATTGAAATATGATGTTGAACTGAGTGTCTGCACAAGCTCTATTTCAAGACATCTCAACTGGAAAATGACTGGAAAACCACTGCTCACACCATGTACGCTGCATCAACACCATTGGCAGCTCCAACAACTAAACCAAGAAATCCTATAAATCAAAGTTCAAAGGAAAACAATGAACCAATTACATTTTCAAATACAAAAAAGGGCAAATTTGTTTTATATATAAAAAAAAATACAATTCTATTGAGCAAATCTTTTCACAAAAGCTCTTAATTAGAAACATAAAGTTGTTGTAAAATGTCATCTAAATCAAAAATTCAATGTCTTAACTCAATTTCTAACAAAAAACACATGTGTAGCACACTATTTTTTACATAAGACTCAAATTTAGGCAAAATGCTAACCCACCCGAGTTTTCTAACAAGTTAAGTGCATGTCTGCAAAAGCTCTTGGCATAATTCCACTGGAAATTTCAACAATTTGCAAAACAAAACCCAAGCAAGCTCAGACTTTACTACTCAATGGTTAATAGAATAATAAAACTCAATTACTATTTGAAACAAAGTCACAAAATGTTAACAAAGTCTTGAATTAAAAAGCTAAGCAACATAATTACTAACACAACCACACAAAAAATTACATTTTATAAAATTAGAGAATAAAAGATGGAGTTACCATGTCTAGGATCAGAAATGTCACGTAAGAAAGTACCCAGCCATGAAATTCAAACCTTCTCGGACAGCGTCTCGACAGCAAAAGAAAGACTGTTTCGTCAGTCGTCTCAGCACTTTGGCAGTTTGATGACCCACCCCCCTACATCGCTCTAGAAACCAACACACTAGAGCTGAATAGTTCAATCCCTAAACACACTAAAATATTTAGCCACCTAGTGACAGTCTAGCTCATCTAACTAATTTTAATAAATTAGATTAAATAAATAATATGTGAAAAAATATCATAAAAGTATGTGCTTTATGATTTCAATTTTTGTTGATATTTGTTTGCTTTTGTGTTAAGTTTGATGATTTGCAATGGCAAGTTGGCAACATAACTTTCGTTTTACTCATGTTTAGTTTGTTTGAACGGAGGACACGTTGACGCGTTTTGAATACATATATTTAGCATACAGTGTGCTTTTGTGGAAGGTGTCCAAATCTCGGGATGCAGATAAGAAGTTTCTAGATGGCATTTGAAATGATTAATATCCTTGATCCAGTCCACTGTTACTTTGCTTTCAGTGAAGGGAGAAGTACTTGTCTTACAAGTGGCTGTGGCGTAGCCATTAAAGGAAAGAACATTACCAATCTAAAATATCATTTGAGGGAAAAACATTCAAAGGAATATGTTACCATGTTGTCTAAATGTAATGAAAGAGACAATAAGATTCAAAAGTTTTTCGAATTCAATGACAAAATTGGAAAAAGCAAGTGCAAAATCTGTGGGGTTTTTTTCAAAGGAAATAAATGTGTGGTTTTGAAAATCCATTTTAATAAACACCTTAAAGAGAAGCATGGGTTAAATGCTGTTGAGTCCATCCCACAACTCAGAAATTCTTCAGCACGGGTAGAAAATGCCAATTCACCAGAGCAATCAAATTCGATTCAACCAAAACCTTCTAAAGTAATGGAGCATTAAATTAATTTCACATTATAATTTCATATGTTATGCTTTTTGCTTTTAGACATCAAAGAAGAGACAAAAACTAACTGCAAGTAATGTTACATCGCCGCTGTTAAAAGAACCTTTTAAGGAAGGTATGTCAAATTTTTAGCAGATCCAGTTGAGGTATCTTTCACTGTTCAAATCGATTTTCAGGATGGAAACGCGAGATTGTCTATCGTACGAACTCTAATTCAAAAATACTTTGTGATGTCTACTACCATTCACCAGAAGGAAAAAAACTTCGGTCAGGACCAGAGATATCAAACCATTGTAAGTACATATAAAACTAATTTCATTTACATTTTACATTTTAATCAATCAAACAATTTTATTTTGTTAGTGAATGAAATAAGCAGCAGGCTTACATTAGAACATTTTACGTTCTTTAGAGATCTCATTGGAGTTGGTAGCCAGGAGATTGTGCGTAAGGCTAATCCAAAATCATACAGACTTTCGGTAATTATCAGGAAATGCGCGTCATTTAGTTGATCGTTTGATTACAATTTTGATCTACAATTACAATATTTTTTTTTCTTCTAAGAATGCCAAAACAGCGAAACTCTCTGTTGATACGAAGAAGAAATTTCGAGCTCAAACAAGCAAACTTCGACGAAACGCCAATAAGAAAAAAGCGCTCAAGGCCCAAGAAGAAAAACGGCGGCGTAAATTTAAAAAGGACCAAGCACTTAGGATCCGCCAAGAAAAACTTCAGAAGAATCTCCACAAACTTGGAGTAGACTTGAAAGAAACAACTCTGCCTCTGGACCTACCTCTCACTGCACCAATTTACCTTCCACTCGGTACTACTCTCGTCTTATCAGATATCTCATCGATAAAAATTGAGTATTCTAACACCTGCGCTACAGTGGAACACGGTAAAAATTCTAGAATAGGCCTACCCTTCCGACACTGATGTCACATTTGAAAATTCGAATAGATGCTTCGAGGATTAATTGTCGTCCAGTTAGTCCAACCATCACAGCAGCTGCTGCAGCTGCTGCTGTCTCTGCTCTTCGCATTGGAGAGTCTAACATCGAGGAGCAGCACAATAACTATTCAGCTCCTGCTGTTTATAGTCGCTCAGAATCGGCGTCATGTTCTTTGTCAGTCGCCAGCCAAACTGCTATAGTTCCATCCGTAGAAGAACCAAAGACAGATTTTCAAAATCTCACACGGTCTTTCCACTCTCAATCTCAACCCAAACGCCCAAATAGTTTCCTTGAACATTTGGAATTAATCACAAATGGAAAACCTGTTTGTTTGCAACCGGTCAAAAGAGTTAATGCTGCCCCCTGTCCAGTTACAGAAACAAACCGTTTCTACTCCTCCAACTGTAGTTCAAGTGACTAAGACATCTGCAATACGCATTTTCATAAAACGACAAGATGAACTAATAATATCATCCCCACCTAATTCGCCAACATTGTCGACTTCCTCGGGGCATAATTTTTCTTTAGTAAGCTTTCAGTCTTCCCTTCAACGTGTTATTGCTGTGTACTTATATTTAAATGTTGTTTCATTCTTGCACGCGATTTCATTTACTTGAGATTTAGACTAACCTTGAGATAAAACAAACAGGAAAAGGATTTTTACGGCAAAATTGAAGCTTTTGAAGATTAATAACAGCACAAGTAAAAAGTAATTATTATATGTTTTGGGATGTTCTGAACAGTTGTTTTAGTTACCATTTGCTTCGCTGATGGAACTAAGAAATCAATTGAATAATACATTTGTGTGATAAATAAAATAAACTTTGGTCTTGTTTTAATCCCATCTGTCGATAACGCCTTAATTTTTTAGCAAAATAAGAAATAACATACCTACTCTAAGGGTTAAAACAACAAAAATCCATACCTAAAAGTTGAACTGGAATACGTAGGGGCAACGCAACGGTATATTCCAAGCATGGATTGGATGAGACCGGACAACAAATATTTTCTGTTGATATAAAACGAGGTTAATCATCACCCACTTTATGCTAATCGACAATTACAGAAAGGGATGCAGTAACCTTTGTTTTATGAATTTCATAGGCCAAACTTTTAGTATAGTATGTCCGATGATGTCCGATGACTGGCAAATTACTAGTAGCATCTAAAAGGAAGTTTTGTTTATTCTCGATTAACAAAATAATATTGCAGCACATCAAAATCAATGAAAAATGAATCGTGCTTAAACAACGAAATTACGGAAACCATTATAAGGTCCCAAACACATCTTGATTATTTATGCTAAGAACAAAGATCAAAGTTTCAATTAAAGTGAACTTGGGAAGTTAAAAAACAAACGATAAGCAGACTTAGTATTGAGAAGCACATGACTTACTATCAGATCAAAGAGATGTAAAATGTTGTTGTGTTTCGCCGCCAAGCTATATAGAGCCTCTTTTGATTTTTTTCGAAGAACTTCCCAACTCACTTTCACGGTCGTCCTGACAGTGTTTCGGAAATGTCTCTGAGTTGATGAGTTCCCTTAATTTTGTTGCCGTTTCAGAAAGAAAAGAGCTGGCTAAAGGCTGTTGTTCCAGTCTTAGTCTTGAGGAGTACACATCCAATTCTGCTAATTGTTGTTTTAGTTTTGTGGACCAGTTGACTGGAGAGGACATGGCTGGTGACTTAACTGACTGTTCAAAATAGAAAATGTGGAATGAAAATTCAGCACAAAATATCAACCCACAAAATATGACTTACAGTCAGAATGCAAGGAGCCATACAGATTTTGTTATGCCAATTACTGAGGGATTCAATACACCATAAGTTATCCGGAGTTATGTTTTTAGGGACTGGGCCCAAGCCACTGCCTACTCGCACTAAATCTCTCTTTCCATTTGGAAACACCACCATCATGTTATTTGTGTCACTTCTGAGAAGAAATTCACTTTTTTCAGGATTTCTAAGGCTTTGCTGCTTTGTTATTCCTCGAAGAACCAAAACATCACCACATTCTATTATGGGTGCAGAGCTATTGAAGGGAGTAAAAAATTGAATACAGAATTCTTCACGCTGAACAGAACCTTCATAACATGAAGGATCAACTAAAATGCAGATTCCATGAAGGGTATTTCTACGGGTTATTTTCGGCTCCTAGACTCCTCACATGTAGCCAATGTTAACTATAATAATCCTAATTTTAAACTATAATTATTACTTACTTGAACAACACAGCTAACAACAGCATACATATTACTGACAGGTTTTTTAATTCCTTCAACAAGAGTAACAAATTTACAATTATCCAAATTGGCCATCCTTAGTCGTATTCAAATGATTCTGCGAGCCAGAATGAGAACAGTTAACGCTAGAAGAAGAAAAAATAAAAATGTGGAATAATGAAAAGATTCACTGTCATTAACGACTACCTCTTCTTTGTCACCACAGTTCAAGACTAAATATTCAACATGGCCGCATGCGATGCGCCCTCACTGGCTCACTTACATTTTTTACTTTTCAAGGTTCTTAATCATCGATTACTTAAATTCCAAGAATTTCACATCTTAATAAGAATAGGCTAATTACATTTAAAAAAAAAAGAAATACTTACAAAACGTTATTTTAAACATTTTTAGCATGGATCATAATCATACGCAAACTGAAAACGGTTCTTTTTTTACGCATTTACAGAAGCATGGCTGATAAATGTTTTTAAATTTAACAATCAATAATATTTTTTAGAGCATATACATTAAAAATTCTTATAAAACGGCGTAAACTACCACAATCGAAGTTAGCTGAGAGTCTGAGATAAAGGACGGCACACAGAACCCAAAAAACTGCATCAAGTGTTAATGAGAGCAAATTTGTTAGTATTCTATAAGCGACAACGAAGCTATATTAGTTTTAAACCCAATCAAACGAAAAATGAAATAGCTGGCTGATTAAAGGAAGGCAGAATGCTGCAACTATTAAGAGGTTCTTTTCATAAACGCCGAGATGAAATCTACTAATTCTTTCAAGTTTGTCCCTACTGTTGAGATTGTCGAAGCATTTTCAGCAAACCTAGAGCATGAATAAACGATTTCTTAAAATTGCACATCATATATTGTATTGGATTCAGTTTAGAGTTAGATCTCACCTGATTAAAATACCGAAGGCAACATCGATTGGTATGATGTAGGGGACGCTTAAAAATGTCAATAGCCGCATTTTCGGGTGTTGTAAAATCCTGTTCATCAGTCCTTGGTTGGCTTGTGTAACGGCGCTCACCAGGGTCATAGTGACCACTTCTGATAAACCACCAACTTTCAGCATCTATAATTTAAGAGAGTTGGAATCAGTGATAACACATTTAAAAGATTAATCATAAGAAAGAAACTAAGAAGAAAAAACTCACGTTCTTCAAGATATCACACTCCAGACAATTGATAATATTAGTAAGATCATTGCCCACGACGGGGTACATTGAAAAAACACACTGGTTACACGCGACCAGATTGTTTCGCTGAAGAAACAACCGGGCATCGTCGAAACCCTGCTGGCAAGTCTTTAATAGAGTCTGCGTTCAATCAAAGGTTAAATATTAATTGGCAACGCATATTCAATTAATAACAATTTCTATGTTAACACCTCCGGGTCGGGGGGAAACATGCACAGAGCAAGTCGTTGCGCGTTGGTCCAGGACAATTCAACTTTTAAATTGGCGATTTTCTATAACAGAATAAAATAGAATAAGACATAAGGTCAGGCACATAAACATAACGTTTGCAACGCTCACGTAAATTGATGTTGGGTTGGTTTTATCTTGGGCTAGATGGTAAAACACAAAAATTAATTGATTAAATTATTTTCAAACAAATTAATTTAAAAAAATTACGGCATATGTGTGAGTCGCCGCTAAAGAAAGATACGGTTATCGTGTGTTCATCAAGGACAACAAGATTGTTGCTTAAACCGCCATCCATGTAGTGAACCTCGCGGAACTTCGGAGGAATCAAACCAAAGAAAAACGGGAGATAGCAACTGCATGTTAGAGCCTAGAATAAAAATTTGGGGTAATTTAATGATTAATAAAATGGTTTTGTTTAAAACAAACCTGGATTAGTTCGTCTCTGCTGTCAAAGTTCTTTAGAATGATATTTCCTCCGTCATATACCCGTGTCACAGAGATGTGAATCTTTCCATTCACTCTCACATGGGCGTCGCTAGGAAGATACTGTTAAAAATCACACGAAGTTAGCAAAGTTTCCTATGCCATACACAATGTCCGACAACGCGATAGCGCAAATTATCTGAAGGTACTCATTTTGAAATTTTACCTCTTCAAGTCCCTGTCTTATAAGATCGTTCATGTATGGGGCGAAAGGTCGAAAAGGTCCAAACAATCGGCTGCGAGCTAACTCAGCGATTTTGAGAATATGATCCGTGATTTTTTCTTCGTCGTAATAAGAAAAAGAAAAAAATAAGTATATTCTCTATAGTTTGTGAAGTATAAAAATTCGAATATCCATAGTTTGACGAAGTGGGCTAACATATTATACTGTGGTTTCTTATTATTCCTAATAAAGAATTAGTCGCGAGTGCTAAATTGAACTGCGAACGTTAAAAATTTCCGTTATTAAGTTCCAGGTGGTAGTTAGTCATTTTGATAGCACACATGACAAGCTTATTTGGTCGCAATATAATGGAGAATTTTAAGTTGAAATTTGCTGTTTTACCTATTGATATGTTGCACAAAAGAGCCACAGCAGGGATGACGCCCGACGAAGCCCCTGCCACTTTTTTCAGATGCAAATCTGCCGGTCCATGTCTACACATATAAACTACAAATAACTAATAAGAACATGAAATAACTTAGCAGCTTACTTTCTTAAGCACTCCACCACGCCAAGATGATACATAACCATGAACCCGCAACCGTTGAACGAAATATTCATTTTTTGATCTTGAGTAACTGTCCAGAAGACGATCGAAGAGGGAATATATATCCCACGCTGCGACTATGATGACACAGCAGGATTTTTTACGCGCAGACAAAGTCGTTGTTGTTTCGTCTTCTGAGAAATCTTATCATGCTGATATCACTTCCCTTTTGCTATCAGTTTTTCTGGTCATATATCCTGTTACATAAGTCCTCTGGGGTTACCAATATTCATGAACCAATGTATTTATGTTTAACCTAAAAATAGAATGGGCACATCAATAACAACAATTATCTAACTAATATATTAAGTCATGTGAGTCATTCTGAAGACATCACTAGAAACAGTATGTAAGATCGATGTAAGGATTTTTACCTCTATTACCTCAATAACAGCAACCATGTTACTTGAGTCTTCAATTCATCAAAGTGAATGGTTACATAATTAATCAAACTAAATCAATCTATCTAGTTAAATGGGTTCATAGTATTAATGTATCTTCTAAACAAACACAACATTGTAAAGTTCCATATAAGTTCCCCTCCCTTCCATCATTGAACTTGTCTTCCAAATAAGTATAAATATAAGAATACCTTAATGAAAAGACATGACACATACATGAAAACAAGTGCTACAGAAAAAAACATGTGCTCCAATTTTTTTTAAATGTGAAAGCAGAAATTATTAGACTAAAGGAAAAAGGAGATAAGGATTAAGAAAACATCCGATAGTAGTGTCACCTTACGGCTACGATGAAATTCATATTTACGACATCTAGGTGTGCTTTTTGTCCTTCCAGTTTGAAAACATTTTTTTTTTTTTAAATAGTGGAACACATAAATAACATACTGTAGATAACAGTTGAAGAAAACAATTATTAGTAACGCGAAATCGAAAATGTGAAAACACAACAGTGTAGTAACATCAATCCAAGAAGTTCCGTCGAGACCCAAATTATCAAGAATTGTTGCATTGCATAATATGCAACGTGCATTTCAGTAAATGAAAAAAAAAAACACAACGACTGAATTTCAGCATAAAGTCACTAACGCACATAGTTCAAGGTTATCACACAACACCAGTTCTAACCAGAGGAGATTTAACAACTGATAAACTGAGAGTCAAGACTTCTGTTGGGAATTTATTGCATCCCAACAGTGATCGACATTATTGCTATTGTTAATTCTGTGTAATTTGTAGGGACCTCAACAGAGGGCCCCAATTTTACCCTCTCTTCCCATTCAATCTATTGTTCCCTACCCTACTCAACCCTAAACCAACTATTGAAATACCAAAATGCTGTATTATACGGCAGTGTGAAATATAAGGACGAACTAGCAACAACAAAGGTGTCATCTCTTATCTCAATCTTGGAAGTTGAACGGTCGACACCGCCAACAAGAGTTCCATTTCCAACATGGTCCTTCGAACTGGAGTTTTCTCCAACCAGTGTTAAGTTAGTTTCGCTCTATCACACTCAAATCTTTCTCTCGTTATCTCCTTTTGCTTAATCATTGCCGCCATTTATCAAAGAAAATTGTGTTTAATTATGGCAGGTCAGTCATTTATTAGAATCTTTTTCTCTCTCTCTGAGTTTAACTTGTTCTCAGGGGTCTAGTAAGCAAATAGATCCCTCTAAACAGTAAATTATTTTTCTTCTCTCTCTTGAATTAAAGCTAAAATATTTCCTCAAAGTTTCTTAAAATTAAAATAGGATTCCTAAATCATTTTTGAAGGGGGATTTCTTTTTTTGTCACGTAAATTATCATCGCCTAAGTTGATTATTCTCTCTTCCCTTTCAACAAATTTTTTTTTTTGGGGGGATATTGCTTTCCAATATCTAAGATTGGGCAAACTTGGGAACTTCCCTACCTCTTTAACGTGTTCACCTCGTGTGAGCCTTAGGTTAAATTCCCTCTCTATCTCTTGATACGCCTCCCGGCATTGTAAAAACGAATCTCAGCTGATTGGGTTCACTGCCCGTTCTTTAAAAATGGGATAACGCGGGAATCTCTTTCCTTTCAAGAATTTTTTTTTGGGGGGGCTTGCTTCCCTACCTCTTAGATTGGGAAAACGCGGGAACTTCTCTAACCCTTCAATGAGTTCGCCTCGTGTGAGCCCCAGGGTGAAAAGACTTAAATAAATTATCGCTCTCTTTGCTATGGCCTTAGACCATTTCCCGAAAACAAATCTCTCTCATTTTTTGAATTAATTTGCATTGTTTGTTATTCAATCATTTGGGTAAATCTCTCTCTGTCTCAGAAGGCACAACGATCTCTCTAAATACGACAGAAAAATATTCTCTTTTTTGGGGGGCTAGGCCGGTTTCCCCTTTAAACTGGAAAAAACGCGGGAAAATTCTCTACCCTTTCAACGCGTTCGCCTCGTGTGCGCCTTAGGGTGATTAAAACTTGAATTTTTTTTCTCTCTCTCTATTTACAAAGGCCTTCCGCCATTTCGAAACAAATCTCGCGCTCTTACGCTCTTGCATTTTTTGTTTGCTTAAAGGGAAATCTTTCTCTTTTTCTGAGAAGGCACAAAGCGCCCTCTGAGCACAAAATTGGGAATTAGAAACCGCCGTCTTGCGGCAAAAACTCTTTAAATTCTCTTTCCTAAAAATTGTTATTATGCCGTTTGTGGGATTGTAAGGAGCTAGAAAATTACCCTAGCTCCAAAATCATTCAGTTTTTGCAGATATCTTCACATAAAGGAATTCAAAGAAAGTGGAAAAGACAGCAGAATTTAATTCGGCACCACGAATCTCCGAAGACCGAGCAGAACAACAAACAAAAAGGCTAATCAACTTAATCAAAACATTAATTTAAACTAATTATCTTCTTTTCGTACTCTCAGCAGCTCCTTAGGAGCCACCTCCAACTCACAATGGCTCCAAATTACGCAAGAACTTTAATTAAAAAGCATATCACCCGTATCATTAACCTCGTCGAAACGTACAAATCAACAGAAATGACGTTGGAAGCGTTTATCGAAGTCGAAAAATTAGAAAAAAAGCTAGATGGATTCTACAAAACTTATGAGATATTCTCAAAAAGGGTCCAGGCTGAAATGTACAAAGAAGGCGAAGACCAAGAAGAGATCAATGCAGACATCGACACCATGTACCAAACAATGGACGATGTTATTGTCGCCAAAATTCACATCTTAAAGAAAAAACGAAGAGAATGGTTAGACAAACTCGAAAAGGAAGCAGATGACGAAGAATGGGAGAAGGACAGAGAAAGAATGCTCCAAATTCTCCAACATCAGGCAGCAACCCAGGCAGCAAACCAGGCAGCAACCCAAGCACAACTCAATCGGGACATAATCAGTCAGGTGATCGCAGCCATCTCAACAGCCTTTTCAGTGCCCGTCGCTCCAGGAGATGTCAACTTATCACCAACAGCTTCTCAGGAGCCAGCTTCTCAAACAAATCCAGTAATAGAGTCAATTCTCAAAACCCTCTCAACATCTCAATTTGCAGCAGTATTAGTGCCAAACCCAACTCCACTAGAAGTGTCGTCGCTTACGACAACAAGCTGTAGTTTTCAAAACACCCCTTCATACCAGTCAAAAGAAAATATCCAGACGGAAGAAAAAGAGACTGGAACGGCCAGTCTCCCTCACCCACCGAAAAAAGGAGACTCACTCTCGGATTCTCCGGATGGGCCAGACGGATATCCCGACAAAAAAAGGTTTGAAAGGAACGAAATAAAAGAAAATAATTCCTTTGTTTCAAAGTTAGAAAACTCAGCAAATCTGGAAGGAGCAGAAAAAATCCCATCATCGAACGCGAAAAGTTGCTACAGCGACCAAAACGTCAAATCAGCCCAGTCAAAAGAAGTCCCGATGGAAAAGGAGCCTGGAACAGCCAGTCTCCAACAACGACCAAAAAAAGGGCTATCAATCTCAGATATTCCGGTCAAATCCAGTGGAAACAAAGACGAAAAAAGGTTTGAAGACGAGCTGAAAGCAACTAACCTCAAATTTGCAAACTTAGATGGTGTAGATGCAGTGGAGTCCAAAAATCTCTTGAGCTCCTCTAGCAACGAAAAAACTGCTTGCACACTCATTATTCAAGAAGCTCCAGCTACTCCGGCAGAAGCTCCTCGTCCTCTCATTATTCTAGAAGCTCCAGCTACTCCGGCAGAAGCTCCTGGTACTCTCAATCTTCAAAAAGCTCCAGCCAATCCGGCAGAAGCTCCTCACTCTCTTAGTCATCAAGAAACTCCTACTTATCAAGCAGAAGTTCCTGACACATTCAATTGTCTAAAAACTAAAGATTCAATTATTAGGATTCCGCCAGCCGGCTCCAAAGAAAAGGATATTCCTACCTTTCTTTTTTTCCCCTCGGGAAGGCCAGCTGCATCGCTGGAAACACTTAACTCTTTTCCGAGTCAACTTAAACAAACCAACTTCTCTTCTTCTGGAAATTTATCATCGTCGCCAGAAATCCAGGAAGCTTCGAAAGAAAATCCTCAAGAAGCCGCTGCATTTGTCAATTCAACAAACGTAGAAAGCAACCAAGAAATCATTCCGAAGTTCAGATCGCCGTGCAGTCAAGCAGCAATTCTTCCGGAATTGGCCAATCAACAAAACTCAATGAAACGGAAGCGCTTGGAGCCAGTAAAACCAGCTCCTAAACGCATCTCAAGGTTACCAAGTATAGAAGAACATCTCATCAACCAGTTGCTGTTCTCTTATTCGTTAACCCAGGTACCAAACAAAATCGTTTCACATCTACTAAAAAATATTCTTGTGTTAAAGGACATTGAAGAAGATTCCAACACACACCAATCGGTATGGGATCCTGGTGGCAAACTTCCAAAGAGTCAGCCAACTCTCAATCGGAATCAAATGGAATGGACAATTAACTGAATCCGTAGCCAGTCAACGAAACAGCTCCTCTTAATCCAGGCCATCCATCTTCAACCGCATTTTCAGATCTCCAATCCAACGGATATCAAGTCGATCAGGATGTCGAGCCAATTGAACGGGCTCTACTGGGGAGTGTGTTGGGAATTTATTGCATCCCAACAGTGATCGACATTATTGCTATTGTTAATTCTGTGTAATTTGTAGGGACCTCAACAGAGGGCCCCAATTTTACCCTCTCTTCCCATTCAATCTATTGTTCCCTACCCTACTCAACCCTAAACCAACTATTGAAATACCAAAATGCTGTATTATACGGCAGTGTGAAATATAAGGACGAACTAGCAACAACAAAGGTGTCATCTCTTATCTCAATCTTGGAAGTTGAACGGTCGACACCGCCAACAAGAGTTCCATTTCCAACAACTTCATACGTACCGTAAATAAAAATGTTTCGCTAGTCTGCTCCGCATTTTTATCTAGGATTATTTGCACAAAGAGGTGTACTGGGACGTACGAAGTTTACTTAACGTTGGCCTCTTCTTTTTCTCAACGATTGAATCAATAATAAGCGTTTAGTACATTCCTTGATAAATAACAACCTGGATCAAAATAACATTATCAAACATCTTATCCACACTGCCACGATAGAAAGAGGTTGGCAAAGATTATTAACTACGTCAAAGTGACGCAATGCAAGGGAAAGTCTAGATCAAATGTGAAACGAAACATCTAGAACAAATAGTCTAAAATGAAAATTGTTCAAAACTTGAATGAAATAAGTATTATATATTCGCATTTAAACGTTGGTAGCGTTATGCACAAAATGTATACACTTATCTGAGCATTATAACGACATTCAAAAATCAGGTACTACAGTAAAAGATGTGATGTACGCGTTTACACGGTCGGGAATTTAAATACTATAGCTCGTCTAATCTCTCTGTGAAGCACATCTTATTTTTCCACTGATGTATGAAGTACTAACGAAGTGAAATAGTAGTAGTGAATCCCATAGTATTCAAATCAACGTGTTGTTATCACGAACTTATAAATGCTAAATCATTAAAAGAATCGTAACATATATATTTTGATCTAATGTCATGGTCGCATACCAAAAGGCAAAAGATACACCTTATAAATTGGTTCTTGACAACGTTTTTAGCGACGAGAATTCGATGAAAATTCGACGAGTAGAATAGCGATGAAAAACGGTATAAATACGTAAATTCTACCTGTTCTTCATCTTAGTATCGTAAATGTATCATGTCCTTCGTACCAGGACGGACATAACGAGGGGGAAGCAAAATAATCCTTTCCACATTCAGGTGCTCGCAGAGAGCGTGACTATGGGGTTTGAATCACGGTTACGTGCCGTCAACACTTGACGGAGCCGCAGCCAAAATATTTTCTGTCCTTCCTGGTCACTCCGCCAGGCCAGATAAGTCCTCGTACTCATCAAATATCTCAGTCCGGCATTCTGCTGTTGCTTAGGCACATCCTCCAGAAGGATAAGGACCAAGGCGTCACGTCGCTCTGACTCGAGCAAACGGTGCTGCGATAAATGCAGCTCGAACTGACACCATTTGCTTTCGACGTAACCACGAGACAGAACAATAATCACCTACAAAAACACAAAGACAACAAACCATTACAAATTTGATTCGCCTAAGCGATGCAGTGTTAGTTGCAAGGCATACCTTGCGACTTTTGGCAATGTTCTCGATAATATTCTCCGTAATTCGCTGACCAACCGTGAAATCTCGATCGTGGATGCACAGGCGAAACGGCTTGACTGCACAATCTATAAATGAGAAGATCAGTACACAAGCCATATGAAATATCTTTGAAATTGTGACGAAAATACCTCCTGAATCTGAGGGATCCGACGACTCCAACTGTGGCACTAAATGAGTATATACCCAGGAGCGATCCTGTTCGTTGAACGAGATGAAAGCGTCAAACTCGAACTCTTTGTCGTCGTCGTCCGTTTTCGCCCCCAAGCCATCATTGGGCATGATGAGTTGGTTTCTGGCATAAAACCATTTCCTCTGGCCTTTGTTACGTCTAAAATAACAACTTGCGACAGCTGCCACGAAAATTAGAACAACTATCATGGCACCCACGACCGACGACACAATAGCAACCGTGTCCGTATTGTCTTCAGGATCGGGCCCGACTGTAGATGGGATGATTTCACTCTTGCATTGAAATTCTTCCTCTGACATGAGTGGGATCTCTTTGATGACAAATGGTTCGGTAGATGTGTCGGTGCAGGTGTAAGCACCTTCTATGTTCCAATTTAAAACGGTTGTGTTGGTAGAATTAGCCAGTCGTAGCAAATCAAGAGTCTGAAACGTCAAACAAAGAACTCGAGTAAAACCAACTATAAAAGAAAGAAAGACTCATTCGTCAACATCGCGGGACATTTCAACTCGACACAGCCAGCTCGTTATTAGTGACAAGTAACTTGTGAAACGGTCTGACAAGAACTGATGCTCATTCTCAGCGTGCAATTTTAGTAATAATCATAACGAGCTGCCTATCAAGTTCTACGATTAGGTTTAAGAGATGCAAAATAGTGAACTACTGTAGTCGGAAAAATAATGAGTCGCCAGCAGTAAGGAGAAATAATTGAGGAGTTTTTTTTTTTTTTTTTGTTTTTATAACATGTGACATATTACTATTACCTGACAGTTGCAGATGAGAGCGTTATCGCTCAAATCGATGGCTGCTACCCGGGAGAATTCCTCGTAAGTTTGGTTAGGTAGAAACTGAATTTTGTTGTTGGAGAGGGCGATGGCAGCATCGTGGGGCATGTAGGCCGTTGTACCAAATTCCCAGGTGTGGAGTTGATTTCCGTTCAAATGCAAAGCATACAGTCGGCTAAGATTAGCCACCAAATTGGGGGTGAACTGGCTAATGCTGTTTTTACTCAGGAAGAGCATGGACAGATTTTTCATCCCGCGAAATGGCTGGTAATTGTAATCAATTTCTGCTGGGAAATCCAACGAGCAATGGTCCAAGAAAAGCATGAGGGCGTTCGTGAGGCCGACAGAGAATTGTTGCGGTAGCGTGCTGATGGAGTTCTCGCCGAGATCGAGTACCACAAGTTTCGTCAGAGAAGAGAAGAAACGGGAAGGGATTTCGAAGAGTCCTGAATTACGCATTTGCAAGTACCAGAGATTGTTGAGCCCCTGAAAGGCATCAGCCGAGAGGTTCTTCGAGTTGATACTCATTGAATTCATATCCAACCACTGCAGATTCGTCATTCCGGCAAAGTTGTCTTTGGACATGGTAAACAATCCGCTCATTTGTGGATTTTGCCGGACGCTCAATAGCTGAAGCGATTGCGGAAAAGTGTAAGGGGCCACCTGTGTCAGTTGATTCTTGCCCATGTAGAGATAGATCAGTTTAGGCATATTCTGGAAAGCTGTTTCGTTGACGACGGAGATGCTGCACGATTCGAGAATGAGGGTTGTCAAGTTGTCAAACTCAATGGAAGGCCACACATTTTCCGAGAGGAGGAAGTAATAATTGATTGACAAATTAATCTGCACCAGTGAACGTGATATGTTCTGCAGCATCGCCAACGGTACTTTCTGGACGAAACGGTTGTTGCCAAGACCCAGTTTAAAGATGGAAGGAGGTAAACTCGGGGCTTTCATCTCGTGCGAGAAGATGGACGCCAATTTGGGATTGTTGTAAAAGTCGACGTGCTTCAAAGAGGACAATGGCTCGAATGCATCTTGTTTGTTCAAGAGACAAAATGAAAATAAAGAGCAAATAGAGTTAGGTTATGAAATGACGCATCGCTGTTGAAAACAATACTACTATGTCACATAGTTCAAAGCTAATTTACCAGCCGACTGTCATCGTCAATCTAAAATATAATTAAAAGCTGGGATAACAAAGAGATTCGCCCACGAAAGTCAACTTCGAGAAGATTGCCATGAACTCAATAAAACTCGTGTTCAGGAATAGTTCATTATAAACGGAGACATAGTCGTCTTATGTAATCGAATGAATAAACAGTACTACGAGCCTAATATCTATCTTATTGCAGCCTACACCGGAGAACAACGGGGTCACTGTCAATTTATGCAATTATCTCCCATCGATTGTTCACGTGTCAGTCGGTTCTCCAACCAATCACGTCTCTCCCACCTCATTCGATGGGCGATTTCTAATACTAATATGTACACTAGACCCGGGATGGTGTTATCAGAAGTTCGCAACGAGTTTGCCTACGCTTAAAGTGTCCAAGAGACTATCTCGTCATGTTACTTTATCTAAGTCAGAAAAAGAGTGAAATTGTTGCCATGTCATTGGAGACGACTTGACGGTCAAGGCGCCCGCTACTATCTGAACAAGGAGAACAGGAGATGTGTCAATTTCACATCAAGCGATCAATGCTGTAACGACGCACTTGCTGTCGCCTTTTCCGTTACTCATACAAGGGGCAGTTGAATTATTCTAAAATTAAATCATAGGGTATTACCTTGATGGATGAAAGCGAGTCCGCACGATTTAAGACTGAGCTCCACGATGGGCGACTCACGCAGCTGCCAAAAGGCGTACTGATTGAGAGATCCGAGAGGATTCTCCGATAAATCAAGGAAATGAAGATCAGGCAGGACACACGTGTCCTCGTCGCCTGGCGTAGTCTTGAACATTTCCGTCAAGTTGATCAGATTAGCTTTTAGCGAGAGCATTTCCAGCCCGTCCAACCCGTCAAACACTTGCCAATTCAGCGTGCTGATCGAACTGTGTTCGATGTAAAGGGAGTGGAGGCTGGTGACGCCGTCGAAAGCGCCAAGTTCGACGGTGACCAGCTGAGCATTACTGTCAAATTTTATAGTGACGACGTCCAGCTGTCGAAAGTCTCCACTTGCCAGAGTCTCGACGTTCGTATTATTCATCTCGAAAATGGAGAGCGCAACTTGTCGTGGCAAGTCGGATGGAATTTTGGTCATGGTACTGTCGTTGCACATGAGATAGCCTGGCGGATCATCTTCTAGGACGACTGGCACGATGTAACAGCCGGACGGTAGATCGATGTCGGAAGCGTCAAATTCCGTCGGATACGAGTTAGACGGATCTAATTTTGTCAAAGTGTAACTTATTAGAACAATATACTGTAGATATACATAAAACATCTCGTTATTAGTCCGCAACGACAAACATCGACTTTAATAAATAGCAAAGTACAGAAAGAGTTTACATTACCGTAGGTTTCGAATTGGAAGATATCTGAGCCGTCCGAATGCGTGGCCGTAGGTACTAGCAATTCGGCGAAACTGACATCTTCTCTGTTAGTAGACGGGGAGAATTCATAGAGATTACGGCCAGCTGTCTGGGATCCCTTCTTTGACAATAGAGGAGCTAACTTAAACAGTCGACGAAACGAACTTTCTTCTTCATCATCTTCTTGTTCGTTTGACCCTTCAAACTCGGCGTCGTCCGTCTGGGAGGAGGAGATTTCGGGTAGGAAAACAATACCGTAAGGGCTGTTGTTAGTGCCATGTGATAAAGCCTCCGGACTTGAAGCGGCGATATCCGATGAAGTCAAGTAAGGCAAAGCCGATGGAACTCGCATTAATCCGTCTGGTCCTACCCACGCCGGAATCCTCCCCGCTTCTATATCATGAAATTCGTTCCTTTTGTAGCGTAATTGGATGGACGGCGAAGAGCAGTCTAGGCTATTCTTGTCCTTCTGAGCCCTCCTTCCGGTCCCGGTTGCACTTTTCCATTGGCAAGTCGGAGAGAGAGTCGCCGAAGAGAACACGACTAGGCATCCAGCGACGGCTGTGATGAAGAAAAACGTCACCAAATTCATGATGCGGATAATTCTAATGCGCGCACTTTTTGTTCATCCACCATGAGATAAAAAAAAGATGTCCGGTCTAGCAAGTTGTCCAGCACAGCAGGGGAAACATGATGGGCTGCTGATACTTGGATTCCTGTGACTTCAGTGAACTCCTTGCTCTTATCAGTGAAACCAACCGAATAAGTCGCACTTTTCAGACGCTCAATTTTTCAGCTCAGCCTTCAAGATTGAGAGTCTAAATCCCTTTTTATTAAGAGACAGACAAAAACAAATCCCTTGTTTTCAAGGCAATAAAAAAAGGGGCGGGGAAAACGAGAATGAACTGGAATGATCGGGAAAAACCGGAGACGTTCGCCACTTTCAAACTGTTGTGCGAGGAAGGAAGTAAAGAAACTGATCCTAAACAAAATTAAAGGTCTCGAGTGCGAAAGTAAATCAATTTGAAATGATGAGAAAACTCTGATGTTGTTCTCAACGTTATTGATGCACGAAGCGCTGGAGCGAACAGACGAGAGAACACGCACAATGCGCCTGGTGAAATCCTACAGCTGGTGTCCATATGTGCTATCAAGGTCTAGACACACTGAGTTATGTGCATTTTGTTTTTTTTTGGCTTCTTCCTCTCACCACCCACTAAAACAAACTCACTCACCCATGGAAACCGTCAAAGTCTACGATTATTCCTTCTTGTCGCCCATTCGTGATTCGTGATTGATAAGAGGAGGTGCAGGCAGGATATTGAAACAAGTCGAGTCTCCTGATAATGACCGATGGAAAAAAATAAAAACAGCAAAAATCACTTGGTTGGAAGAAACAACAAGAAACAGATAAACGTAACAGATTCATGCAAAACGATAAGAAAACTTTCGTGACTAGAACAAGCGAAAAAGATGCGAAATGTTTTGACAAAACAGTTTTGCAGCTGTTGACAAGCACAACTGTCTAGTCGTCAAGCAGCAAAGGTTACATAAATTTCAGATCAAAGTACTTTTGAAGGGAACATAATACATATGGAATATGTAAACTGAGCAAACAACTTACTTACGTGGTACTCTGATAAGCTGAAAACGGAAAGTTGTAAACACCGGAATAGTCCTGCATCGCATGTATACTTGAAAACGTTCGCAGGCATATCAGGAAAGGGTATGGGGTACAAATAAAGTTTCCTCATAAGCCGTGCTTTGAATAACTAGAACACAAGCCTAGTTTCAGGTTAAATAAACAAATCAACCGCGCAATAAAAAATAAGAAATAGTTTTCTCTCTTTTTTTTTGTCCACTTTTCTCACGAGTCAATAGCAATAGATAAATCGTCATATCAATGCTGTGCAACTCCTGATTGCCTCACAATTCTGTCAGTCAGCTCAATCTTGTCGAATCATTCCGAAGGTATTCGTCTTTGGACTCTAGATATTTGACTTCAAGCCAACATCAAGTACCGTACCAACACTGCGCCGTTCAGTAAATTCAATCAGCGGAATAACTGTGATGGATCAGACACTAAGCCTTACCTCGATTAAATCCGTTGGCAATTGGTGGATATATTTCGACAGTTTAAGGTGAAGGGAGGAACTTCTGGCAATTATCCGATAATAGTCATATCATAATACACAGTCGTCGCCATTCCCATTCCAAACGGCATGTTACACCCGATAATGCACAGCTGTTACTGATGTCGCAGAAGTGCAAAAGCTGGGCTAGGGTGGAATCATCGTCGATGTACTCTATAGTATAAAAAAAGGTTTGTTGTTGCAGAAGTGATGTTGAGACGGCCAAAAACATGTTTATTCCATTTGTCGCTCTCACGCAGACACACATTCACATCTGTACAATAGGGGATGTAACATACGAACCGGAGCCTACCAACATAAACATCTACCCAATATCAACAGTAGCCACTCCGCACGTGTGACTCTCGCTACACTCTATGCTTTGATGGATTGGACGCACCGAATCACAAGCGGAGCAACGGAGGTGTTGGTTACAGAGTGAAATGGTGCCCATCGCTTACCCATGCAAAGCAAAAAAGGGAAATGGATGGACACTTCAGCAGGACAGAAAACGGACAGGAAACTGGAAATTGCAACTGAGTTGAGGTGACCACTGCCGTCCGTTAGAGACGCAAAACTTATTCATCTCGCCTCAATCCGTCGACACGCAAGACATAAGAGATCATGAAGCAAGTAAGGGACTACCGATCGATACACGTGAGATACAGGACACGCTTTAATTATTACGTCGAGTGCCATCTTGACCAAAAACGTCCACTTTTGGTGGAGCTCGGTCCGCCCGGCAACTTCCCCACTCAATTTCCGCCAAACCTCCCCGCAATACATCGTTCATCAAGCGACGTGTGTTCGCGTGTAACAAACTAATGACTATATAGACAAAGTGTTCATTTCGGCAAGCATTTCCCCATCCATTCACGTAAAGAGTCATCGAAAGAAGCCACCGAATGATGAAACGCACACACAGAGCCGCCGCCCAGTACGACAATAAATGAAGAAGAAGAAAGGACAGTTAAGAAGGGTTTTAGCAATAGTAAACGGCGATTAATAGGAGGAATGAGTTCACATCGCATTGGGGCATCCAATTTTCAATCGTTTAACGGCGAAACGAATGTTACGGCGCAAGAGTGATTCTCCTCCAGCAACGTCCAATTCCGGCTTATAATCCGGGCAGTGGTAGCCGTTGAGAAAGTGACAAGTACCCGGGATGTCGGACGGAAAGTTTTTCGGGAGACAATCACGCGGTCTCTCTTCCGTGTCAAAGGTGGGCGTCGCTTTGATCAGCCTACAGACGAACGGTTGCCGTCGTGATGAGAAGAAAGAAACAAGACGCACCGAGAAGAAAGAAAGAAAAGAATTTTTAAAGAGATTGATTTTCACAACTAACGACGACAGTTGTATCACAGAGAAATTTTCCGTCGGACTAGTTCGCATCAAAGTGAATAGAGAGAGTAACTTGAAAATAGTTGAAATTGCTTGTTGGATCCCTAGCAAACATCAGACGCTCGACAGTTCCCAGCTTTAGGCTCTTGTTAATTCGTATAGTCACACGCAACATCTTGTTAACGTCGACAAGTTACATCCACTTCACTTCAAACAGCTGAAGCGGCAGCAGTTCTTCAACACCCAATCCTACTCTTAGCAATAGCTTAATAACTATTCGACGCTACACGAACAAATAAGTTAACTACGTATAAACTCTAGAAACTCCAGACGACTCTTTGTCACGGCATCAATTATTACTTTTATTAGTTGGGGAAGGAGGAGGAAAAAAAGAAAAGCAAATGTCACTCACTCGTATGTGGACGGACTGATGTTGGTACGAAAAGGGATGCTAGTCGATTCAAACTTGTTGGCCAGAGTCACATTGTTACCAAACAGGCAATATCTGGATGGAAAGTTCCGTGTAAGTTGATTACGTACTTTTCTAGGATCCATAAGTTCCATATTCAGACAAGATTCAAACTTACCTCGGCATTTTCCGACCAACGACGCCGGCCAAAACTGTTCCCGTGTGCAGCCCGATGCGCATCTTCGTGATTCAATCACAGCGAAAAAGGAGAGAGAAACCAAAGATCAATCCAATCGCCAAAAAACTAATTAACCCTTCCCTTGCACAGTTCAATTTCAAGAAGACATTTATCTTATTGTCAGTCGAGTCATGGCTATCGATCGCTGGCGATCGATACAAAAAAGGAAAACACATTTACGACCCATTATAAACCTTAACAAATAAAGGATGGGAAGAGGCAATAAAGTACACGACAAGAAAATAAACCAACTCACCTGAATGGGCTGACCGTCGTGAGTCTGATGGTAACGGCAAACTTCCAGCATGCAAAGCGCCATCCAAGCAATTTGTTGTGCGTGAGTGGAGCTGGCGCGGTGAAGGCCGCCAGCGGCGCAATAAGCGTCACCGATGGTTTCCACCTGTGACAGACAGACAGGATCGGATCATTAATCGCATGATGGCAAGCACTTGAAAGGAGCGCCGATTGTGAGAAGGCAAACCCTCCCGCACGCGTGATTACCTTGTAAATATCGAGATCACCGCAGAGGACGTCAAATTGAGTGTAAAGCGATTGAAGGAGACTGATGATTTCCATGGGCGTTGCAGTGGAGCAAATGGCCGTGAAACCAACCAAGTCGCTGAAGAGCATCGTCACATTGTCGTGGCTTTGCGCCTCGATCGATTCGCCTGGACGACGGATTCAGAGCGACACCGACAGGAGCACCATCCCAAAACACCAAAAGACATCAAACACACACACAAAAATAAAATATCAATAAGGACAGGGAGACGTCTGCCATCCGGCCCGTTTACAAATGATATCGATGGCTTTAGTAGAGAGACCGTGAATAAAATAACCTATCATCCACTCTTCTATTTGATTCTCATCACTTTTTTTTCTGCTTCTTTTATTGAGTCTGGATTCTTCCCCATTCATCAATCCCTTTTGGCCCCGTGTTTGTTCGTATTGTCTCCTCTTCCTGGATAGAAAGATAAGAGAGAAGGAGTACACTCCACTTCACAGCGCGTAGCCTTAGACAGTTTTCTTCTCCCCAGGAGTGTGTATAGTCCTCCAGTTAAGTGGATGGATGTGCTGCCTGTTTCGTCGTCGGGGAACGCCGAAATCCTCGGATTGTGAACGTGATCCTTCCACTTCTTCACCCAAACCCATCCTATTTTCTTTTTCTCCCTTTACGTCTTTATCCTCGGTTGCATCCGCGCTTCCGTCTACACACAAAGACACTGTGAAAGTAGGTCTGTGTATCACCAGGGCCCTGAGAAAAGCCCGTTTCTCATCAAGCAAAAGTAATGTGGATGCTGCAGCCGCCCTCCCAACTGCCCAGCTTGCTTTCGCCTTCTTTGCAAGGATTTTCTAAGCTTTCAAAAACAGACAACACACAAGCCAGTGTCTGTTGCTGGTTTGGTTGTCCTCTCCTCTACCTAGGCCAAAGACGACAAAACTCGAGCCATTGTGCCTCCTTGTCCTTACGTAAAAAGGAAGGCGACTCGAGCATTTTACTTGTAGCACAGAAAAAAGAAGAAAGAGACAATTCATCAATGCTCCTTGGCTCTCTTGCAGATCCAATACACCCCAACTTTGTGGGGATAGATCCTTTTGAAATAAAAAAAAACCCTTACTATTAAAAGACTCTAGACTGAGCTACAAGATTGTTGCTACGCGAAAAAGGGAATCGACATCAAAGACTTGTTTGGAGAACCAAGAGCGAATAAACTAAGAAAATAGTCCACCCAGAAAGCGATGACGGGGGAGATGTTTTCGAGAGCCAAGTACCAGCTGCACAGTAATTGGTTTACATTCGTATTTCACTAACGGGGCCTTCAGCTCCAGTCTGTCCTTACCCCCCGCCACAATTCACGAGGTTCTTGCCATTTAAATTGGTTATGAAAGAAATAAGAACTTGACATTTACGGCGTGAAATCAAATCGCCAAGTAGAGCGAATATCTTTTGATGGCGAGAAATCTTTTTCACCAAGAGAATTTTAAATCCAATTGCCCCGTATTTCTTTTTTTCTTTTTCTACCAGAGACGAGAAAGAGTGAGAAAAGATGATGCTCTTGCATAATTTAGAAGTGCAAGAATACTCTTGTTTGCACCAGGATTTTTGCTCACAGCATTGATCGACACGATCGTATTTATAGAAACCAAGAACCTGCTGACTGCGCACGCAACCCATACAATCAAATCAGCACGCAAATCGTAATGCTCTGATATGATGAACTTTTTTTTTCGATTGCTGTTTACCATGATCAAACATTTTCATCCAAACTTTTTTTTTATAGATAATCCGCAAGTTTTTATCGAGTCGAGTCTGAAGAAGTTGATGCGATGGCTTAAATGCGCGAATAATAACAACTTACCCAACCAAAGTCTCTTGGCAATGTCTGGCGGGAAGATTAGATGCAGCAGAGAGACGTTCTTCTCTCGTTCCTGTTCCACGGCTGCAGTGGCCTCTTCGATGTTCTTCTTCAACTTGTCCAATCGACGTTTCAATCCATCCTATATACCAACAAATAAAAGAATGATTTAGGAGGCTAACAGTAACTTGCAGGATGACCCAGAAAATGGGTAAAATGTTTCTATTTTTATAGTTCATGAACCGTTGGCTGTAGATTTGCGAGATGTTCTGGTATTATGAGCATTACGAAGGAGCGAATGTATGGGGAAACTGAAATTTCTTATTTAAATTCTTACTCATACAAATTTAGAACGAGCTATTTTCCAAATAAACAACCCCACTCCATACGTCTGAGTAAATCGAGCGGTAAGCAACTGTACAACGAGAAAGTCAGAAACCTCTTATTCCGAAGTAAAGGAATGTTGATAGGAGGCCTAACCTATAAATAAATGCACATGCAGTACTACCATCATTGATGGAGGTCCCATAACGAAGTAACACGAGTCGGTCATCAGATGTATCATCAGAGCGAATATGTTGCTGCAACACCGACAATATCACAATCACGAGCGATGACGATGTGTAGATTAAACGCGGTGCAATGAGAGGAATGAGAGAGAGAAAGAGCGGCCCGCGATGTTGCCATAACGATTGATATTAATACTAATACCCGTGGGGAATGTACAAACTGGTACCGTATGTCTAGTCCACTACTTTCGGGGATGAGACCTCCCCCCCCCCCTCTTTTCCAGCTCGTTAAGGTTCATTGATAGACGAATAATCTTATCGATTTTCGTGCGGATGAAACGTTCTAACAATCGAAATATGGAAAAATGGGCGATCCTGAACTGTGGAAACGATCCAAATATCGGCAATTTGATCGGTACCGAAACTTGGACAAAATGAATTACACGATCATGATTCACGATTAAATACTAGTCGCCTCACAGGAGAACATTTCACGAGGTCTCACAGAATTATATCAGAAGAGAGCTGAGTCGTCGCGAGGGAATAGCCTCATTCATCGTCTTGTCCGTCGAACAGAAGGCCCTTTTTCGTCTACAAATATTAAGACCATCTGTCCGTAATAAACGTCGGCTCTTTCGTCATGGATTATAGATGAGAATTGTGCATCAGCAATTCAGCCCACGCTGCTTTCTCCTTTCATTTCATTTCTCATCTTATTTCTCCCAGCACAGCCGTCTTAGACGACCCACTGTGCACCATACAGATACAAGCCCCAGACAGATAAAGCCGTCGACTTGTTGGTTATGCGATTCGACAGTAACTACAAAGCCTCCTTACACGTTAAAGAGACGTACGCAGATGCATTTATGCTACGAAGCGTTGGTTGTTGGATGGAGCGCCGACGAAATCGTGAAGTGAATTGGATGATGTCTTTTTCACTTCTTTCTAGACTCTGCATTTTTGTCGTAGCGCCAATACTTGGCTGATTGAAGCGATAAGCTTCTCGCTTTGAATCAGCACATTTCATTTTATTCCCCACTCAATCCGCCAGACGGGATTAGTCACGCATCGACACCAATCAAAACGGAAGGGATTTTCTAATCGACTCCAAAAGTCTGAGCCCAGAAGGGAAAAAAGACCGACAGACTGTCAAATTAGATTTCGTTTCACACTGCTTCCCGTTACAGGCGTTACTTATAGGGGGGGGGGGGGGGAACGCGGACTGACGAAATGAATGCGCCGAGAAATAAATAAAACAGGATAATAAAAATGTAAATAGGAAAAAAAAAGGAACCAACCTGAGCACGGGCCTGCTCTCCTACGAGGACGATATCTCTCGTGGCGTCGTGAATGGGGATGTCTGAGATGAAGAGGCCTCGACTCGTCAAAGCCTCGAGGCCGTCCACCAGCGGTGATGCCAGGAATAGCAAACAGTCCGACTCGTGGCAGTAGAGCATTTGTCCTTTGAACTCGAGACCCTGTGGATGAAGGCAGAACCATCGATGTTTTCTTAGTTTCACTTGCATAACACACGCAACGATGAATAGAGTCTAGCAGAGTGAGCTGACTCGATTACACAGTTCAAATCATTAGCACAACTCGGATAAACAATGTCGTTTCCCAGCTACTCCTCTGTCCGCTCGTCTTAAGCCATCAAACACTCAGCTGCTTCATTTGCTATGCATACGGAGTCGACGAGGATCCGATCCTTCCAATCCCGATTGACAACCAAGACCCGGAAACTTAATTTTAAAAATGCAGATTTTGTCTTTGCCAGGAAACGGCAATCTTCTCTTCTTTTGATTGAAAGAGAAAACGCGACGATTGGGGTGATCCACCCAGCGGGCAGATGAGCAATTCAATTAATTCCCACAGGGAATTGTCAAACGGCCTACAACGATGATGTAGTTGGCCGTGTTGCAGTTCTTTCTCGACTCCTGCGGGACTCTCGATTTGTAGGAGAAAGAAATTCTCAACTGAGGGCGCTAATACAATAATGTCTCCCTCGCCGTTAGCTGCAGTGTGTGCTGCACTTACACGTCCTCACAAGTTTCCCGTCAGTTCGTCAGTGGGGAAGAAAAGAAAACGTCTTTACTCACCTCGAGTTTCGTCTTGCGGCTGTCCTTGGTCACGTGACAAACGGCCAGAATGAAAGGGCTGTTGGCCTTTTTCAGAATCTTATCAAAGTTGGGCTCCACCGTGGGTTTCTTCATCTGGAAATAGGTGGCCAAGTGGCGACCCATCTTCTTCAACTCGGAGCCAAAGAGGCGCATGAAGCCGACGCCCAGCTGGACCAGCTGCATGTTGCGATCCACCATGAAGTGCCAGGGAAAAGCCCGGCAGAATGTAGACGTGCCAATGTAATTTTGGCTGAGGCAAGTCGACGCCGACACGGACATGGACGTGGTCGTTGACTCGAACGAGCGGAGATTCAACGAGTCCCGTTGCTTGATCTCCGACAGCTGAGGAGGTCTGATTGGGCGGGCCGGGGCGTCATCCATCACCGAGCTGGCGGTGCCAGTGGGATCGTCGAAGCAGATCAATGACCGCGTCTTGGCCATCAGAACTTGCTCTTCTTCTTCGGCCATGGCTGTCGTCGTCCTGGCCAGCGACGCCTCAGCTTCGTCGACGATGGGCATCGAGAAACAAAAGTGGTAGCGAAGTGCCGATTTGGACTTGAGCTCGTAGATGGTGACGCGAATGGTGACGCCAACGTGGAAGAGATGCGTCGCGATGCCCTGCGACGCATCAACAAAGCGACAAACAAGAACAAGAGAAGTGTCTCATTAACGAGGACCGAATTAACGTAACCCCCTAATTTCTTCCTTCCTCATCCCCCCTAACAAGATCGTCCCACTCGGTCAGGGTGGACCGGGCGCTAATGACGGGGCAAGCGAATCTAATTAGCACGACGGAGAAGGATAGCCAATCAAAGGAAGCCAATCAAAGGTGGATCGCCTCCGATTCGATTAACCCGTTTAGTTTCTACAGCGTGCATTAGTAAAGAATCGACATACTTTGAGAACACCAGCCCATAGGTAGCCGCAAGCAGCCAGTGCCGTGCGGAAATGCAGCGTCAAGCGTCCTTGTTCCGGGACGCAACTGAAGGAAATGTCGTAATGATTGGAGATGACGATATTGTTGGTCTCTTCGTTGCCGCCGGTCGTCTTCATCTCCTGGTAGACGCTGCCCAAATTCTGGAGGAAGCCAAACAGGTCGCTGCCCAGGGACTGCAAAGCACCACAGTATTCGTCCAAAACTGCCAACAGGAAGGCCTCGCCCATTCGCTCCAGGAATTGCCTTCGTTGGAATTCTGAATGTATGCAAAAGGAGGAATATAATGACGGGATGGTGATGACATGATAGTATGTACGGCGGCAGTGCAGGGAAATGAAGAAGGAAACCAACGCGTATGTTGAACGGCGGTGGGGAAAAAATTAAATAGAAAATAATTGTTCAACTCGGTAGAAAGAGCACCCAAGGGAGGGACGCGGAAATGGGAAATCGAGTCAATATGTAAACAAGTATCATAGAATATAAGCTCAGCCGAGGTTGAATTGATATGCTTCATTTTCTTTTTTTTTCCTCCGTCGTTACACCAAACACCCCCGAACGCTCGGCAGGAGCCCAAAAATGATAAGCGAATGGATTCTTTTTTTTCTTCCCGTTTTCCTTCTTTCTAACGCTGCCGTCTTTCGTCGTCACAATAAACAGGATCCACTTTATTCTCGCAAAAGAAGAGACACTATTTTTGTGCGCACACGTACACCATCATCGTAAATGGGCACGATTTGGCATTCCAAACGGAGCGAAAAAGAGAAACACATCTGGAGAAAGAAACAAATAACGATCTAAACATTCTATTGCCCGTGCACTTCTTCGAAACTTGCATATTGTTCCCAATCTTGATCTTCCTTGCCAACCACAAGGCGCTCACAGAGGGAGGGGGAGCGGGATCGATTTCGTTCGCTTTTCTCTTCTCCTCGGTGATCGATCGATGCGCTTCTTCGTGTAAAATGTCTTACAGAGACTTTTGCACCAGCAACCAACCCGAAATGCTCGCCCCCGTGACAAAAGACTTGGCCGTGCGTGTCACAATCATTTAGCAGCGGTTTCGTCTGCCCCCCTTCTCGCTTTTCCCTCAGTCGATCGTCCTCTCCATACCCATTGAAACGACAGAGCGGCAAAAGATGGGGCCCGGCGACCACCAACTCGATGCTGCCGAATGCAGAATCAACAGAAATCAGACAATTGGATTTCAAATCAGTCCACTCCGTCCGTTTGGATGATTGTAAAAAGGCGATAGGAACAGGCAGTAGGAGTGGTGGGGATTTGTGCATAATCCAATTCAATTGATAAATGTCCTGACAGAGAATACAAGTCAGCAACATGGACGTTTGATTGTCACGTCAATACAATCAATGTACACCAAGCATCGCACACAAAGAGTTGCTAATCTATTAAATAATAATAAAACAGTCGCATGACATAACCAAACCGTCAGCTGGCAAGTCTCTAAAACGTCACGTCGCATACTAACCTGGTAAGTGGTTGGTGGCATTCCAGCAGCTGTACAGGAAAAGGGAATCGGGCTCGGCGATCGACTTGTCCGTCATTTCGGCGGCCAATCTAATCAAATAGATCCGTATGGAGGTTATCATGTCACAAACTGTACATCCAGGTAATACGCAAACAAGTTGTGCAACAGACCGGCATTACACATGAAAGGTGAACCCAAGGTCTGGCCAAATTGAAACATCCCATGCAATGAAAATGATCAAAGAGTGACGTCAAGCACAATCCATCGCCCTTAATTATGGCGAGGGATGCAGCTGAAAAAAAAAAAATATAACCCAGGGTCGATTCGTCCACCCACACCAGTCCATCTCGTAACCCGTTCATTCAAAGTCGAATCAATCACAGCAGATTCTCCTTTATGTCTCCGTTTTATGTTCCCTTTCGCGACGGGTTGGTATTGTCATTCTTTTACGGTCACAGTAATGATAGGCTATTTACCCGGCGTCGTTGATGTGACTTTGTCCAGTAGCTCCTGTAGCGCTGCCGTCGTCATGATGAGGGTTCAGACGATGCCATTGAAGGACCGCAAGTCTTAGGCAACTTTCCTGTTGTCACGATCGCCGACGAGGGTGGTGTCCATCACGCATCAGCCGGGAACGAAGAAAGAATAAAAAAAAACCGTATACAACAATACAATAGAGAATAGTATTATAAATATAATATGAGAAGAGTCAACGGGAAATCCAGCGGAAAATCCATCATGAAGGCCAAAGGAGAGCAAAGAAGCGTGGAATGAGATTTATACAACGACACCCTTCCAAGCTCTTCCTAGCCAAAGCGGAACAGAATCCGCCACCACCATCATCAACATGATATCAAAGTATAAATAAATGACACGCAGACATCAGAACCCCCAAACCGAACGGAAGAACGAGACGTAGAAGATGATCTTGCGTATGAGACGTATAAGAAAATCAATGATCCATAAGGAGAGAAGCTACTAGCTGCTACTTCTTGGAGAGCGATACCGTCGTCTGGAAGCTTCTTCCGTCTCAAAGTATTAACGACAAGCAGAGCCGTTTGGAAGAGAGGGAGAGAAAGAATCTTCCAAGTATTTCGTTTAAGCCAACGCTGCCTGTGCACAGAGGCGGCGGCAGCTAATCTGACGCGAGTCGAAAAAAATCCGCCGGTGGCAACGGCTTCATGACTCGAGTCGTTACTCGCCGCGGGATTTCCACCAGTTCTTTCATGCAGAGTTAGTCGAGTCGAGTCTCAAGTCTAAGTAGAGATCAATTCTCTAAGGAACCAAATGCCCGGCTCCTTCCATAGACACAGCCGCCGGAAGGCCTTTTCCCTCCCAACTCCTCGGGTTTCCAAGTCATTCGCGGCGGCGCATCATCTACTCGAGTTGAGGCAAATCTCATCAAAAACTAATAACAACAAGAAAACTAACTTTTCCTTGCCCCATTTGACTGCGGGTCACAGAATCTTCCCTGCGGTTTATTCTCCATGCCCACCACCACCACATCAACTTAGCGTGCTCAGGCCCAGCTTAGGAGCCACTCTCGCCCAGCACAGCCGCCCTTTGCTCCTTAATTCCATTTCGCAAAGGGCATCGCATCCATTTTGAGGTTTTTTTAAGAAGCTTGATTGAGAGTGAACGTATCAACAAGGAGAACAAGAATAAGAAAGTGGGGCAAAAGAGGATCACTATTCCGTCCTTCAGATTGAGTGGGAGAAAGAGGATGAACGAGTGGATCTCATTCTTTGATACTAATCCAATCCATCAAAGTCTTTTTTCTCCCCTCTTCTTCGCCCTGCGGAAAGGGTGCAGAGCTTGACATTATAGCTTGCATTCCCATTACGAGGGATGGAAGAGATCGACTTCATTTCTTTTTTGACGTGATTCGATTTGGGTTTATAGAATCTTGCAGCCGTCACCCAGTCAACGGGAGTCTACAAACGCCACGAGTAACTCACGGCGGAGACTGAAATCAAATCAAACCGAAAAAATAAGAAATAAAAAAAGGAAATTGCGCGAAAGGGAAGTAGACACACAAAAAAAGAGAAAAGTGGCCCTGTATGTGTCGGGTGTGGAGCATCTACGCGTGAATAAATCAACAGATTCAATTCAACCACTCCAGTCCAGCAGTTCAAAAAGGAAAACAACCAAACACATATGCGAGCAGATACGCCGAATTGTTCCCGTGTTTCGAGCCAATTCCATTTCTAGTTTACTTCATTCATAAGGGACAACAAAAAGTGTCGCTGTGAAACACGGAAGTGGAATCGACCAAAATGTGGACAGTAGAGACAGAAATGGAGACGAACAAAAGAACAAACAACAGAAACGGAAAAAAAAATCCAAACTTGTGAGAGGAGATGGCAACAAACTTTGCCCCCCAGACCAAGAGAAGGCCAAAGTGTAAAAGTTGTCTCCTTCTCCTCTCTAAATGCGTAATGGCAAACACACACATAACTTTGGTCTCTGGCCAGCACCGCAAATGTGTCACACGAAGCGATAAGTAAAAAAAAAAAAAAAAAGAAGGAAAACCTCGCAAGGTGCCAAAGAAATATGAAATTGTTCAAATTTTCTATTAGGAATACAGTGCTATTCGAAATGAATTGCGAAATCGATGCACCAACTTCAGTTCCTTGAACTTGAGAGGATTTTAAGGATCGAGTTTCATTCGTTTTCGCATGAAAGCAAGGAATTCGTTTCGCTGCTGTGCTGACGGGAGATGAGGGGGCGAGTGGGCAAAGAAGAGAGTATAGTATGTGGGAGTACCGTAAGGAGCAAAGAGAGCTGGAGAGACAAACAACGTTCAAATAGAAAGACTCCCGAGAATGCATCGATGCATCGAGGAGAGCAGCAGCTGAGGAGTAATTAAAACGACTCTTTCAACACTCGTCACACACATTTCAACTTATCCGTCCCCGCTTTTCTCCGTTCGTCATCACGCAGCAATGCAATCGCCGGTAATTTCAGTTCCGTAAATAGTTAGTTGCATTAGCATTTCAAATTCCCTTCTTCCTTTTGTTTGTTCGGCTTTTAACTCGAAGCATCCCACCCGAAAGTCAGCTGCTGTTGATACCATCATCGGCGTCCGGCTGAATATTTTAAGGATCGAAAAGGAAGAAAACTAAAAAGCTCTTAAAGAAGAAAACAGCTTGCTCCGAGCGGGATCGCTTTCTTCCCCCCTTTTAAATCCTGTCTCGCGCACATAAGCTGTACATAACCAAAATGATGTACGCACATAAATATCACTAGGGGGGAAGGCGATTTTTCATGTCTTTTCGTTCTCATCTGATCCCCATAACGTTCCGTGGAACCCAAACCCAAATGCCGGTTGCGTGTTTACTCTGATTTTATTCTTCGGTCGGCATTTATCCGCAGCAGCAGCAGTGGCTGAAAGACAGTTGTATGGCAGTGTGGCCGTGACACTGCCGATCTCCTTACATCCCATTTACATTCACAGTTCCTACCCATTACACATCTCGTCGCTGTATAAACAACGGGGGAAAAGCTAGGATGAAAAAGGAAAAGCAGGTGTATCACGGCAATCAATACTAAATATGTTTGGAAAAGACTGGTGAATCACGAAAGAATAGGAAGAAAATAAAAAGTTTCACTTCTATTTTTCTTTTTTCTTTGAAGAAAAAGAAATTGAGGCAGCAACTACAAAGTAAGAAGTGCCAAACAAAGAGAAATTGAAAAGAGTAAAAAAGGAGCCTAACCAACAAAGGGCTGTAAAAAGTGATGGAAGTTGTAGGGAAGAAGAAAAGGGAAGAAGGAAAGAAGAAACAAATCAAAAAGTTGGTTCTTTTTTGGACGTTATTATCTAACGTATCGCCTCGATTCGTTCCCGACTTGTACCCACGCAACACACACATAGCCCACAAAACATGTAACGTGCACATGTACATGTATGGCGAGACACCCAATCCAATCTGGTCGATCCGCACGCGCCCTGGATGGACTCGACTAGCAATTGCTTGCGCCCTGGCTCCTTATCTCTCGTCTCGCTGAACTCCGCCACTATGAGCGAAACAAACTACAAAAAAGGGGAATCTTATCGATGCACGATTGTAAAAAAAAAAAATACACAATTTCTATTCCTTCTCGTGGAATGGCACACACAAAAAAAAGGACAATAAAATCCACCGAATGACTAGCGCTAGAGAGACCATCTCCGGCGGAGTCAATGAAAAAGAAAATGGAGATTGAAAGACATCACTCCATGTCCAGGCCCAACTACTGGGCCTTTGCCAGTCAAGAGGCTACAAAAAGCAAAACCCACATATAAATATCTCCGGACGGACTGGAAACGATTTGTGGGAGGTTATGCGAATAGCGTGGGGTAGTAGAGGCTCATTAACCGACTCGGGACATTTATGTGGTACATCACACTCGACAAACGTATTCCCTACAGACGTTGGCGGCGGAAAAGACGAGACGAGGTCGCTATTATCTCTCTTTGTACGCAGCCATGGCACGTCTCTCGTCGTCGTCATCATCATTATATCATGTGATCAAAAAGGCGGAACTGATCCTGAAAAAGGAGAGAGAGAGAGAGAGGGGAGAAAATCCCGCCGGCCGCCCTTCTTTTCAATTTATCTCCAACCCGAAATTACAAGATGATGAATTTACAATATATCGATTCATCGTTATTAGCTGCACCAAGAGCCACATGATCTTTCCCAAAAGAAATTCGAACTCGGAATTGCTTCTTGCACGTTACGCAGAGATCGCGTAGGCTGCTAGGACCCACGCTGAAAGGCTACACGACTAAATAAACATGATGTAACCATATTCTTACCGGCAAGAGGACGAGGGAACTGATGGCTTCGCTAAGGAGCCGAATGTTAAGGGTCCTCTTTTCATTGCCAACTGGATGAGGTGGCTGGTGAAGCGGGTCGCAATCTAACGACGGCTCCCGCTTCTGTTGCGGATCCTTACGCGGTGACGATTGTTGATGTTGTTGGGCAACAGGGCACGGCTCAGTCGGCCGCCTGAATCGCGAGCAGATGAATCCCTCGGCCATGTTTTCTGATGATTTACTGAAACCAAAATAAACGTAGGAAATGCCGAGTCGTGACAGGCAGATTATTTGTGAACCCTCACCTTCTTGCTTTTGATTGGATTTTAAGCGAAAAACACCAAGTTGAATAATTAGATTGGCGACAGCGAACGTGAGCCCATCCGGCCCTTTACTTTTCTTCCTCGCCCTAGGTTTTCCTCTCGTTACGCACTCGTCCAGTTAGCCTGGAGAAATCCGGCCGCACAAGTTTCGGTTGGGCGAGCAATAAGTTGACGTTGAAAAATTCAAACGTGTTTCCCTTAATAAAAGCAAAAAGAAGAAAATAAATTGAGTTACTTATTGTGTCCAGTGCCTGGTGTCTCGAGGGCGACTGCAAGTGTGTTTTTACCCTACCGGTTTTTCCGTGAGGAGACGGTTGGTGGTTGCTGCTGCACCTTTTGTATCGAACGCAACTCGAGTTGGTGCGGGACTGGAGGGGACCAGAAGACTGGCGACTGCATTCGGGATCCCGTTGCACCCTCGTTTGCTGGGTAGTGCCTAGCATGGTCGACGGACAAGGCGCTTGTGCGCGCATGTCGCTGCTCCTACACATCACACAACCCTTAACGCGTTGCCTCTCGTTTCATTTGCCACATTTCCATGCAGCCCATTGTCAGCGAGAAATGTTACCCTTTCTCTCTCTCACGGCCGGCAGGGATCATCACCATTTCACACCTATACCTCCTGTGTGCATTCCTGGAAATCAGCAAAGAAAAAAAATAAATAGAAAAAGGATAGTAATGACATAGTATCTCTTTCATACACAGACACATTGAACCGGCCCCTTTTGCAATCAAGACCAGGGGCGTACTGTGGACAAGGAGAAATGAGAAAAGAAACATGCAGGACACATTTGAAATAAGAAGACAAATAGTCACGATTCGTGATGACTAGCTGCCCGTACTCCACGAACCTGAAATCAAACCACGTACGCCAGTACACTATAAGAAATGCGAGCATCTGTTCTATGCGCTTATAATATTGAAGACTCCTAGTCGTCTTACATATATTCGAAGGTATTCTTCCGCATCTGTCATCCAATACCCTGTCACAAACTCGTCAGTACGCTCCGGATTCCAACAAGGAAGAAGAATTGAGAAACCTTACGCATTTAAAGTTTACACTTGACGGGTTTGCTGCTGGGTCAACACTATCACTCATTATCGATCACTACACGAACAACAAGGACAGCCAGATCGACACGGTACTGCACATGGTCGCAGTCCCACGAGAGAAGCTCGCATAATTTTCAGCGAAGTTCACATCATTTCGTTAATGTCAATGTGCACGCACAATGTTGACGAACGACATGAGACTGAGTAGCGCTAGCTAACTTCAATGTCAAGTTGCTTATTACTAAATTTTGAGAGTTTGGCACTTGTTTGTCGAATCGACAATGTCGATTGCCATTAGTCGGTGAAGCTGAACATTTCAACAGAAAAATCTGCATCACCAATTATTATTATTACACATTTTTAAAAAAAATATGTGGCAGCTTTATCCATTGAATGTTACGAAATTCCAGAATATTCGAAGTTCACCAGCCCCAACATTTATAGACTGATGTAGTGGCCTAGCGGGTAAATATTACATTACAGACCGAGTTGGACTATTAATATCGAGACTATAACAATGGTTACTGAAAAGGGAAGCCACTAGCTACAATGAAAGCAGTCAAGATTATTTATAACTGATTCAATAATGTCGCCAACAACAGTAGAATACGGCATACAAACTGTTAGAAACCCCACGTCGCCAGACAACAAAGTAATAGAAGAACATGAAGGTATAGACAGATCTGTTTTTACTTCGAACCTTATTGGCCAACTTATTTTTCACGTTGGCTGGTCTTTACGGGACAGGACTCGTTCACACCCAAACAAATAAAAAGAGAGCTAAAAATGTGAGCGTGTCGCCTTTACGACCAATTAGCAATCTAATACTACGTGAAGCTGTCTCTAGTTGCCCGGCGATTTCGGTGAGACGGAGCCAACCGAGGGAATAAAAAATCAGTGACATTCGACTCTTACAATAAGAATCTGCCGCCGTTATTGGGTGGCTGAGTGTACGCCACGAGCAACAATCACCCATAAAGGAGGAAAACGAGAAGGAGCTCAAACATCCCCACAATCACATCTGTGCATACAACGGGCTGCAGCAGCCTGTATTTATAGCTACGGGTGAGACGCTTCATACAAAGACTATATTTCATACGATATTTATATCGAGTGACGGGAAAGGGGGAGTTTGATATTGTTCCTATACTTAAAGAGTTTGTTGTGTATCTTGCCTTTGACGGCTCGGCAAAGACATAAAGAGGCAATATAATCCCCACACACCCATCGTTTCTGCTCCTTCTTTTGCCATATTGATAATACAACAGAGACAAGCACACACTGCAGCACTCGACTCCTCTCTTTCCGGGAGCTGTCAACAAAAATAAAGAAGGCAAACAAGAATTTCCAGCAGAGAGAAATGGCACGGCAGTATACACACTAGACACTCTACATCCACCGGAGGCAAGTGAGAGAGGGAAAGACGAGCCTCGCCGCCAGCAGGATCCTATGCGGATCATGCGATACACATAGAATGAATAATGAATCGACACATTGCACACAGTAACCTTACAGCACCAACTCCACAGGCCTACACCCAAAGTTTCACAGCGACACAAGTCCACAATTCGTAAACCTATAATGTATCAAAGAGAGACAGAGAGAGAGAGAGAGAGAGAGAGAGACAACAGAGCTGCTGATGGATGACACGCAGCCTTAATACACCTCAACCTCCACATACTCTACCGGCAGTTTCTTTTCTTGTGCACCCAACCAGAGCGAAGAGGACGTTCGGCTCTGATTCCCTTCATCCGTAGCTCCGTCACAAGACGCTTTGACTCGACTCGCTAAAGCAATCTAATTGAAATCCAATGACTTGACGGTACTAGCACGTCCAAGGAGACTGATAAAGCATCGTGAACTCGCCTGATTCACCTGACTCTTCAATCTCGATTTCCACTTCTTCCATTTCTTGTCTCATTCCATTAATTCAAACATTCGGAGACGGAACTACCCGCCAGCCCAATTGGACCGACCCATTTCTTCCTTCGACGCCGGCCCACTCGTACAAAACCCGCCGACCGACAATATTTAAAATCTAATTTCTGCGTCACAAAACATTCGCATTGCACTACAAACGACGACGAGCGAGTTCGTTGCCTATCGCCCTGAAGCCTTACTATATAAAATGTTTAAAAAATTCTAAAAATATTAAAACTTATTCGCCAAGGTCCGGATGTTGACGGGAGGGGTATATCGGCATAACTTTCCTACAGATTCCTACTCGAATAAAGACCTATTGATCGATCGATTGGCGACGGCATGTTTTCAATCTGTTTTAGATTACGAAAAAAAAAAATGTACCGAGTTCCTTGTGCTCTGATCTAGAGTTCATTCCGCCTGAATGCTTCCGGATTTAAGACTGCGCCCTGCAGGAAAGATACGGCAATTCACTCGCTATCAAGAAACGCAATCATTTTTCAACTACCTTCTCTGATCATGAAAACTTGATGTAATTTAAAGAAAAGACGGATAATAGTGGGAAGAAGATGGTCTCTCCTGTAGGAGGATCTTTTCGGTAATTCAACAGGACAAACACAAACAAAACACGCACGGTCACTTATTGAATCCAATTTACAAGAAAAACGAAACAAGCAAGACTCACAGGGGAAACTGCTGGCAATGTTATTGCTTCTCTCGGCCAACGTTTGCCGTGAAACCTTTCAATAACATTTCAAAGGCAAAAGCACATAAAAGAGCAATGCAGCTCTACGAGTCAAAACTTTTTTTGATATCGAGTAAAAAAAAAATTTAATTTTAATTGAAATTCTACCAATAACCTTTCTCTTTCATTGGTATCAAATAACGTTCCAACGGAGCTCAGAAGTTGTCATGACAGCGGCAAGATAAAGCATCACATCTTTTCCTCTTTAAACGAAAAGGGCTATATTTTTAAAAATTTTACCTTTTTCTTTCACAAAGTTGTTGTCTGAGATGAGACAGACCGGGATGGTTTTCGTCCTCTTTATGTTTATCCATTTGTTGTCATTTCTTCCTTTTATTCCAGGGCGAGGGAGGAATACGTGCACGATGACGGACAGGCAGCATCAAATCCATGCCAAAAGAAGCTTTCCGTCTTGATCTCTTACATTCCCTCCTGTTTCAATATTCAGAAAGATATATGTAAGGATGACACACACAAAGAGAATGAAAAAAAGATTTAGATACATCAAGATATATTGCAGATTGGATGGGCAACGAATTAAAAGAAAGAAAAAAAAGGGGGAAAAATCTCATCAGCACTCGGAAAAGAATCTTTTCTACTTTCATTCCATAGAAAATAAGAACCTTTCTTTTTCTTTGCTTTCAAAATCCCTTATCGATTTGTAAAGAAAAGCAACGCTCCCTTCTTTTCCCAATTTCCTCCCGTCCCGTCTTCCCCGCGCTGGATGATGCAGATTTGTAAAAGAGATGTGAGCCTTTTTTCTTCCAGTGAAAAAAAGAAAAGAATGAAACAAGAGCCAACACAAGATTGGAAACAACAACAAACAAGTTGGGATGGATGATCTATCGACCATTAGTTGGTTTCTTTTGCCGGCAAACGTGCAATGAACTGGACTGAAAAGAAAAGTTCAATCTGGTACGTGTGGCTTTTCTATATAATTCAAAGTCCACGTGCCGAGCGACTTTTCCTGATATTTGCCCTCCTCTCGACGAGTTATTCCAATCCAATGAAGGCGAAAAGAAGTTACAGAAAAGGACATCACACAGAGTAATGAACCGTGATGGGAATGGAGAGATCTGTTGACTGTGGCATTCTTTATTTCTGTGCCAAAAAATACGTCGACGTAATAATGGGGCAGCACCACGATTCGACCTCAAACGATTCTTTCTTGACCCACTAGTCAAAAGATTTCCAGTCTAAAAGGAAAATGTGGAATCAATCAACCAAGAGAAATAAAACGGGGAAAATCGGTCGTCATGTTTGGAATGCTTTAGCAGGGAAGCTGGCGGGATCCAATCGAACTTTTCATTCAGTTGGCGAAGACCATTGGTAAAATTGATCACCTATTGTGTTGGGCCTTCACACCATATTGTTGAACTTTGAAATCAGGTTAACATTTACAATGGAATCACTAGAAATATTTCAAACTAGAACATCAAGGACTATCTTGACCGACTTGACGTCACCCGACACATTGTTAATTCGACATTTCACGTACAGTTTGTCTGCCAGGCTGATAACATTAGCACCAGAATTTAAAATATTGACTGCGGTCGCCATTCTTTTTCCTGCTCAAACTGCAGTTGCCAACGAAAACAGCGAAATAAAACAAGAAGCACCACGAAATCTTTTTTTTTCATGACCCATGATAATGATAAATGGACGACAAAGAACTTGAGTCTTACCATTTTTTAGACGACCACCTCTTCTCGTGCAGCACGTGCAGACTGGAATGGAAATCTAATCACGCAGCAGACGAAACTACGAAAAGAACAAAGAAGAAAGAGCACCATTCCAAAATTGTTGCTTTAACTCGACAGAGTTGCGACATCGAAAATGTTAATTTGAAGTTGCCTGACTGACTGGTCAAGAATTCAATTAGTACAAAATAACGAGAGTTTTTAGTACTTACTATGTACACAATCATTCATTGTATTCAAGGTATTTTTAAATCCCCCAAATTTTCTTGACTGAGCTCACGTCCAAAACTTGACATTCGTCTTCAAAAAATAATTTTGTTGTTAGTTGGAAAGAAAACTTTTTCGACTTATTTTTGTTTTAAATATTTGTATAAGGATCAAAAATATTAATGATTGGGGAGGGGGGAGAAGAAAAAGCCGGACTGTGTAAATAGTGGCGCGTGGTTTGAAACCTTGTAAATGTAGTGTTGGTTGAGCTTGTTTTCCTGCTCGGCATCAGAATTGCCCAGGAGAGAGATTATCCTCAAGTACTCTATACATACATTATCCGTGTTCGTCTACTATTCCGCTCTGCATAATGCACGTCTTTCTCTAGACACAACTTTTTTCCAGCTTTTTCCCCCCTCGTCTTCAGCTCCTTTCGTCGAGGAAAATTGCACGGAATGCTCAATAATTCAAGGAACAGCTCAGAGCTATGGCAATAGCTTTTTGTCCGCTTTAACTCTGTAAGAGGCTATAAGACTAGATTTTTTTTTTTCCAATCTAATTTTCTTTTTATCGTGAAAGGCCAGCAGTACTTTATTATGTTTTCATCGCCAATGGCCCAATATCTATATACATATTTTTTTCTCCTTTCAATCCATCGTCAAGTCAATAAACCTGCGATGTAATAAGCCTGAATGCCGTTCCGGATGTCCGGTCTACGAGACAATATTGCGGGACCACTATGGATGGCTGACCTTTTTGCATTAGTGACGTAAGGAACGACCAAAATATCATCAGGTTATAAATTTTCGTTCTGCATTACATCATTCGCTTCTCCTCAAAATGAATAAAAATAGAATCCAGGGGAGGGGGGAGGAGGATCGATGACACCGGAGATACAAAACAATTGGAGCGTAATAATTCTCGTCATTATAGATGTTTTGATGGAGCTTTGTATACGCTCTTTCATATTTTATTGATCATCGCGATGGGAAAAGGAATTACATGGGAAAAAAAAAGAATCCCCCGTCTTGACATGATTGGACAGCCCGAATGGCGATCGGAATTCCGCCATTCGTAGGAATCAACGTCACAATCGTGAAATTATATAATACCCAAATGATTTCATTTCCATAGCCCGAAATGTCTCAAAGGTGATTATTCTCTTTAAAAAAAAAAAAATATATATATATCATTTTGATTCGTCACTCGTGTGTGTGTGTATGTGTCACTTTATCTGTCAAAGGCGTCGTGCGCACTTCTTCTCCACATCTCAAGTGCTGCCGGCCGGGCGCACTGCCTCTCCGAGCTGTGAGACCCAGCTCAAGTGTGACACGTTAGCTGCTGGCGTACGTGCAGAGTTTTCTAGCATCACGCGGGATTCCTTCCTACGACCCGAAAGGTGCTGGGTGGCTGCTGGATATCGACCGACCGACGAACATGCGCGCCGTCTATGAATGCAACAAAAACAGGACACTCACGTATACACACACACACGGAGGGGGGGGGGGACGGAAGATGGAGGAGAAGAAGAAGAAGAAGAAGAAGGAAGCAAGCGCATAGACGACGAGCTATATGAGCGGGGCGAAATAGGAGGACCGACCCGAACGGCGGCGGCGGGTCTATGCAACTTGTACAGCTTCTCTCCGGCACAGAGTCGACCATCACACACAGTTCGCTGGTTGACTCGCTCTGCCATCATCTCCAAACGGAACGCTCCTGGCGTTCGTCCACTCTTATTTCGGCACTCACGCTCCCGTTTTTGTTGTTTTTTTTTTTTGCTTCCGCCGATCAGCCCCAGTCTGTCCTCGTGTAGACGCGCTCGTAGTTGACACAATGGTAAGTTTTGATTGATTGACTGATTTCTTGGACGAACTAGTAATTCACTGGCTGCACATCGTCACCCAGGGTGTCAAGAATTACGTTTCCTCCTTTTAACTTTTGACATTTTCATTTTGATTAGTACGGATTCGTTAATTACGCGCTTGAACTTCTCGTCCTAGAGAATTACGGTACAATTCCACCAATTTCCCCCTTTTTATTCTTCTTTGTGATTATGCTAATCATTTTCTCCATCTTTTTTTTTCTATTTCGATCATCTAATCAGGAAAGGATGTCTGGGAGCAAATCAAGTAGGAATCCATTACATTTTGATATCAACTTGTCAAAGATTTGATTTGATAAAGAAAACTTACCCATTTCTTATTGTCGTTGGGAAATGAAAGGAAAGAGGCTGAAGTCAACATGGAAGGGCATTTCCTCGTGCGGCAAATCTACGAGGATGAGGTGACTTATAACATCGTCGGTGCAGCAGAACGTGTCCTCAGTAAGTTCTGTCAGATAAAGAGCTCAGATTCAATTACCATAATAACAATAATTCTTAAACGAAATTCAACGAACACAAATGAGCAGAGGTGCCAGCCAATCTTCTGTTGGAAAAATTCGGCGAAAAGTTCCTCGATTTCTGTCAAGATTCCGGTTACGATCGAATTTTGCAAGTGCTGGGAGCCACGCCCCGTGATTTCCTACAGGTATTTCCTTTATTTCCATTTTTCTCTGGGTATAGTCTAATCCAATTAACGCGTCCCCTTTTCGTTCACGGACACGGTAGAATTTGGACGCCCTTCACGATCATCTAGCCACCAGTAAAAAAACCAAATAGAACAAAATCCATAATTTCAATTATTGATTGCTGAAAATATTCTTTCTGAACGATTGACAGTTTATCCTGGAATGAAAGCGCCGTCTTTCCGCTGCACGGACGCACCTGACGGTTCACTCATTTTACATTATTACTCGGACCGTCCAGGTCTTGAATCGATCGTCATCGGCATCGTCAATGTACAACACAATCATTTGATTTGACTTTGAACGAGTGGACTTATTCACGATTGTTTTATTAAATAAAAAGGCCGTGGCTAAAAAGCTGCACAAAGTGGACGTCGACGTGAAATTGCTGCGCAGTTCGCAGGACAGCAGTGGCCACGGTGAATTCCTCATCCAGGAGAAGAACAAGGTCAAAACCCAGGAGGACACTTCGTCCGATGATGTCGATCTGATGGGCTTCAGCTCCAGCGGTTCGTCCGTTTAAAAATAAAAAAACCGTTGGAGGGGATGGTGCGATCGCCTCTTTTGATCACGATCTTTTCCTTATCTTGGTTTCAGACCCGAAAATCTCGTCTCAACTCTTCTGCCGAGCTTTTCCGTTTCACGTCCTTTTCGATCGCAACTTGTCCATCAAGCAAGTGGGCGATTCCCTCAAGAGGATCCTGCCGGCAAGCATCAATCGATCCGGCTGCAAGCTCACCGATATATTGCGCATGGTAAACGCACAGCAGCATCTTTATTATTTGTATTGGAAACGATCCGTCCGTATTTTAAAGTAGAGATCCCGATATTTAGATCCGTTTGAGAAACCCCTTATTGCCTCATGAGGCCTCCTAACCTGGTTGAAAACGATTCCTTTCGTTGGAAACACACGCAGGCAGACAAATGTCAACAACGTGATAATCATATTCGATATGCTCCACTCAAATATCGCTTTTTATTTTAAATATTTCTGTCGTCCTGAGCTTCGATTTTGGGTGTGTCTGGCAGGTCCGTCCTCATATGGAGTTGAGCTTCGAGAATCTATTGGCCCACATCAACACGGTCTACATCCTCGTGACCAAGGAGAAGAAGAAGAGCGATCAGTCGTCAGATAAGGCGGTTCCATCTTTGGCCACTTGGCGCCACCACGAAGACGGAACGGAGATCATTCAAGAAGCCAATCTCCGTCTCAAAGTAAATCAAACGGAAATCCCCCCCAAACCACACAGCAGCGACATTTGCGTCGCAGACACTCCCTTTTTCAGCAATCGCAAAGAGAGAGAAAACCAAATCGATCAAATGACGACACTTCCAATTCCATCGGCCCTTAATTTTATTTTTTTAAAAACTGACATTTCTCTGTCTGTCTGTGTGATCATATTGACAGGGTGAGATGATCTATGTCCAGGAGAATGGACTAATGCTCTTCCTCGGATCGCCCAGCGTTCTCAATCTCGAAGATTTGACCAGGTACGGCGAAATGAGCTCAGTGATCGATCGCCTTTCATCGATCTTTTCCTTTAGATACTGTAATACTCTCTATAACTGTATTATTGGATTGCAGACGCGGATTATATCTGTCTGACATACCCCTGCACGACGCCACCAGGGATTTGGTTCTCCTGTCCGAACAATTCGAAGCCGAATACAAATTGACTCGCGACCTGGAAATGTTGACTGACCAGCTGCAACAGACCAAAGTCGAATTGGAACGCGAGAAACAGAAAACAGACACGTACTGCTACAATCCCAAAAAACGAAACCAACGATTCATCATCGATCGAAATGATTGATTCATTTCTTTTTTTGGTTTTCTTCAGATTGCTGTACTCGGTATTGCCTCCCTCGGTGGCCAACGAATTACGTCACGGACGTCCAGTGGCTGCCCGTCGTTACGAAATGGTCACTCTCCTTTTTAGTGGCATCGTCGGTTTCAGGTATTCCAATCAAAGCGGTTCAACAACAATTTCGTGAATGCAAATGTCTGTCTCCATTTGAATTAGCGACTTGTGCGCTCGCAATTCCGACGCCAGCGGAGTCATGAAAGTCGTGCGGATGCTCAACGTCCTCTACACGACGTTCGACGTCTTGACCGACCCGAGGAAAAATCCAAACATCTACAAGGTAAAAAATATCCGTCACAATTTATAGCGACGACCCGCAATTTTTAAAGAAATGGAAAAGAAAAATGAGAAAAGTCGGTCGGAGAAATCCATACATGAGGGTGACATCTATGTAGAGTGGATGGAACCGGCAACGGGTGACGTAACCATCAATAACCCCCCCCCCCCCCCAAAAAAAAAAAAAAAAAAAATCGTCACGAAAGGAACAAACATTTTGCAACGGGTTCGGATGCCAATATTCTTTTGCCAACGGGATAAACAAGTCAAGAACGAAAAGCGCTGGCGACGGCGACGTACTATATTGTCGCGACACGGAGCTCGCATAGATATTTGTTTGACGTGCGTCCGTGTCCAAAAATAATAATATCCTCTTTCATAAAAAAGTTTCTTTTATGGGCAGCGGGCGAAGCGTGCTGGCATCCTGATGGCTATCTTTGGCGCGAGATGGGCCAGCACATCGTGACGAATCGCGTCGTGTCTCATATCCTGCTGTGTGCAAAAAGTAACAACGGGCCAGTCGCTTCTCTTTTGATTTGCTGGGAGGGTTATAGGGCCCATTGTCTAAGACACTTTTTCCCCTTGTGCCAAAATGATCGGCAGGACAAGAGCAACAACAAAACAAAAAATGCGACATGTTTGCTCGACTGACACAGCGTTCACGATAATTTACAATATAGCCGGACAGTCTTTTTGACTGCCGTATCCAATAAAACAATAAGAATTTGGCTGATAATCTTTGGTGATTGTTTTCGTTTTCGTGACAGGTGGAGACAGTCGGTGATAAATACATGGCCGTCAGCGGCTTGCCAGAGCCGTGCCAAGAACAGGCTCTCTGCATCGCCCGGCTTGCCCTCGACATGATGGACCTGTCGATGGACGTCTCCGTCGATGGCATCTCTGTGGTAAGAAATGAACAGCAATCAAAGCCTACAACGGTTATTGAATCATTTATTCAGACTTCATCTTTTTTAAAAAATTTCCTGGGCCTGATTTTCTCCATTTCTTGTGGTCGGTCGTTGTTATTCTTATTATTTTTTTTAAAGAATTATAAGGTCAAAGTCCATCTGTCAAAACGTATAAGGCTCAAACTTCACCCCGCCCTTTCTCCTGTCGCCCAGGCTATGCCCTTCGATTCCAATTTCAATTCGAATATTTAAGAATGATAGATGATGATATAGAAATTTGCCGGTCGAGTCCTTTCTCTCTCTCTTTTCTACGGCTACGACGAATGATGCGTGAGATAAGATCGAATTTGACGAAAAGCAACTCGGGAGAACTGGTCGAATCACCTTGATAATTCTAACTATAGCCAGCAACGGCTACTACCCTGTCGTCTAGAATCCATTTACAGCTGCGGTTTTAATGACACATCGCTGGCGCGTTTTCTCATTTCTATAACTTATATGATAATATGTATCTTTTATTCTTGGATTTGATTTGGTTCGACTTATTAACAGAGCTTTCTGGTTTTTGATTGCGCCACTAGCTTCGACAGGGTGTGGCGTCCTGGCTTATTACCCGAGTCCTGGCCAGGAATTGTCGTGTCCCAATTTATTCAGATTATTACGGGGGGAGCTCCAACGTAAAAAGAAAACATTTGGGCATACAAATAATATGACGACGACTTATTCAAATTCATCCGAGAAAAAAGGGAAATCACACGCCAACCTTTTCTTTTTCTTTTGTCGTCCCAAAAGAGAAGGAGCTCAAGAAGAAACTCGACATGGAATCCAAGAAAGGGTTGTTTTTGAGGACTCGCTTTTGTTCTCTTCTTAAAATTCCGTCGGAATCCGGATGAAAGTTTTCTTTCAAACAAGAGGCTTTTCTCTGTTTCTCCGAGTTTAGTTTTCTTTTTTGTCTACCCCCAAGTTTTATCCGAGAGTCCCATAAGTCGTTAGCTGCTGTTGAGCCTCCCTTCCAACTGCCGATGGATTGAGATACCGAGCTAGGCAAAAGACGAGCCTCCTGTTCTTCTTCTTCTTCTTCTTTATAATGCCCAAGAATAGACTACTAACTCGTGGACTATAGAGACGAACCAGAGAGAGAGAGAAAAAGAGAGAGAGTAATATAGGACGTTGTTATATGTTTAAGTTTCTCAAGTTACCCATATAGCAGCAGCCACTTTATTCTTTCTTCCTTTTCTTTCTGTGTGGGTCTGTGTGTCTCCAGAAGATTCTTATCTCGAAACAGTCGGGACAGCACAAGCGGGCGGAACGGGAACAAGAAAAAAAAAAAAAAAGTTTAGACAAGATAAAGAAGAGAAGAAAAACCTTAAAGCAGCATCTCAACCCCTTTTAGACATATACACAACAACCCCCCTTCGTTCTAAAGAAAACAAAAATGGTGTGTGTGTGGCTGCTCAGTGCATATTATAGGCCTATAAAAAATGGAAAACCCCAAAAGAGAGAGAGAGACTCTGTTTGTTGACTATCAGATTGATGGAGAAGAAAACTAACTTGAAAACAAGTGGATGTGTCTAACCCAAAAAAAAAAATATACCACACTAGTGTGGTGTAAGTTCTTATAAGCATTTTTAACTGGCTCTTAAGGGACTGGTGAAACGATCATGTCCCTCCTCATCTGATGCTTTCTAATTCCAGCTAATGAATTTATTTATTTTCGTCGACACAACAGCAAATTACCATCGGAATCCACTGCGGTGAAGTCATGACGGGAGTCATCGGGCAGCGAATGCCCCGCTATTGCCTTTTCGGCAACACGGTCAACCTGACGAGCCGGACGGAAACGACCGGCACTCCCGGCCGAATCAACGTCTCCCACGACGCTTACCAGTGCGTACCGTGTAGATTGACGCATTTCATTTTCATTATAGGGGAAGGTCAAAACTTTCTCATTTCTCTCAGGTTGTTACAAGAGCCGGCCAATCGTGACCCGCAATTCCATTTCGCTTATCGTGGACCGGTCGTCATGAAAGGCAAAGCCGAACCGATGAAAGTCTACTACCTGAACAGAGCGTCAGATTCCAAAGCGGTCAGCAGCACTACTCTCGACTGATGAGCATCGGCTGTTATATTAACGTTTCATTGTTTTCTCCGTTTCACTACGCCATGTCTAACTGTTATATTTACTGTCGCGTATATTCATCATTTAATAACTAAACGAAATCCAACTAAAAATCTCTTCGCTTTGTGTAAATACAACGATGCGGACGTGTAAGAAAAAATCCAATCAGACATTACGAGGAGGTGCCGGTGTGGCGGCAGGAACCCTTGCTGTGTCAACAAAAATGGCAAGAGAAAACAATTCAATCATCTGCGTAGCTAAGGAATAATCGTATTCCGTAACGATTTAGAATCAAGTACGCCATCAAATAGTCCAAAGGAAAAAATAGAGATATACATTTGTCCTACCTTTAAGAAATACGGCCAGGCATCCATCCAGAAGTGCTTCATTCGCAGAAAAGTTGAATGATAATGTTGCGAAACTCTAACGGCATCGTTAGTTTCTCGAATAAAACGGGATGCTGTTAATCTAACTAAAAAATTTTGAAAATGGGTTACGAAGAAGTATTTACAGAAACAACAAGCAAAATCAGACAGTGTGTAAACTATAATTGGCAATAAACAGGAGAATATTCAAGGTTTACATGTGATACACTGCATTTCTGCAATTCATACGTCCATCATTAAAAATATGTACACAATGACAATAAAAGTAACGAAAATGATTACCTAAGCAATGATACTGAAACTGTTGTTGATGACATGATAACATGTTGTTGATTGAGTTTGTTGATAACATGTCAATACCAAGTAAAACTGGCATATCTTAAGCTTACGCTGACTGGTTCAGACCTCACATCTGCACAAAGAAAAAGGTTATGTAGTGCAAACAAACTGCATTGACAGGGGGCAACATGAAACATGTTAGTCAAATAGTCAGGGACTAACATTTCATAAATTCAGAACAGGTTTCTCTACTATTTAAGCTCCCATAATCATTCTATAATTGGTAAGGTATTCTTATAGTTTTATTTACCTGCTAAACAGCATGGAATGTGTTTTCTTTACTAATCTTACACTTCGTCTCATTTTCGAAATAACTTGCAAACAAAACAAAAGCAGACGACACTAATCTTCCAATTAGTCAAACTTAAGAAATCGATAGAAAAAACCATTAAAAATCGACTCTCAATTCAAAATCCAAACCGCTCAAAAACGATTAAAGAGGTTTTCTCATCCGCGCTCGACATCCGCTTAACGGATCGGGATTATTTTAGTTATATTAAGAGGGAATTTAATCTCCACGTTACTTAAGACGATTGCTTCGTTATTCAATTCGTTGTATTGTTTTTGTTTTCAATTTGGCGGCCAATATTATTATTCATTACTATTTATAATACACAACAATTTCACTCTGTCTTTCTTTCTTCTACACAATCCAGTCACACACTTGTGGCACACAATCACACAACATTCTTCGACGTATCCTCGCGCGATTTCCGTGTTTCCTGCGTGGCTGATTCATTGGCGGTTGTCGTCGTTTTGTTTTGTTTAGGTCGGAATATCATGGCAAGAGTTAATAATTATAAGCGGAGCTGTCAAAATATGTACCGGGAGAGGGGGGTGATTGTATGGGGACGGAAACGAATTAACACAAGGCCGCGGTTATTACACGAGGAGCGTCTGATATTTCCTTTTTTTCTTCTTCATCTCTCGAATGCTGGGGGGGGAATTGTTGCTTGTAGGAAGCGGATGATCGACTCGTTATTGTGATATGATTTTTGAGTCTAAAAATCGATACAAATCATAACGGCGGACGACGGAATAAGTGTCGAAACATTATGAAGGTAATGTGTAAAGGCGAAACAATTTGGGGGAAATTTCGGAATCAAATCAACTCCTCGGCCGCAGTTCGTGGCGTCGCGGGCAGCGGCCGGCCAACGTCACGTAACGGCCGTAGCTGCACTCGGGAGTCCCGCACTTTTTCTCGACGATGCACCTGGTATAGGATAAAGCGCAACAAGATTGGACAAAGCGTTTCAAAATTGAAAAAAAAACGGGAGAAATCTCACCCCCGGTCACGCGCTGAAAAAGTTTCCAGCCCGCGTTTCAAACGGCCGCACAGGTTCTGATGATGATGGTGGCGTGCGGTGGCGGGATTGGCCGCTCTCATTCCGCCGTGGTGGTGTCTGCTGCGTCCGAAATCGTAATCGTGACACTGGCACAAACCGCAGGCCGATCTCTTCCGGCTGCTGGCGACCGGCGTGAAACCCGAAGGGCAACGACATTTGCTCACGTTGCTGCTGCTGCTGCTGTGTCAAAGAGGACGATTGGTTGTAATCAATGAAGTAATTGGAATTATTTCTAGCTCATTCGAAAAAAGGAAAAAAAAAGAAAACGTTGGCGTTGCCATGTCGACGCCAGTTAACCAATGGCAACCCCACCCGCAGTGAAAAGAGTCAAAAGATCAAAAAGAGTCTGTCAAGAGTTTGTCTGTTTCTTGTAACCCGGAAAAAATCTTGTAAGTTTTTAGTTTTTTGAAGAAGACGTTGAGCAGATGCCCGGATAGCAGGTCCTTTTGCGTGTCTACATCAGCTGGCGCAACTAGGACCCGATACTAAACGATTTCAACATGTCAGCAGGATCGTCAGATAGATTATATCGGGGCGGAAGAATCAGTCGACAGTGAAATGAAGGGAATGATTGATGCTCGCATTTTTACTTGGAGGAGTTGGAGCCGGGCAAAGGGCCGCCAAATCGTCGCTTGGCTCCTGCCGAATCTTCTTCTTCGTCTTCTTCGTTACGCGCATGGAATAATAAAGCGGGATCGGGCGAATAAGCCGTGGCAACCCGACCCAGTTGCAGAGACGACGCTGGCAGCGGCGGGTCGTCATGGCGACGGCCTTTCTTCGTCTTGCTGCTCTTGCTGACGTTCTCATGGTGACGACTCGATTTGCCTTCGTCGCTGTTGTTGCTCTCGTCGTGATTATACAACAGAGTAGTCGGAGACGACAGCCGACTCTTGCGGATGACCGGATCGCTGATGTACGGCTCCGTCCGCGGCATCAGGTCGCTGTTGCGGCCGACGCATTCGCAGGCCGTGTGGTTCTCAAACGACAGCCGAGTCACGGTCCTCTTGGTCTCCGATCCAGTCATCGTCAACACCTGAATGATTCATTCGCCAGTCGTTAAAAAAATAAAAGGTTTAAACATTTAACTTAATTATCTCATAAACGAAGGGGAGGAAATCAGTTTGGGCAATCGTGGGACAGAAAAAACAACTCAAAGAATTTGGGTCCCAGACAGAACAGACGGGCAGACATGTGAGCGATACCAGACTGGCTGTGGAGCAAAAAAAAGAGCGGAGTCTGTATCGTCACCAAAGATCTCGATGACGGCCAACAAAGTCCCCCCACTTCGTTTTGGGAAAATGGTTTTGGACACGGAAGAATAAAAATGAATGGACTTACGAAAAATGGCAGCGAGACGGACTCGATGTGCGAGGCAGAGCAGATTTTCGAGTCGTCGGTGCAGCATCCAGTTTCGTCGGAGCATCGGTGGAGCCAAGTGCAGGCCGGCAGGTAGCGGACGTTGGGAGCGGCCTCGTGCTGCTGGCGCACGTAAATCAACCGCAAGGCCGGAGTGGAGCAGCCGGCGCTGGCCATCCGCTGGATGTGTTTCTTCACCTCCACCGCTTCCTCTTCTGCTAATCATCACATCCGTTACGCCATTAACAACCAAATCGAAACAAAATTGGAAACAAAATGGGAAAGAGCAAAACAAAAACGGCCGACTGACTTTCATCTCGGAAAATGTTGTCCGTCTTCTTGTTGTACTGGTAGTGCCCTTGGTTGTTGAGTTGTTGTTCTTCCTCTTCCTCCTTTTGCTGTTGCATCACCGTCTTCACCTTCCGGCTTTTGATCCTCCTGGCCTTGAGTCTTTCCTTGGCTTCGCTGATCGTCAACGTGACTTTGCCGCCCGTCGATTCCATTCCGGCATCCGCATTCCGGCCAACCGCGCTGGGACCGACGGTCGTCACTCTCTCATCTCCGTCCACTACCTGCGAGAGCGCCATAGAAATATTGATTTAAGATTGACTATAGTTGAATTCGTTCACACGCCAGTGAATGGAAATAAAAAAGAAAAAACCTTTTCCATTCACAAAGAGGATAGCGACGTGACCGTTTGATATTTATTGCGATTCCTCCCCCCAGGACCTTTTTTGTCGGCTGTCGCATTCAAAAAACTAAAAATTCCCTTTACCGATAAAGTGTCTGTGCATTGGGACGAAAAGGGTCATCCTAGTAAATCTAATTCAATCGCCTGTGTAAAAACCGTTTAGTTTACGAGGCCACAGCAGGAGCAACGAGAAATAATCATTTAAACTTTCTTTATCAACGGAATCGCCCGTTTCGGGTGGATTCACTCACATGGCAAAGTCTGGGTCAATAATGTCGCTGATTTTGACATTGTCCCGCTCCTGATTTACGACCGGAAACATTAATCCACGTGTATATAGTAGTCCACCCTTTTTCTATTTCTAGATTTTGCGTTGAACCCCCGTGATGGACTTATGGACGTACTAATGGGCGGTGGTCAACTCTCGGGGCGGAGTGTTTTCTCTACCCCCCTTTAAATCCCAGACGTTTTTTAACTTGTCCAACAATTCCAGAGTTAAATCTCTTCAATGGAGACACTGGGGGGCGCTCAGAGAGCAGTCAATCAAAGAAATGAAAAGATCCATCCATCCCAAAAGGCAATATAAAAGAGAAATAGAAGAAGAAGAAACGGAACTAAAAATAGATGCTGGAGAGAAGGGGGGCGGTCACTTTCTTGTTTTGTTTGTCGTTTTCTGGCTGACTGCTGGGAAATAATGTCCAAAGTGAATAGCAACCGGCATTTGTCGACTGTACACACACACACAGAGGACAGGGTAGAAAGAGAGAGAAAAAAAGGTCAACAACGGGGGGTGTGTGTGTATCTGAAATGCGCCTAACTGGTGTCCCTAGAGTGAGCGTGTGTGGCCTCACCTGATTTCACTTGAAATAAAAAGAATCCAGCACATTCCTCAACTTGTATATATATTCCCCCTCAATAGATATATATTCCCCAATCTGGATGCAGTGCGCGCTTTTGTTTTATGCCTTTACGACGATTGTCCCAAAAGTTGCCCCCAACGGATGCCATTGGCATTGAGAATTCAATTGTTTCTGTGCTTCTTATTCTTTCGCCCCTTATGTTGGCCGCGCTACGTACCTCTTCCAGGGATTCGTCAGTAGTCGACGGATCGGTCCAAGTGGATGTCGCTGTGCTGCTGGACGGACGGGCCGAGGAGGTCGTGACCTTTGCGCTGCTGCTGCTGCTGCTGAAATTGTTGCTATTCCGCCGGTTGCTCTGGTCGAGCCGCTGGAGCCAAATGCGCTGGAAGTGCGGAAGGCGGCTCAGATCTTTGAGCGACTCCTCGGAGAAGGCGGCCGCCGACAGCAGGAATTGCCCAGGTAAAAGCAACAACAACAACAACACCGTCGTCGTCGTTGTTGCGCTCCTCATTTTCTTGGAGATACGCGCTGGTTCTTCTCTCGGCCGATTGGGAAAAAAAACGGAACGAACGGCACTTGCGCGATACGAGAACAACGATAAGAGCGAACGGCACCTTGTCCAGACACAAACAACACAAACAAGCAGATTATTAAAAACAACACGAAAAAAAACCCAGTCGTCGTCGCCCAGCCAACAGAAAAAATAACAACGTCAGGACAGGACAACGTCTTCTTTCAAACTGATTGACCTTCTTACAGCATTGCCACTAGAAAAAGCCAAACTGCCCTTCTCTTCTTCTTCTTCTTTCATGAGTGGCTGCTGCTGCTGAGGCTGTGGGTGCCGCATCGAGTGGTGGTGGTGGTGGTGGTCGAGCCCCGGGTCGGGAGGTCGCTGTTCCCTGCTGGCCGGCCCACACTGTTTCTCTTCTTGTTTGTCTGAGATGTGCGTATTATTATTGGGGGCCGCGCCGCTTCTACTTATATCGCCCCTTCCATTCAGAAAGAAAAAGAAGAAGAAGAGAGTTATGTGGACAACTGTACAGGGGGGGCCAGCATCAATTTTGAAATATAAGAAAAAATAAAGGTCGGGCAGTCAAAATGTTATCCTACACCATCAAAGTGTTGCAACAAAATTTATCGGTCGGGCGATTCGCGGAAAATGGCGAAACGCTCTCCCGACTGGCCATTGCCAATAACTCTCTGGTGATGGCGGTGTGTTGGCTTCTCATACTCGGCATTCCCGTCTATCTACCTGGGGCCGCTGGCCAAGCATCGCAGGTGAACCGCTGGGTTGGCGCTGGGCTATCTCGACTTTCAATCAGAAGAAGAAGAAGACAGCTAGGGGAAGACTCCCCGCGATCACTTGCACAAGAGCCACAGAACAACACACAGACGACGGGAAAAAAAAAGAAAAAAGAAAAAGTTCGGCACTCGATCGCCGTTTTCTTGGCTTATGGTGGCGACGGCGGCGGCTCTCAGGATCCTTTACTCTGACGGTGGTCTGCGCCGAAGGTTATATAAACAGCACACAAGACAGACACAGCAGACGCTGTGCGTGGTTATCTGTACAAAAAGGGAAAAAGAAAGAAAGAAAGAAAGTCATCATCGTGTGTGTCACAGCTCGGTCGCATGAGTTATTATCTATTCGCCTTTCTATATCTTTTCTCTTCCCGTCTAGGAATTCCGACGGACACCTTCCCAAGGACACCGGCGATCGACAAACCAAAATCGAAAACGGACCCAAACGCGCGATATTTGAACGTTATTCCCTCCTGGCTGCGCTGTTGGTTGGATGATTTATTTCCAACGAGGATTTCACGCCTGGCGATCATCATCAACTGGGGATGGGATTGGGAAACCTTCCTTGTTTTTCCCTCCTTTGAGTTCATTCTTATCGGTCCATCATCTCCTGAGCCACTAATTGGGTGGAGTTGCGGTGGACAGACGACATGACGCCACCAGAAAAAACAAATCCCCCCCGCCTTTTTACATTCACTTATAAGCAACTGGATAAGAAGAGGGGGGAAAAAAACTTATCGCCCATTCACTCGGCTTGATCTTCCTATTTTTTTTTTTTCTATATTTGTGTTATATAACATTCAGTCGCATCCGTCCCCCCCTTGTATAAATAGCTCTTGTCCCCTTGATGGATGTAGACAAACTTCTTGATATGGCCGACATATTTTTCGTCTTTGGCTGGGAAAATTGAAATATCTCAGTCTGTAATTAGTCTAGAGTGAAAGGCACAGCCACTCTCTAGCCAAATGTATAAACAGCCAGTAATAGATAGCCGCAGTTCCATGGGAAGAGGAAAAAAAAACAGCACTCAACATGTAGGATACATCTGTGACTTATTGAGTATCCATCATCTCATTTCTCTTCTCCCCCTACCATTTCGACTGATCCAGGATATAGACTAGGCAATTCAATAGAGAGAGAAAGAGAGACTATAAAAGGACGTCAAAGGAAAAACCCAAAAAAGAATCGATTCTGCGCTGTTTTTAATAGGAGCAGCGCAACGCCGGGATGATGGATCACCTGTAGGGCTCCCGCTCTCTTTTATGTATCCCAGCGCACGTCCATATTAATTAGATATACCTTATAGTCCCTCTACTGTATATAACTCTTCATCTACAACAAACACCAACCAATCAATCATCCCCCCTCCAGCTCCAGCTCCAGCTCCCAAGGCTTTTGTGAGATTCTTTCGTTCCGGGAAAGGCTGTGTCTCTATAAGGCAGAGATTGAGCTGCCTAATGTTTACCGACTGAAATCACCGACCGACCAGAAACAGCAGGGGGATTCATCCTCCAGCCTCACGCCCGATTGGACTCGTGGGGGGCCGGGATGGAAGGCGGGAGCAACGACACAATTGAGCAGCAGCCACCGTGTCGATCGAGTGTCACAACTTTTTTTTTCTTCCGTACGAGGAGGTGCCGGCGTGCGTGGCTGGTCCTAAAATTTCTACTTTGCTTTAAAGTGTTCAAAGTTAAAATATTTTTGAATTCGATTGTTTAACCCACAGACAAAGCTGTGAGGTACAAAATTGGGCCTGATCTGCAGTCGTCTACACTAAGTTATTAAATTTTCAATTTTAAGTTTCCCATTTCGATTGATTATTTAATGAGCCCTTTTACTGGGTCAACGAAAATGGCAAGAGAAAACAGTTCCATTAAACCGCCTAGCTCAGGAACAATCGTAGTCCGCAACGATTTATAATCAACGCCTAGAAACAGCCATAAAGGAAGAATAGAAATAAATTTTTCCTACCGTTAAGCCTAGGAAATACGGCCAGGTATCCGCAAATGCCCTATCCACAGAATAGTTAAATACTCCAGGCAGTATAGGAAAAAAAAAAGGCGTCCGGCGTTCTCGTGAGTTACACGAAGAATTTACAGAAAGGGAAAGAAGAGATAGGTAACTCGGCAGGCATTGTTGGTTTCTCCAATCAAGAGTGATGCTGTTTATCTAAAAAATAAAAATAAAAAATGGGTAACGATTAAATTTGACAGAAACAAGTACAAGGAAAGGTTGAAAATGAGATAGTGGGTAAGCCCTACTTATCAATAAACAGTAGACTTTAAGGTTTCCTTGAAATACACTGCATTTATGTGAATCATGTATCATTCAAATACCTAGTAGGTTGTCACTGAAATAAATAACGAAAAACATTACCCAAGCTTGATGATTCTGAGATTGTTGGTGATGACAGGTCAACACCAACACAAGCAAAACTTGCATATCTTGAAGTTATGATGGCTGGCTCTGGTCTCACATCTGCACAAAGAAATAGGTTACAAAGTGCAAACAAACTGCCATGCATCAACAGAGGGAATGGGGCTCACATGGCAAATGCTAGACAGGAATAACTAACATTTCACAATTTTGGAACCGGTTTAACTTTTCCATTTAAACTCCCATAATAATTCTATTTGTATTCTTTTAATAAATTCAGTTTGTATTAAGTTATTCCATAAATAGACGCGACCAAAAAGTTGACACGATCGTCCCTTTTACAAAACTTGTAGACAAAGCAGACGAAACTTTTCTTTAATTAGCTCTGCTCAAGATATCGATAGAATTTTTTATTTTTATTTCCAATTTATAATCGAAGATTAAAAATCCTTGGAATTACTCTATTCCTGGCTGATTATATTTTGAATTCGAGAGAAAGACAACAGGCTGGATGTTAAATGTCCCGATTTCGTCACGGGCCACGGCATTTTCCCGATGAACGGATCCTGTCCAGCGCAGCGGGGGGCAAGGATCGTATTTTTGACATCAAACAGTTCCACGACACTGCCGTCAAGCCTATTTGAAATGTTTTCTTCCGTGAAATGTTCAGTCGGCGGCAGCAGCCAGTCATACTGTTTATTTATACAAGCTTGTGCACGACGCATATCTATCGCTTTCAATCCAAGCGGATTATACCGGGAACCTATACAAATCATCGGCAAGGTATTTTCCAAATTCAAAACGAAACGACTTGTACGGCACTGGCGAAACAGGAATGAAATAACATCCCAAAATGTTTGTATGCGCGTCTTGAAACCGGATAATATGTCCTGGTGCACGCTTGGAGTAATTTTGATTAGAAATACACATTCAATTCAACTGATTTTACTTTTATTTGTGCAAAGCGGAGCTTTTGCATTAGACTTGATGTCCGGGAAGAAATCCTTTAATGAGATATGCTCCCAACCGTCTCATTCGCGTGATTGAATGATGATGGTTAATAAGTCATTAGAGCCTCCTCCTTCAGTTGCGTCATTATTATATATCTAATAGGGACATAAAAAGTAATGTGTCTTTTGGATACAGTTGCCGGATGATGTTGCCCTCCCCCCATCAGCTGGACATTGTAACAACGTAAATACACAGCCGCGCTATACTCCGGACGGGATTCTGCCCATATAGCCATAGGCTATCAGATGCGTTGTTCCGGCCCTGATTGAAGGACTTGACTGCACTTGGTCGGTGGTGGATGGATGAAGGATCGATCAGGTCAAGGAGGACGACGTCCACCAGCTTTTTTTTTCTCCCTACATCCCTGTATCCCAGCACCATATTCTATTGATCTTGTAAATGACGTGAGTCAAACAGTTCCAATCCGGTGGATGCCACTGAGACGAACCTCCTTCTCAAATTTTCTACCTAACTTACCGCAACTTGTCGTGAGAGTTTCTCCGTGTTTTTGAATTGGGCTGCGCTGCCGGCCAATCTGCATTTCCCAGCAATAGATGGCAGTCAGGCCAAGGTCCATTTTGTTGTGGCACCTTTAAAAAAGAAAGAAAGAAGAAAAATCAAATCAAAAATCCTCGACTGAATAAGAGATCACATGTCTAGAAAATTGTTAATATTTAATTGACTGGAAAATGGCCAAACACTGGCCTCGCCTTCGAAGCTGGGCACGCAATGATCTTTTTGAATAATCTAGTCATGAAGGTATATAGGTCGGTACGAAGGATTCTCATAGTCTATCAATAATAAAAATAGCTCAGAAGTCTTACAAGTTCAACAAAAAACCGTATAGCAGTGCAGCTACAGACAGCGCAAACAACCCACACAATAAAAAGACGATTTCTCTGTTGTTGTTTTTTTCTCCCCCCTGTTGTGCCATCTCCTATAAATACACCAATAAAACTTGTAGCATTCAATTTTTTGTACATACGCCAGTTATAGGCGGATAGACACAAGGATTTTTCCCACGTCACAAAAGTCCATCATCCTTAGTGAATGACCTTCTATTTACACAAGAGCCTAGATGGCACATGGAGCCTCCATCTATATCACAAGTATTATTAGTTAGAATCTCTTAGATATTATTTGTTATATGGCGAGTATAGAAATAAATAAAGAAGACAAACATTTGAATGATTTCGGACGAGCAGAGCGAATAATAATAATAATAATAATAAAGAGATAGGAAAGATTAGATTTACACTAAGCCTGGCCCATACAACATCCTCTTTGACTGTACAGGGCACCGTGTAGTGTGTACACACACACACACATCGTGTACCGAGAAATAGACCGGGGAGTCGCTGGCTGAATATTGCATAGCCTGTGGTATAGTCAAGATGGATAAAGATATCATGCACTCTCTCTCTGTTATAGACAGACGGCCGGGGGGTAGTGGTGGTGGCGGCCCTCCGGTAAGGATATATTATTGTTGTCATATTCCGACTGTCAGTTGGGCTGCTCCCGCGGTCGAGGGGTGGGCACATCTCGCGTCTTCCATTTATCTGATTGGATTGCCTCTCTACTCCTACAAGTAGCTCGTCCTTATTGTAACCGCCAAACGTAACAGGCATATGCTGCCATACATCCCCAGTTAGGTTACCTAGTAGTTTATAATACATTATTTATACAAGGGATATTAAGTTATATCGGTGTGGCCCATCAATTTGAAATGTTTCAACATCAAATTCTAGATATATCTTGGGTGCTGGAGCGAGAGAAGAATAATCAGGCTAATGGCTCGGCACAGCTCTAATGGAACATACACAAGCGCACTGCAGCACGCGTGTATGTTGGACGTAATCTCACGGCGGCGGCTATAGTCAACAAATCCGTTGTGTTGAAGATATTATAAACATGCTAATACCCATACGATCTATAGCAGAAGAAAAAAAAAGACGAAACATTTCCAGCTCGACAAAAATATCTGGGACGTTGTCCCGCGTCTTTTGTTGCTGCTGTGTATAATATTGATGTTGTGTGTGTATGGGGGGGAGGCTAAAGGACGAGGATTGAGCCAATCTCTTCTGATGAAAGTAATATTTAGTTGTCGAGGGGTTCATCCATTGTACTGCCGCTGCTGCTCTTGGATATTTTTTTTTTCCTGGGGAGGCAAAAAAAAGAAAAAAGAGGCGGCGCTCGGCGCTGATCTTGCCAATGACACAATGGCAACTATTACTTGTCCCCTCACATGTACAGTATAAATCCATATAGCTTCTTCTTCTCTATTAGCTCCGGCAGCCCAGCCCAGCCCAGGATCGATGGCTAAATGACAGAAATTTGATTCGACATCAAAGAAAGAGTTTTCCCTTTTCTCCGTGTGTGTACGCGGACTCGAGATCCGCCCAGACCATTTTCGGATTTATTGATTTTCATCCGAATCTTTATTAGAGAAACTCTCTGCCGGGCTTGTAAGTATATCTATAAGGAAGAAGGACGACGACTACACTTGGTATCAGATATTTCATCCAATATAGTGCGCAGCACACGTATCGAGATTATAGACTTGATTGTCCGCAAATCAAAATCTTTTTTTCTACATTCGCTAAACCTTGCTAAATATATAGCTCCGTATTATACTAGTCTATACTTCTAGGGGTGTATACATGTCTGATGATGTTTTCTTCGGTTCTCTCTGGAGCGTTGGGTATATGTATACGGCACTCTCACGTTGCGGTCGTGATGTCCTCAGCTGTTGAGTGCCAAGTTTTCATCCGGCACGCAACACGCCGTCACATCGTCGTCGGCCCCTCCCTGTATATACGTGTACACGCGTTGGAACCTACCAACTTCTGCAGCAGCATTAAGAGTCCATCAAAAGAAAAAGGATGGCCAATAAATAGTTGATGCCATCAATCGTAATGTGCCAATTCAACTGGAGTCTATTTGCCTTCATCTTTAAGGCCGTTGCCGCAGGTGAGTTGACTGGCGGCTCAATCTGGCCGATTCGAAAGAAAACCAAAAACCAAAAAACAAAAAGCAGTTCAACGTGAAACATGTTATCTCTCGGCCTATTTAAGCTGTGCTGCTGGATGGTATATGGGCCAACAGCATCACCAATCAATACGCTATGTTGGAAGAGGGGAGGCGGCGGCGGTGGGCTTGTGCCGGGTTGGAGGGAGCTTTTTTTTATTATATATAACTGCGCTGCACAGACGGAACATCTCAGGATCGGGAGAGAGAGAGAAAAAGGGCTGTGCGTGCTGCAACTCCGTTGAGACTCTTTCCTTCCATGCCCGCCCGTGTCTCTCTAAAATATCGAAGCCCAAAAAAAGAACAGGATCAGCCAGACTCTTTTCTCTTCTTTTATTTTCTTTATTCGTGTCCTCTGCTGTGGTTGTTTCCTTTCTAGCGAATTTTTCGCTCTTTTCATACGACTAGATACATTCCCGATCGGATATGTAATTCCGCCATCAAGAGATGCGCGGTGCCGATGTTTTGACGGGTCGATTCCCGCTACGGGAAGCCTCACAACCACCACCGCGAACTGGATTCGCTCCTTTTTTTCCCATATTCCATCAAGCCATTCGTTTTTATTTTTTCGTTTTGGCGCAGATTCAATAGGGTGAACAGTTCTACAGGCCAAAATGGCTGCTTTGTTTGTATTGATGTAAGAAGAAAGAAAATAAAGGATCCTTTCGCTTGCGGACGTCCCCACTCGGCAGCAAGAGTATACTACATTATGGATCCTGACGTTGTCTATTTACGGCCAGCAGCAAATCAATGGCAGCGTAATGCACTCCATCGACATGCACATCGGCGCAGTGTGTACAACAAGAAACAACCCCCCAAAAAGAAGTGACTTTCTTTCGATCGGTTTTGGCGAATGCGTATAGATGCCCAACAGGCTACTACTATACAACCACCGGCAGAGCGTTACGTAACGGAGCGTATTATGCAATAGGCCCAGCCAAAAGGCTATACGTGTTGTTTCACTAGCCCAAAAATAAAAATAAAAATCAATAAAGTGAGTAAAGTCCAACATTCTTCTTCTAAAGAAAAGGGGGGATTCCAACTCCTATCTATGCGCCCGGTCTGGAGCTAATTAGCTTTGATCCTGTTGAGCAAAGGCGCATCCGAACGACATGCGCGTCATCATTCGTACAAAAGTAAATAAGCAGAAGGAGGATACGGTATATATAGAGAAACGGGGTATGGGCAACTACTCTCTTTTGTCACTTTTATGAGCCGTTAGTCGGCCGGCCCCAGGCTATCAAATCAGAATCAAAGCAATACAATTTAGTCTACACACACACACACACACATCGACAGGAGCCCAGCAGCAGTCGGCCTCAGCACACGAGGACGTGAGGGACGGTGGAGAGCGCACGCCAACACACAAAATCACCGGACTGGAAAATAGCCGTTCGTCACAGCCCCCCCACTCGAATCATCATCGTCTCTGATTAACCACTTTTGTTTCTATAACGACGAGGTACTCCTGTCGACTGATTGGATGATTTGCACTGCGGATAAATTCTTATGTTGGGCCATTTAGCTATTCGCTGGAAAATAGGACCAATCAGATTGTATGCGCATCACTCATCTGCGAGTTATTTCTACACCAGAGGAGAGACTGTTGTGCTGAGTGAGATGAAAGACGAATCGGATCTAAATTTTAATTGTCGAGTATCGCAGGAGACAAAAAGTTGAAGCTGATGCGAGCGAGGAAGAGGAGAGAGAAACTTGATATAAATCTTGGCTGGCTAAAGCTACAAGTTCACTCCCGCCGGTTTCTTCTGGTTTTCCGGGGGGTCTCATCTCCAACTTTTGTCTTTTTCCTCTACACTTTCAGCTGAAATCTGGGCCATCCATTATAGAGTAGACGTACGCGTCTGAAACGTCTGAAACCATCCGACTAAGCTTAATAAAACGACAGAGTGAAGCAGTTCCTTATTCCGACTCTTCTATTCCATCAACTGTTTCCCACCGTTTAGACTTAAAAAAAATAAATAAAAAAAAGTTTGCCCACCAAATTCAATCCGATCTCAACATCACAGATGATGCGAGATGCAATATCAAAAGTCGAGTTTCCTTTCTATTCCGTGATGCAGGGCTGCTGCAACACGCGACGCTCTTTTATTCCGTCGTGCGGGTTGGATCGGCCGAGAGACCCAACGGCGGATCGATGGTCGTAGACTCCATGGCACCGACGCCGCGGCGAATGAATGGAAATTTCCCCAATCATCAAACAACGGACCGGTGAACTCTGCATTTCAAAATAGAAATACAAAAAAAGCGCGGCGACCTCCCCAATGAATAATATTCCCAGCATCATCGACGAGACGAGAGAAATGGAAAAAAAAAACAAAAAAAAAACAAAACAGAATCGATCAAACGGCAGCAGCACGTCGATGTGGGGTCCCGACCGATAAATCAATACCCCACACCGTTGCAAACGGAACCCCACCACCACCACCGCCCCGCCGCCCGGGCTCTACATGCTGGCAAATTGTGTCCAATTGATTGCAGTCGCTTGCTGATCAAGTCTTAAAAACGGAGGGGAATGACTTTTTTTTTATTTTATTTTCCTTTTGGGTTGGCCAGCATAAGGAAGCGAGAGAGAGTCTTTAATATTAACGAGACTTTCAATTGCTCCCTCCTTTGCAGGAGAAGTAGCACAGCGTCAACTTCTTCAATATGCAGCAAAAGTCACTCGAGTGCTGTCCCCGGCAGGAGCAACTTGACGTCGAGCACCGCACACGGGGCGCAAAAGCAGAGCTGATTATCAATTGGGGGAAATATTATTTGCCATCCAGGCTATACTTATTCGGTGTTTCAATCAAAACGAATGTCCCCGATTTGTTTCATTGACGGACATAACCGCGTCAACCAACTTCCATCATTCAAATAAATAGTCTGATATTATATTATATGTGACGCAATAATGGCAAGCGTATAGTCTGCTGAATATCTCTCCACCCCACTGCTCCCGTATAGTAAATATCCTGCTGGCGTCTAGCACAATAATACAGGAGATGTAGCTTAAAAATATATAAGACGTGGGACTTGTTTCTGTTCCGGCCGCCGTGTCCCACCGGGACCCCCATCAGCATCGGACGTGCTGTAAACACTAAAACGCCCAGCAGGAGCCAGGGCTAATGTTTTCTTCCTTATTCTTTTTTTTTCGTCCAGGGGCCCCCGCGCTATACGTATTATTCTTCTTGTATTATTGCGGCGGCTGCTGCGCTGCTGGGATATTATTGTTGTAATATTTGTTGTTTGGGGAGAAGATTTTATCCTTTTCTTTTACTAATCCGCCCCGTGTCTTATTTTTATCCTATCGTCTTCTTTCTTTTCTTTTCTTTTTTCTCTTGTGCGGATGCCACGCTGGTCAAGTCGTAATAATAAACAAAAAGAACCACCGGCTTCTTCTTCATCTTCTTCACCGTCCACCCCACCTACTCCCCTTTGTAGCACTTTTGCGGATTTGCCCTCACAGTGCGGGACTCCGGGACTCCCGGGCCGGCAGTTTCCCCTTCCTTTTTTAGAATATAGGCTGTTGTTGTTCGTGACAAGAGGATGTGTAGGACAGTCAACTTTCTCGGACCTTTCTTTTTTGTGATGTCCGTCATCAAGGAGATGACAAGAGCCGATACGGGACGTGCTGCGCCGGATGGGGACGGACGAGGTTCAATCTCGAGTTGATGAAAATCCCCAACAGTCCCAACTTTTGTCTCGGCATGTATACTAGTTCAATGCGCCAAGAAATGACCTCATTACTCGACCGCGTTGCGTAATAAAAGAGGAAAAAAACCATCTCAAGTTCAACAATCCAGTCCAGTTGACGATTTGTTATGCTTCGCAGAATTCACGTTAAAGTGAAACATTCACATCACGGCGAATGGGAAATAACATGTTTTTTTTTCACCTCTATTGGGGTTCTTATCGTTGAATTGTAATTGTATTTCTGATACCGGAGACGTTTTTAGATACGTTTGTCGCTAATTCTTTCTACTCGTCTTTTTCTATAAATAGAGGAGCATTGGTCTGCTCTAAGCTGCTTTGGGGGTCCTTTTCTTATTTCACTCTTATCCACTTCGTTTGAGACCCACTGACCACCTGCTCACCTCTCATTCCATAAAAAAATTAAGTTTTTCCTTCCTACGTGCTGCGTCTGTGCTAGCTACTATTCTGGCTTCTATAATAACCCTCAAATCTATAGACAGCTTTAGGCTACCTATCTCTCTTTGAAATACATCGCAAGCAAGGTGGATTAATCATCAAGTTCCAGGGCATTCATCTTCCTGTATAGAGAGGCTATACTATCAGTTTAGAAAGAATCTAGTCGCTAGGAAGCTGCTGCTGCTGCTGCTATCTCGCTCTGTTGTCGGATATTACACAACCCGCAGCTGCTGTCACGGCCGGAAATGATGAAATTAAGAGAAGCATCACGCATTATTAGCGCGGTTCGTCTATTCAATAATATTGGCGGGACCTTGTTAGACTATAGCGGGAAGCTGTCTCCCCATAATGACACTGGCCATCACGCATCGTCTTATAATAGCGCGGGCTGCACATGCATTTTAACGGCCCATATCTCGGCTGATGGATGCTGCGGTCTATATTATATTGCATCATTCGCTTTTTTGCGGAAGAGTGATGGCCAGCAGGCCCCCCCCCCCGCCAAGCAGAGCGAAAGAACAAGCACATCATTGCGTGAGTCTTTTCTTTTTTATCGCCCAGCAGCCCGAAACAACTAAACAGCGACACTACCGAAGCATCTCTCGATGGCGCGCGCCCGTAGTGTACACTACAGCGATGCGTAGTGCTGCGGAGCACAAAAAACCTTTTAGGCCATTAAAAGAATAATGCGCCATCACGTGCATTATACAACTATCCAATGATATGAGCTTCTTCTTCTTCTTCTTTTACAGACACTAATGGAAATGGGAATTGTCTTTCCTGCTGCCTATATATATATATATATACGTAGTATATATGTGTGCGCTGCAGATTTCACTTGTTCCGTCTCGGCCCTGGATTATAACCATCGAGTGTTTCCAACTACACACACTGGACTGCCCAACTAATAGAATGCTCTGCAGTGACACTCTATAATGCAGGATCATCTGCGCAATTGATGCAAAAGGGGTTGCCTGGGCCTCCCCTTTGACGATCGATATCCATTTCGATTTCACCCGGTTATTGCAGCAGCAGCAGCGCAGGGACGGCGGCAGCGCGTGGATGGATCAATCTATTTATAGAATACAAATGTGCATAAAACACACACACACTTCCGGTGCGGAGGGACTTGACAGTTGCTTCTCCAGCTGCCACTTAAAACATTGATCATCCCGGCAACATGCAGCTAAAAGGCAAAGTGCGTAGGGAAAAGTTAGAAATAAAAGTGAAATGGATACGGTACGCATTCCTTTTCAAACGACGACGATGACTATGGAGTTAAATATTCGATAAAAACGTATCGATCGCCCTATACCATCCACTACTCGCGTAATTAATGTTAAAGGGGGTCGTATACTCTCAAACAATCAAGTGGATCTGTGAACTGATATTTGTGGACTGGACATGATCTGCGGCGGTGGATCAGGTGCCGCCCCCACCGAGTGCAACAAGTTGCGTGGGCAGATGACATTGGCCGTGTGTGTTTCTCACAGTCGGCTTCATTCATAGCGGCCCACACATCTTCTTCTTTTGAAAGACAAGAAACGATAAGCCCAGAGGAGGGAGGAACTTTTTAATCAGAAAATAAAAAATCCGGCGGAATATTTTTTGGTTTTGTTTATGGCCCCACTATAATTTCTCCGCACGGCCGGGCATTATAAAAGGCACGCGCGCCTGATTTACATGGATTTTCTGTATACATGTTATACGGCTGGTACGATATAACAACAGCAGGAGCGCAGTGATGATGGCCGCCTTTGGGGAGGAAAGAAGAAAAGGTGATTGAATTCGAATACGGTATTACAACAACAGACTCTGCCGTGCACTGATTGCATCCTCTATATATGTACTCCTCAAGTTCTTCTCTCTACTTGGCCGTCTTTTATTGTGTAGAGGTTACACTATTATTTCCCAGAGTACGTGAACCCATCCCGTAATCATCGCAGAGAGGCAAGGAACCCCAACTTTACGTATATATAGCCTTTAAAAAATCTGCTGTGCGGGGTGCGGTGCCGTTGGAATATCAAGGAGGGGCCTGGGAACAAGTTGCCTTAGAGCTGATGCAGGAGAGCCCAGCTAAAAAAAGGATCGGCGATATTCTATTATGTACGCCCGTCGAGTTAGCCATTTTCAATTGACGAATAATTAGGGAAAAGGGATGCAGATGTTGATCGCATATACCCCAGACGACATGTCTTATTCATTCAACAGTTCACTAATCTGAGCTGCAACTCGGCGAGCAAAGCCCAAAGCAGAGTGCTATTATTCTAGGGGCGTGAATGCGTGATAAACGAGGAAGGTGTCGGTGGGTGGCGGCAGGTCCCTCTCGGTACAAAATGTTTGAATTTCAGTATTTATCTCACAATCAAAGTTGTGAAGTACAAAAACAAGCCTGATCTGCAGTCGTTCGAGTCAAACACAAAAAGGCAAAACAACAAAAGTTCAAGCCAACCACCCAGCTCAGGAATAATCGTATTCCGTAACCATTTATAATCAACGCCAATCAATAATCAAAAAGGGAAGTGTAGAGATAATTTTGTCCTACCTTTAAGCCTGGGAAATACGGCCAGGCATCCACAAATGTTCCATCCGCAGAATTAGTTGAATACGCCATATAGAAAAAGAGCGTCTTCGTGAATACACCCACACACACACATGGGTGTACATGTGAGGACACAGGTGATTTCAAGGGAAGAACTCGACCGACATCGGTAGTTTCTATGAAACGGGATGCTGTTTATCTAAATGAAAAATAAAAAATGGTTTACGAATGATTTCAGCACAAGCAAGAATAAAGAAAAGTTGAAAATGAGACAGTGGATAAACCTTAATTGTTAATAAACAAGAGAACTTGAGGTTTCCATGTTATACACTGCATTTATGCAAGTCATGCATCATTTTAAATATCTGGCAGTTCGCAGGAATAAAAGTAACAGAAACATCATCCTACAGCTAGCGATGATATACTGAGATTGTTGCTGAAAACCAGCACTTGAGCAAAACTTGCATACCTTGTTGTTTCACATTTCACAAATTTTGAACAGGTTGAACTCTATTCAAGCTCCCATAATCATATTATTGGTATTCATAGTTATTTAGTTTTCCTGCTAAACAGCATGAAGTGTGTATCAAGCTTTTCCATAAAGAGATTCGACCAGAGATGACACGATGACCACATTTTTGTTATTTTATTTGCTGGGCTATTTTTCGTGCAGCCACGCACTCAAAATGTGATCGTTCCTTTTTCTTTTTTAAACTTGAATTTGTCTCTTTTTCAAAACTTGTAAGTAAGGTGAGTAATGACTAAACGACAGCAGACGACCCTAATCAATTCTAATTAGCCCTTCGTATAAGCAGCCTAAGATATCGATAGAAATGATTGAAAATCGAGTAATCGACCCGAAAAAAAGTAAAACCATGGTAAAACTTTCCACATAAACTTAAAAATAAGACCCTTCAGTTGGAAGCCAACAGTAAATAATGATTCCTCAAAAGTATCACAAGTCCAACTGTCTGATTAGATCTTGAATATTGAACAAGTAAATGTATTGCGCGGAATATGGATTGGAAAAAAATCACCAAATATAATATCTAGACGTTGTCGTCATGTCTATAGAGCCCGGTGATGTTATTTCGAAATAGTTTGGCCGGGATTCATTTGCCAGACGGTTAAAATGCATGTCTATTGTTTGGCAGTTTCAGTGCCTTTTGTTCATTTGGTTGCACTGCTGCCTCTTCTTTAGCATTTCCTGGTTAAACAAACATCGCAGTAGTGAACTGGGAACGCGGCGTATGTTGGTCTATAAAAGGCGATATATGTGATGCAAGTTCTCTTGTGTTGTGTATGGCCAGCAGACAGTCAGCTCAGCTTTTGTATGTATAGTCTTTGATAGAAGTACATCGGGGTAATATGGACTATGTTGCCTGGCAGCGCATTGGACCAAGACCTGAATAGACGTAAAATCTGGTGTAAAACCTGACGAGCCGAATTGTCCGTACGGCTGTACGTTGCGCAACAACAGCAACTGACTGAAAGGAGACGACAACCTGGACAGCAGCGGAGCCAAAAAGTGCGCCACGGTCGATTCGTTTTTAGTGAGATCAATCCGAGTTATTTATAGAAATCACTACGAGTCCTTTTCCTTTGATTCATCAAACTTTTTCTTTTGTTTGATATTGCAGCAATTCAAGTGCACCAAATGGCACACGCGTGTGGATCCATCCAAGTGGCAAACCATCGATCCTGTCTTCATTAACGCAGACTAAAAACATAATAGCATTACCTGGAAATCTCAGCGGAACTGCTCCGTTATTTTGGGTTTAGCGTTTAGAGTTAACTTTCCATTCAATTAGCAGAGTTAACTACATACAATTCACTGGAATCTGCAACAAATAGTTAAATAGATGTAGTGTTGAAATGCGCCACACTATATACAGTGGCAGCAAATACAGTTGAATTCTATCGATTTCTATCCACTTGAAACAAAGTTTCGTTTGTACTTGGGTGGGAGTATATCGAGTTGGAGCACACAGCAAGGATCTATTCAGTGGACGGATCAATTCAGCAACACGTCCTTGTCGCCACACTATTTGAAAGGACTATTAGCATGAGCTCACCACAGCGTTTAAGTGTGCTGTGTGTGTTACGTGTTGGTTTTTGTTTCAAGTTTCAATTCCAACTGTTTGTCTTTCCGCGGATTGGACTCGTGACAGTATCACCTCACCTAATCTACCTTTTTATTGGGTTCGGTCCCATATAGTATATTGAGAGACGGCAGCCAATGTATTATTATTATTATCAGCGCTGATGCTCCGCATGCATGCAGGCGACCTGATTGGCACCGCTATAAAGCGGATATCCGCCAGCCTATATCGGGACAACAAGATCTTCTTATGCAAGTTGTGGGAGCGGACCCGTCGCCCTGTCGGGCGTGTACAATCTAAGAGAGCATATCTATACATGTACATGTTCTGCTAGGTCTCCTCCTAATTCTTGGCACGACCATACACTCGAATTTATTACAGGCCAGAGGCTTATTTAGTCCTATAGATGTGTGTACTGTACACACTGAACTGCTGCACGTGCTGGGATTCTCCGGTGTGGTAATTCCCGTTTGAGGAGGATTCGTTCAATAGATCAGCAACTTGATGGGAGTCCTGGAAGGACCAGCGAACTTTGTGCACACAACAGTCAGAGGCCTGGGCAAACATAATTACACACGGCACAGCAGAATATAACCTTGCTGATGATGGTAAAATAAATATAAGGATTACACCATTTTAGACAAAGCGAATCACTATAATATACATTCAGGGGGGTTTCACAAATGGCCCCCGCATTCAATAGAAAGTGACACAACCGCATATATGTCGCACAGTCCACCCAGTAGAGTGTGTCTCAAAACCGAAAGTTAACTTTGCGTCTAAATGTCAAGTCAAAGTATAATAATGACGTCGCATATCCGCTTTTCCTCTTCTAATTCGGCCGTGGCGAAGAAAGGAAAACAATTGATGCGGAAAAAGAAAAGAAATCCAGCGGAGTAGTGCTCATTAAAAAAAAAAGGAAAAAATCCCCCTATATTATGCAGAACGAGTCAAAGTGTCGATACATGTTGACAGTCCCTGGAGAAACAAGTGGCTGCTGCCTATAGATCCTCGTTGAGAAAGAGAAAAGGCGGAACTAATGCCAACGACAGACAACACTGCTAGGCAATTTGCCTGTGGCCTATTGTGTTGATAAACCTCATCATCCTTGCCAAAAAAACCCAAAAGGAGAATAATAACCTAACGATGAGGATGATATTAGACGAGCTGCACACATTTGTAAATAATAGGGCCGCCCCCCGATCATTAGCATATACGAACATCTTGTTGGCATCAAAATCATAACAGACAAAAGAAAATATACCGTAGGCTTAAACTTGAATCAATCCGTTTGTTTGGTACGCCAACTAATTTGAATATTTCGGCACATGGAAAAAATGGACAATGTGCCCGTCTCGCTAACCGACACCAACCACGAATAACGAGAACGATCACTGCAATATACTGTCTACTGTGAAGACGTAAAATTGAATGCCACCCATTTTCTTTGTCTTCATTTGATTTCGCCTTTTCTACCCCAGCCTCCGTTCCCGCTTGTTGGGCAATAATATGGGAATGAAGCCTCTGCCAACTAATGGGGGGAATATGGGATCCGGAACGACCAACTGAGTGGCAATAATCACACCCATAGACAAAATGGCCGTTGCATTTCACTATATCCCCTTTGTTTGTATTTTGTCTGAGAAATTTCGTGTGGACCGAAAAATCTAGCGGGCGAAGCCAGCACGTCCAACTGCGTGAATCATTTCGTGCGCTGGGTGTTTCCACCCTTGAAAATGGATTTGAAAATTCCAATTTTCCACTCCGCCTCCCTCCCTTCCGCCGTATACATATATCTAGCTGAAAGAGATGCATCGTCATCATCATCATCATCATATAGCGACTCGTTTCATAGACTCTCGTATAACATTTGGTGATGTGTGTGTGCTGCATGGGCCTCGCCCTTTTGTTTCCCTTTTCGCAATTGTTTATGGCTCCTTGACGCAGTTATCTTTCATGTCGTCTACTATACGCCGTGTAATATCAAAATGACAACAGCTGGTTCTCATCTCCAAATCAAAAAGAATAAAGGAGAAATATGCATAGTTTTTTTTTCATTCGTCCGTTTATTGTTTGGCCATCACAGACAAGAAAACGTTAGACGATTTCAAGTGGGCAATTTTATACATTTATTCCAAATCAAAAGCGATCAATAAGTTGATGTAGAGACGAGAGTGTCGTGTATAGACGTCACAAGGAGAGCAAGTCGATTGAATCGCCAGAATCCATGGATACGAACAAGTGGGTGGGGTCCGGATTAGATCGCCAATTGCCTCTCCCTTTTTCCTTCTTCTTCTTCACCCAACCCCCCAACGTTTCCGGATGAATGGCTGACGGTACACGCACACGCGAAGATGTTCCCTTGGAGCGGTTCCATTTACTTCTCAATCAAACGTTATCCTCTTTACTAAATCTGACTGACGCTCAGCACATCTCCATCTCCGCTCAGCACATCTTCCACCTCCTTGTGATGGAGACACGCCCGTGCGAGCGCTGGATGGCAAAGGCTAATAGAAATTGGAAATGATTTTGACTGGAAGGAGAATAAGAGAGGACTCCATTGATCCGGCGTTTGTCTCCACCTTGTCATTGGCTGACTCCGACGACAACATCCCCATCCAGCACTTTTCATCTCGGCCCATGTGTGTGTGTATTCCGGCGCGGATGACTCGTTTTGATTCCTTTGTTATATAGAATGAACACACACGCCGCGAGGAAACGTCTCGTGATTCAATCAATTCCGGTTTTCGGCATTTACGTTTAACGTCCTCTGCTGTGTGATGCCAAGCGTCTGGCTGCTGAGCTCCCAGACTTTCGAGGCGCAGCGCAGATTGACAGAGAAAATCAGAAAAAAATTTAATTAAAAAAAAAAATCTCCTTTTTGTTGTTGCTCTGCTGCTTTTCCCATTTGCATATTTCACGGTATGTGAATGTTGTTTGCTTTCTTTCTATACATATACAAACGATCGTCAATTGGACATTTTCGACACCAATCAACTGGTTTTTTCTTGTTGATTTCCTCCTCTTTTTACCTTTGCGCTTGACTTGGTTAAATTCGATCGTCGGCGGAGCTGCCGAGTCTTTGCACACGCTCGCCTCGTCGTCCATTGACGTCATTATTAACATGCAGGAGTTAGGAGAGGCAGGATGCACATTAGCGAGGAGCGAGAGACACAGGAAACGGAAGGAAGCAGGAAGAAGCGAGAGCAAAGTTTGTGCTTCTGCTCGACACTTTCAGTGCTATAGAGAGAGAGAGAATTCATTAATGAATGAAAATGTCCCGGAAAATGGGTGGAAGGGGGGACGACATTTTCAAACTTGGCGCCGAGGGAAATGTTCGTTTATAATACTACAAGAAAAGAGCATTCGTAAAAATAATAATATAAGGTTCTTTTTCCTTTTCTTTCCGATTATCGTTATTATTATCTATACTAGTGCTGCGCTTCTTCTTCTTCCATCCGGATGATGATTGGCCCCCGTGTGTACTGCTCTGGCGACGGACTAACGAGCTCTCCGCTCTGCTGTTGTTTACCGGTGCAGCGAAGAAAAGAGGAAAAAGGGGCCAACGAAGAATAACACGGAACAAATGTACATCACATGTATACCTACCTACCTACACACTTTAACTAGTATACGTGTATGTATATATACGAGGGGAAAAAGAGGAAATAAGGAGAGAGAAAGGATATGATAAAAGGAGTTTCCGGTTACCGGTCTCTGCTGGACGACACCCGAACCACGTCCATCACGCACGTTCGCCCGTCCTCTATACATATAGGAGAGGACGCTGTTTTCGTTGTTGCTCCTGTTGTTGTTGGTATGAGATTACACAAGTTGTATCTCGTATTTTTAGACTGCAATCGATATAGTTTCTCGACGTCTGTGTCCAGCCAAACAACACAAAAGCTGCTGCAAGGAAAATCTACGTTCAATATTAGACATATCAATATTGCATTAGCTGCTGCTGCTGCTGCTGCCAAGGGGGGACCACCTAATACGATGAAAACAGCTTTTTATTATTATTTTTCTACGGAACTTTGAGCTATATACTACTACTACATAACAACAAAATAGATATAGGAACATCATTATATATTAGAGAATGGGGGGAAATGTAGAGAGTGACCGTGCGATATGCAGGTTTCGTCGACAACGAACGGACTGTGAAAGTAAACGGCGTTCGAGCGTCGCGAAACCCGGACAAGCACGGCACAATTTGAAAACACACACGAAAAATTGATAACATTTCTCGTAAGTCGAAACTGGAAATCTAGATGGGTCGATCTGTGATGCTCTACATAATCCAGTTCAAGTCTGAATGCGTGAGCAGGACGCGTATAGGTATAATGTAAAACATGGGATTGAATCTTCAATAATTAATAGACATCACGAGCGGGTGGGTATAGATTTGTTTTTTTTTCTTCTTTTTCTACTAGCTGTTAATACTTTATCCAGGGCTTGTAATCTATTAAAAATGATCTAGTCTAAATATAGGTTGTTTCGAATCGCCACTTTCCCGCGTTTGTCGTCACTAGAGTGCCTTTTTTAAATTGAATTTGAATTAAGATTTTAAAATCGCCCGGCTCCACAAGCTGCTGGAAACTGTGAAAAAGCGAAACCCAAAGTTGCTGTTACTACCTGGTGGTTGGCGATGATTTCCGCGAAGAGCGTGAGAAGAGAGTGGCGTGAGTTTGCGTGTTAGTTCCAGGACACCGGAAACTTGTCGATTTTGCAATGAGGAATGAAAACGTGACGAGTGGCTGCTGTCGATTATTAGAAGACTCGCCAAATGTCGATCCACCTGCAATGACGTGGGGGGGGGGGGGGAGCGGGAGGAAGAAGAAGAAGAAGACCCGGAAACTGCCGCTGCCGCTGTTCGACTGCGTTCTCCCTCCGCTGGAAACGTTCAATTTGAACCTTTTGCGGGTCCACAGGGGCCCCTGCTGCTGCCTCCTGGATGGACTCCGTGTCGTTTCACAGTTCCACAAAGAAAGGGGAAGGCAGAGGCAGAATATATACACGTCAGAGGGGTGGTGGGGTGGGTGGGATGATGACAGTTGGGGTGGTAGAGAGGACGGTCGGCGTTTGCGCAACTCACGCCCTGTGCCCGCTCGCTTGTTGATGCCCATCATCCACTTCCTCTTCTATACATCCTCTCTTTTTTTTCCTTCTCCCCTCCTCTCCGTGTTGTTCCTGTTGCTCCTGGATATGCCACCCCTCCTTTTTCCTCAATCTCCTCTTGTGTCTCTTTTGTTTCCTCCCACCCACCAACTTTTTTTTTTACTTTTTATTTTTTCAAAAACATTTTGATTTCCTTTTGTTTTCATTTCCCTCTCGACAGTTTTCTTTTCCTCCCCTTCGATTTCTTTTCTTTCATTTTTTAATGAAACCCCCCGGCAATCGGATCGCAGTTTGTTTGGCCCAGTTCATCTCTCTCCAAATAAGCGGCTCACGTCCATCACAAAAGCGATGGCCAATCACGATTTGTAATTAAGCTGATGTGTTGCGCGGCTCTCGACATATAATCAAACCTGGTCAAGGTGTTTTGGAAAGAGAATCATTTCAGATTTGTCCACGACGTGTCCAGGCGTATAAGATGGGCGATTGGTCACGGCGCTGCGTGATGATGAAAAAAGCCGGGCCTTTTTCATATTACGCGATCTGACGGGCATTATTCGAACGCTGCCCCCCCATTCTGCGATGCGAAAAAATCATTCGTCAGACATCACAGAGTTTTCGAGCGTGTCCAGCTGCTGCTGTTGCTGCTCCTGGGCTGTTGCACCCACCGAATAACAATTACTCTTATTCTCCGCATATTATATACAGAAGAGGAGAGAGACGTTGATGAATTACACAACACCCAGCCGGTGATCTATAAAAGGAAGGTGGTCGAAATATTTGATTGGACGTGGACCTGATTTGTATTCGATCAAAGGCGGGAAACAACTTTTTTTAAATGTAATGCGCACCTTGTAATCGATTTGCCGATTGAATGACATAATAAGACGGTGGCGAATAGTAGTATTGCGTCAACAGCAGAAGAAGGAGGTTCCGTGTATGCCCCGCCATCATTTCGGTGGAACTTTTTTTCTGTTTTTCTTTCTATTATTCGACTGTGCTGCACAGGTGAAGACAGGCCCAGGGTCTGGCGGCTTCATTATGTCGGATGACGCACACGGTTCATTAAGAGCGTGAATTCCTTTTGATATCATTCGTCCCCCCCCCCCCCCCCCTACACCGCGCTCCAGCTGGGCCAGCACAATGCGGATGCTAATAACAAGACAATATCAAAGAGACGTGGTGCAAACAACCAACCAAAAAACTCTATTACAGTTTGTTTATTTTTCTTTAAAAAAATGAAATAAAATAAAAGTCTAAGGTGCATCTCCAGAGCAGCAGCCAGGAGCAGCCAGGAGCCAGGAGCAGCCAGGAGCAGCCAGGAGCCGGCGCCCGAGCGTCTCTTGTCTTTGTGTGAGCGTGTGGCACCACGACCGGGAGAGAAGAAAAACGGGAGGCTGCTCAAGCTCCTGAGATGATGGTGGTTCGTCGATCAATACGCCAAGGAACTAGCGTTGAGGGTAATAGGATAGACCGCGGCAACGACTGCAGCAGGCGCTACAGGCTCCTAGTAGCTCCTCATGTTCACTCCGCCGCTGCGTAGTAGTACTATAGGGTAGTAGTACTATAGTGCAGCTAAGAAATGGAGCGCTCGAATGACAGACTCGGCTCCTGATATGCCTTTTCGCTAGTCGCGCAGAATGAACTCGGACGCGGTTAGAATCGAATGCGCCATCCTTCCAGAATAGCCGGTCCACCTCCAATCCTAGCCAAACTGTTTAGAGATTATGTTGACTGATCATTATTTTTAAATATAACCACCACTAACCTGCGTTCTATTAGTCATTGCCAATATTCCAACTTCACAGATCATCACGACGTAGATTTCAATTCTTCCATCTTCTCCTCGTTTATGACGTGCACCTATAAATAGAGCCAGGCAAGAGCAAAGTAGTAGTCGACGTGTGGTTTACATGAGAAAAGATGTTACAGGTTCTCTGGGCGCGTTGGATCGATATCATCGAGACGATAAAAGGCGGGAGGAGGGAAAACGTGTACGAGGATTTTCGGGGGTCCCACCACCTCCTGTGTGTGCCGTTTGTCTCACTCCTCAGATGCTCCTCTTTTTATTTTTTTTTTGGTTCGTGCATAGTGTCACCGGTGAGTTGTGCCGGAATGTAACGTAATGAAATGGGTCACGCACGCGTTCCCCACATGCGACCGAAATGAAAAAAAAAAAGAGACACCCTCAAAAAAAAAGGGGTTAGTTAACCTCTTACGTGTTAAAACGTAGCAGACCAGATCCTCCTGTACTACTACGTATCTGTGCAACATTGGCGAGTGAAATATATCGTGGAAACCGTTTCCCCCCTCAGCTGCGGGGGGGAATAATAATAATATACTCCGCACGGGTTCAATCTGTCCTATATGTACACGACTGGCTGGTCGATCAGGCTGTCACCGGACAATCCGATTAAATAGCCATAAATATAGTAGTACACGGGTGGACGCGGGATCGAGCACACAAAGTGCCGTAACATGACCAGCAGAGACTCTTGCTGCAAACGGAAAATGAATAAAACCCCAAAGTGATTTTCAAACAGTCCGGGTGAAATTGCCGTGCGCAGTGGGGACGAATTACGCACACACACGTCTTCCGCATATTATTGTCATCCAGCTATTCGCTCAGATTGTCCGGAATATAGTCTACAATACTATTGGCACATCAATTGAATAATAATACAGTATAGTACAGGAGAGAGGGGGGGGGGGGATATACGTTTGTTGCGTGGACTATGTGTGAAATAAAAGACGTGGATGGATGAGTTGAATCAATGGCCAGTCCAGGAAAAAATGAGGAAAAAATTTTTAAAAAAATGGAAATAAGAAATGGGCATGGGTGTGGGATTCGCTGGTCCGCCCGGAAGTCAACTGTACGAAACGTTGTCATGGTTCTCCCTTTTTTTAATTTTCGGTTGGGGACACAGCCGGACAGAATGAAGAAGAAGAATGGATGGATTCCTGCTGGATTGGGCTGTGATCATCCGTGGCTTAGTTAACCATCATCAACCGAGTTGTGCAGTGGGTGAGAGAGAAAGTATCACACGCATATCAATTGAGCTCCCCCCCAACGCTCGACCTGGGCAATGCACAACAGCATCCGGATGGGTGTGGATAACGTTTGTTTATGTGATCCCGCCACCTCGTTTTATGACATGCACCTCAACTCTCATCCGCGATAGGCAATCGAGACTCTCTAGTCTACTGTATCCTCCCTTTACACACCAGCAGACGTCAGGTAACAACTCTCTCTCCCCCCCAAATGACAACAGAATATGTTGGTATAGCTCTATACACGTTAATGATGATGATGACCTGGATGTGTCGACTTCCATTAGATATTATTCCCCTCCCAATTTTCATTCAAACAGGCTTATAATTATTTCGGCGAAGGGGGGGGGGACAACTTTTTTCGTTTCAAAAAGGATCGCCGTTAATCTTTTTACATCTACAAATGAGGATCTCGGGAGAAATTGTTGCGCAGTAGTGGAATAACAAGGCCAATTCGTGTTGTTGTACGACGATGTTGTTGCGATAATATTAGAAGATGGGCTCTTATCAATTAAGGATCTACGGATCTCTAGACGGCTGTTTTTATTGGAGTCGAGACGTTTGCGTCATTAATACACGGCCGGCTGTGTCTAGTATATGGCGTATAAGGCGTCTTATTATATTCCCAGGTTAGTATTGCTCCAACTAGTTGATTTGTCACGCACTTTTTTCCCCCCAATTGCTATCACTTTTACGGGAAAGTGAATAGAATTTAATCGTGATTATAACCGGATGACAATCGTTAGAAAATCTACGGTGCCAACAAACAATCGAGTCGACCGCACAATAGACGCAACGGTAAACTGAGACTGGCCTCTCCATCAAACTCATCAGTCATCAACAGCCGACGACTTGATCGCGTCATCATCTAATACTACTACTACTACAACTTCCGTTCATCTCTCTCCCCGTCTAGCTGCTGCGTATATTTGCATTATGAGTTTGCTGCGCTGGCTGTCACAACAATATGACCCACCCCTTTCCAGCCCCTTAACACGTTCCTCTCGGTGATCGTTCGTCGCATCAATCAAAACAACCGGTTTTCCAAATTATGATTTGAAAATTGGCTCGCCCGGTGCTTCTATTTGCACAGCTCCCTCCCATTTTTTTAAATTCCAAAATGAATTGCATCAAACTGGGGGGAATAAAAATCAATCAAAGCAGATACTATCTAGTTTAGTAGCGAATGGAAAGAAAAAGAATCTTTGCGTACAGCACATTTAGAGTTACATATGGGAGCAGCATATTGACATTTGTCTGTTGATCCTGCTGTGAAATATAGAAAGGCTATAAAGGCAAGTGCAGCATGTATCTAGGAGACGGAGGAAAACTCACAGTCGTTCTGGCTACATATATCCTCTCTGTCGATACACATAAAATACAAAGTAGGTGAATTCGATTCAAGAAAAAGCCAATATTGGCTCAAGATTTTTAGATGTAGACACACACACAGCCGGTCGGGCGTGTTTCTTTCTCTACAGTTTGATTCTTTGTTTGAGTTTTAAAAAAGTAATAATAAAAAAAAGATCCTGCCAAGGGAGAGGAGACGAAACAAGCTCAATTTTTGTTGGTATCGATCTTGCTGATCTCGACGTGGGGAAACGCGTCTGCCAAAGCGGCAGCCCAGCCCAGCAAGTTGGTGGGGTCGGTCGCCGTCCCGAGACGTCGGCGGCCAAGGTTTTCATTGTACTCTTCGACCTATTAAGATGATGTGAGGGGAACTTGTCTGACCCATCTGTGCCGCGCCCGTTTCATTATCAAACCGCGCCACTTTATCTATCGCACCGGAGCCGCACAGATATTGAGAGCTGCATCAACTATCTATGCGCGTACGTATGTGCTGTGCACTTGACTCTATTGTATTAGATGCTCTCCCGACTATTAGCTTATAATTACACGGCAGGAGCAGAAGCAGTCCCGGCAATAAGTTGTTTGATCTCGACGGGGGGTGGGTATTCACAAAAGCCAACGGGGCTGCTGCTGCTGCTAGAACGTGCAAGGCGCAACCGGGAGGGGTTTTTCCCTATTATATAAAGCGCAGGCTCCATCATCAACTCTCTCTCTCTCTCTCTATCGCTCCTTGCGATTCTCTCTCCAACGCGCGACGCTTCAAAATGAGGAAGGACGTCAGTAACAGCAGCCTCCAACCCCTAGGCCCGGCTATATCATCCAACTCATTTCAAATGTGCCGCGCGTTTATCAATGCCAATATTAACCTTGATTTAATTGACTTGTCTAGAAACTGCCACCCATTTTCCATTATCGGACCGTTTCTATCATTCGCAAATGTTGACTCACAACCCAGTCTCCTCCGTGAATACACAAGGCAACTGCTCTTTATGATCCCTCAATTCCGCCCGAAATTTCACCTCATTATTGTTGTTGTTGTTGTGTACGGCCATTTCGCCCTATGGGGGTAAGGAGAAGGTGGTGCCCGGGTTATCTACGTGAACCGAGCAGGGGGGAGAGAGAGTTGATGGCTGGCGGGTTTGATGCGGATCGACCGGATGATGGACAGACACAACAAGAGACGGACACTTGCTGCGCTGATGCAACATCCACGACAACCCGCGACCATTTTCCATTTTCCCAACATCTCCGGAAATCTGTTTCGGAGGTTCCGACTCGTGACGATTTCTCGGGTGCCTTCAAGAGGATAAGACGGGCCACTATATAGTAATACGCGCGCACAGGAGGCTGCAGGCTATTATGAGGTGGGTGTGTGTCTCTCTCTCTGTGTATAGTCGGAGAAGAGAGAGAGAGAGATTTGGGGATGAACTGAGGGGAAAATTGGGTTGCTGGTTGTTATAGGTTTTGGCTGTACATAAACGAGCAAGGGGATTGGACGCCGGGAATATAATTGAAGTTGCGGAAGCAGGACGACACGTCTCGTATACGTGAGCAGCACCAACGCGCCGCACACTGCTGAGCACATAAAGATAATTGAAAACGGATGAATACAAAATCCCCCAAAAGAAGAAGAAGAAAAATATACTATATAGTCTGGCGCATCCTAATCATCCGAGACCATATATAATATCTCCTAGAGGCAGATTTCTTAAAAAAAAAAGAATATCATATAATTCAAAAGTGAGGGGGAATAAAGAAGAAGAGATAAAAATAGACTGTCGTCCTCCCTCCCCCCTATTTCTGTACAACATTTCTAATAATATGTAAGAGGAAATAATAGGGTTATGATCGAGCTAGCGAAATAGTATATAAACCCTTGCGAACGCGGAGCTGAGCAAGGCCAGCTCGCCAGCTGATGGGATAAACCGGTTAAGTAGCTTTGGCTACATAAAGGACGCCCAGTTGTTGCTGCTGCAGCAGCACCAACAGGAGGAGGGCGAATTCAATTCTCTTCACTCGATCAATCCACAAACAGATTTGCTTCTTCAGCAGCAGGAAAAACGGGAAAAAGCTACAGTACACACATCTCTACCAGTGCCGTCGTCCGCTTTGACTGCTGAGTGGGGCGAATAAAATCAACCGACCCCCCTTCTTCTTCCACCATCTCGTTCATCGATCGGTTTTATATTGTATTCCCGACGAGCGGACGGACGCCAACCAACGACGAGAAAGAACGTTCAACCCGGAATTTGATTGCTACGACGCTCTCACTTGATTGGACACTTTTTTTTTTCTTCTTTCTACTTTCTAGTTTCGATTAAAAAGTCGAGTTGATTTCCAGGCCATCAACCGTTTGATAGTTGAACGCATTTCGCCCGAATTAACAAATGAATAATACAGCCAAGAGTTCTCGACGTCGGACTTGTCCACACGAGGTTACTGTATAGTTTCCTGTTGGTTTCCTATATAATCCCAGTCGTGAATATATATAGGAAACATCGTCCATTATGTAGGACAAGCCGTTTTATCAATTCGAGTTCTCGGTAAATACAGCAGGAAGTTGGGACCAGGGCAATATAGGAATCGCTTTTTTAACCACAACAACAAGTGGATCACGTGACCGACATTTGTCTTCGATAGGAACAAAATGTCTCGAATCATCATCCACTTTTGGGCGGAAGAAATTGCTCGGTCGTTGTATCAGAGTGGACGAGTGTTTGCGCCCATGACATGAACAAGGAGATATTATACAAAGTAGGTCGACATCCCTCGACGGCGGCAGGTTGTTGTTCCGCCAGGACAATCACCAAATAGCTCTACAAGTTATTTGCCTTCCAATACAACATTTGTGTTTGTTTGTTTGTTTGTTTGACCTCGCCCAGTCAATATCTAGCTCCGTCCTCAATAGATCCCCCATCTTGAAAGAAGCTGACTGCTGCTGGAGGAAAACGTAATATCTATTTGCCGTGTCTATTTGACTGGGGATCAAATGGTAAAAGAGACTTTTGCTATACGGCGAACAACCGGCTCCTTTCATCATCATCTAACGCGTTATACTATACCATCATTTCCATATTGCTTTTCTTGCGTAATGCACAACTTCCCACCCATCCGCCGCCTACCCAATAGGTACCTAGTAGATAAAAGGAAGGCGTACATATGAGAAGAACTATATTTGCTGCTGCTGCTGCTGTTCGGGTCCGTCCATTATTCCGGGCAGGGCCGACCCACCTTTGTAATCAAACTCTCTGTGTTACCCAAGTGTAGTCTAGCTCAGCTCTTTACGCTACAAAGCAACAGCACAATGAGAATAGGAGGAGGAAGCAGCAAAGATGGCAGCAGTCCCCCCCCTTATTTCCATTAGCGCTGGAATCAAAAGCCAACGGGAAGAAGCGAATGCGGAGTCAGAGAGACTATATGGCAACCGAACGACAAAGTGGGCAGGCGAGGGAATACAACAACGCGAACGTTGACCAAATTAGCGCGACGACGACGACGTTGTTGTGTGTTCCGTGTACACTGTACAGAAACGAACAATATCACCGCTACTGCAAATGTCTAGCTACGTACTATTCCGTTACGAGGAGAAAATTCACTTTTGAAATTGACATTTTCAACGATGAAGAAAAAAGACGGTCCCCCCCTTTCATCACGGCTGCACTTAGCAACGGAGAGCAGGCACAAACGACTAATAACTAAATAGACGTAGCAGTAAGACATACACTCTCCATCGTGATTGAGTTGATGTCATAATTACATATAGCGTGGCTTAATGAAATTATGACCCCTCGGGCATCATAATAACATTTCGACGCATGACTTGATTTCCCCCCAAAGATAAAGAGGAACAGCTAGTTGCACTAGAACGTCATCGTGAACGTATTTTAACCAGCACATGAGAGCGGAATGCTCGGCAGGAGATGAAAAGGGACGCAACGCAAAATCAGTTAAAAACTGAAAATTTTGTTACACGACAAAAAAATGTTTTTTTCCCAACTTTGATTCCTCTTTTCCCCAAAACGTTTCGTGAGATTATAATCGGGGAGAGGGGGGGGGATATATCTACAAAATCATCATGCAAAATCAACATGAAACATCAGGACTTACATTTTCAAATGGTGCCCATAAACTTGATTTATCAGATGCCATTTCTTTCTCCCTCACCAACTGTTCAACCTTCTTCACAAAATCATCTATTGGTGGCTGATCCTTTTTCAGCAACTGACTCGGAAACTTAATGCAGGCCGTCTCCTCCATTTCAGCTAGATATAATATACGCTACATTGAGTGGTTGTTCATTTATACACAACAATAAATGGGCTGGGGTCACCTGCGTATCTCAGATGATCTATTTCGTGTGGCAATAGATGGGAGAACCTGCAATCATCTCCAAACTTGCATGGGATTCCTTGCAAATATCTTCTGCAAGGTGTTTTCTGCAGCTCTTGAGCTAGCTTTGTTCTAGAATCTTTTTATTTTCAATTTGAGAGTAATAAGTTGGGGTTCTCTTCCCTTTCATTCAATAAGTCATGTTACCTGTAAACTGTTTGAAATGTGCTTCTTTCATTCTCTGATGAACGAGGCCAAGGTTGTGTTTTTTCCGACCTTCTTTACCGTCAGGAAACGAAGCATCGCAATAATCTATTATTAAAAGTAATAAATAATATATCTTAATAAAGTATTGTAATTATAATCTACCACAATAATATTTCTTTCCCATTATTATCAAGTTAATTCTAGATCCACACAAATTAAAATTGGTTTCAAATCAAGATTCAAGACGTTGTGAAAACCGACTAGGACCGATATTTACTAATATTTACTACACGGCTGCCATCTAGCGTAGAGGGAAGGACAACTATTAGAATTTATTTAGACAGTAAAAAGAAAAAAGTATACAAGCGCGTATATTCCACAAAAAGACAAAAAACTGTATTGAAAATACCGGATTATAAAGTCACTTTCCTCACTTCTTTTGAAATCATATTGTATCAAAAAAAAAGTGTCTTATTTAATCGTCAACGAGTCCGGCATAAATAAGATTCAGCGCTGCTTCGACGTCACCATTGGTAGCTTGCAAAGCTCTCAAACTGAGGCTATCGTCGGTGATTCCGTACTCACGCATCTGAGGCAGGAAGCGATCAAACTGTTCCCGCAGACGGGCATCATCGTTGCCACGACGAGATTCAGCTCCGGTGGTAACGGTACTTGTGTCACTACTAGCCACACTTGATGCAGTATTACTGTTGTTAGGTCTTCCTCCCATCTGAGTCATGGCTTGCAAAAGAGCTGAAGTGAACATTTCAGGAGTCAAGCCATTGTTGGAACTACTTCTGTCCCGGGAATTTGATTGCTCAAGTCGAGGCGATTGTTGTTGAGGTGCTCCTGGTGAAAGAGATGGTTGCTGAGGTTGTTGCGATGATGTACTGGTTGACGGCGAGGGTTCTGTACAGTTTAGTTAAAAAAAAAAAAAACGTTTATAGCTGGCATCCGGACAAAAATGTAATAAAATATTTAAACGTACGGCGAATGCTGTTTTGGGCAATTGCAAAGTTTAAAGCAGCGGCTAGTTGAGCTGGTGTGAGTCCAGGGTTATTGATAGCTGCTTGAGCCGATCGATTAGCCGGTTGACTGGTACTGGGTTGCTGCGGCTGATCTTCGTCCATAATATCGTCCTCTAAATCTGCACCAAGAGATCTAGCTAGCCAGCCAGCACTGTTTGATCTTCGCCTTTGATTACCACCAGGGACTAGAGACTCTGACACAGAAGTCATCATGCGGCTCGCGGCATCAACAAGGGCTGGATGCTTTTCCACAAGGACTTGGACAATTTTTGGATCAGCAAGGTGCAAAAGCAGTTCCCAATCTTGAAGCATAGAAAGAGCTATTTCATCTTCAGCCAGTCCTGGCACTGTTTCCACAAGGGTCTGAATGTTTTCAGGTTTAGCACAATTCTGGAGAGTTTGCCGAAAATTGGGATTCGTCACTGCAGCCCTGAATGCCAAAAATAATTGATGCTGTTCAACTGCATTCAATTTTTTGGCTTGAATCTTCTCAACTATTATAAAAATGTAGTTAATTTTGGAGATAAGACAATAACTCTATAACTTGCAGTGTTTACCTGGCTTCACAACGGTAGCATAAAACATTTTAATGTCCACATTTTCCAATGTATTCAACGTAGTTTCATCCTTTAGAGGCCTGCAGGAGTAGATGAGCTCTAAAGAAATACAATTTAATTACATAATGAATTATATAAATCTATTCACATTTTCTAAATGAAGATTTACCCAGCTGACATTGGCTGTCAAGTCCTGCCTTCAGTAATATATCCTTCTTCAAATCTGCCACTGATAAATCACCTGAAACATTTTCCAACTGCAGAAAAGCTCTCTCTGTAGGGCTTCGCCTAACACTTACTGTTACGTTCAACATTTTAATTTCCAAGATATGTAGATAAACCCAAAAGATTTGTTATCAATATCGAAACAAACCAACAAACTGCATGTAGTCAATCTTCGGTAATCAAGGTCCTAGCAGTTTAATGGTCTGCGGGTAGATGGCTCTGTAACCCGTACTGAATAAACACGAATTCCGAATAATGGGACCTTGATTTTTACAATGATTTTCCAAATGAAATTCAGACGAACCAACAGTATTACAGTACCATGGCCATGTACAGTACCAACAGATACAGTATTTATCCAACATTCCAAAGTTAAAAGGATCTGGATATAATTGCGATGGCACGACCGAGACAACATTCGATAATACCCAATCATAAATCAGTTGAAGCATCGCTGTCGGAAGGTTTAATAATGCAATCACATCGAAGAAGAGTTGTGTATTTAAGAAAAAACACCAACTAGTTGAATCATTTTAAATTAGGATCGCACAACTGTTAGAGGAGAGAATAAAGAGGTATTGGGCAAGATGAGGAAAGAGGAACGTGAAGTTAGGAAAACTTCATTTAAGAAGACCATTGAAAAGAAATTAAATTTTTTTTTTTCATTTCTCCTAAATCTTTCCCTCCAAATAACAGTCATGCCAAACTAGTTAACTTGTTTTTAAATTTCAAAAAGAGATTAGTAATTATTATAGCTTAGGTATCCGAGTAAAAATCGGCAATCTAGTTTTTAGACCTCTTTGCACAAACTACACAGGGATTACGTTTTCTTCTGACTGACAAAAAGAAATAAAAAAAAAAAACATGAAAATTGCTATGGGATAATTCTGACAACTGGTAAAACACACGAAATGGCGTTGTTGTCTTTTTTTTCAACAAATCCTACATGCAAGGCAGAAGCCACTGTCTTTTTTTAAATTTACTTGCGGTTGCGAACTTCAGAGTCTTTTGCGTTACTAGCGTGTTTCCTGTTTAAATAAAATTTGAGTTAATTAAGTACAATCCAGAAAAAGAGCTAATCAAAAATGGTTTACGTGTTGTTTTGCTCATTGTCTGACTCGTCGAATTGTTTCTTGTTTCGACGCTTTTCACAGACGAAGATGACAGCACACAGAACAATCACCTCAACGCAGATGCCCAGGAATGGCCAAAGTGCGGCATATTTATCTATGAGAACAAACCCATAGGTGAAGCATGTAAGGTAAGTTATAGAAAAGGAATGTTTAGCTACCAATAACACGGATCAATGTGGTGCCGTTGTGGTTGCCGAGATCGTTGGAAGCGCGGCACATGTAGTTATCGCGATCTTCAATTTTAATTTCTTTGATCACCAACGTGCCGTTGACGATTTCTTCGTTGTTGGGTTCGAACATGAAATGACCGTCGGCGGGCAGGGTCTCCCATTCACCCTCGTTGGCTTCTACAGCCATTAGAAAAATTAAGATTTACAAAACAAGGACAGCGAATAAATTTGAAATTCAAACCTCGGAGCCATTCGATGCTTGGGGTGGGATAACCGTACACAAGGCATGGTAAGCGGAAGTTCTCTCCTTCAACAATGTTGAACGATTGGGCCATGGCTGCGACAATTGGCTCCACTGTTAACGAATACATTTGTTACATAAACTACCTCGTCCGAGAATAGAATAGTTAATTTGACTTACTGGCCACACGGAAGTCAGTGGCAGCCTTGCCCATGCCCTCGCAAGTATAACTGCCAATATCACCAATTTTGGGTTTGGTGATTTTCAACTCGTGAACGCCATTTACTTTGGTCATTATCAATTTGCTCATTTCATGCGATGATTCCCTGTCTTCCAATTTCGTGCCATTTTTAAACCTGAATTGCACAGTAAGAAAATTAATTGCATTTTTACAATTAGAATTCGAAAAAAATAACTAACGAACATACCATGATACACTATCATCAGGCAGAGTGCAATTCAAGATAAGCTCGGCTTGCCCATACTTGAACCCAGTTTCAACCACCTCACCTATGGTAAAGTCCATAGATTAAAATGTGTTACATTTTACAACGGCATAATGCAAGAAAATGAAAAACAATAATAAAATGGCCCAAACAAAAGAATTAGCGCAATAAATTGCTTAAGGTCTAGCGGATTGAAGCATAGCTATTGTCGGCATAAAGGCTCTAACTAATAGACGTCAGCGTAACTTGATATATATGCATTGTGCACATGTGTGTACCACTGAGGACCAGAATTAGATGCCCGTGGGAAGATAATTCGTTACAACGATAAGAACCGGCGTGCATGGGCTGAGTCTTACTGACACTCAAGATCGACACCAAGGCGGACTCTGCCTCAAGGAAGTCATCCTCAATGGTATATCCTATCTCGCCGGTCTATCGATCACAAAACCATTGCAGAGACACAGAGTAGAAAATAGAAAAATAGAAGAGAGATTACAAAGTCTGCGAGGACTTTGAAATAGGGTGGATTAAAATTTTAACAAACTACTTTGTAAGTCCAACCACTACAATAAAAAGAAGTAGAAAAGCTAGGTTAAGTAACCAGTGATAAATCAAGCGGCTCGTTGTTATTTGTCCATTGCAAAACGTAGGGTTCATGCAAAGGAATCTTGCAGACAATTCTCAAAGGGCTATCCTTTTCCACCCAGGTTTCGCCTTCGTAAACCGGATCGGATAGCGACGCTTCTGAGTTATTTCGTCATCATTATAATAACACATTAGAGCGGCAGCGTGCAACATATAACAATGATGAAATTAAAATGAGAACCCTTGAATTAATTATGATAGGGATGAGGAATTCTCAATTTAACGAAACGTTTTGAATACGATGCGTTAAAAGGTGTGTTCCACCTCAAAATGGCTTTTCTTTCAGTTGATAGATAGTTTTACATGCATCACTGGTTTCAAAATGATTTTAGTTTTCACAAACAGATAGCACTTTCTCACCCGATACAAGCTGCAGCAGAGCAACGCAGATACACAAGATGAATCGTGACATGATGAAATATGTAGATGCAACTTTTTCGAATCACAAGTTATGGCTATTCAACGCTCTTGTGACACTGTGAATGTAAACGAAGAATACTGGGAGAAAGGGAATACTGGGATGGGAGAATGGAAACGTGCGGTCAAAGGGAAACTCGAAATCCAACGAAAGTTTCAGTCGACGCAATAATGGCGGTTCAGGAAGAACAGCTGATATCTGATCTGAATGGGGTGGGGGAAAATGTAGCCCTCAAAACATTGAATTATCATGATAAAAATAACAATATTGAATTTAAATTGAAGAAAATGTACGAAAATTTTTGAATGAATTAAATTTGATTTTAAAATATTTTATTAAAAATAGATTTATACTGACTCTGGAATAGGCGGGGTCGATTATTAACACACGTGTGTGCGCCTGTGCGATAACAAATGGGCGGGGTTACATGTTTGTCTCTTGTATTGTTGTTTAGTTTCGATCAATCAATACTTCACCAATCTTTTCTGGTACTTTTTCACGAGGAATCACGAGTTCTTGTAAAATTTTGAAGCGGGAAAAGAGCAAATCTGTTCCGGAACTGTGGTGAGTGAAAATGGCTACCGAAGTTAGCGGCGAAAACTATGACAGTTTACTCAAGGAAATGGAAACCCTTAAGGGGAGATTGGACGAAGAGAGACTAAAACTTAACGACGTGGCTTGTATGAATAATTAAACACAAAATAACGATATAAGCTCTGTTTAACTATTTCTAATTTCAAACAGTATCCACAGTTTCTCAGCGTCTTGAAGGGATGGCTCAGCTATCCATAAAACCTAGACGAGTGCTGAAAGGACACCAAGCTAAAGTTCTTTGTGCAGACTGGTCTTCCGACAAAAGACACATTGTGTCTTCCTCCCAGGTAAAATGCAGTATGATGAAACCCTGAATTTATTTTAACAGTACAGATTTCTAGGATGGCAAAATCATCGTCTGGGATGCTTTCACCACAAATAAGGAACATGCTTGCACTATGCCCACCACTTGGTATTTCATTTCAAGCAAAACACCTTAATAATAATAACCTCATGCTTCCTCATATTAGGGTTATGACTTGTGCATTTGCACCATCTGGAAACCTGGTAGCTTGTGGGTAAGTAGTGTCTTCTTTCTCAATAAAAATGGAGCATTTATTCAATGATTTTTATTTACAGGGGTCTGGACAACAAAGTCACTGTCTATCCATTGAGCATGGAAGACGATCCAATTAACAAGCGCAAAACTGTTGGAACCCACACTTCATACATGTCTTGTTGTTTATTTCCAAATTCAGATCAACAAGTATCACATTTGTCTTCTAGGACTTTTTTGAGTGGCTCACTAACGATGCACTTGTTAAACTTTAGATTCTTACCGGTAGCGGAGACTCGACGTGCGCTCTTTGGGACGTCGAGTCTGGACAGCTTTTGCAGAGCTTTCATGGGCACAGTGCGGATGTAATGTCAATTGATTTGGCTCCATCGGAAACTGGAAATACATTTGTTTCTGGGGTAATTTGGCTTCAAAATTTGTTGAATTTTATGATAGATTGAAATGTTTTCCATCTAAAGGGCTGTGATCGAACTGCATTAATATGGGACATGAGGACTGGTCAGAAAGTGCAAGCATTCGAAGGTCATGATGCGGATATTAATAGTGTCAAATTCTATCCAAGTGGAGAAGCTATCGCTACAGGTTCAGACGATGCCACTGTAACGAGCAATTTTACTTTTTCAATTTAAGAACCACCATTTTAACCATCCGTTTCTAAATTGTTAGTGTCGCTTGTTTGATTTAAGAGCAGATAGAGAAGTTGCAGTATACACCAAGGAAAGTATTATATTTGGTGTCAATGCGGTTGACTTTTCAGTTAGTGGTAAGTGCCAATGAATTTTACCTCTTGAAGAATAATTTAAAATTGATGTTTTATCTAATTATCAGGTCGAATTCTATTTGCCGGCTACAACGATTACACAGTTAATGTGTGGGACACACTTAAATGTTCAAGGATCACAATGTTGTATGGGCATGAGAATAGGGTCTCTTGTTTGAAAGTTTCTCCTGATGGCACAGCAATCTGCACAGGCTCCTGGGATTTCACTCTACGGGTATTAATTACTGTACATTTAAATAAATAATTAAACTTTTCAATAATGATGCATTGTTTTACTACAAATAAATTCAGGTTTGGGCTTGAGTAAGCCTCGGACTTTCTTCAGACTGATATAATTCTAGTCAGCCAAAAATCTCATTTTAGAAAAACAGTTAGATTCATCACTCAATCGCTTACCATTCCCGACGTACGCGGTTACCGTTTTAAATGCACAAACAGTGACACAAACCCAAAAATACGATAATTTGAAAAGTAATGAATGTTATTGTGTTTAATACACGCTGTACTCAGAGTTATAGGAAAAACAAATTTCTATGACTCTATTGACAAAGTCCTATTTCTTTCTCAATTTATGCATGCGCGCTAGTTAGGAACTTTCTTAAAATTACACATATATATATCTCAACAGTAAAAAAAAAACATTTCGTCGTGTGGATTTCAAATTAAAAAATTGAAAAAGAAAAACGAAATAAAAAAAACTACAGTGGTTTTTTTTTGTATTATTATTTATCTGGCTAACCTGGCTTCCATCGTTATTCGGCGAATTGGCAACGTCTAGGCAGTCAGCCATTTACATTACTTTTGCCGGAGAGCGGAGAGATCAGACCAGAGCACATCTAAGAGTTATGACGGATTTCATCTTGACCGTCGACTAAGAGTAGGTTATTTATTTTATTGACAAGATTTCGTTGATAGGAAGTTAAAGTATCGTCGTTCCCAACAGTCGTCGTACCGATCAAAAAACTCGAAATATAGTCGGTGGTTTTCTCCCTACTGGGCTGCTGCTTTATGTGTGTGTGTGTGTGTGGGGTATTCGCCTTCGCCCGGGGGTAACGGGGCCGGTTTCAATATGTTGGGAGAGGATAGATGAGTGGTGTCTACTAGGGTTTTTTTTATAACTTGATTTTGGCTTGTCGTTGTGGGTGAGATTTCGTCCGCATGACATTTCTACAGTATGCCCAGTGTCTTTGGTGGGAAAAAGCAAGAAAAGAAATAACGACCAAGAACAGTTATTGTTGAGCAGATTAGTCCAATTCGACTGTGATACGAGTTGATCAAAAGGCCGTGTGACGTGTTTCTATTTTCTCTTGGCGTCTAAAAGTAAATCTTTCGATCCATTGACTTGAAAAGCCGAATTTAACAAGTGATTCCCCTTCGTTGTTTGGTGATTAACAAAAAAATCTCTGGAATCGCTGCCAATTAAACCCGTGACGTGAGATGGCTTTACTTTTTCTGTCCCACTAATAATAACTCTGTGTGTTATTGAGTTGATTATCTTTTGGTTTGTCTGCATTTTTCATTTTTATGTACTTAATTAGTGTGCTTTTAGGGAGTCCTGTCATGTGCTCCACCTTTTGGGGTTGAGGCTTTGCTATGGTCCCCCAAGGTTCTGTTGTGCTCCTTCAGTACAACTGCAATGCTGACAAGTTGTGGGGCTTCATGGCTTTTAATCTCCCATTATTTGTAAAATTCCCCTCTCTTGGTCTTCAGTCTTCAATGTGTGTCACAAGACACAACTCTTGTGTCAAAAGCCCAGGAGTGAGTGTTGATTATGTGTCATCAAAAACTATTTTTGACGTTGTGCTACTAAAATGTCATCTTACCGTTGTGATTCAAGTGATATAATACTGACATTTATCTTTGTATTGTTGCAGGCAATTGAAATTCTCAAATGTTTGGCCCACTATGAGCAAGAGAGATCTGTGGGGCGACAGGCACCCAGATTGCCCAGAAAGGCAGCAATTGCGACCAGACCAGGACTTTACCAACGAAGAGGATAACAATTTTGGATCCCAATCGCAATTACTGGGTTCTGGAGGTGCTGGTGGCAAAGGAGTCAAGAGTGGGGGAGGTTTGGCCTCCACCACGGCAACTTCAGGGGCCCAAGGGCCCATTATTAACCTACGGTTGGAACCCCTTACCTCTGCCAGCCTTAGTCTTGGCAGAGGACTAACTCCTGCTGGTTCAGAACAATATCTTGGTGGTAGTAGTGCTGCTCTTACTGCGACAGCTGCACTCTCTGCTGGAGGACTTGGGAATACACCTGGAGCAATCAGTGCTGCATCTTTAGCTGCCAATACAAGCACCAGTAATATTTACCTAACACATTCCATGTTTGAATATGTGTCTCATGTAAAATTTCTTTCGCAGCCTTTGCTGGACCCAGCACAATGCAGTCATCCAGCTCAGCAGTAGGTGGGGGTGCTGGGACTCGACAGAGTAGCAGTTCTACGGCATCGACTTCTTCGTCGGGAGTGTTAATGGTGGGACCCAATTTCAGGGTTGGCAAAAAGATTGGTTGCGGTAACTTTGGCGAATTGAGATTAGGTTAGTATGCGTCCTTCATCCAGTTTCCCTTTTGGTTGGTTAGTTGGTCTGCGGTACGCCATCCATTTCTTTAGTTAAGTTAAGTTTAAATGATAATTCTTTTAACAATATCCAACCAAGTTTATCATTTCAAACACGTCACGATTTGAAGAATCTATAGAAAAGAAAAGGGCTTATCCTAAACTTTCCTCATAGCGTTTTTATCGATTTGATTCCAAGTGCCAAAATAGTTTCCCTTGAGCTATAAAGCATTGGGTTCTTTTTGTTATCGGGAAATGATTCCGATTTATTCTCTTTTTTTTAACAGGCAAGAATTTGTACAACAATGAACATGTGGCCATCAAATTGGAGCCCCTTAAATCGAAGGCGCCCCAACTTCACCTGGAGTATCGATTTTACCGGATGATGGGGCGTCGCAGTACCACAAGTAATACAGAAAATTAAGACTGTTTGACTGTTTCTTCTAAAACATTTAATACTTTTATTCCTCAGCTGGTTTACCTGAAGTCTACTATTTTGGACCTTGTGGCAAGTACAGTGCACTGGTCATGGAGCTCATGGGTCCCAGTCTGGAAGACCTTTTCGACTTGTGTGGTCGGAGGTTTTCTTTGAAAAACGTCCTTATGATTGCCTTGCAGTTGGTAAAGAATCTTTAATTTTTTGTGCTTCTATGTTATTCGTTGATCTGAAATTGGAATCTCGTTTCAAACAGATTGATAGAATAGAGATGGTGCATAGGCACGATCTAATCTACCGTGATGTAAAACCGGAAAACTTCCTTATCGGCCGGAGTCATAATAAAAAGGACAAAGTCATCCACATCATCGGTAAAATTCAACCGCAATAAGTTCTTTTTCCGGTGATTGAACTAACCCACAACTTATTCCGTTTCCACACAGATTTTGGTCTGGCAAAAGAGTATATTGATGCAGTCACCAATAAACACATCCCTTACCGGGAACACAAAAGTCTGACGGGCACAGCTCGGTACATGAGCATCAACACTCATCTTGGCAAAGGTTCGACATTCCTGTTTCTTTTTTTGCCGAGGCCAAGTTGTGCCAATAGCATTAATCGTTCGAGACACCAAAGCATGATTGTCTAATCGTTATTTTTTGTGCCAACTATAGAGCAAAGCAGACGAGACGATTTGGAAGCTTTGGGACACATGTTTATGTATTTCTTGCGTGGTAGTTTGCCATGGCAAGGCCTTAAAGCCGACACTCTGAAGGAGCGCTATCAGAAAATCGGCGAAACAAAGAGGGCCACTCCCATTGAGGCTCTGTGTGAAGGCTACCCTGGTAAGTGTTGTCTTGCCCTCTGGCTAACAATCGATGTCCTGAATTATGGAAGACGGAAAAAACCGTCTGAAGAGAATCTAAATCGTTTTCTCATCAATTCTTCTCACACATTTACAGAGGAATTTGCTACCTACTTACGGTATGTCCGGAGGCTAGACTTCTTCGAGCGACCAGATTACAATTACCTTCGTAAACTGTTCCGCGATCTCTTTGACCGGATGGGTTATATCGACGATAACGAGTTTGACTGGACCGGCAAAACCATGGTAATAAATCAATCACTTGAAACAACCATTCCATTGGTTTTATGTTTTGGGCTGTGAGAGTATTCTCGTTTAGTTAAGTTACACATGGAGGAAAGATGCGATAGCTTGTTGTGTTCGTGTTGGTTTTCGACTGATTGTGAAAAGGGAATTTATATTCGAAGCACGATGTCTGGTTCATTTTCCCGTATTTTGTTGTTGTCTCTTCAATCGCCACGTCACGTTCTGTTATTCATGAATGATATTAATGAAAACTTGTCATGCTTCGCCATTCATCTGGGGTGGTATCCAACAGCCAGCCAATCTGACTCAATTGCGAGCCCTTCGTAATGCACCACCGTCTGATGGTACTCACACGGGAAAGGTTTGCTGACGTGCCATTCTTTCGCACTAGTCTGCTCATCATCCTGTAGCTTACTTTCTCTCGTATACTGCTTTTAAAACATCAATTTGCTTTTCATAAAAGAAAAATGTCGTGCCTACCTGCGCCCACGTAGCAGCGCCAGTGTTCAGAATCATCGATTCTTTGTTGTCGACTATTATTATTCATCATACTAATTCCTACGGGTTGTTTTCTCTTTTTTGTGTGTTTACAGTCAACTCCGGTGGGATCCGTGTCAACTAACCAGGAGGTGATTATATCACCCAACAGGGAACGACATCCAGCCACAAACCGGGTAAGGCGTTGCCGAGTCTCTATTTTTGGGATGGTTTTTGTTTGGTTAACTTGTACTTGAAATGTGTTTGCTACTAATCTAAGGTAGTGGGCTAAGAGCAAATGACAAAGGAATGAACCTAGGCAACCGGTTAATTGTGGGAGCTTACCCGTGCGAGAGAATGAAAGAGCGCAGGGTCGACCGACCACATGAGCCGAAGCAGCAGCAGCGCAGTTGGTTTTAGTCGAGAGGATTCATGCGGAAAATACGACTTACTAGTCGAGTTTTAGGGTTGTTTTATTAACGGTCACACATAGTTACACTCATGTTTGCCGTGTGCCTCTTACCAACCAACAACTCCATCTTTTCTCCAACTCCGGTTTCCCACTAGTTTTTTTCGTATTTAAAATGTATTTTTTCGAGAGGATTGAGCCAGGTGGGGTGGGGGATCATGTAGTACTTTTCTTACTTTCACATTTTTTGACTACCACAACCTCATCGAGTATTCTATCTGTGCCTTGTTGTTTATGTATGGGATTGTCTTGTAGTTTTTAAATATCTTATAGTTTCTCTCTCTCTCTGACTCTATCTTTTCCCTATTGCGCCTGTACCTAACGCACTTAAACAGGACATTTTCGATGGCGAAGAAGATGAGGAAGAGGATGATGTCGATGATATCTTCCTCGTTGTTCAGGTCAGCTTTTCATCCTTGAGTGTGGCAGTAGAAGAAAAAAAAAAAAAACGCCTTTTATTCCGATTTTCAACCCGGTTGCTAGTGGGCTAGTGTTATACAATCTCCAAGCTTTTTGATTCTGACTTGATCAAACTGGTCCTGAATCCCCTCTGTCCCTTGACCAACAGAAGTCCTACCGGTGATTTTCTCTAAACCTTGCTCTACTTGGTGTATCAGCCAGATAGCCATTTCTAAGGTGTCGTTGTCCCCAAAAACTTCGTGCATAATAAAACCCTATTAACCTGAAAGACATACGAAGAAGAAGGAATCGACAAAAACGTGGAACAACAGTGATTTGTATTGGGATTCGCATCCCTTCCTGTTCCCTCCCTTTCCTTTCTCGTTGGATTATTCGCTTGTGTAATTTTTTGCAATCGCAGCGACAACTACTTTCTCCTCTCTTCTCCGTTTAGATATCGTGTTATAGGTTTATTTGGCTTGTTTGTTCATTGCACTCGCAGACACACACAATTGAATTACGGTTTGGCGTAATTGCGACCTTAGACTATTTATTATCCCCTTCTGTTTCGTGCTTCCTTATTAGTATTTTGTTTTATCTCGTTCTTTTCTTAATTCCTCTTTTTGTTTGTTTGTTTTTTGCTTTGGATTTTGTTTGGTTTCTTTTCAGCAGCCGACTGGTGCAGCTAAAACGGGTTGGGCTGAAGGTGTGAAGGCGTCAGCTGCTTCGGCAGGTACTTCCGGTGGACCTGGAGGAAACCTACTAGGAGGGACGTTGACTCCGGCCGATCGGCACGGTTCCGTCCAGGTGGTCTCATCTACCAACGGAGATTTGGGCGGCGATGATCCAGCCGGCCACTCACACACCCCCATCACGGCGCAACCTGAAATCGAAATGGCTGAAGAGACCAAGTATGAACTGACGCAAATATTGTTTCCTTTTTTCTTTTATTTTTATCCTTTTTCCTATATATATATTTTTATCTCTTGATCTTTTCAATTGGGTTTGGGTTGGGAGTTGGTGCTAGTCTCGTGGGGCGTCCGTGAGGCAAACAAACTCTGTGGGCTCTGGGTCTTATTTTCCAAAGAGATTGTCAGATTGTAAGGGGGGCCTGGAAGAAGAATAAAGAGGGGGGACAGATGAGGATACATGTATGCTGTTGGTTGTCACTGTTGGCTTCTTCCTTTGTCTGTTAGTGTCTTTCTTGTCTGACGAATCCCGTCAGAAAAGAACGTCAAGAAGAAGACGAAACTTGTGACGTCTGAATGCCAACAAGATGAAGGGGCTTCCTCGGGAGAAAAGACGGGGTCCGTGTCTAAGGACTTGTCCTTGGTGTGGCACTTGCGCTCGTCTGCGTGCCGGTTGCTAGATGCAACACTTTTTGACTTTTTTTGATGGGCTCAACTGACAAGAGATCATGGAACACGGGGAACGTTACTTGTTTCTTTCTTTCAACTCAATTGAGTGGGTGGGTTTTATTTTCCTATATTCTTCAAACCTTTTGATTTGTTGCTGGGCAAGGAACATGGGGGAGGAGCGAATCAAGAGAAAGACGAGGAGGAATAGGAAAGAAAAAATAAACGATGGAACGAAATGGTAAACAGGTCGGATGTGATGCACACGATAACAATGCGCTGGTTGTCCGGGGCTCTGGAAGTAATCGACTCGTTTCGATGGAGAGAGAGAGAGAGAAGGTTTCTTTCTTTCTCTCTCCTTTTTTCTTCTTCATTCCGTTTTTTCCTCCTGGTTGGAGCTGGGGTTTGGCCTGGATCAAACAAGAACGAAAGCGATGGAAGATCTTTTGCAACTGGGTGCACCACCACCAGTGTAACACGTCAATTAGAGAAGACGCTAAATGAGAACAAATGGGACCAGACTCGTGGGGATGAAGGATTTTCTTCTTTTGTTTCCTTTCGTTCAGTTCCTTCTTTTTATGGGGAGGCTGGAATTGAGCCTTTGTGTGTGTTTGGGATGAGGTGGGGGGGGGGACCTGGTTTCGTTTGATGTTGTGCATCTTTTCGTTGCTGCTGCATCTGATCCTCTCCATCTGCTAATCGACCATTTGTCTTGCCTTTTTGAATTGCAGATGTTGCTGTTTCTTCAAGCGAAAGAAGAAGAAATCATCTCGACCCAAGTAGATGGGGGCAAAAAGAGGAAACGAAATCGATCCCTCTTCCGTGCTTAACACTTATGTTTTCCCCCCTACCACGACCACCACACGACTACAACCACTTTTCCCTCATGAAATGTGACACACATTCTCTCTCTCTCTCTCTCTCTCTCTCGCGACGTTCTCCTGTCCAACAGCGAAAATTGCCCACAGGGAGAAGATGAAGTAGAAGCAGCAGCAGCAGCACGTAACGTGAGGAAGCAGTGAGAAGCTCTCGGCTGTACATAAACCTAACGCAAAAAGCTTAAAGTGTTTTGATCCTTGAAATGAAGGGATGGAAGAGAAGGAAAAGGAGGACGTCTTCCGATTTGCCTCACTGCGGACCTTGCTGTGCACCTCACCTCTTAACTATTCTCTTTATCTCTCTCTCTCTCTCTTTGCAACACCAACAACATCCATCGAATGAAAATGATTTTTTAGTCTGCACTCGGCGCCGTGTGCTTTGGCCCCTAAACCGTGACCGGGATGGTGTGTGCATGCGACCAGTTTCGGTTCTCGTGAGGTCAAACCAAATAATGGAAACGCCGCAAAAGGAGAAGGAAGATGAAAGAATGATGATGATTTTTCTGTTTTCTCAAGTGCTCGCATTTCGTCCGGCTCTCATATGTGTGTGTGTGTGTGTTTCTTCTTTCGTTGCTGCGGATCGGCTTTTTTTTTTTCTTCCTCCGCTTCCTTCTTCAATTGGGACCAAATTCAGGCGGCCCCCTGTCGATTCACACCCACATCATCATCCATTTAAAATTCGGCTCCGCCCTTCTCCCAAAAGGAAAACTCCTGAACGAGAGAGAGGGAGAGAGAAAGAGAAACATCAAGAGAACTTGTGTGTGTTTTGTGTTTCGCGTGTGGGGCATTCAAATTCTCTCCCAAAAAGTATTCCTTCTTCTCTCTCTCTCTCTCTCTTTCTCCGCATCTCTTCAATTTGTTATGACAAGTTGTTGTTGTTGCACGGAGCCTCGCGTGTGATAAAAAAGACTTGAAAGGATGAAGAAGAAAAAGGGAAAAATGTGTGCGGCCCTTAACCCTCCTCCTCCACTCTCCCTCCTCTTCACATGTTGTTAGCAGCCAACACATAAACGAAGAAATGGATAAAATTAAAAACGAAACGAAACTGATGATGATGGAGGAAATGTGCGTGTCTGGTGGTGGCCGTGTGTAAGTGTGACTCTCCGTCGTCTTTTTTTGGCCTGGACAAAAAGAAAAAAGGAAAACAAGATGTTGTGTGGTTAGGTGCAAAACTTGTGTCAATCATCTCATCATCTCCGACCGCCATTCCGTCCGCCTAAATAATCACCCATTTTCTTCCTCCTCCATTTACCCCCTCCATCCCTCATCGCCCTGTTTGTGTGTGTGTGTTGTGTGTTTGTTTGTACTTATCCTGACGGCACTGGCTCCCGCTCAACATCGATGTGCTTATAGCCACCTCCTCGCCAGGAATATCCATCTCGCCGGATTTTTAAAATAACAGAAAAGCCTGGCCTTTAGAAGGAACCAGTCGAGAGGATCAAATTCTAAGGGAGAAAAAGAGAGAGAGAGGGAAGAGGAGGGTTTGGTGTCGTCACCTGTAAGTGGATGAATTGAAGAAAAAGGCTAAGAAGAAAAGAAACGAAACAATTTGATGATGTAAACTATATCAAGTGTCTGTGTGTTTTTCTTTGCTACAAGCCTCTGCAATCGTGAGCGTGTGTGTGTGTGCGCGCTGGTGTGTATGATGTAATAACTGTGTTTCGATGACGGTTATGGAGTGTCGTCGATACACTCCCCCTCCCCCCCTTTTCTTTCCAGCCGGATATCGGCCCCGTCTTGGCTACTTCACACTCTTTTGACGACGACACGCAAATTTCATTTACCAGATTCCGCTGCAACACTTTCTCTTTTCTATCCTCCACCACATACACACACACACACACACACACATAGGATCTACACACACATGTATTACTACTATTACTACTGCTGCTGCTTTTGTGCATTAGTCTCTCCGATCGAAGGTTTTGTTTGTTTGTTTAACTGAATTATTTTTGTGGCAATTCAATTCCCCCCCCCATTTGAAAATTTGTTTGATTTTTCCTAATTTTGGGCTTTCGAGTAAGAATGATTTTCTTTGATAGATGAAAAGGGGAAACACACACACACACAGACGAGTTTGCTGAGGGACGGGGGTAGGATTAATTGATTTCCTTTTAGTTTTCTCCTCTTGTTTCGATTTTCATTGAAATTCCACAAATGTGACAGAACCGGATGTTGTTGATTTCGGGGAGGGGTGATTTTTTTTGTTCCTGGCTCACGCTGGAATAGAAAGGAAAAGACGAAACTAAAAACATGGATCACGTGTTTGTTCTCTACCACCTACCCTCCTCTTGTGTCTCGTTCCTCCACCCCTTTGATTATGTATGGAATTGATGCAACAGTCATCCATGATATAAACAGGGGGGAAAAGAAGATGAAATTGTGTGTGAAAATGTGCGAGTCGTTCGTCTCTTGTTTCGATTTTTTTATTGATTAATTAAATATTATTACCTCTGTCTGTCTGTCCGCCATCGAACCGACATGTTATCATTATCGATGGATTCGATTCGAGAAAAACAAAAAAACTTAACACGAAAAAAAAAAAAAAAAAGTAAATGAGTTCTCGCATATCTTCCTTTTTGGCAATTTCTCATCAATTCTCATTATATAATTCACACCCCTTTTTATTTTTTTGTTCTTAAGAAAAAACAATTTCTTTAGGTCGCTCATCTTTTTTTTCTTCTTTCTTCAGCGCAGTTTGTCAAATGTCTTTCGTGAAAAAAAAAATATTGTTTTTCTTTTCTTGTCTTTTTTTTTCCATCACCATTTTTTTAAATTGAAATAATCGCCTCATCCCGCCCTTGTCTCCCTCCCCCCCATCATTCTCACCACCACCACCAACCACTTTGCTCTTGTATAACGTGTTTACTTTTTTCGGTTTGTATTTTTTACAATGACTCGCCAACAACTCAGTAAATACACCCCCAACCCCATAATTAATAATAATACAAATCGGATAATAAAAGATCAGAATAATATAATTTATTATCTCTGTTGAAGCGAAAAACAAAAAGAATTGCTGCAGGGGGCCCACTTCTGAATTAATGACATTTAACTTTTGTGGCATCGTCGCCAGTTGGCAGCCATTAGTGGCGGGAGAGACCCATTGTTCTCTACATTAATGAAAGGAAATTCTTTCGTCCGTGCAGTGTGTGTGTTGGGCCTTTTGCAATTATTGTGCCAGTGACCAAAGCGCGAATTTGTCAGTGACTAATTGGGTGTCGCGTCTGCGAGACGCTGTGAGAGAGCAGCTGCAAATGAAACAACAGCCATGGCCCACCAGCAGCTCCTCGTCTGTTTGTCGTGTTCGTTGGAAATGGATGGAAACGGTTGGAGGCTGCAGCGACTGGAAGGTGAAACAAGAAAACGAGTCAGCAGCCATCGTTCATCAAGGTTAGTGTTAACTTGATTGTATTCCATAAACCCGACCAGCACATGTGCAAAGAAGAAGGTAGGCTAGCGACCAGCAGTCGGCCATGTTGTGTGTGTGTGCAAAGACCTTAAAGACTTTGGATGAATGTTACGTTAATGAAACACGAGAAAGAAAGAAGAAACCTCGTGCAGCTATTTAATATTCATTTCCCGAACGGTGCAGGGCAGGGCCTGCCACGATGGATGATGAATGGAGTTTCTGACTTATTTTTCTTTTTCAATTTGGGAAGAAGCTTATACAAGTATTAGAACGGTCTTTTTCATTACCATTATGTAGTCTACACGTTCCCAATAGCCCTTATGTTATTCATGGAGATTGGATGTGATTTTGAATGAAGGATGCACTCGCAATTTTTCGGCTTTTTTCGTGTGTCATCGTGGCTTGTTATTTCATTTCGTTTTTATTGTGCTTAGCTGTGTGCTAGGGCGTCACGTGCTGGACCACGTGGCACTAAACTTTTTTTCGGGGGGTTGGTGGAAAACTTGTCTCAGATATTGACGACTTTTTATTGTTCTTATACCCACTACTAGCGAATCGCCAGTCATTTGTTTTATCGTTCAGAGTTCACCTACACATCGGTTGTAGCCGTTTCATCTTTTTGCCCATTTCTCCTGGGAGAAATATGGCCAACTCCGAGTGTTGGGGCACGTGAAACTTGGTCTGCCACTCCACTTGTGGTGGTGGTCGGATATAATACGGCGCAGTGTAGAATTACACGGGATAGCTGGAGAGTTTATATCCGCAGGAGGCGGCAGCTCGCCGTTTGCCCACTTTTCAATGTTTGCGTTCGTTGCAGCGTGATAGACGGCCGGCCAGCGCTCCTTATCATCTCCTATAAGGCTACAATTCATTAAACTAAAGAACATCTTCATTTTATGTTCATTTTTTTCCCCCTCCACATTTCTGCTGGGCTCGTATTACATGAATAGTTATGATGACTGGCCAGTTTTTCTATCCGACTGGACAAGAAAAAAATGGCCGGTCAATAACGCAATGGCCGAACGTCTGCGTGTGTAGGAGGTGACCGACATTTTCTGTTTTATTTATTTATTTTTGGGGGTTTTCTTCCATCGACTCATCCGCCGCGATCAGGAAATTGAATTTGAAACGTCTGGAAATTATTTCTAATGTCGTGAGGAAGTTGTTGTTGATGATGAAACAATGGGAACAACACGAGTCAGGATCGATGGAAGGAAACGACAACATTGCGGAGGTTTGGGGCGGGCCTTCTCTAACGGTGTGCCGGGGAAAATAAACGAGACGGGACGCAGTGGTTTACGCCATCACACACGACGGGTGCGGCAGCAGTGGTCGATAAAACGGGAAGCTAACGAGGTTTTGTGTTTCGTTTTCCGACAATGCGATACACTTGCAACCGACCGACCGACTCTCTTAATCGGCCTCGTTTCTTTTCACGGCGACTCCCCTTTCGCCCGGCTTCTGTTTGCCCAGCCGTCGACGGCAACTAGCAACTCCTTGCTGCTGCCGAGAGGTCGGCGTTTGTTTGATTTCATCGAATTCACGGGGCCGTCCAACCCGAATGGAATTCCAACTGATATATCCCCAACGTCGAAATCTCAATCTACAAGCAGCGCACACGTCAACCGCTGGACCGTGACGACGAGTGGAAACTCGCCGCAATTCAAAGTTCAAAGTCGCTCGACAGTTAAGACGCTCAAGTCATCATGCTGCACCGAGTGGTGTGTACATACTTATCATCCGCGCACACGGCCCGCGGAATATTCAAAGGGACGGCGAATCGATTGTAACAAGCTGCTGCTGCTCGCCCAAATTCAAATTTATGTTTGGCGGGGTTTCATTCCGGGTTCAAACTTGTGGGATTGGGGCATTTTCAGGTCAGTCCCCCAAATGAAACGGTGAAATATTCACCGAAAATCGGCCAGCTCCTGGCTGTCGCTGTCGATTGATTTCTGATTTGTTAGAGAGAACCTTGCTGGAGAGTTGGTGGCATTGGCAACATGGACAGGAGACACACATGCTGGCTGTGGGCTCTTAATATTTGAGAGCATCCATGAGTGGTGCTCGATAAAGTAGCTCACAGCTACTCATATGGTCGGGAATCGCGACTGATGCGCATGACCTGATCGATTCGACACGCGGAATTTCGGGATTGCAAAAGGAGCGAGAGAAAAGGAACGAAATGGAAAATGACGTTTGGGGTAGAGACGGGTCGCCTTGGCGTTGATTTGTCCCGTTGTTTCTTTATTCCCCGTTCTTGAGTCACGTCGTTCATTATTTTCTGATTATTATTAATCAAATGCACAAGGAATTCCATCTGTTTGCTTAATAATCTCATCACGCCACGTCTGTACGAATCCACTTTTTCTCTCGTTTGTTTTTCTTTTTTGTTTCGTCCAGTTGTTGTTGTGATATCTTTTGATGATGCGATGCGTCACGTCGGCCCAATGGGCCCAGCAGCTGCCCGCTCGAGTTCGGCTTGCTGTTCGTTCCTTTTTCCTTTATTCGTTTTGTTTAACTCGTGGCGTAATTATAATCTACTCTTCTGTTTCTGCTACTTGTCTGTGGCTCCTGGTCGTCGGTGCGTGTTTTTTTTCTGTCGCATTCTGTACACTCGCCCGCTCAGGGGGGGGGAGGCCGGATCCGTCCGTGTGTGCTGAGCAGCGATGGACTAGGAGGAGCAAGTAGGAGCCATATTACAAAGAGACAGTTGGCAAGGTATGGAACCTACTACTATATCTGCTGTGCGCTACTTGGTTTTCTTGATATGCAGCGGCCAGCACAGTCCGCCCAGGAGCACCCCAGGTTCCTATCCTGTGGGGAGGGTATAATGCACAACTCTAGCGCATCAACCGGGCGACCTGAACTGCTGCTGCTGCTGTCTTCGTGTTTGCTGGCCGTCCACTCGATCCCTACAGAGCCAACGACACCCAACGACAGGAGCCAAGCGATCCATACTATTATATATATATCAACGTATACTAGCAGATAGGACAGGTAGGACAGCCCGAGTGCTCTCTAGTTGACCCAGTCAACTTGATTGGACTTTGGCCGGTTGTTTGGTTGGCCATCAGTTGAACAGCGAACCGGTCCCTCGACCGCTAACTCGATACTTTATTTCCTCCCTGGGCGGGAAAGAAAGAAAATTGTGACCGGCCCAGTGATACATTTGCGCCAGTCGACTAACGTTAGGGCGGATGGGATTTGGGGCGAGATGAATGGCCGCAGAATATCAACGACAGCAGTGGAGATACACACTGTAAGAAAAGCTAGGAATTTCTCTTTTTCTTTGAAAATTGTTTTTTTATTTTTTATTTTATTTTTTTGCCAACCGACGGGCAAAGTCTCTTCTAGTCTGCCATCGATCGGCCAGCTCTATACACATCCCTCTCTGCCTGTATAAACTATGGAGAACTATGTTCTAGCTGCTACTGTCGGGCTATTTCTTTTGCCTTTTGCGCTCTCCTTTTTTGTCGGTGGGAATAAGTAAAAGGGGTGAGCTTGTTTTTCGTGAATATTTAGATATACAACATATCATATTTGAATATTTGAATAATGCTGAGGTCGCTCTTCTTTTTCTTCTTCTTCTTTTGTCGTCTCTCTCTCTCTCTTGGCAGTCCATGAAAATGACGGATGGTGATGCTGCGCCAGTCTATCGCATTTCCCTTCTTCTTCTCGTCGCAGCGATTCCGGCCTGGATTGACAACGTCTTTTGCGTCTCTCTCTCTCTTTTTTTCTGTCCTGTTGTTGTTGTTGTTGATTCCGAGTGACGGGCGAATTATGGTGATGGGCCCTCTGTGCGACTCTGTGTGGATTATTTGCATAGACTGTTTGTGTGTTGTGTGTGTTTGTCTTTATTTGCCCACCGTCTCTCTTCGCTCTTTATTCTATATGAGCCGAGTCGTGTGCATTATTGACGTTTGACTGCGTGTAGAGACGTCGTGTATGTATAGCGTTGCCTACGGCGGTGCAGGAGCAGCAGGAGCAGGAGCAGCAATAGGCTACTTTGTGTAATAGTAAGCCTGATGGCGGTGTCTCAGGATAAAGGTTCATATAGACGAGGATAGGAGCCGGTTAAAGGCCCCCTGTCTGCATCCTTCGTAGAGAGTAGTTGTACACACGTTAGATATATCTAATCAAGTGCCTTGGCAATGATGGGGTGGGCCAGTCATTTGGCCGGCTGGGAGATGCACGCCCGGCTTAGAATACGCGCACAGCCAAACGGTAGCAGCAGCAGCAGCAGCAGAGTCTTAATCCTCATCGCCGTTAACTCTCCCCGCCCTGCGCCTTTGCCTCCGTTGCGGGCCGGCTCCTATGGCAGCTCCTGCACACACACACACAAATCCAAGACGATCCTCTTGACTGCTTTGCTGTCCGACTGTCTGTGTTGATGATGCTGGGCTGCCTTTTTTTTTTTGGTTTCCATTCTTTATTTCGCCGTTGGGCCACCAGCGCCTAAAAGCAAAAGAGTCATCAGAGTGAAAAGCCGCATTTAAAGGATCTTCTTTACAGTGGCAACTGCACAAGAAGTGGATGGCGCATTTATATTCAGAGAAATCCCTTAGCCATTTCTTTTTTTTTTCTTTTCTTTTTCGGTGGCTGGGCCACTCTATTCTGCACCATCCAGCAGCTCCTAATAGTCTGTGTGTATGAGCCTCCTTCTTACATTGGCTGGTGGTGCCTACTCGACTGTCGGGCCGCCTTTTTTTATATCTGGCGAGCTGCAGTGGCAATCTTGAGTAGTCCATCCTTCCATTTTTTTCCCCTTTTTTTGACACGAAATCCATGCAATTATTCGCCGGCGCTAGGAGCCAAACTTCTTTTTTTTCCCCCGCGAATTTTCAAAAGGTTAGTTTTCGAGATGACTTGACTTGATCGACTAGGATCGATGGCCCTTTTGCTCTTGCGTGCCGAAATCGATGGAATTTAAAAAAATAAGAATGAAAGAGAAGAAGAGGGGATCCAAGGAGATAAAGGTGTTTGATCTCTAATCGATCACTTGAGAACGATCCCTCCCCCCACTCTTCCAGTGGATGTGTGTACATAAATATGAGGGGAGAGAGAGAGAGATAAATAGGTGGGTTAGGTTGCAAGTTTATAGATGCCCTTCCAACAAGTGAATAAAACTTGGGTGAAGAGCTGCAAAAGGCCAACTTGGCATTATAAATGCACATGCTGCTCTCAACTTGGGAGTTGCAGGCCGCCGCCGCCGCCGCCGCCGCCATACATCAACTTTGAATTTTGACTTTTTGACGACAGGTCGTCCTTTTTCTTTTTTTAAAAATTCCTTTCGCGAATTTTTGAATGTCCTCAAGCGGCCGCTTCTCTTCTTTTCATTTCATTTACTCTCTCGATTTTGAATTCACGAGCTCAAATTGTTATTACTTTAACCTTGGCGCCAAGTTGCGCCCAGCGCCATATAAATGTATATAGGGTGTTAATCAAAGTGTTTTATTGATCGTTTGACCCTGGAGAGAGGTAAAAGGCACGCCGGTAGATATATATCTACCGGCCCCAAAGTTTGTGACATTATTCACGCCTAGTCTCTAAAGAAGTTGGTCTTCACCAGACCACCAGCAGCAGAAGTGTACACAAGTTTTATCGCAACTATCTATCTACTATCTACACAGCAGCCATGTGTGTCTATGGGAATAACCGAGACGTTTCTTCCATCCTTCCTGTGGGCGTTGGTACGATGGGAAGAAGACGCACGCCGGAATAACTCCCCCCACCCACCCGGTCCGTGCCAAAGGTGAGAGTCGAAACGAGTGTGGAATTGCAGTCATATTGTGTGTTGGCTGCTTTGCTGCCATCCTTGTCAGACTGCTGCTGCTGCTGCTGCTGGTAGAATAATTATAATAATGGAGCACATCGTCAAGTCGGAGGAGATTGTCTTGCCAATAAACGAAACTCTTTCGAGTGTCTCCCGAGTCTGGATGAAAAGGTTCATCCGCTCGACGAGCTCATTCATGCGTGAGAGAATAGAGCCAAAGATGTTGCCCTTTTTCTTCGTCTTCTTCTTCGTCTTCTTCCTTCTGGTTCGCAAGTTTTAATGGGTTGCCGATCTTCTCCAAGCAAAAAGAAAGAGGTATAACTATTAAGTAATAATAAAGGAAAGAAACTGACTGGCTCCAGAGTGTGTGTAAGTCTCAATTTTTTCCGAGTCAGCAACAGCAGCGACCAGGGGGGATCTGATTACATATTTATATTGCTCTCCCATTCTCTCTCTCTTTCTTTCCTTTTTCTTCTTTTTGATTGTCTGTCGGATTGATTCCCGAACGTGGATCCGGCTGCCGCACTCTTGCCATTGTACATATAAGCCGTGCATCTCTTTCTATAAATATATCAACTGCGGATGCGGATGCTGCTGCTGCTGGGCTGATCCTCAGATGTGATGAGACTTTGACGACTTATATAGCCACACACACTTTAGCTTATCATATTGGTCGGCTGATTTCTGGCCTTAGATTGACCACCCAGAGTTTCTCTTTTCAATTATTGACCCATGCCCAGCCCGCCAATGAATTCCATTCAATAATTTCACGCACAAATAATCCCAAAGTAGAAAAATGAAACACAAAAAAAGTGACCCCGAAAATTGGTCAAATGAAAGTAACGTGCGCGCGCGCACCCTCCTCCGCAGTAACACACAACTCTTGTGTGTGCACGTATATATAGTTCAACAGTGTTTTGTGTGTTGCTTGGGCCTCTCTCGAGTTTCCCTACACACACACACACACGTACAAGAGAGAGAGAGAGTAGTAGTGAACGTACCACTCGTTTTTTCTTCCATCAGCCCACCTCTTTTTTTCTTTTTCTCTCTTTCGTTCGTGCTGGAGCTGCTGGAGCTGCTGCTGCTGCTGCGCTGCCAGGGGCCCTCCCTTTTTTTCCCTCCCGTCCACCCGCCGGTTCTTGTCGTTCCCATTGAGTTGCTCTGCCGCATAGTCCGCAGTGCCTGGCTCGACATCACAACGGGAGTAACGTCGTTTTTGGGGGTTTCGTCGTCTGTGTTGATGACGACGACGACGACGACGGCGGTGGTGGTCAATTTATTTATCACAGCGCCCAACCGGCAACCGCTTCCACCCCCGCGAAAATAATTCCGTCGTCCTTCGGCGGCGGGTCCGTTTTTTTGTTTTGTTGTTTTTTCAAAACATTTTTCGGTTAGTTCATTTTCTCGTCTGTCGACATGGCACGACCCAAAGTTTAGCTGAGAGAAAAAGAGAGCAGCAGGACATGATGTCGACCGAGTTTTCAAACGGCTCCCATCAACAGCCACGACGGAAGTCGTCGACGTCGCCGCCGCCTTGTTGTTTAATCGATGCGTCAAAGTGTCCCCTCCTCGTCGTCGTTTTATTTTGAAAAAAGCCAAAAAAGAAGAAAAAGTTGCGTCAGAAAGTGTGGCCGGCGAAACGACGACGACGACGACGACCATTGGACCAAGTTTTCTCTTCTCCTTCCTCCCGTTTCCTTTTGCCGGTCTCTTCCGCTGGATGTGGAAAAAATATCTGAAGGGAAAAGGGATGTCCGATCCACTTTGCTGGAACCCTGTGATGTGTTGCGGAATTTTGTGTGTCCCGCAGTCGTCGTGTCGTCTCTTCTTCCGCTTTTGCATCCGCAATCGAGAAAAAGGATCGCCGAAAGTGAGGGCCGATCCCGTTGCTGGATGAGAAACAGACAGCGATGGACCCCCTTGATTGTTTTTCTGACGTTTCGTTTTGGCCAGCGGAAGGCGACGGACACACATCACAACCAGTTGAATTGGCTCTGGCCGAAAATGTTTGAGACATTGTCGCCCTCCGCCCGCAACTCGAACGGATAACCGGCGCTAAAGTGTTGGGCGTGTGTGTGTGTTGTGTTGTGTGTGGTGTGTGTGGGGTGTTGACGGTGAATGAAATTTTCGATTGTTGCCCAGCAGCGTGACGCTCTATTCTTGTATTTCGTGACATAGGGATGACACAAACCACTCGAGTCTGCAGCAGCGGCCCCAGGCTCTTCCGGAAAGGCGGTGGATGACGGGCGGAGTGGGAGCATCACGCTGTGGAGACAAGTCGTGTGTGTCATGGAGCGGGGGATTGGCCGTCTAGTGCACCCCAAAGAACTGGAATGAATCATCCGAGCGGCGATAAATTATTTGTTGAAACGCGTGACGCGTCTTGTTTGTGACTCCCTGGACATCTGGTCGGCCCTGGCCAAACGAAGAAGAAGAAGAAGAAGAAATGGAAGTGGCCAAAGGCCCAAAGAAACCCAAATGCTGTCCGGAAGAGGAGGAGGAAGAGCGACTGTGTCGATCCAGGAGACGACAGGAGAAGGCGGAAGCGGAAGAGGAGGAAGACGATCCATCGATTGTTGTCATTTTGAACAACCCGTTCTGGGCGCGGTCACCCGAGGAGCAGAAGCCGCACTTGACGGTCAAGACGAGATCGCCACCGGCTCCTTCGCCTTTTGTCAAACCGCGTCGTCGTCCTCCGCCTCCGCCTCCGCTCCACGCCGCCAATCCATCGCAAACGCTGGCCGAGCAGTTGCCGCCCGACTGGGCAGATTTATTGGCCATTTCCATGAGGTCGCCCTTGTCTCCGGCCGCCTCTCCTCCTCCGCAGCACATGTCATCTCTGCCGCCGGAAGGAACGACGACGACGACTAGCGAATCGGAGGCGACCGCGACGACGACCAACAGGAAAACGGCCAAGACGAGCCGTCAGAGTAGCGGGGCCAGTTCCCGCCGAGGTCCGCTGGTCAAACAGAAGAAACATCACTGCCAATCGGTCGAGGATCTTTTGTCGTCGTCGTCCATCGCCGGATCGCCACACCATCCGGCGGCTTCCGACGGCGGCAAGGGCGCCCTGCCGTGCAGCTGCACGTGCCCGGCATCTTTTTCATCGCCGCAACAACCGCCGCTGTCGTCGTCGTCGTCCACTTCGTCTCTGACGGTGCCCCCCGTCGTCGCTGCTGCTCCCGCACCAACAGCAGCAGCAGCAGTTCCTCTTCGCGTTGCTGGACGACGAACTTGCAGTTTCGAGGAGCCCAACGGCGGTCCCGCAAGTGGTCCCGCAAGTGGTCCCAGTGGCCACCACCATTTGAAGCCGGCCTCGTGCGGATTGCGTACGAGGTCGCCTTCACCTTCGGCCGGCCGGGGCGTCTGTGGTGGAGCGAGTGTTGGATCAGGTGCAACGGCTAGTGCGGCCAGTGCAAGTGGAGGTGCTCAAAGTGTCGAACCGCAGCCGGGCAGCCGACCCAACCAACGAGTCGTCGTGTCCATCGTTGGCGGCGGAAGTGGTGGTGGCAGTGGCGGTGGTGGTGGCAGTGTCAGTGTACCAACGACAACAACAACAACAACAGCTTCAACAGTAGTCGGAGCAGCAGGCGGATTGCGACAGTCTCGCCAGCAGAGCGTGGAATCGCGTGGCAGCAGTTCGATACCGACGGCGGCGGCGGCTGGCCAGCAGCAGCACCACGTCCAGCGTCAGGTCGCCGGAGAGCGAGGGGGCAGCAGCAACGGGAATAGCAAGACGGGACCGATCGAAGACGGAGCCCCGCTGCCGGCCGCCTTCGAGCCCGTCCCGCTCAACTTGTACGGCAAACCTCTGCAGGAAATCGATCCCACCGTCCGAGACAAGGTACCACCTACTCTAGACTACCAACCAGTCACCACCCCCCTAGCTCTCGAACCCCTAGACGATCGACTAGGGTGCTAGCCCAGCCGAGTTCCTCTCCTGCTCGAGTTGGGACCTCACCGCAAAGATGTGCAACCGCATCTTTTGTGTGCAATGTCGGGTCGGGTCGGATGATGAATCAAAATAGATGGCCGATGCCGCCATCATATTTCTCGTTCCGTTTCTTTATTTTCCTTCTATAGCGCCCGTCCACGTAGGGCATTGACAAAGTTGTACATTTCTCCCCTTTTTTTTCCGGCTAACGTGTCGTAATGAATGAATGAATCAACGTCAGTCCCTACCTCGTCGGACGTCCATTTCTTATCAATTGCGTGTTTGTAAGTGCGTGAGTTTGTGCTGGGGCGGCCAGCCCCTGGTGGAGAAAAGAAAAGCAACTGCTGATCAATCCGCGTGTGGTGCTGTATATTTATAGACGGGAATTGGGGCCAGCCAGTCTATTTTGTGTGTCGGGTGGGACGCTCTTTTTTTCCCCCCTTTTTTTCTCTTTTTTTCTTCCGCCAATCCCATCCGCTACATATAAAAGGTCAATCGCGGATCGATTGAGACGGACAGACGTCGGTCGCTCACTCACTCGGCCGAGGCTCGGCCGCTTTTCTTTCGGCCTTTCCCACCCATCTGCCAATTGTCCGTAAATTTAACGACTCGACTTGAAGACAATTTCCCCACCCCCCTTCCAAAACGATTCGCCAATTTAAAAAGGCTGGGCGGTTTTCATCCGCCCAGGCTCTCAACTTTGGCGACGACATAAAAGAATTGTCGGGTGGTTGCCTAAGCGTCTGCTACAAATTTAAAAAAGTGGTGGCACGGACTTATTTTTTTTTAAGTCGCCTGAAGGGTTCGTATGTGTTATCATGTCTTGTTGTTGTAAGAGAGAAAAAAGAAACTGTCACCACCACCCAACAATCAAAGCCATCCTCAACAGTACTTGCGCGCCCAAAGTTGCTGGGCGCAGGCCGCCCGCTCTTGACGCCTCTAGTAGATCCACTTAGGCATGCACTGGCTCAAACTCGGCTGTTGCGAGGTCCATCGATTTTGGCACTTTTTTCTTTTCTTTTCTTTATGGTGATGTGTACCGTCGTCTGTATTTTATTTTAACCCCTATGTATTGCCCGCTATGCTGTCCATAATGTGTTGCGCCGTCAGTGAGCGGGAGTGCTGGACGGCCCCGTTTTTATTGCCATCAGATCCGACTGAAGCCACTGAGGGACTTTTGCGAGTGCAGGGCTTTTTTGTTTTGTCATAGTCGTCAGAAGAGAGACGACATAATGGATAACGGATATCTTTTTATTTGATTGAATAAGATGGAAGAGATGGTGGACAGTGCCGAGATGACGGATGACATTTCCCCCCAGCTCTGTTCGCCGAATTCTTTCCGGGCCTTGCAGATAATTATAGGCAGATGATGATAGAAGCTTGGGGGGAATATCGATCCGCTATTACCAGCACTGGGTTGGGAGGACTGTGCAAAAATTGCGGATCCAGATATCTCTCTTGCTCCGGCTATTGTTGCAGCTGATACTTGCCTGTGATGTGTTATTGTAATCTTCTATGACGTACGGATCCGTAGGCTATACGCACAGTTGTATGAAGGGCTTATTATTATTATTATTATTACTTACTATTATTAGGATGCCACTACTGTACTGTACTGCTGTTATATATCCCCACCACCACCCAACCCCCCAGGGGGCGAACCCGGCCTACAGCGCTACGTATTTAGTCGTCCTCCTCTTCCGTATGTGTAGTAGTACACATACCATTAGGTGATCTATAAAGAAACGGATGTGCAACCGAATCGAAGCATAAATAAAGCCCCAGCCAAATGATGCTCGCCTCGCTATTAGTTGCGTCTAGTCTTTTTTTTTTCCCTGACAATTGTTTACGTTGGACTCCATGATTTCTTTCTATTGATTATAATCTCTTATAGCGAGCGACTCGGTGGTCTGAATCCAATTATCCAATGTACCGCGTCCAACTTGCTCCTATAAAAACTCTTCAGTGTGGCAACTTTACGGGGTTGATTTTCTTTTCTTTTCTTTCAACTTTCTTCAAAGTTTTACGGCCTAAATGGATAGCGCAAATGAGTGTCGGTATTGTTTTTCAAGTATTCAATTGTATTTCGGCTGATTCGGATCTTGTTGAGCTTTTATTTCATTTGAAATCGCTGTGCGTACATAGAGTCAAAGGAGTTCTTTTTATCGATTGTTGTCTGGATTCGGGTTTTTTTTTTCCGAAACTTTTATTTTATTGCGTTTCCTTTTGTTGTTTTATTCTGCTGTTTGCTGTGGGCGGATGATTGATCCAGAAATAGAGAGTTTTATATTACATGAGAGCCGAGATGCGGAGTCATTTTGATGAAACGCCGGAGCTGATGACCGTCCGACTTTCCTAGCACGAAACGTGGTTGAATGGCGGATTTGATTTTGTTTCATGTTTTCTATTGTTTCCATACATCCTTTTGATGCTGCGGATAACCAGAAATTCCCCTCCAGGGCAGCCTCCAGTGCATCAGCGAGTGGGTGTCGTGATGATGAGGGATGTCAACTCTGCAGGACCGACGAACAAGAATCCACTACCGCAAAGTCGGGACATGTTTTGGATAGCGTAAAGCTTTTCCTAGCTTCTTCTTTATGGACGTCGTGCGGTGCAAGTTGTGTTGGTATTTCAAGTCTTGTCCCTCCCCCCCTCCCCCCCCCCCTTTTTAGTGATCCTGCCAGTAGAGAGAGACTCCAAAAACCTAATAAGGACTCAACAACGTGCGCAGTTTTATTGGTTGTCTCTCTGGACTGCTCTTTATTTTTCTTCTTTTCGTCGACGACACTTACGGCGGATGCAAAGTGCATAACTGCAGTGCTCCCCGGCATAACGACGGTGACATTGTGCCAGTAGTAAAAAAACAAAACAAAATAAGAAAAAAGGTTTTTCTGTAGGGGCCAGTCGTCTGCTACACATTTTTTTCAGATGGGCGATAGTGTCGTAAAACAATGATCAGAATATAATGATGCTTAGACATTTCACGGCGTCTTAAACCTGCAACTTACAACCTGGCCGTCCAATTTCGATTTTGTTTTTTCCAGCCCGTCGTTGGGAATAGTTGCGAGTTTCCAATCGTGTTACACAATAGGCTCTCCTGCTTCTGCTGCTCTTGCAGTGAAAAGTGTTGCTGTTTTCTCTCCCATTGTTTATGGATGGTGGTGGTCGCGGTTCAATAGGTCTACAGCACAGCAACAGCAGCAGCAGCAGACATTGAAAGACCAGTCGGCTGCTGCTGCCTATCGATTTCTTTAGCTGCTCGTTGTGGCCCTGGGTCTCCCTTTTTCTCTTCTCTTTTTGTATATTGTTGTTGTTGCAACTTTATCGAACGACGTGGAAAACCCAACAAAAAACGAGAGACTCTCTCTATAAGACGACGTCGGAGAATTCAACAATTCGGTCGAGTGACTCTGCTGCTCTAGGGGAAAGGAATTGGCACCTCATGCCCGGGCTCGATTCAATGCCTCCCCCCTCCCACGGCCTGTACATAGTGTACGTGCTTGTTATTATTGTTATAGACTCTTAAAACATTGTCGATCCTGCATGCTGGCTAGTCCCTCTGTAATGGGAGCCGGTGAGAAAAAGAATAAAAAAAGACGATCACCATTGGCCAGGAGGTGTCGGTGGATGGAGGGACTCGACTGCTGGTGTGACACGACTCCAACCCAGTAGCAGATGGATCATGATGGATGATCCCCGTATCCTGGGTGGCCTTCTTATGGATCTGTTGAGCAACAACAACAACGATGGCGACTGTAATGGGCTGCAATGTACTCTAAGACCGTTACGTGTAACGCGAAGCCGGTTCAATTGCCTCTGCCGGCCTTGTCGAGATAGAGACTCGTGCCCAGTCGGATTAGATGGCTAATACAAGAGGAGATGTAGCCTATTACCAACAGTGGGGGGGAAGCAACTCTTTTGACTCTTTTGTTTTGGCCATTATTTAGAAGCGAATCAAATGGCGAGAAAAAGAGATTATTTTGATGCCGTTTGGTCAAGTGACCAATCAGTAGAGCTGAGAGAGATCGTAGCCGGTCGTCCAGCACGCGTCTACTTGAAATCACTCCCGTCTTATTTCGGATGCTATGCGAGCTCGCAATTGGGATACCCCCCCCCCTCTCCCTCTTTTGTGTATCACGTTCATCATCTGATTAGCCTTGCAGGCAGAGTTGAAGGCTCTAATGTCGTTAGTCATTCTCGACTTGATGCCGTGTGGCAGCCGCTGGACAGCCCGGCGGGCAGTAGGAAAAAGGGGTTGGGGGAACTTGATGCAATTGAAATGACCCGACTTGTGCACTTCATCTTCATCCGAGAAAGAATCAGATTCCCCCCCCCCCCTCCCAATTTTCTGTTGTAGAGGCCACGCCCAAATTGCTCCTCTTAAGAGATAATGGCAATCATGTTGTTTCAAGCAGTTTGGACGCTAAATGTGTCGCAGCGGCGGATAAGTTGGAAGGAGCCGCCTCCTCTTTCTTATAGAGTCCGATGCTCTTGTTTATCCCTCGTGTGTCTCTGCTCTCCCCCCCCCCCCCAGTTGTTATATAGTGAGGAGGGGGAGACACTTTGGGTGGCGCCAGTAAATCGTTTGCTTTTCTTTTATTCACGCTCGCTCACGTCCCTCTTTTCTGCCAGCAAAGAAGTTCTTTGCCAGCATTAAAGAGCCATGGCGTAAGTAGCCTGTTCTATCTCTCTCTTATAACTCTTCTTTTCTCATCTCCCCCCTTTCCTATACGACAGCGCACTGCACAGGCAGAGGGGAACTCTCTCCAACTCGTCGAGAGAGATCGACCATTTCGTGAAAAGTGAGGGACCCCAAAACAGGAGCATTTTCTCTCTCTTTTTTCGGCTCCTGCTCCTTTTCTTTTTTTTTTTCTTTTACCACTGGACCGTTATTGAATAATGCAAAAAGCACGTATGTACACACACGGGTGCATAGATCGACTCGACAGCTTTCAAGGGCTCCTGGGCCAGCCTTTTAGTTTGATAATACAGCTATAGGAGGTGGCCCTATCTATCTGTCTAATAGCTCCTCCCCTCTACAACAACTGAAATTCGTTTCTTTCTTTCTTTTTGGGTGGGGGGAGGCCTCTCTTTCAATATGTGCAGATTCCGGAGCTTGGCATAGACTGCTCTAGTGATTTTGGGGCCGTCTCCCATGTTTGCCCATGTCCGGCATTTTCATGCCCCCGCAGGCAAACTATACACGGAAATAAGAGACAAGTTAGTTTATTTGAAAATGGATCGGTTCAATTTGCTATTACGTGTGGTCGTCAAACTAAAATATACTTTGCCGGCAGTTTCCTCTTTGCTCTGCTGGGCAAGTCGGCCCGGCTATTGGACAGGGGTGGGATTTCTGAGATAGCTTTTATTGTTATTATTCCGGCAGGTCGTCTTAATGCTGAGATAGGAGCGCGCCGGATTCTATTTGATCCACCGTAACCTTTTACGTAACCGAGTTAGACTGTCGGACATTGTAACAGCAGCAGCAGCAGCTCTACGTGTAGTTTAGACGATTTGATGCTCGTACGGCACGGCCGTCTCTTCTCGGCTACTCTGGACAGGTCCGTGACACGCCGAAATCTCAATTGAGAAGCCGGCCCCATTTTCTGGGATCTATCCATCGCAGTCAAATAAGACCTTTGCGGCGCAGGAGATTGTCGGCAGATATCTAAGTGAAAACGGGGTGGATGAGAGCTGTTTTCAAACATTAGACTATCATTCTTCGGCCGGTCACATCAGTCCGGGAGATCGGTTTTCGGATATTGCAAATGCTGGAGTCGGTGCTGGAGTCGCGTGGCGTAAAGGATATACATCCCCTCAAATCCGGCCCGGCAATATCTTCTCATTTTCAAACAGCTGCTGCTGCTGTCTTCATATCAGTCAATCCCGATGTCTTGACTCCGCCCCTTTTTCTGGCTTACAGATCTGCTTACCGGCCTGACATATAAATGAGACTGACTCAATACTGATTGACCTGCTACCCCGCGGTCCGTCTTTGATATAGTCATAGCGATTTAACAATACCAGCGCAAATGGACAACACACACAGTCAATTCGAAACTTGTTTTTCCCCCCTTTATTTTTTGGTTGTCGTTGTTGATCATATTTTGCAAGCGGTCACACATTGCTGCTGCTGTGGTGGTCACGTTCTTTGTTTTAACCGCTTGTCGATCGATATCCGGAATAATGGTCAATACCTAATAGCCTTTTACCGGATGTAGTACTTTACGGGGGGCCCGAAATCCAAGTTTTTACAACGGCCCCGACCATAAAACGATAGATGATGACACTGTTATCCAAGTGGCCATGTTTTAAAGGCCAATTTTATCCTCCCCCGTCATCACCAGAAGAAAATGCTTTTGTTTTATATATCTTCTGTTGTTGTTGCTGCTGCTCGATTGTAATTTGCGTTGTAGATGTAAATAGCTGCTGATGGCTCGTTCATGGTTGGCTTGTTTGTTTGTTTGCATTGGCTCCCGTATTCTTTTCCTCCCCCTCCGGTTTTGGGTTCTTCAGCCTCCCATTTCAATCAATCAGCCGAGTGTTGCTGCTGCTCCACTCTGCTGCTCTTGAACGCCCGGTGAGGAAAAAAAGGAGAGGAACCGACAGGAGCTCATTGCCTTTAGTCTATAGACTTTAATAGCCTAGTGTAGTAGATGTATAGGACGACACGAGTCAAGGAGTCGAGAATAGGAGGCCGTGCCATATCCCTGGCGTCCGGTTGTTTTTAATGAGCCGATGATCCGCTCTTGCACCACCACCACGGCCATATGGCGTCATCAACAATGCCCTCCCTCCCCTCATATCTACCGCCCCGCGCATATTTGCCCCCCTCCATGTCTTGTGTGTGTGTATATTTCTTTTATGTGTATGACCATCAATTCCTCTCAATCCCTTCAGTCTCAACAGCGTTTTCACAATGACGCCGTGGAGAATTCTATTGTTGGATCCTTGCCTTTTCTTCTTCCCATCTCTGCCCGGCTGTTTCCCTCCCCCCAACCTGTCCCTGCCCAGTCAACCCAGTCTGGTGCACACAACAGTCGCAGCATTGGCATGACAATAATAAGCGCGCCCAAACATCAAGTCGGAATATGACTTGGCTGGTCGGACGTCCATTCTAGTCTGTATAATACCGTTGGCCGCTATTATTTCCGACTCTCTCTTTTTTTTTTCTTTTTCCCTCCTGCGCTCCGTGAAGGGGACCCAACACTGGACGATAACGACGTGCCACCGTATCGACCCCCACCCGCTGGCCCCGTCTAGTTAGTCGGAACTTGCATCCGACTGTCGGAATAAAAAAGATTAACCCCGACGTCATCGGCACGTGTAGGCGGACACAACAGACGCTAGTTAATAAACATCAACAAACGGCCAAAGGATCGGGTTCCCCCCCTTTCACGTCCAGCCTGGACGGTGGATCTATAGACACATGCCGCTTCCCTATTTTTTAGAAACGGATAGAGTAGGTTGGAGATATATCAGATTGGCCGGATCTTTTTTTATCAGCTGTTTCTCGGACGCTTTGATGAGGTCGTCCGGTCCCAGCCTCGAGGGGGGGGAGGTCAATCCTTTTGGCGGACGAGTGGGCACATTCCATCATTTGGTGGTGGTGTTGTTCCCGCCACCTCATCCGCCCTGGCCTGTTGTTGTTGTTGTTGTATATATTTTCCGGTTGGTGTCTTTATCAGTGTGTGTGTAGTAGGAGCCGCTCGTCGATGGACTGGTGATGATGGCGAATAAGTCGATGATGTGACAGGGTTCGGTGCTGAGGAGGCGCTCCGTTTCCGACGCGCAAGTCCGTGAATGGCGGGCGGAAGCGGGTCTAACGTGATTTGCTACAGCTGTTGCAGTTGCTCCTACTGCAATGCGGGACATTCTTGTTAGATATCCTGTGGATGAGATAGACAGACACAACAGACAGTCAGACGGACAGGCGGACAGGCGGACGGGATGAATAGGCCAAAGCCTCACTGCCTCTCTGCCTCTTATATGCATATAGATATCCAATTGACTTTGACGCTATGATGAACAACAGAAACCAATACCGGGCACTGGCCCGTGTTAGTACACTATTATACGATTGAAATAGATTTCCACTTTTCTTGTGTTTGAATGATATGATATTGAATGTGAATTGTAATTGGGATATTGATTTATATTACGACACAGACGTTTGTGGTGGTGTCTAACCGATTCCGGAAGAATTACATCCATCGCTTCTCTGCGTCTCGATCCTGCTTCCTGTTTTCGCCGTGGAATCCGCTCCGGCGCATCGCCATTTACCTGTCGACACATCCGTATTTTGATTACGTCGTCATGACGACCATCCTGCTCAACTGCATCTTCCTGGCCATGACGGAACCCGTAGAACAGGCCGAGTAAGTCCATTTTCTTCCATCTTTTATGGCTTTTTTTTTTCTTCTTCCTTTGTGTGTGTGTGTGTGTACTCCCAATCAATCAATCGAATAATTCAGCACTTTTTCTTTCCGCGGGGATTTTTCTTTTATTTTCGGCCGTTGTTTTTCATCACGACACGCACGCTGTGCAAGTGCAACTGCTACGTGCTGGAGGGGCTGAAAGAAGGAAGATTCGCCTCTTCTTCTTCTTCTTCTTTTGCCCGTTGATCAAAAGGATCAAGGATCAAGCCCAACACACACAGAGCGCAGCGAGAGAGAGAGTGAGAGAAAGACTAAAAGGTCAAAAAGGCGAGAGTGTGTACAGCCCCAGCTCCTCGTGATGGGATAGGAAATGATATAAGAGAGAGAAGACTGTGAGGCAAGAAAGGGAGGGATTACAACGAGCCGTGAAGCTCTTTTGGCTCGGTGAAACAAACGGAGGGGGGAACACATGCATTCATTATTAATATACGTTCAGCTTCGCTACGTAGTACAGCAGCGGGGAAAACGGGAGTGAACGGGAAGGGAGCAAACAAGAGGCAAAAACATGCAGCAGCACTCCAAAACAAGGAGGAGGGAGGAAAGAAGAAATAATGCGCCTTTTTTTTTTTACGAGCGGCGCTCCTTTGTTTCCCAGCAGCAGTCTCCTTCTTTTAGTTAGAGACATCAGGAGCAATTTGAAGCTCCCGCCAATTTAACGCTGAAATTGTCTTTATTGCCATCCGCTAATAGGCATCTATGGCAGCAGCAGCAGTAGCAGCCTTCTACACCACTTTGCCATCTAGCTCCCGCTCCCTGGCTGTGGTTCGTTCGCTGTATGATGTACACACAATATCCAAAATACTAATAGGCTCTCATGATTGCCGCCGCCCCCCTCTTATTTTATTTTTTGATTCCATTTCGGAACCCGGCTTTTTGTGTCGTCCCACTTTCTAGACTGTATCTAACCTTATTAGACGCGAGTCAACGTCAGAAATGTGATGACGTCGTCGCTCACAACTGACAGAAGCAACACGCTCACTTTTGGGGGTGATAATTGGGTTGAGAGCTTTGAGCTCGGTCACCGCGTCGAGTGTTGGCAATGACAATCAAAGGGGAAACTGACTCTTGCACATGACTATGGCCCGTTTTGTGACATTTGACTGCGTCGCTAATCAATGCAACTGGAAAAGGAAAGAGTTTGTTTTTTCGTATGGATTGAAAGGACGACACTTTTTTAGGAGATGGTGTAGTTATTCAGGAGCTGCTGCTAGGATCTGGCGTCGACGATGGCCGTCCTGGCTCTATCATATACAAGGCTCTCTCCTGATATACTCCGCCGCCGCTATCCTGTAATGCAGCCGTGGATGAAGCCGGTGGTGGTGGTATACGACTTTTTAGCTTTGAGCTTTGAGCTGTTGGTTATAGACGCCCCCGCCCATCACGAACGACGACGCGACTGGCGGTGTGTGTAGCAGCTCCTTCTTTTCTCTAGTCATAATATCGCGCTCCTTTTCCTTTTATTTCCTTCCAGCTTTGCCATTGTGTAAATATATAGGCTAAACTATATAACAGGTTCAAAGCAGAGACGATTGAAGAGAGAGAGAGAGAGAGAGCTGCATTGATTGTATGTTTGTGTTGTGCTCTGTTTTGTGTTGCGGCTTTTCAACTTTTCGCCGGGCCGACCGAACAAAAGAGCGAAAGGCGGCGGAAACTTGAACGTTGGCTCCACACTCACACACTGCCAAGGCCAGCCAGCTGCCAGCCCCGCCGTTGCGAAACGTTCAACATCTCCTGGCGCTCCCGTTTGCAAATGCCTTTTTAGCCCGGGCATCAACTGGGGAGCAACGTATAGACATTCCGATCCAATATGCTCTGCATCTCTGCCTTCATCCCTACCACCCCAACGTCTACTACTGTACTCGTAATATATACGGCGACCGTCAAAAAGCGGTGGTTTGTTTGGTTAGTCGACTCGTGAATTCGGGGATTGGTCCCCCGCTCTCTCCTCCTTGCAGCTATAGAGTGCCGTGTTCACTAGACATAATAGAAATATCTATAGTATTGATTTAACTGTCCGCCGCCACCGCCGCCGCCGCCACACCACAACACCAACGGGCTGGGAGGACGCAACCCTTTGGCCTTCCCTTTCTTCCTTCTGCTCTTTTTGACTGCATGCAGCAAACGGATGAAGAAAAAAGCCCCAACACACACACACACAACGGATGGAATGGCGTTCCACCGGTATATATGTACATATATAACAAACGATCCGCAACTGTGTGTGTGTGTGCTTTTCTCGGTCCACTTGTTTCCCCGCTATTGCAGACAAACACAAAAAGAGATGAGAGCATTCCGAGAATGTGCACATGTCTGTATAAATATCACAGTCGTAATCACTTTTCTATCTCAATATTTTCTCTTGAGCTTCACTCTCTCTCTCAGACTGTGAGTGTGTGTGTACCTTGGAGAAATTTCATTCTGGCGTTCCGTGTGCGTGGGACGTCGATCAATTGAATTCCAATGCGCTTGCTGCAGTGCAACAACAACAACAACAACATATTAAACACAAACGGAAAAGGTTGAAAACATTCCGCGGTCCCTTCCTTGTCTTTTTCCCCCGTCATAAAATAAAATGAGAAAAAAAAAAAAACGGAAGTGAAAAGTCAACGTCCAGTGACAAAGCCGAAAATAGCGACGACGACATCGTGTCAACCGGGCGACTGCCGTACCGGTCGTGCAGTCGCCTAAAGAGCGTCTTGAATTTATTTATTGACCCTCGATGGGCGCTGCCCTTTTGCCGTTATAGGGCCATTAGATCGCTTGGCGTAGGAAGGCTCCGAGCACGGATGAAGCAACAACTTTTTTTTTTTTTTACTTTTTTATTTTTAGTGATGGAAAACAAAAAAGAAACCTTCTGATCCCGCGGCAGACGAGAATTCCCGCTTTCAACTTTTCTATTCTTTTAGCCCCCCCCCCCTCTCCCTCTTGTAACCAGAGACAAAAGGCTCAAAATGAATGAATTGTTACGACCAAGAGATGGGGAGTCCCCCCCCCATCAATGTGGAGTGGATTGCACGTAGTGCGGGCGAAATTTCGGGTCTCATCAACGCTGATGGACGATGCGCGTCACTCTCGTATTTGTTCCGCCTGATTTTCCAGGACAACATGACGTCAATTCAGTCATCTAACTTGTCATTTCGACACACACACACTTACCCTGATGGATCTGTGCCATCAGTAATAGTAGTTCTCCTCTCTCTCGTCCGCCCGGAATGAATGAACCTTGTATACGGAATGGTGATTGATTGGCTTTTTTATTAATTGTTTGACTTTTGGGTTTTTTGTTTCTCGGGCACTGGATAGGTACGTGTTTCTGGGCATCTACTCGTGTGAAATGGTGATCAAAGCCGTGGCCAAAGGACTGGTCCTTGACCGTCTGACGTATTTGCGCAGCCCTTGGAATTGGTTGGACTTTGTCGTCATTCTCTCCGGCTACGCCACTTTGGCCGTCGAGATCGGCAATCTCGCCGGATTGCGAACTTTCCGCGTACTCCGGGCACTCAAAACCGTTTCCATCATCCCAGGTATAGTGTATAGTAGTATATTTATATAGTATTAGAACAAACGTAAGTATTTTTCCTTGTTTTTCTCGCCGTTACACTACGTAAGTAGTGTAAGTAATTATTAATTAATATATAGCCCAGCAAGAGTGGCTCTTATGTACTAACCGTAAAGTGTAATGTGCTGGTATTACCTTTGGCGCGGCTGGATCGCCAGCGTCTGTTCTTATTAGCTCCTTGCTCCTTCATCCATTTGGAGACTGCGTTGGATTCATCATCTTCTGGACTAGTAGTATAGACCATGTTCTAATAAGCTGCTTATATTCGTCGTAATGTATGCCTGTCGTACGTTTGCCAGCATTATTGGCCGTTAGCTCGGCGCATCATCTGTTATCTCGCATTTCATTTCCCCCGGAATTCCGTCTTTCTTCGTTTTCTCTGCCATCTCGCGATCAGTTTGGCATCCAATCGATAATCGGCACAGCTCATTTTTTCTTTTCTTTTCTTCTTCTTCTTTTCTTTTAAACGTGACACACTACGGCCATCCATCCATCCATCCATTTTGTGCAGCGACTAACAGTTGTGCTCTGCTGCGTACAATATCGCTGGACGGGATTTGGTTTTTTTCCTTTTTATTCGATCCAGCGACTTGTGCGTTGGGATTGATTAAAGAAGTGGAACTCGAACGACTTATTTGTCTCTTCTCTCCCGTCATCGTTGACTGGCCAACGCCGATTATAATCTGTTTCGACTGCGTGTTGAGGCTCTGGCTCACGAAAAAAAAATACAAAAAGCTCGGATGGCTGGAAACACTTTTGGGGGGGTTTTGCAGCCGTTCTTATTCCGCCTCGGAGAATCGACAATCAAGTGGTGGACGCGAGGAGTCAGCCATATCAATATTCTCTTCATTGATAATTCCTCGGGTCCCTCTGATTCTTTTGTCGCCGGAATAAGGAGGAGCTAAGAGGAGAAAAACAATTCCTCTTGATCAAAAAACGAGACCCGGAGAAATTGATCCGCCTCTAGACTTGCATCCGTCCATGACTTTTCTTCTTCTTCTTCTTCTTTTGTTTCCATCGAATCCGTCCAATGCAGAAGAAGACGAAGAAGAAGAAGGTAGTGGCGAAGGCTGGGGATTTCACGCGGCATTGGATTCGGCGGGTGACGGCGGGTATTTGGGCGTGTCGAAAGTGGAGGGAGAAGAAGCGCGTGCGAATCTGAGAGAATGGAGATAATGAAACGAAACGAAGCGAAAGAATAAAAAAGGGGGGGAAAGACAAAAAAGAAAACAGGAGCGCATCACGCGGCCGCAGGAGTTTGAATAGTCAGCGGCACGAAAAATAAAACAAAACAAGAAACCTTATATACCCCTGGTGGTGGTGGTCTCTCGGCGTGATGCAACCGTTCCCACGAAACAAACGAGGAAAGCCAAAGGCAAGGGGCCAATCCCGCCCGTCGCGCGCAAAAGTCAAAAAAAAAAGAAACAAGCCAACAAAAAAGGAAGCGGGAACCGCCCGCGTGCAGCACGGAATAACAATCCAATCAAAGATCAAACGAGTGGCGAGTGTCGCAAGTGAAAAAGGAGAAAGTGAAAAGAAAAAAAAGTCAGGAGAAAGAAAAGAAAAGAAAGAAAGAAATAAAACTCGCTATAGTGTGCTGCTGCCAGCAATAACAATCAATGACGAGGTAGAGACTTTCTCGCTGCTGGAAAGTAAAAAAAAAAAAAAAGTAAAATCGACGACTGTGTGGTTCTCGTTGAAATTCCGGCCGTCGCCCAATATATTTATTTATTCGTTGAAGTGTAAAAATAGGGCGCGATAAATCAAACAGCGTCGTCGTTGTCGTGTGCGCCGATCGATTGATCTGCTGTGCAGCGGTTGACAAAACACATTTCTTTTTTGACCTTTGTTGTTGTTGTTGTTGTCTAAACAGGTTTACGCACCATCATCAACGCTTTGCTCAAAGCCATGCGCCAGTTAATGGAAGTCATGATGCTGATCGTCTTCTGCCTCAGCGTGCTGGCCCTTTTCGCCCTGCAAGTGTTCATGGGCGAGTTGCGGAACAAGTGCATTCGTCAGTGGGACCCCAACACCACAGAGCTCGACTGGCACACGTAATTATTAATCCGCCTCTCTCTCTCTCGTCGTCTTCTTCTTTCTCTATTTAGGATATAACGCGGACAGATAATGGGGGGCCAACAAAAGGCCCCAGATTGTGAAGGCGCCAGCCATTCAACGGGGCTCCGCCGCGCATTGTATGGCCCAAATGATTTGGGCGGGCTCCTAGAAAATAATCAAAAAATAAAAAATTTACATTTCATAATGGAAAGAAGGGGTCTAGACAGCCAACTCAATTGGCGGGCCATTTGAAAAACCCTGTCAGAAAATGATGTACGAATTTGATCTTTGAATGGCGCCTGTTGTTGACATTTTGATATCCGGCGTTAGGTGGATCCGAGAGGAGGACAACTGGCTGAGGGAGGAAACGGGTAGCTTCCGGTTGTGCGGTAATTTAACGGGCACCTGGTAAGTGACCAACCACCACCACCCTCGGTTCGTCCTGGACTGTGGACTTGATGCTAATCCCGTTTTTATTGTGTTGGTGTGTCGTTCAGGCACTGCCCATCTGACCACGTGTGCTTGCCCGGGCTGGGCAACAACCCCAACTTTGGTTACACCAACTTTGACACGTTCCCCTGGTCGATGTTGACCACTTTCCAGCTGATCACGCTCGACTATTGGGAAAACATTTACAACATGGTGTTGGCCGCTTGCGGGCCGTACACGATCGTCTTCTTCATGATCGTCGTCTTCTTTGGCGCCTTTTATCTCATCAACCTCATGCTGGCCGTCGTTGCCATGAGCTACGACGACGAAGCCGGATCAAACAATCAGGTACGTGCACACCTTTTTTTCAATCTATTTGCGTGAGCCGGAATTCAGGATGTGTAGACGAATGATGGATCTCTCAACTTTGCCACTCACACCCCCCGGGGAAAAAACAGGAGAAAACCAAAATGCTGACAGACTACCGGGAGGAATCGACGTTCAGTTTCGATCCTGGTAAACTGCCGCTCGTCCTGCTGGAGAAGGGGCACCATGCGGATCAAGCCCGTCAGAAGAAAGCCCGGATGGATGCCAGAATGTTGGCGAACCGCAATCATCTGTCGGGATTGGCCGGAGTGATGGACGAAGAGGAGCAATCGCCTCCGCGCCAACATCCTCACGTGGCCGACCTGGTCTGGGCCCTAGCCAAAAGTGAAGCTGCCAAATTGGAAGCTGCCAAACGGGACGCCTCCTGCCACAAACTGGACGCAGCATCAGGTGACGGTCCACCGCTCGCCATCTCGCCGTCGGTTCACTCTGCCACGGCACCACTGCCATTTAAGGAGATCCTCAAGGTGAAACCCCTGCCGACTCCTAGCGGACCTCACGAGCGTCGTCTGCTGCCCGTCGTGGCTTCCGTCAGCAAAGACGAAGAGGAAATGGGATTCAGCCTGGACATTGCCGAACTCTCCAACTGTCAAAATCAACAGCAGCAGCAGCAGCTGGGACTGGATTGCTGTTACGACACGACCAACCCCATAAAAGAGTGTGACAGCGATCCCTTGGGAGGGAGTTGCGTACTGTTCCAGTCGACCCATTTCGCCAGTTCGTTCAACACGGACGTTGGCTACTCGTCGGAGACGTCCAGGGCGCCCAGTTACCCGAGTTCGGTCGTTTTCAAACGGCGAACGTACACAACCAACAAGAGCATTTCGCAGAATTATTCCAGTCTGACGGAGAGCATCGGGAGCCAACCGGCCTGTGACCTGGCGACGCTCGACGGCGGCCTAATCGACCACAGGTCTCCGGCGACCAATAAACCGGCCTCGTTGAACAGCAACGGCTCGGATCCGCGTCGACTCTCGTACAAACGAGCCTGCGATCCTGAGAAAAGATTTTCACTGGGTTTGGATTCCATGACGAGACTGTCGGCCTGCGACTCGGCCCACGATCTGAGCCTCAACAGCGCCGTGGGTGTCACCATGGGCGAGCATGTGTTGGCTCCTGGCGCAACCGCTCCTAGGGAAGATCCTAGGCGGAAGGGCAAAGAAGAGCGGCGGTTGCACAAGTCGAGGCAGGCCAGCGACGATCCTTCGTGTACGTCTTCGACTTCATCGGTTCACGGCCAGCACCAGTACGTGACCGAGGGCACGGATACGGACGATCGATGGCTCAAGCGTCGGCAGAGTTACCAAAAATCATCAAAGGGCAACAACAACCACCGGATGAATAGCCACCACCACCACCATCATCATCATAATCAAACGCATATGCCGGAGGACAGTTCCAGCCAAACTAATCCGTCACGTCTTATGGTCACTCTGGAATTTTGTCTGGCCGCCATGCGGTTCGTCCGTTCGCTGCTCCAGCGAATCATCGCCAGCCCCTGGATAGATTTCGTCATCACCATCAGCATCGTGTTGAACACGGCTTTTTTGGCCGCCGAACATCACGGAATGAGTCCCGACGTCAAACACGTCCTCGACGTCGGCAACAAGGTAAGGCCGCACCCTCAGACATAAATTTAAAAAAGGACATAAATCAATGACAGTTGGATATTTTTTTGTGTACAGGTTTTCACTTCCGTCTTCACGACCGAGTGCATCCTGAAAATGGGAGCCACGGGCACGGATTTCTTCCGCAACGGCTGGAACGTTTTCGACTTTGTGATCGTCCTGGCCTCGCTCGTCGATCTCGGCCTGGAGATTGTCAACGGCCTCTCCGTCCTGCGCGGCATGCGATTGGTCAGTGATCTTTTTTTTTTCTTTTTGATTAAATTTGCATATCCGTTGATCGATGGCTCACACGTTGGCGCTGAAATGTTGGCCTGATTTGCATTTGGGAAACGTAACAGATGCGGGTCCTGCGATTGGCTCAATCCTGGACGACGATGAGGGTCTTACTTTCCATCATCTTGTCTTCACTCGGGGCGTTGGCCAATTTGACTTTTGTCTTGGCCATCGTCGTCTACATCTTCGCCGTCATTGGCATGCAACTTTTCGGACGGGATTACACGCCCGAGAATTTCTACCCGGATCCGGTGCCCCGGTGGAACTTTAAGGATTTCTTCCACTCTTTCATGATGATCTTCCGGATTCTGTGCGGAGAGTGGGCCGAGCCGCTCTGGGATTGCATGCGAGCCGAGAGGAAATATGTAAAAATCCCAATTTCCATTTTCACTTCACGCCGATTGATCAATCTGGACATCATTTTCCTCTTTTGTTGTGTGTCTGTCTGTTTGTGCCGCAGGGTTCGGAAATTTGCTTCTCCATCTTCCTGCCGGCACTGGTCATGGGCAACTTTCTCGTCCTCAATCTCTTCTTGGCCTTGTTGCTCAACAGCTTCAGCTGCGAGGAACTCAAATCACGAAAAGAAGTAGGAAATGCATCCGCTTTTACATTTATTTTTGCTCTTTTTTGATTATTTTTGATCGCCAATCAATGTCGTGTGTCAGGAAATCAACGAGGATTCCAAACTGGTGGAAGGTTTGCGGAAGATCCGCATCATCGCCAAAGCCACTCGAACGCTGGTCAATTTGAATTCGTTTGAACGCAGCGAAAGTGTGGCCAGCAAAAGGATCCAGGCGACCAGCCGGTCGCCCAGCTGCGGGGCTCTGAGTCACAACAGACTGACGACTCCCAACGCCAATCTCAACCTGTCGCCATCCAGGGCCCGGAGTGCAGCGGGTGGAGCCGTCAGTTTGGCCTGCAGTTTCGACGACAGTGCCAGTGTCCAGCTCCGATCCGTTTACGGGTCCACCGAGCACCAACCGCCTCCAGCGCGTCCCGTTTGGCAGTCGGAAACCAAATTAGAGGTCACTGTGGACCAGCCGCTTTATGTCCTGCCGGAACAAAAGGATTCCAACAACATTCCAGATCAGCAGGAGCCGACGGACGCCAGCATTCACGAACAACATCACCACCACCACCGCGGCGGAGCCGACAACATCGCCGACTGGAGCATTTTGATCCCGACCGTGTTGGAAGTGGTGCCGCCCATCGAAGCGGCCAAATTGGCGCGGGAAGACACGCATTCGGTGGTTCTGTCCGGCCAGGAAGAGATGCCAGAAGATCCTCCGGATTGCATCCCCCAGTCGATCCACGAAAAGTGTTGCTGCTGTTGGGAGAATGCTGGATGCAGTTTCATCGCCGATCCGCTGTGCAGACGATGGCGGGCGGGCCGTACGGCTCTCCTTCAGGTGGTGAAGCATCCGGCCTTCGAGTGGTCGATCCTGATCCTGATTTTCGGCTCGAGCATCACCCTTTGCTTTGAGGATATCTACTTGGAGGAGAACCCCTACCTGATGAGCATCCTGCGCTGGACCAATATGGCATTTGCCATCCTCTTTGCCCTGGAGATGATCATCAAGTGGTTCGCCCTCGGTCTCAAGTATTACTTCTCTTCCGTCTGGACGGCCCTGGATTTCGTCATCGTGACAGTGTCCGTCATCAGCGTGGCCGTCGAGGACTCGGCCAACTTGTCTGCTCTTCGATCGCTCAGGACGCTGAGGGCCCTGAGGCCGCTGCGGGCCATTTCCCGATGGCAAGGAATGAAGGTAAACGACTTGTGTTCTTTATATCTCATTTTCCCTTCTTGCAACTCAATTGTGTTGTTGTGCCGGATCAGATTGTCGTCAATGCGCTCATGTTCGCCATTCCGGCCATCTTCAACGTGCTGCTGGTCTGTCTGGTCTTTTGGCTCGTCTTCTCCATCCTGGGCGTCCAGCTCTTTGGTGGCAAGTTCTACAAGTGCATCGACGACGAAACGGGCGAGCGCTATTCACCACAGGTGATCGACACCAAGGCCGACTGCTTGAGCCGCAACTTGACCTGGACAAATTCGCCCATTCATTTCGACCACGTCGGTCACGCCTATTTGGCACTTTTCCAAGTGGTAAGTCTCTCCCCAATCGAAATTTTCGATTCAAGATTGCGAGCGTCGGTTGACTTTTGAAATTGGGCCAGGCGACGTTTGAGGGTTGGATGGAGATCATGGCCGACGCTGTCGACGTCCGTGGCGTCGATTTGCAGCCGTCGTACGAAGCCAACTTGTGGGCGTATCTCTACTTTGTCGTCTTTATCGTCTGCGGCGCCTTCTTCACGCTCAACCTCTTCATTGGTGTCATCATCGACAACTTCAACATGCTCAAGAAAAGGGTCAGTCCGGTTTTTTTGTTTAAAATTCCATTTTGAGCCGGTGGAAATATGAAAATATTCAATTATTGACGATTATAGTACGAGGGTGGAGTGCTGGAAATGTTTTTAACGGAGAGCCAGAAGCATTACTACACGGCCATGAAGAAACTGGGCCGGAAGAAGCCGCGCAAGATGATCCGGCGTCCCATGAATCCTTATCTGGCCCTCTTCTACGACATTTCCATGTCGAGACGGTTTGAGATCGCCATCTTCATCATGATCTTCCTCAACATGGTCGTCATGGGCGTCGAGCATTACGGCCAGCCGCCCGTCTTCACTTTCATCTTGGAGTTGTGCAACGCTCTCTTCACCACCATGTTCGCCCTGGGTACGTCACAGTATCGCTTGATTGTTTTGTTTCTTTTTGTTTCTTTTTGTGTTTGTCCGGAATGTGACGCAACGTCTAACACACGCACACATTTGACACACGGAAAACACAGAGGCGGTCGTCAAGATGATTGGACTGCGACATCACTACTTTACGTTGCCATGGAACCTATTTGATTTGTGCCTGGTGTCGTGCTCGGTCGTCGGCCTCATTATGGAGGATGTCCTCAACGAGTTCCCCATTTCGCCGACGTTGCTCCGAGTCGTCCGTGTCTTCCGGCTCGGCCGCGTTCTCCGTCTCGTCAAGGTAGGCACACACACCCGCAGAGCTCTGACAAATTGGCTGCTCGGCCTTCTTTTCTAACGAAGTTGTTGATTGTGTGTCACAAGGCGGCAAAGGGAATCCGCAAACTCCTGTTCGCTTTGATCGTTTCCCTGCCGGCCCTGTTCAACATTGGCGCCCTGCTGGCCCTCATCACCTTCATTTACGCCATCATCGGCATGGCCTTGTTTGGTCACGTCGTTCATTCGGGCGCCCTCAACGAAATGATCAACTTTGAGACGTTTGGCCGCAGCATGTTGCTCCTCTTCCGGCTGATGACGGGCGCCGGATGGAACGACATCCTCAATCCGCTGCTCATTCAGCCGCCGTATTGCGACATCACGTACCACAATTTGCCCTACGGCAATTGCGGCAGCCCCATCCTGGCCACCCTCTACTTGGTGTCGTTTATCGTCCTCTCGTCGATGATCGTCATCAACATGTACATTGCCGTCCTGCTGGAGAACTTTAACCAGGCCCATCACGAGGAGGAGCTGGGACTCGGCGAGGAGGATCTGGAGCGCTTTTACGCCAAATGGTCGCGATTCGATCCTTACGCCACCCAGTTTATCGCTTTCGGCGAGCTCTCGGATTTCGTGGCCAGTCTCGATCCGCCGCTGGGCATTTCCCGCCCCAACATGGCCGCACTCGTCAATTTGGACATTTTGATCGCCAGCGGTGATCGCCTGCACTGCCTCGACATCCTTCACGCTCTCACGCGTCGGGTACTCGGCGACGTCGAGGACACGGAACATTTCCGCAAAGTATTTTATTTTCTTATTTCGCTCTACTTTTCTCTCTGTCTCTCTGCAATGGCAATTTAATTAAATTGTTTGTTTTGTTATTTTTAGCTTCAAGAACAAATGGACGAAAAGTTCAAGAAACAATTTCCCAATCGTCGTGAACTGGAAATTGTTTCGTCGACTGCCAAATGGAAACAGCGAGACACGGCCGCCCGCGTCATTCAACGAGCCTATCAACTTTACTTGAGGTAATTTATATCACGTCATTATTTGGTCAACGTGATTTTTGTTTGTTCAAAATTTCTTTTTTGTTTGTTTGTTTTTGTGTGTCGTGGCCGTTTAAAGACGCAAGTTGCTGGCCAGGAAGAGACAGGAAGAGATGAGGGGACACGTTCAAACCCAAACTTCCTTTTCGAACGATTCGACCGATTCGTCGTTTGCGTACGAGCCGGATCGGCTGTCGTTGCGTTCCGTCCTTAATCGAATGTCCAGTCTCTTTCACACTTACCTGGGCGGTGGCGGAGGTCTGAGTCGTCAGAGCAGCCGCCGTGGCGACACGCCCAGTCCCATCGGATCAGTGGCATCCGCCGGTGGTCAAATGTCGCGACAGAGTTCGACTCGCCATCGCGTAGGATCCGGCAGCCATCCGCCCAAAAGTCGCCCCCACAGCACCTTACTAGACGTTTTCGTGCCGGGTTCCAGACGTTCCAGCATTTGGTCCCTCGGGACAATGGTCGTCTCTGCGCAGGTAAAAGTTTCTTTTTTCCCCCGTTCATGCCCAATCGAGACGCTATATTCATCCAAATTGACACGTCGATTTGAAACAAATAAAAAGGTTCACAACGAATGTCCGAATGGTCAAAATCACCAACCGCAGACGACGAGTTGCACCAACCGACGGGGCTCTGTGACAAGTCCGCCGGACAGCAACGGCGGTGGCATCACGCTGCGCTACAGCGAAGTTTTCCCGACTCAATTGTCTACGTCGTCGTCGTCGACGGTGAACGGAGAAAACGGCGGCGCCTTTCTGACGCCGCCGCTACCTGCCACGCCGCTGCAGCAGCGATCCGATGTGATAGTGAAATTAACAGCCGCAAGTTTGGACTCGGATTTGAATATGTAAATGTGTGTAACTGAAAAAAGAAAAAAGACAAAAGACAAAAAAAGAGAAAAGCAAAGAAGTAGGAAGTTGATGTAAATGTTAAATTGTTCCCCCAGCTCCCAAATAGAAAGGTTGGTACATATATATATCTTAGGGCAATTGATGCAACTGTTCTTTGTTGTTATTCTCCTCTCGTGTACAGCGTAAATAACAAATGATGGCCTCTAACAAAAAAAAAGAAGAAAGTAGTTCAATAATGGATGCAAACCAAAAGGCGAAAAGTCAATCACACATTTTCAATCTCTTTTCTCTTCTGCTCTCTCTCTCTCTAGCTCTCTTTTCTCTCTCTCGATTTATCTCGATTGATCCTCCTTTTGATTTAATCAACTCATCTTCATATTCTATTTACATACTCTTTGTGTTGCATCACATCATCTAAATAAACTTCCTTTTAACTCTCTTTACTTTATCGGAGATCTCTACTGTAACTCTTAAACTCTGCCGAATTTCCCCCCTTATTTTTTAGTTTCCCAATTTGTAGATTCATTTCGACGACGACGGCGAACGAATAACGAATATTTAAATATAAGAATGATGGCGCCAGTGGACATTTTTCTTGACATTTTGAGTTAACTAGGGTCGTCCCCCCTGCTGTTTGTGTGTGCGTGTTGACATGTCAAACTTTAATACTTCCATTCTTTTTAACAAGAGAAAAGATTTCCAGATCAACACACAATTCAGCGTATACAATTGATGATATACAGCGGCAGCGGCAGTCAATTCATTAATAATCGATTGTTTGTTAATAATCATTCTTTGTTATTTCTCCTCCTCCTCCTCCTCCTTGATTAGAAGATAATTGGCGGGCGATGCAATTTGCTTGTTGATGTTGTTGTTGTTTGTTATTATTTCTAGGTAAAATTCCAAATTCTCAACACAATAAAATGATGATAGCGGTGCTGTGTGTGTGCGTGAGTGTATCTACTTGTGTATGTGTGTTGCTGCTGCTGCTGCGCGCGCTCGGGAGGAAATCAATACAATCGTAGGCCTTTGCGCATCGTGCGTTTATTTTAGCGGCCGTTTTTTTTTCCCCCTCCCCGTCCATAAAAATTGCTGTTATGCATACGTCACAGTCTCTTACGGAATACGGCGACCACACCCACTTGCCGATGTCAATATTAAAAAGGACTCTCGAGATCATCATCAACATTATTCACGGTACCAATCTAATGTTTTGGCTTTTGACTCACGTTTCTTTCCTGCGACAGAAACAATTATTTGATGACGCTGGTGAAAGGCCTATCAAATCGGTTACGAGCCCTTGTTTGTTGGCTGGGAGATGAGGCGCCGCATATATCAAAGTTGATTAGATGCTGGACATGTTCGCGACTTTGAATTGCCGTTTAAATAACGGGAATGGGCCAGTTTGAGACGGTTCCGATGATTTTGAACAAGTTTTATCGAGTCTTTAGCTATCAAGTTCATACATATGCAGTTGCAATCAAATGTTATAACGTAAAAACACATCCTTAAAAAAAGTGGCCCTCCAGTAAAAAGAGAGGCGCTGTTATTACATAACATCCTCAACGAGGACCGAGTAGTCTAAAGCATCATCGTAAACATGGAAGCATCTTGTCAGCATAGCGTCCATCGGGACTGAAATTTTCCCAGCTCGACCGAGTTTTCAGACGGGCAGAATGTACACTACGTTAGCTGATGATAGCCGGGTAGCATGCACGCAAATATAATTTTATCCGTCTTCCTATTTCTCTCTTGATTCTCATCTTCTTTTGGGGTTTTTGGCCAATGAGCATCTGCAAATAGCAGGACAGAGCAAGTGCAGCAGCAATCCTCTCGAGTCTTCATGACGCACTTTCTCTCTCTTTTCCTATATAGAATAAAACCCATTATTGTTCATGGCTGTGGCTCCTGCACACGACGACAAACAAGTAAAACTCTATTGACGCAATCGAACTTCAAAGCAGCTGGATCTCTTTTATTTTCAGCCCATTATGTAGTACTACCGGCAGAGTTACGGGAAGGAACTGCTGATGATGATCAGTTTCCTTTGGGTGGTGTTTGTCTCGGGCCGAAAAAAAGGTCCCGACAAGAGTCCAATTACCATTGAGATGGAAGAGAAGAGGGTTAGGTTTTTATGATAAACAAGACTCAGTCCTTTTACTTATTCGAAATGCGCACAAGTGCGTAGACGTAATAGACTGCAGGAGACACACATCGGCTTGAAAGTTGGCGCAATTGTTCATTCGCAAGAGTCTCACTAGTTTCTTTTCTTAAATCGAATGTTCAATAGCGGCTGCTGCTCCTGTCGTCGTCGTCGTCGTCGGCCGAGCTACATATACAAACAAAAAGGAAAAGGAAAAAAAAACTCTCCAGTCCATATGCTCTTGAGCTAATGAGGTTGTGATGTGGCAATAAAGCGGCCAGACGTCCCTATCCGCCCGTTTTCTTCGTTCCCTCGTTTTCTTTTCAAAAAGACTACTCCGCAGGCAACAATTGCGCCGGAGAGGACTTCATCTTCTTCTTTTACATGTATAGCTAGCTAGCTAGCTCTTTTTTTCTCTTTTTTAGCGAAAAATGTTTCCAACATAAAAGAGATGTGTGTTGGCCGGCGAATATTACATTTTCAATGTCTTTTTCACGTGTTTACTAACATCAGACGAGTCGGATCAATATTCTCATCAACTGTTCTATGCTGAGCTATTTCCGCTCTTTGCAGTTTTTGGATAACGTTGGTTTTCTAATTAAGGTCAGATGAATTATTTGATTCGCCCCGTAGCATACAAATGCCGGGATTCTCTCGGTCGGCATTCATCCCCCCGACACACGAGCCGCGGTTTCATCATTTCGGTCGGAATCTTGTTTTTTGGATTTTGAGCCGGCACGGAGAACACCAGCTGCCATCTTTCGGCTGCCAACGCCGTTGCTGCTGAGAAGATCGTGACGAAATCCGGATGCGTTTTCACACAAACTCCTCGGCAGTAATTATTATCGGATTAGCTGCCTGCAAGTTGGCTGGCTAGTTAGGTGCCCACGAAAAGTGACCCATTATCGCTCTTACTACTGCAGAGATATGACCAATTTAGTTGCTGGTTTCACCGTTGCTTGAGCCAAATTGTGTTACACAACTTGTAACAAGATAAGCAAAATATTTGCTGACTTTCTACGGATTTTTTAAAAGGATCAGAAAATGGCCAAATATTTACACACATCTTTCGGTTGATATTAGTAGACTAGGCAACGGGGCTACCAGATGTAGAACGTGACTGATTTTTCCGCTTCAACATGTTTACATGTATAGAGTGAATTATTAAGCGCAGGTAAAAATAGGTGCTGATGTAATGCGTCAAACGATCCTGTCATACTGATATACTATTGCGATGTATGGAAATAAATGTTGATTCTTGGAAATCGAGTTTTCATTGCGGAATATAATTACAAATCAATTTTTCATTCGTCGGTAAAAAATTTCGATTTTCTTCCTACACGTCGGATGAAATGGACAAGCGTGTTGTCCATTACAGATTCATTTTTGATTCCCCAATTTAAACTTTGTTAGATTGAACCTGGTATAAGGTCCTGTTACATCCAAATAAGTTTTTTATCTGATTTATCTAGACTTATACCTTTATCTGAATCGAGTTCGAGGCGGATTTCCCCATCGGAATTTTTTAATTGGTAGGTATAAAGCTGCCACCTATCAATTGAAATTGAAACTAGCAAGGAAAACAACTATTTTTCCTTTGATAAAATAAAAATCGTCATTTATGTTTCATCGCAAATATCGGGTCAAATATTGCAACACATTTCTATCTACATTTTCCCATTGACACAAATTAATGTTGTCATAGTTACGATCCGGACGGGAAAGATAATTTTTTTTTAAGGGCTTATGTGTATGAATGTCCAGTGACGGACTGATTGACGAGGGTTATATTTACACAAGATAACAATTCTTTCGAAAGAAAATCGCCTAAACCTTTGCACTACCATAACTGTCATAATTTTCCCGTTTTTTTCTGTGCTTACGTTTACACAATTCACCAAATACGAATCGCGTACCGTGGGAAATACCTTCTGGTTTTTTTCATTTTTGAATTTTTTTACGCCACGTCGCAACTTGCAAGCAGCAGGCTTGTTGCCTTGACGACCAGGCAAAAATCGACGTTTTTACAGAGAGAACCCTACCTGCTTGCCAAAGATTATACGTGTACAAAAGTTCTTCTATACGTGTAAGAAGGCATAGACGAGCCTCCGAATGTCAACAAACTCATCAGCCAGAACGAAGTTACAACTGTAGTGCCCTTTTCATAGTTTAGTTTCCTTCTTCTTGAGTTCTTGAGTTTGTTTTTCGTTGTCTGCGACTGATGAGACGTCGAGCGTATTGCCACAAAGCCAGTATTATTCTTTCACAAGTGCACAGGTCAGATTACCTCCTCTACTTAACAAAGTAGCTCATTACTCTTCAAATAGATACAGTTCAGTTCTTTTGACTAGAATAATTTCCCCAAAAAAAGGATCAAGTCATTATTATTTCATTACATCCAAATGTCAAACTCAAAGTGTATTCATTTGGCATTTAATCATTCATAGTTTGGTGCTTTCTGGAGTGGTTGTTCTCACTTCTCACAGTTCTTTCTGGTTACAGGTTTTGATAGAAAAATGAATCGTGAAGGGGTTGTTCAAAGGAGGACTGCTCGTGTGGGGACTGGTGGCGGAGGACCTGTTGAGATATCGTCAGGTCCAGCTGATGTTGAAGACCGCCGTACAAGTAATGATACAGATGATATGGATGATTTGGATTCCAAAGAAACAAGACTCACCTTGATGGAAGAAGTGTTATTATTGGGCCTCAAAGATAAAGAGGTATACATAATATTTATTGTGTCATACTTGGTCCATTTCCCCCCTAAATTTAATTTTTTTAACTTTACAGGGCTATACTTCATTCTGGAATGATTGCATATCTAGTGGTCTTCGTGGATGCATATTGATTGAGTTAGGCCTACGTGGTAGAGTTGAACTAGAGAAAGGAGGAATGAGGAAACGATCCCTATTGGGGAGAAAAATTCTACTCAAGAATGACTCACCTACTGGAGATGTTCTCCTAGATGAGGCACTCAAGCATGTCAAGGAAACAGATCCCCCTGAGACGGTACAGAATTGGATAGAATACCTCAGTGGTGAGTGTCATTTGTTTAATCCTCCAACTTTAGAATTTTTCATTGATTTTCAAATATTTTTACAGGAGAAACATGGAATCCCTTGAAACTAAGATATCAACTGAAAAACGTCCGGGAACGCCTGGCCAAAAATTTGGTGGAGAAGGGAGTATTAACGACAGAGAAACAGAATTTTCTCTTGTTTGATATGACCACTCATCCTCTCACGGACAATATCATGAAAACTCGTCTTGTCAAAAAGGTGTGACGTCTTCACATTCTCAAAGCCAGCCATATCATTAAACCTTTTGTTCCTTTGACCAAACCATCTACAGGTACAAGAAGCAGTCTTATCCAAGTGGGTAAACGACGCTCATCGAATGGACAAACGCATGCTGTCACTCATCTTCCTGGCTCACGCCTCTGACGTGTTAGAGAATGCCTTTGCCCCATTAAACGACGACGACTACGAGCTGGCCATGAAACGGGTTCGTGAACTCCTCTACCTTGACTTGGACAACGAGAGTGCAAAACCTGGAACCAATGAGTTGATGTGGGCTGTTTTTGCTTCCTTTACCAAATGATAACGTTATTATTGTTACTAATATTGTATTGCTATCCCTTTCGTACACTCCTATCCCTTCCCATATCATTTATTTTTCTTATTTTCTTTGCCTATCCCCTTTCTTTTGATCCTTATTTAGTTTCTTTCTTTTTTTGTTCCGCGTCTCCATTATTTTTCCCGTTTTTTAAGCTACTGGCCATCGAAAAAAATAACCCTACCTTTGTATACCTACATAGCTGCAGCCAGGCTAGATTTTCCAATTCATTCCTTCTTTCAAACCATTTTTCAGTTATTACTAGCCCCTCCTTCTTTTTTTAACAATATTTAGAATATCCTACGAGTGTTATTAATTTTCTCCATTTTGAGTGTGCGTTGGGAAGCCTCGATTTATCTAAAAATCATTTCCAAAATTACCGATCACGCTCACAGTGCACTTGTTTCCTCTTTAATTCAAGTTTTCTTTAAATGGTGAAAGGGAAAATATTCATTTAACGAAACCACTATTATTATTATATAGCGAACTCTCATGATTTAACGTGGGTTGAAACGTGGAGGAAAGTGGGCAGAGGAGAGAGACGTTTTTGTTACAATTCTGGGGAAATCCCGTTGTGGTATGTATTGTAAATATACCTTCCATCGGGAGCGCAGCGCGCCATCTTTAAAAATACAACAATATAAATGAAATGAAAAATATGTAACCTGCAAACTGTGAAATGATTTGCGGATTGCGACCCTCAAAAATTCATTTGGATATGTGTGTTTAACAACTCCCTTTAATCGGCTAATGCTATATATTAGGTACTATATTATGTGGGAGAACGTGTATAACATGTTTTATTTCATTACTGCATGTACACACTATTGGTAGTTTGAATAAAAAAATCAGGAATTCGGATGCAACATGTGGTAGATTTTTATTGTCTTTTGTTCCTTCTTTACAGGTAAAATTCAGTGCTGCCATCTTTACGTACAGTGGTTAGCAACCGGAAGCTAGATCAAGGGAAGCGTGGTTGTTAGAAAATGTGAATTTGGGCTGCTTCCCATCTTATCACAATCTTTGGTGTGATTCCCAATGAATCAAGTAATCAACTCTGAAAATTTGGAAATGAAACATTTTCCGAACAAAAACTGACATCACGTGCGGAGATGTTAAATAACGAAGCGGCAACAGTGGTTGAGTCGTCTGCTTGAATCGGTTGGGTTGGTTGAAATGTGTTGAAAAAAGTGCACGAAAATATCAACATGCTCAATTGATGATTCTTCTTTGTATTTATGAAAGCGCCAATGGTTTGAGCAGTCAACCTTAACATTTTTCTTGATAGACATTGACAATGGATGGAAACGATCAAACGTGCCCAAAATGCAAGACAACCAAATACCGAAATCCTGCCATGATTCTCATGGTAAATGCCTGTGGTCATGCTCTTTGCGAGTCCTGCGTAGAACTTCTCTTCGCCAAAGGTACCCCATTTTACAACTTTATTTACTTTTTTGGAGGGTAGCTCTAGTATCTTTTTCTCAGGCTCTGGGGCTTGTCCGGAATGCAAGTGTGCACTCAGAAGACAAAATTTTAGAATTCAGCTCTTTGAGGATCCTGCTGTTGACAAAGAGGTTGATATCCGCAAGAGAATTCTGAAAGAGTTTAACAAACGCCAGGAGGATTTCTCCACTCTGCGAGAGTACAATGATTACCTGGAAGAGGTGGAGAATATAATTTTCAACCTGGTTTTCGATGTTGACTCTACAAACACCAACAAGATGATTGACAACTACAAGAAGGAAAACAAAGACATCACAATGAAAAACAGAAACAGGCAGAGCCAAGAAGAGATTGAGTTGGAAGAGCTATTGGAAGCTGAAAAAGCCCAGCAGTCGGAAAAGGCCAATTCGTACGTCAATGCCGAGCTGGAAGAAAAGAAGCAGAAACACAAGGCTCGAGAGAAACTTATCGATGAGCTCATGTTCTCGGACGCCGATGCCAAGTCGATCGTGGCCTCTCACGTTCAAGCAACCGCCGCACTGGCTAAGGAACAACCGAAAGCAGCAGCCCAGGCCGGTGGACCAGTTGTCAAATCGAGCAAATTCTCATCAGGAATTCAGATTGGCCTTCGTCAGAACACGAGTTCGTTCCTTCCCATTCCCAAGCAACAAGATTTGCCACTCTTCCATTACTCGGCTCCCGTTTTCGACTACAACGGGCCTTCACCTCCGGCCATCGAGGTGCTCGGCAAGTTGAAGTATTTCGCCAATATCCGAGCGGCCAATGCTACTGAAAGAGCCGGTGGCTACACTGAAGCTTTATCTTGCTGCCGGGCTCTTCAAGAGGCGATGGGGGGATTGTTTTATATCCCGCAATCGGGCCACAAGACAGCCGTAGCCGCTTCAGCCGAAGAAACCGACGACATGGAAACAGCATAAACCTTTCTCCTTTACCTACTTTTTTCAACAAAATTTGTCTGCTGGCCTCTCCTTTGAAGGACAAACATTTACCCTCTTTTGTAATTTATCCAACATAGGCAAAATTGAAATACAACCAAGAAAAGCAAGAAATTTCCAGCAAAAACTCTTCGTACGACTTAATCACGGCATGACCAACAAATCGATCGGGGAATTCTTTTTCTTTTCAAAAGGTCACTATTGTAGGGTCGTATTGGTTTTGATGCCGGAATCCATCCCTCATGACAGAAAACAACAACAACGTACGCCTGAATTTATTTGAAAAGGGGTTGTTTTTGTTTTCCAACAGTTTTAATTGCGTGTGTGGGTTGGATTTTTGTGGCATTTCATTTTTATCCTCTAAACAATCGATTGTCAAATTATTCCAAGTGGATTAAGATTTCCGTCTGGTTGAGAGAGCACAGCATTTTTGATCCATCACTCAACGAGGCCTTTGGAGATTCAAAATTCGTTTTTTTTTTTTTTTTCAAGGCTTGTTTGAAATCCGAGTTGATCCTCATTCCCCTCGGAGCCTTTAGACGCCCAAGAAGGAATCCATCAACGTGGGAAAAAATCCCCTCTCGAAGCCTAAGAAGAAAAAGTACCTTCCTTCCTATTGTTGGAAGCCTTTCTTCAATGTTGTATAGCTTTGATGGACTTTTCGTAGGGCAGTAGAGACACAATAGTCGCTCCCTACCAGAGACTTAAGTTGATCCATTCCTTCTATGTGTGTCACATTTTCGATTGGGGAGGGGGGCCATGAAGCAAGCGGCCTACCTAGCAAAGGAATTCTCTTTTCTCCCTTGGCGTTTGTTTGGGTAGGAAAAAAGAAACAATTGAAAAAAAAGGCTCCTCATTCCGCCACTGGATGCTTCTCCTGCCGGGGATCGGATAACTCACCGTCCTCCATTCCGAACCTATTATTACTCCTGCTGTTGTTTTCTTTTACAAGTTATAAACGACAATGGATAAAGATGTGTCTTTTGTAACTTGAAACTTGCTTTTCTTTTTGGCCGAGATCGTCTTTCATCGCCGTAGAGGTCCGTCTCCTAATCGAGTCGAGTCTTTTCCTTCCATATCCAGCGTGAATGTTTTTAAGTTATCGATTTACTCGCTCGTCGAACTTTCCAAGCGATGAAATCTCGCAACTTAAACTTTGTCGTGTGCATAAACGAGAAAAGAACGCAGGAAAAACCAAAAAGAAACACACATTTTCTATTTTGTTGCCGGTGTTGGTTGGTTCGTTCGTTCACGATAGTCATCCATCCTCAACGTCTTATCAACAACGTTGAGGAGGGACGGACCAACGGCAGGATTTATGAGACCTGTTTAAATAGTCGTTTTCATTTCCCCCCAACTTTCTCTCTCCTGTCACTCGTCGTCCACGGGTGTAAAAATGTTTTTCGCACATGTTTTCCCAAAACTAGATTTTCCTTCGGCTACTTCGACTAGGAAAGAAATCTAATATTCCAGCTCACAGCCTTCGGTCGTTATTGAAGGATCGCTAATTGGTCTAGCCGCCATTAAACTTAACAACACTTCCGTTTGGCTTTGGCGACACATTTGAAAAATCATTTCAACCGGTCCAGTTTGTGACTGGGCCGGCTGCGTGATACAACCATCTTTTCTCTTTTTTTTTTCTTTCTTGTTTCTTTCACGCGGAGATCATTGACCGTCGTTGCCGGCCGTTTGCTGCTAAAGGGGGGAAAAGATCAACCTAACGGACTTGGCTTTGCTCTGCACGTGTGTGTGTGCTTTTCTTCGCTCGATGGCAATCGTCGCCCCTTTTATGGCCATACCCCCCTCCTTTTCTTAATATCAACGACGACTACTAAGACAAGGAGCAAAGTATATCTTCTATCTTCTTCTTTTGCTGCGGCTGTCTCTATAAATACTCGAAGGAGACAATCGTCCACATTGTGTTGTCGTTTTCTTATACTTTAGTCCCGAGTGACTTGCTCAAACACAATTCCATTCGGTTCTATCTTTGCTCTTTCGTTTGTTTTTTGTTTTTTTTCCAAACTCTGGAAAATTAATGAGATTAGTTGACCATATATAGTTGCGTTTTTAGCAGCTTTCGTGAGTTGTTGCATGTGTCCATCCCCAGTCATTTGGGGGCCTGGTGGCAAACTCACCATGGGATCGCCACACTCTGTTGTTCTTATAAATGCAAACCAGAAATCAGGAACCGGTTAAATGTGTACTTGTAGATGTATTTCTTTCTACCCGATAACTAACAGATTTATTCTCTCTTTGTCCTGAATGTTGACGAGATCTTAATCTTTGAGGGGGGAATTAATCATTCACACATGCCGGGCGTTGTGTCCGGGGAAAATATTCAAAAATAATTAGATTGTCGATTAAAAGCTCTGGTCGAACAAAACAAAAAACTGCAATTGTTTTTCATTCGCTACCAGTTTGGTTATTTATTCATGTAGATTTTCACGTCAGAAATCCGGTCAGTCAGTTAACGATGATATCAGTTTTAGCTTTTCTAATAGGAGGAGGTGACTCCGATCTTTGGCATCAATTTTTTTAGTTTTCACTGTTTTGACATTTGAAAAGAAATAGAAAGGAGACTTGGTGAGTGTGGATGGAGACAGATGCAGCCAGCGCACAGGATGTTGTTGTTGTTGTGTGTATCAGAAGAAAAAAAAACCGTTTTCTCATCTTTTACGACTTCTCGGTTCCCCTTTGAATCTTGATTTTTTTTTTGTGCTGCTTCATTCTCACTCACTGCTGTGTGTACTTGCTCTTGTAGAGGGGGGTTGGTTGAAGGGATGCTTTTGAAATCGATTGAAAAGCCGAAAAAAATAAGTTTCGGTTCCCCCCTTTTTCTTCTTCTTCGAAAGCAATTAAGGTCGTGTATGTCTACCACCCGGCGACTCGCAAATACCCTCATCCCTCAACAACAACTCGACTGTAATTTCTGCAGTCGAGTTTGTTGACGGAGAAGAATTTCCCCTTTTTATTCTTCAAACAAGATGAATTGCAACAGGTTCAATTTTATTCGATTAAAATTTTTATTTTTTCTCACTGTTCCAAAATTTTCCATGGTGTTCCAGTTTGAATTATTGACCGGGGCATATGGAATTTTATGGCCGGCCATCGAGAGATAGCCGGTGTCGTAAAATGATGGACACATGTATTTGTATCTTGTAGCAAAAAAACACCACAATCAGAATATGTAGCAGCAGTATAGTCGGCGTTTGTGTTAAAAGCAAACCTCCTTTTTTCCCACGAACAAATGTCTGGAACACAAAAAACAAATGAATGCACCGATCGACTGTAAAACAGGAAAAATTCCAGCATTGAATGTCCATCGAAGATGTTGGTACAGTACATAGCAATGCTGCTGCTGTTGTTATTTTATCATTGCCCAAGACATTTTGTTTATTTCAAGAATTTTGAGAGCAAAATAGCGCAGCGACGAGAGTTTCTTCTTCAATCACTCTATTGTTGACGCGCAGCTATACTCTCTTGATGATGATGATGTGCGATTAAGGGACTTTCTCTCCGGTTTCACTTTATAAGGCCACCTATCTATTATCAATCTCGTTTCTCTTCCACCCTATAGTCAGATCGATGGTCGCCTTTGGGATCGACTATTATTATTATATACCTTGATGCATTCGCGTGTCTTTTATCATCGTAAAGCATCGACATGTTATGCTCATCCGTCCAAACTTCCGTGAACTAATGGAAAACTCCCCTGCTGCTATTCCACTGGTTTTTTTTTGTTCATGTCGTTTTCAGTTTCTTGTTTCAAATTTCCTTCCCGCTGACAGCACAGGTCGTCTAGACGTAAAGAACAAACGAGAAGAAGCTTGCAACACATATAATATACTTGCAACCAGTTATGCAAAGTGTTGTACAAAGTTCAGTAGAGATCCTTCTCTCTCTTTGACAGCCAACCCACAGTTGGGTGGCGTGATGCGAATTTATCCTCTCTTGGTGCATGTTTTCGCAACGGTTGCCAAGCTAAAAACGACCGAACCAGATCCGTATAAATGTTGCTATAAATATCAACGATACTACTTTTTGTGATTTCCTTTTCCGATCGCATTTCGGTTGACATCGAGAAGAGTGCTTCCAGGGAGGTGTAAGTGCAGTGTTGTTTTTCTTTTTAGCTCGACTCGTATATGGTCGTCGCCGTTGCTTTATTGAAACATTTCAGCAGGAGCGCAGACATTGATTTATTTCACTTTTCAAGTCGCCGCCGCCACATTGGAGTAAAGTTGTTTTCCTCTTTTTTTATGAGCCCCCAACGTGACTTCGCTGTACTTGCACTCGACGTATAGGCTACCAAAAAGTATGGTAGTTTTCATCCGTTTTTATTTTATCTGATGACCTTTTTCTCTTTCCGAAGGGTTCAAGTGCGTCCCCCCTTTCAGTGCGCACACGGCCTAGTTCCACATTTTATTACATTTATACAATCTCGAATGGAAAATGCGTGGAATAAAAAAGAGCAACCGAAAGAATAAAGAGTCGTCTATATGAAATTGTTTTATTCTTCCGGGTAGTTTATATACCTTGCCAGAGAAAAGGAGCAAGGCCTCTAGCTTTATGTTTTCCTTTTGGTTGAATTTGACAGACTGTTTTCTAGAGGCGTACGTGCAGTTGAATTATTTTTCCTTTGGTGGAATCGATTTCAAATCGCCGCTTTTATACGTTTGCGTGCCATTTAAGAAACGATAACCTATCATTTATTTTATTTTTCTGTGCTTATCTCCCGAAAAAAAAAAATAACAATAATTGAATAGTTTTTGGTCGCTTTTGGTTTTTTCTTGGGTGGAGTCTGCATTTGGTTTACATTATGGGTTTCTTCTCTCAAGGGGATTGTACAATGCCTTCCAACTGGTAATAATAACGTGTGTGCAGTTAGTTGTACCGAGAGTCTGACCGGTCAAACCGGTTCTCCTGTTCATTTCCCAAATTTCCTTTTTTTTTTCTTCTTCTCATTTCTTTCTGGGTCGGTTAACTGGCGCCGCCTAGATGGAATTGTGTTCGCCTTGCTTCGTTCACTCGGGAGTCCCGAAAAAAAAAAGTCATTTTTTAAAATAAAACATTCGTTTGTGTCGAGATTTCTGGTTGAGAGAAACGAAACAAGAGACTCTGTGCCGTTGTAGACATAGGCCAGCGACTTGTAGGCGGCGAAATTTCATGTCGGAAAGATTTCACCGTCTTTTTGATTCTTGTTTAAAGGAGAGAGAGAGTTTGGACACTGAGCGTGAAAGTTCCAGTCATCTTTGGCGTATTATTTAGACGACGCAGAAAGGAAAAGAGATAAAACAGCAGAGTCTAATCGAGCGTTCAGCATCTGCTGCTACCTTCGATTAGAATAAATAATTGAAATCAAAGATGGCGGCGGCTTCCCTATTTGATTACGTAAGCTGCTTGTATTCTTCTACTCCATTTGGCATGCGACCATCTGCCTCTCGGCCTTTTTATAATTTCACTCTATTCTTGTCTGACTCGTTTCTTCTTCGTTCGTTCGTTCAATCCGACCCGAGAGTCTTCCGTACGTAGTTGTTGTTGTTGTTGTACAACCGTTTTTTGTTCTCTTTCTTGCCGTCGTGCTGGCGCCCATTGTCTGCTGCGTGATTCGGTCGCTCCGGCTGCATCACATTTGCATTCGCTCTTCTTCTTCTGCTCGGCCATTTCTCATCCAGCAGTGAAAGAACGAGCGTTCTTATATGTACTATATGTTTGGCGTCGTTTGTGATCTGAAAGTTCATGCACGGGTCTGCGGGAATGATGACCATTTTCACGGTCAATGGGTCGGGTAGGAACGCAACTTGTTTGAATTTTTTACTCGGAACAACTACAGTTATGGATGACTCAACGACCTTCTTCTTCTTTTGCGTGTTTCTTAATGAACGAGCCTCCTAATTATGTCGTGTGTATTTTAGTTTTGAAAAATCACATCACGTCGTCTGCTGGTGACCAGTTTTTTTTTTCTTTTTTCACGACTCATCAATTCACGCAAAAGGCGCAAGTCACTCTAAATCAATTTGATCAAAACCTGGCCCTGGCAGAGATCCGGGTTCATTTTTTTAGTTTTTGGTAAATGATTAAAGAGTTTTAAAAAATGATAATTGCGCGTTTGATTGGGTTATAGAGCCAGGCCATGGGGTCGCTGACTCGTGGAATGAGATAAAGATGATGATCTTTCCCTAAATAATTAGTATGGCCAATTTCTAACGTAATTTGCCCTAGACGGTGGCTTTGTAAATTGAAGTTGGTCCAAAATAGGGGAGATGGTGGCTAATAAATTTAGTTTTTAGAACCTCCTCTTTTTTCTCGTTATCGGCGCAATGACGTCACTGATGGATTTGTTCATCCGACGACATGGTGGTGGTTGTTGGCACAGCCGCCACAACTACCATCTCTCTGTTGATTTCCTCCTTCAACTCGCAACGCCCCACAAGCGACAGCAGTCAGGAAGGCCGTTCGTGAGTCAGCGCACGATCCGATTTTGGTTGCCTTTTTTCCCGATGCTTGGCCAGGTGAGCCGCGCTGTGGATGGCGCCAAAAGGCAACACAGCAGCGACAACTGATTAACCAAACTCGAGTCGACTTTTGCCTAATGGCATTTAAAAAACTGCATCATGTCAAACTTCTTTTTATTATTATTATTTAAATTTCAAAATGTGCATCATCAGAAAAATTATTTTTTGAAAAATAAAAACGGACGTTCCATTTTGTTTTTTTCTCAGCGGCTTCCTCCTGACCTCCTCCTTTGGGGCTCTTATTTCTTGCCACACATTCGAATTGTACTTATACAACTAAAAATCTTAAAAAGAAAAGAAGGGGGAGTCTTATTTTGAAAAAAGAATTGAAAAGAAGACGAAGAAAAGAGAGCGGCAGAGATCGGAAAGGAGAACACTGTCCGTCAAGCAGCCCAAGATCGCAATGGCTACGTTTGCTCGACCACGCGGTGGCTGGCGAACCGCCATTTTCATCATTCGTCTCTTGTCCACTGTCCAACTTAAACTCGGCTAAATAATTCGACATTCTAGTATCGACTAATTTGTCTGAAATTCAACTGTGATCCCTCAGGCTTTTGAAAAAAAAATTTACTTTCCAGAATTTTCTTTGTTTATTTTTTAATGATTTAATGATTTTCCATTTCGTTTGAAAACAAGATGGTCGTTGGCCGAAAGAGAGATGTGATTTTGGCTTGATCCGTCGTTTTATACTGAACTCTCTCTAAAGAGGTCTCCCTTCCTACCTTTCGGAAAGGTGTAGGGCAAGAGTAGGATCCGCCCCCTTTTGTTTTCAGGCAAAGAAGTAAAGGCAGCAGCCTCCTCTTCCGTCTCATTTCAGGTCGAGTCGCACAAGCGTCGAGTTGTGTCCCGCTCAAAGGTCCTCCTTTCTTTTCCCAAAAGTGCCTCGTTTCCATTTTTATTTTCAACTTCTACTAGCTGAAACATTCTTGGTAAATCTTTTTTATTTCATCGAGTGTATCGGAAGACCCCATTTTTAGAGAAGAGGATTATTAATTCAATCGAGTCGTGCTGACCGCGTTTCGGTGAACAATTTTTGAATTTTCATTTTTTCCATTGTCAGGTAAAATCATCACGTTTTTCTGTCTTGCCGGTTAGAATTTAGATCAGCCTGGGAAAAGTGTTGCACAATTAGTAAATAGGCATTTGTTAGTGATATGTGTGTGTGCTACGTCTTCCTCGTGGACGATCGCCCCCAACAACGGTCTCTTTTATTATTATTTTTTACCTTTTTCTATCCATTGATGTGCGTGTCACCGAAGCGATTGGAACGCACGGTCGGTAGCGCGTGCTGTGTGAGTTGTGCACGACATAGCTCGAAAAAAGGCAAAAATCGTGTCGTGGTCGTCATGGCGCTGCTTTTTTCTTTGGTTATCTAGCTGTATGAGTGTTAGAAGACGTCATAAAGCTAGGTTACCAAAGTTAAGAACTGCCCCTCTTCATCGGCTATTTTCTCGTTTCATATTTGTGTGTATCGTAATCAGTTTTTCTTGGAAGATTGCAAGATAAATTGACCTCGTGTTGGTTTCTCAATACCTGTTTGTGTGTTGTAAGTTTTGGTAGAGGTTTTTTCGCCAGAACCGAAATGGTAATTTGATGAGTGTTGGTTGGGTTCCCTTTTGGCTGGCGCCACCGGGATTTTTTTGACGTTTTTCTTGATTTATAATTTTTTCTTGTTTATTTGTTTTCTCTACGACTTGTCAGTTGCTCCTGCCATCCGTAATCGTCACCACAGCCGTGTAAAACACTAAGCGGATGCGATCTACAGCCGCTTGTTTTTCATCTCAACTATTGTCAAGGTGAATTGGACAAGACACAATCGAACCGAGTTGTCAGATCACGTTGTTTTTTCTCGGAATGAGTTGGGCGGCTACTTTGGGAAGTTGTGGCGCTGTCTATTGGTTTAAAACCATCTACACAACAAGCCAAATAAGAAAAGGAAAACCGGTGAATTCGACCTCGGACGTTCAACCTTCGTTTATGGAAAAAAAGAACAAGTGGCCCAAAACTCTTTTGGTATTTTGGGTGACTTTTTTTTTAAAACACAGTTCTATTTGAGTCATTGCCGAATACCCGATTTATATGTAAAAAAATAACATGTGCTAGTTGGTTGCCCACGCACGCGGCCACGTCATGGCACTTTCTACTTAAAAGGGCGGCCCCTGACCGACCCGTGAGGGCATCGGGAAGAACCACTGAACGTGTGCAGAGTTTTATTATATAAAACGTCGTGACTGGCGTTTTTATACATGTGTGTGTGTGTGCGCAATCTACTTAGGGAATTTGTCTTTTTGTTTTATCTGACGAAATTTGTGTGTGAGATTGTGTCTCAACCGGATATATGGAGAATTTTTTGTTTTCTTCCTCAGTCATTGGAAATTATTGGTCAATTTGCTTAGGGTTTCCATTTTTTAAGGAAATTTTGACACGTCACGACTTTCCCTCCTAGACTTGTCTTAATGTAGGGAAAAGATAAATGTCATTCGACACTGTTGGTTGAGTGTGTCTCCCCCATCCTAAAAAAGAGAAAAATTTGGTTTTTTGACTTTTTTGAATGGGAGACGCGCTACCGGACATTTGATTGGACTCTAGAGATAACAATAAAAATTGAAAAGAAACTCGGAGAGAAGTAAAATCCTAACAACTAGGGACTAACCCCCCAACCCTAGAAAAAGTGATTATATTTCTTCTTCTTCTTCTCCTCCCTTTTTACATTCCTAGAAGAACCTTCAGGTCACATTTTGAATGGTCCCTGTTGTTATTTCTACCTGACTTCACCTGTGGGATCAGCGTCCTTCAGACCCAACAGACTCTCTTGTCTGACGGTGTCTACGACAACTCGGCCGCTACAGCCCCCTCGACTCCTGGTAAGGGGGAGGATTTGTGTTACCTTTGTGGCTTTTCTATTCCCTTTTTTTATTTCGGCGAGAAATGCCAGCAAAGTGAAAGTCTCGGTATTTTTCTTATTTCCTCTTTAATTCATTCAAACTTAATGTTGCCGAGCATCTTTTTTTTACCTTTAATAGGCTTTTTTCTATCAGATTAGAATGGAATAAAAACGAGTCATTTGAAGAAGAAGAAACTCTTCTTCTGATTACAAACAGCTTAAAGTTTTGCTTATTATAGCCACTTAACACACGATGATGTCACTGATGTATTCCCGAAATTTGAAACTGGCCGTCTGCCGACTTTCTAGACGTGCACATCTTGTGTTCACATTTTATTTTGAAAGCGGCAAACAACCTGGAGGAAAAGAGTATTTGTGCTTGTCATTGGGATTAGTTTAACCTGGATAAGTACGAACACGAGAGTAGAAAACAACGTGAGGGATCAAATGTATTTTGTCTTTTTCAATATTTATTCACATACACGTACATGAAAGAAATGCATCCATCATCTTTTTTTCTCTCGTTTTTTCGGGCCTGTTCGACAGTCTCAAAAGTTTTATTGGTTTGTGAGACGCGGAAGGGATTTGCCGAAAAAGTAACAAGAGTAGAGAAACAAAAAAGAAATTTTTGTGTCGTGTAGTATACCGGTACATACAAGTTGTTGCTTAAGGTGTCGTAATAATCTGAGAAAACAAGAACTCTGTGTGGGTGTTGGGTAAGAGAAAAAAAAAGGAGAGGCTTGGCCCTGAAGGAGAGAATTGTTGTTTAAGATCTGTATAAGGTCACGCGGTTTTATTTCGTTTTTTCCTCCCCTCTCGTCTAAAGTCGAGAGATGATTGCATGGTGTGTGGCAGGACAAATAATAAAAGAAAAGCAGGCAAAAGAATTGTGTGGACGCGACAAGGGATCGTCAGAATTCTTTTATCATTTTCTTCCAAGAAGAAAGAGACTTGGGGGTATTACATCACCGGCAAGCCACGACACATCAATAACAGATTCAACACTATACCCAAAAAGTGGCTTTTGGTTAGTGGAACACACCGGAGAAAGAGAGAGAGAGAAAGAACGTTTGAAAATAGCGCCGAGATTGAGGTCATCAAATGTTGTTGGAAGAAAGAGAAAGACAATTCGAGTGAAAAGAAAGGTAGAGCGCAGAGATAATATTATTAGGTTAACAATGGAAAACCCAAGTCACATCCAAACGTCGTCGTCAAAAGATCGCATATAAAAAAGGTAACAACATTTACTACTACTCGCTAGTACAACAATCCGACATTTCTAAATGGTTTATATCTGTCTGTATATATATAAGAGATTATTTAATAATTGCACTTGTGTGATGGCTCAGAGCCAAACAGCAGCAGCAGCAGCATCCCGATGTCTGGGACGAAAATATAACCTTGCGACCTCGTGACAGCAGGCGAACGAGGGGGCTGTCACAACAACCAGGAGATTGCGTCGCTCGTCTAATAGCGGGTAGCTCAGCAGTTAGTTAGTTTGTTAGTTAGTTCGAATATAACACGAGATGGTAAACAACAACCGGCCCCCTTTTTTATTTTTTAAGCTTCTTCTATTGTTGTTCTTTTGTCTTTTCCCTGTGACCCCCAGACGCGCCCAATATAATACTAAGGTGCACTATACAACTCCTCCCCCCTTAGGACAAACCCTACCATTAACCACCACCACCACCCCACCCCCCTTTGTATCAAGATGATGAAGAACCAGTCGTGGTGTGTGTGTGTAATCAGAGATGAGAGGAAGAAGCTCTTGGAAATAATAATAAAAACGAGTTTTCAGTGTTGCGATAAACCGAAAAATAAAGAAATGAAATCATCCAGAAGATTGGGAAAGAAGAAAGAAAAGTTGAGAAGGAGGAGCTTATGAGATATTCCTGTTGAACTGAGGGGGATGTTGTTGTTAAGTCACCGTTTCTCGCTCGTAAATCTCCCTCGTCTGAATACGTTGAGAGTTGGTGAGTGGAGGTGAACCGTTATCACCACCGCCAATTCGATTGTACCTTCCAAACCGGCGCATGGGTAGTGCGATGAGATAGAGGAGGACACAAGCCCAAGACGACCCCATTTTAATCCAAACTGTCGGCCAATTTTGATTGAAACTCGACAGCGTTGCCTGTTCCGGCCTTTATTTAAAAAAGAAACAAATCAAAAATGACTTGGACGAAACTTTGTGCTGTATAACTAAAGAGAAATACCTGATCCATGCGGTGAGCGTCATCATGATGTACATGGAAGCCAAACAAAAGACGACGTGAAAGAGGCTGTAATTGTAAACTGTTCCATCGCGTTCGTTGCGAAGGACCCGTTGTCCGCCGCCTCCTCCTGGGCCGTCATCCCTCCCACCATTTACTGTTGAATCACCTGTGTGTTTGCATATGGCGCGATCAAAATGTGTCCAATTTTGTTTTTAAACATGCAAATGTACTACCGCGAGTGCCGCAACAGGATGGAAGGCAAGACGAGGATTTCTTTGTACGTTCATCAGCGTTTAGTTCAGAGTCGCGTCGATGACCGGTGACGCCGAGAGCCACTGCGCTGTCAGCTGACGTGCCTAAGCTGAGAATCGAAATAAACAAGATGAAAAGAAAAAAAAAACGACGCCCAGTGGTGAGTAGACAGATTTATCAGCGAAAAAAGAAATGTGTTCTTTAAAACGAGCGGGATATGTGATAGATGGAAGGTCAGGTTTTAGTGCAACACGCCTAATGTAGTCAAATGGAAGAAAAAGGAGTGCTGCAGCTGCTCCATACCTGGAATAAACCACGGAGAAAAACATGATGGCCACACCCACGTAAGGCAAAATGAACTCGTTGTAGTCGAACGCTGCACCGACCGGTCCGCAATAAAATTGTTGATCCGATATACCCCCATTTTCGGGTATTTCCTGTGAAGCAACCAGAAGAAAAGGAGAGATAAGGTACACACCATATTCTTTATATATACATGTCGGGATAGCGTGCAGTTTTATTGTAATGATGATGATGACGTGTTTACCATCAACCCCTTGGATTTCGGCTGAACCGACGACTCAGGAGATGGAGTCGGCTCTCTTGGAATACTCGACACGGCCGTCCACGTCAAGTAAGTTATATAAACTGATATGATACCCGACTGTAGTAAGGCAGAATGTGTTTCTCCTATTGTCACAATTGGCCATTAAAAACATCATTAAGATAAATTGAAATAAATATTTCTCTCTTACTTGGTCCACAGCAAATGAGGACGGATATGACAGACAGGAAAAGAGACAATCCGGCGTTGATGCCAATAAAAATCTTGTTAGTCGTGCACCCATCCCAAGTCGTGAAAAACTTGAAAAGCGCCATGGTGCCGACGATGGTGATGGCGAAACACAATAAGGTACACATGGAAGACACTGTCCGTTGCAAGAAAGAAACAACACAAATGATTAATTACCTAAATTTTTCCGCCGGAAAAAAGGATGATTGATTGGTTATAACAATTTGGATATTTTTACCTCCGTACCAACACACAGCACTGCCGCCTTCGGCTACCCTGTGATTGATTTTGTTACCAAGGCTCCGCGCGAAGAAGACAAGGAGCCACAATTGGATGAGGACGAAGGCGACGGCTCCTACGAGGGCTATGTACATCCAAACTGGGAAACGCGCCAAAATTCAAAGTTTGTTTTACAATTCAAAGTGACGGAGTGAATCCCGACACAAATTCTGATTTACTAGCATCACTGGAATAGTAAATGGTTACCTATTTGGAAATGAGTTATTCTTTCTTCTGGTAGACAGAACACTCCAACTCCGATGCCAATCAAAATGAGAAACTTCCACAACCAAGCTCCGTTGTGGAATCCAGCCCTGAAGCCTCGACTCTTCTTCAGACCGATGGTGAACAGAGACATGAGGAAAAAGAATCCAGACAAGGCAAAAGCAGTTCGATAAACGGCCATGTATCCAACTAAAAGCTTGCAGTTGTCACCAATCTTGAGCAGTTCACAGGTAGCTTCAAAATGAGGTATCTGTGCATCATCGATTAAAATTGAATATCAAATTTTATGAACAAAAAGCACAACCTTAAGAATAGAGAGAATAATAGATTTACATTTTCTTCCAATATTTTTTCTATGTGTGGGGTGAGGCTGACACACATGAATCCTGTCCCCAAAAGCAGCATCAGCGTGTACATTAATCTAGTTGTGGTAGACTCAAATGCAGTGGGGCAGCACCTGCAGCAAAATCTGCACCCAAGTCTCCCAAAGCAGCATCCAAGCTGTGAATTCAAAAGATTACTCGTGTCTGTCGGGGGGAAAAAGTGAAACCAGTTTGATTACCTGTGAACTGCAGCACCCTTGTTTAGCCATGATGTGATTCTGTTTTTTCGACTAGGCGGGGAGTGTTTCCCAATCCAACTCTATCGAAAGCCAGCAATCTCCCAGGGCCTGCCGGCTGAGAATGATGGAAGAAGAATGATGATGATAATATGTGATGTTTGTTGTTGTGCGTGGGTGGACGAGCAAATCCGGGTGCGGCTTGTTAATTAGTGTCTTCAAGACATTTGAACTCGGGATAACACACTCGGAGAAAAAAAACGCGAGGGCTGGTTTAATTGATTCCCCACATACTAGACTCGTCGTCGTCTCTCACACAGGACAGGGACAAAACTGCCTACAGCTGTTGCAACTGTCGCCTCTTTAGCTACTGAAAAAAGACGTGGAATTAGACGAAAAACTAAAACTTTTGAAAGCTTTTTGGAAAAACAAAAGCAAAAACGTAGAATAACGAGAAAGGAGCATATACATTACAGTAAAGAGGCTATCGATGTAAACAACCACAACCTTCGAAAACCCAACCACGCAGACGACGCCTTTAAAAAGAAAAATTGTTGCTCTCCTACTGCCCTCGGCCCTAATAATGTCGAATGCCAAGCAAACGCCCGCCTGCATGGCGAGAGCAGCACGCGCAACGTCAAACCAAATTAGCAGCGCGGTTTTCTCAAGTCTCAACCAGTCGCCCAGCAACGACGACCAGAGCCGGGACGCAGCTCCTTTTAATCAATTGGTTTATAGACCCGATTATACTATACTAGTACTACCATCGAGTGATTATTTGTGTGTCACAGCTTGGGTGAATGTATTATAGTAGGCTACTCGAAGCACTTGATTTCGAAAGTCTTTTCGAGACGTTCTAAATTATTCCGTCTTATAATAGTCGTTTGCATTTTCTTGTTTGTGTAAGAATGGTGCCAAGATTTGCTCTTGGCTTTTTTTTAAGTAGTTGTAATATATATCTGTTTAAGAGCAGTCATTTTTTAGTAGCCGCACGAAATCCTGCTGGCGAGAGCGTTCAATTGCGTGTCGCTTCATAAATTATTCGACGTTGGCCGTGCGTTGAATGACTTATTGTTTGATAGGCGATAGTTTTCATTTGGGTTATCACGTCGGTTCCATGCGAATTTTGAATTCATTTTTTTGGCTTTCATTATTGTAAGTGGGATAAACAACTGAAAATATGAAAATGACTCAATTTCCTGCTGCAACGCAATAAAGTCTAACTCAGTCATTGTGAAAAATCCCAAGGATGATGGAACCCCAAGTTCCGGTTGGGAAAAGTGGCGACGCCTTTGTCACAGTTTTTCAGTATTAAACTGCAAAATATAAATTGTCATGAATAGTTCATACAAGAAAATTTTATATTGTATGCATAAATGTGTCTTTGATTTCGAACGTCAAATTTGTTTTCCATTTTGCCTCACTTTTTATTTAGCGGGGAATTCATCAAGAGATTCAACCTCTACTGCTAGATGGCGTATGACACCTGTCCACGAAACGACCTTGGCTAATTCGTCTGCTAGAAAATAACTCTTCGTCCTCCAGCCTTCCAGCTGCCCTGTGGTTTCACTTTCAATGGAGTTTGAAGCGAAGAGAGGGACAAGAAAGTTGGCAGAATATTGCTCAGTGAATCGGTAGAGAAGGAAAAAGGGACAATTCGGCTCAGTGTAATTGAGATCAATGAGGTTGATCGATTGTCATTGTCATTCTAGACGTTCTTTACCAGGTGAGTGGATTTATGCATGAAGAAAAGCAAAACATTGGGCGCCAAAAATTGTCTGTTCATACCGCGTGTTTCCATGGCCATTTCCTACATACTCCATATAGACCACAAATTAAATGTCCTAATGAGTTTTTACCTATTTACTCTGCCCAACTAGTCTATCGGTCGTTGACTAGGCCAGGGATTAGGTGCACTGGTTTTGGTGCCTTATCTTTATCGACTCCCCTCTGTCTAAAAATCTTCGTCCGATATCTCTATTTCATTTAGGAAGTCTGGCTTGTCAATCTGATTTTGTTTCATCTCTTCATGCATTGAATTTACGTCGAGCCAGACGTCTGTAGTAGTTGAGAATTTTGACGATTCTACTCTGTAATTTTGTGGTGACAGCATCTTTTTTTCTGCACAACTTCCTCCTTGTGTGTTGTGTTATTATTTGCTGACCTTGGGACGTTCTCGACACCAGCTGTTAATAGAAGAAAAAAACCAGTCTTGTTTGCTGAATCGCAGCCATAGGTGTTGGTGTCTTTTTCTTACTTTCACAGTTTTTTATTGATTTATTCCTCCCATCTTAAACTGAAAAAGGTGCTCGAAAACGAGTTTTTTAAACATGTCCTTGATGGGTCCCAAAAGTCATCTTCGTTGAGCAATCTTCTCTTCATTCGGAAGATTTAATTTGCTCAAACTTTATCGCAAGGTCACAGGGAAGTCTGCCATTTTCAAGGGAGGAACACTTTCTTTGGGGTATTTCTTTTGTTACGTGTACCGCGTGATTCCGGTCGGGAGTTAGAAGAATTTTGTCATTTAAGTGCGGCGTTTATAAAAATGTGTAATTTGTCCTTGAAATTACGACGACGATTTCCGCAAGTTGATATTTCGCGTTGTTTGATTTCTCATTTGCTGTCGAGTTCCCCACATTATAGGTTCAGTTCAGTCACGATCCGGTACGACATCCGACTTCCTTAAATCTTTACCGGTAGTTTTGATATCAATTCACGATATTGCAGCACGTTTTTCCCTGTGAAACGTGACGTCAGCTACTCCACGTTTTTAATCGGGGGTCACACAACTTCGAACTCATGTACAAATTCGTAGCTTTCCCCATAGGATTCTCATGCAAACCCAATGCAAATTATTTTCGTTGTAATCGTTTGGGAATAATGAAAAATTGTGTGCTTCGAACTCAAAGGTATGAGAGGGAGGAGCTTGTGGTTTGGACGATACATTCTTTTCTCGTCTAGTGCGTGTTGTTTACCCGGTTTTTTACGCGGTTCATGCTAAAGCCGACTTACCTATCCACCTGTTGTTTTTTGGATCTCAGTGAGGTTGCGACTTTGCCACCGAAATCAGCTCTCCCCTAAAATTGTTTGCAATCTCATAAGAGTTCAAAGGTGTGAAATGTTTATTTTCGCTTCTTCTATGGAGCGACCAGGGTGAGATGCCTAAACGTCATGAATTCATTTCGATTTTATTTATTTCCTTTTTTGACAGTTGCCAAGTGAAGATGACGTCTGAAATTTGCGACGTCGACGACTCCGTCAAGGAGATGTCGTCTTCTTCAACTACAGACAGTCAAATGCCACTCATGGAAGATCACAGATCCGAATCCGCCACGACATCCACTCAAATTCACGATTTGACTGATGAGCACGATGGAGGTGACTATCATTTTCTAACATTTACTCGAAACGTAGTAGCTTAGTTTTTTTAATTCGATCGAGTTCTTTTACTTTCAAAATCGCGCGCTTTCTTATCTCCTTAATTGTAAGGACTCAGGTTTACAGATCGAAATTGAAACCTGAACCTGAGCTTTGATGGACGCACAATTTTGGACTGTCTGTGCACTTCGAGAGTGACATCAGACATTTTTTGTTATAATTATCTGATTTTGATTCCCATATTGGGATCCATTTATGCCAAGGCGAACGACCCTCGATCTTCTTCTGTCCTCGATCCTATTATTTGAAATGATTGAATCTAGACTAGGCTACTTTTATGGTTCACCGAATTTCTTAAAGATGTCGTTTAAATTCAAGACTTTTACCAACGGCAAATAGTAATATGATTTTTTCAACTTCTCGAAATCATCATACGGTCAGTGAAAGTGTTACGCTTGAACAAAACTCGTTTGTTCTAGACATCAAAAATGCTCTATTGTGAAATATGCAGAGCCAAAAAAAGCAGTGAAATTCAAATTGGGCCATTCAATTTGTCTCCATGATAAGATTTATAAATTTAAATTAAACCGATTTAAACTAGCTTATTAATTTACATCCATGGGATGCAAATTAATGTCCTTGCAGATTTTTACTTACTTTACATGAAAACACGTATTTTTCGGAATGAAACGCTACATTTCCTTTAAAGAGGAGATGGGTGTGGTTCCAAAAATAATTGCCGGTGGCATTCTGTGGATTGTTTTCTTGTTTGGTGACTAGTATCATTATTTTTAATTTATTTTATTTTATTTTTAATTTACTCTCCCTGTCCCTCGTTAATTCCAAGTCAAGTATAAATTAAAATATCTGTAAATGCATTCTTTATCTTTAAGCTACCGCGAATGTAGCTGAGTCAACGTGTACCGAATCGTGTGTACATTTTCTTTCACCCTCGCTTTGTTTTCGGTTTTTGTTTGCGTGAGATGGGGTTAAGAAAAAAGTGTAGTACGTATATATTTCAAATTGAGTTGGGAGCGCATTGTCGCTCAGGGGTGATTGATGGATATTACTAGTTGGAACGCAAATAAATACCATTTGAAAAGTCATGTTTTGTGATAGTGCAAAAAAACCTGATTTTTGAAACGTTTATTCAATGTTTGATAGTCCCCCAAAGATTTATATTAAATTTTCCAATTTTTAAAAAGAGAAAAGAGAATGTGAAAGGGAAGAATTGTGGAACATATCTTTGAATGCGGGGAAATTTTTGTTTATTTAGCAGTTGATTCGTGATCCTCCAAACGAAATGCGCCATTTTTTGCTTGTGAATTAGAATCATAAACAATTACAATACCCAATTTGCTTTTTATCTGGAAATTGAGATGTGCGTAAGGTCGGGATGGGTGACTCTATTTCGTTCATTCCGGATCCTTAAATGGGATGGCTCATTGTAGTCCGGTCCCTTGTCGCCCAACATCCAAAGTCTTGACAAGAAAGGAAAGTAAAACAAAAGCTAACATCTTCGTCATTAAACTGATAAGATTCACTAATAAATAGAAATTCGAGCGGTGTTATTCTGAGATCATCGACGAGGCATCTCATCTATCGGAGAGTCGTAGGGGGGTGTTTCAATGGGGTTGTTGGCGCAGCTTTGCTTTCTGTTGTCTTCCTGTTTCGATAGCGACCAGTGACTAAAACTCGCCACAAAGTTCATAATTAGTTCAGTTGAAAAACAGTCTCTGGTGCTTCTTTTTCTCTGTGGTCACTCGTTCTTGTTCTTTCCATCTTTCACTTGTCGCAATTTGAGAGAAGAAAAAAAATTTGTTCCGTTACAATTCCCTAGTCCATCGCGGTAAGCCCCTTTTGACATTTGTGCCATCTCCTATTTTTCTTTCTATTCCTGACCTGGGTCAGTTTTGATTTTCCATCAGCCTTTTACTTTTACTTCCCAGTAAATAAAATGAGGACGGCCAATTCCGGCCTTGAAATACTTAGCGCTTAGCAAAGCATAAAAACCCAGTGGTTTCCAATGTTGTTTCAGGTTGTTTGGTTGGGTCCATTCTAGTTATTGTTGTCGTTTCACTGAAATAAATAAGTTCAATTGACTTTCACATTTCAAGTTCGCGGTCGGATGTGGTGCTTCATGATCGATTGGGTTTTTATGCAACAATATGTTGAATACTGACGGATTCAGAGAGATGCGTTTGTGCATTTCGTTACCATCAAGTGAAACATCCTGGTTTAGTTGCTTTAAACGTTGCGTCCTTGAAGTGAATGATTACACTTGGCCGTTGGCTTTTCATCTCGTATAACTAACGAAGTTTTTTTTATCTTTGGGAATCCCGAATTTTTTTTTAAGCCTACGGCCGCACCTGTATTCATTTAAAAATATCCGGTGTCAAACTTTCGTTTGTTACACAACGTTTACGGATGCACACTCAGCATTTATTAGAATGCGTATTTCTACGTGAAGGTTGTTGTTGGGGTTTTCCCCCCTTGAGACTGCACATCCCATGTTAGAATTATCGTTGTTTTTTAATAGCTCTGCCATTTTGCCTGTGTTTTTTTGGTTGTCGAAATCTTTAGTCGTCCTTGACATCACATTTAGTGATGTCAATGTTAATGTGAATTCAACCTAAACGTGAAATGACTCATTATTTTCTTGCATTTCACTTTTTAGGAAATCCATTTATTGATTTACTTCTTGCAAGAAGCTGCAAGGGGTGTGTTCTTGTTGTTATCAAATATCGATATCTTTTTGGCGATTTCTCGAAATTCGAGGAGGATTTTTGGAAGACATTGACCCGTCCTATTGATCGAATCGTTTTAATCTAGTTGGTCGAATTCACTGATTATAACGGTGGAAAAAACCTTGAACTTAAATTTAAATGAGGGAAAACAAGCGAATTGATGTAAGATTGGGAACTGGTTTGCTAACGGTGTAATTTTAGAAAGCATAATGATGCAGATATCTAGTTTTTGTTGGATTTTTCTTTTCTAAAAAGATGAGTTTCTTTTCATTTAGCTTGAAGCTCTGTTATGCCCATTGAAACTCGTTTAGAAAACAGGCCGCCGAAATTCACGTAAAAGGAGACGAGGCCGTGACGGGAATTGGATCACTGGTATGTAGTATCGCCTGTCACTCTCTCCCTCTCGAATCTCGTGCGGTCGTATTAAACTGTTTTGAAAGAAACCAAAGACAGAAAAATTTCAAAAGAAAAAATAAAGGATTAAGGAGATTTTTTTTTTTTTTTTTAGTTTAGTTTTAGTTGGGAGTTCGAGTGAACTTTGGAACGCGAGTATCCGCTAGATTTGATTGGGATCCGGGTCTGTAAGAATTTGTAACCCAGTCGCTCTTGAAGCGATCAGTGCTAAAGTACTGGCGCTTAGCCCCTAGGACTTGGGCGGTTGTCACCAGAGGCGCAGTCGTGACTCAGAGACCGGAGACGAGACAAATTATTGGATGAAACTGATTTTTGTTCATAAGAGTCTCTTCTTTATTTCTTTTTCGTCATCTTTGGCTCATCAGGTCGACGGAGGATGGGACGAAGCTGGCCGCGCTGTTGCGCCATTTCGGGATTGGTGACCGCCGTCGTTTGCGCCATTCTGGCCCTCACGTTTCCCTTACTCTACCACGCCATCCTCAATTATGTGAGTATTCTAGTCCTATCCAGTTTTTCATTTCTATTTTTGCTTATTGAATTTCTTTTATTTATTTATTTATTTTTTTGCTCAGGAATTGTCACTACAAAAGGGGACGTTCACATACAAAATGTGGGAAGAACCTCCAATCGATATGTACATCAAATTGTATTTCTTCAATATAACCAACAGTGAAGAGATTCTCCAAAACAATCAGGCGAAACCTGTTCTTCAACAGTGTGGACCTTACACATTCAAGTAAAACATTTTTCTCGCTCCCTCGAGATATCCGCTTCCATAAATATGTTTGAGAGCGCCAGTAGATAACGTCTGTGGTTGGTTCTGATTACACATGTAGAGAATCGCACCATCGAGTCAACATCCAACCTCATGACAACTACACGATGACTTATCAGCAACGTCGAGTCTGGCATTTCGTCGAAGAACTCAGCAACGGAACTCTTGCCGATAATATTACGACTCTCAACGTTCCATTAGTGGTAATTAAATGAACTGTCTTTTTAGCACTTTGAAGAGATTGGGGTTTTGTCTAATTCTCATTAATTTTATCCTTTTAATCCAGGGAGCCACTTATACTCTCCGTTTTCAGCCGCTCTGGTATAAAGTTGGATTCAACCGAATTGTCAGATTGCTCGGTAGCCAGCTCTTTGTGACAAAGAATGCTTCTGAATTGATTTTTGAAGGATACGCTGATCCCCTTCTCGAACTTGGCAAACGTTTACCGCCCGGCACTTTCCCTCCTTTCGATAAATTCGGTTGGTTTTACCAGGTATGAAGCTGTTTGCCTTATTATTTGATTTTGTACTGACAGTATTTTCCCTCTGGTAGCGCAACAATTCCGAATCGTTCGACGGAGTGTTCAATGTTTTTACCGGAGCAGATCACATTAGCAAAGTGGGCGAGATGGATTTGTGGAACTACTCATCACATACCAAGTATACTTCATAAATCCTTATTGGGAATTTTTTCTAAGTTTCTAACATTTCTTTTGTCTGCAAAGCTTTTATGAATCTTATTGTGGAATGGTCAATGGATCTTTTGGTGAGGCTTGGGCTCCTCGTCGTAATAAAACAAGCATCTCCATGTACGTCACCGACATCTGCAGGTTTGTGTTTCATTTACTCAGTAGACTGCGGTTTGTGGTTTGAAGTTAATAACATCATTTCCTGTTCAGATCCGTGACATTAGACTACGAAAAGGAAGTCATTGATGCAGGCGTGCCCGCGTATCGCTATACTGCCACAGAGAAAGTCTTTGCCAATGCCACGGTCCATCCGGATAATTGGTGTTTCTGCTCGGGAGGTGCTTGTAATCCTTCCGGAATAGGAAACTCATCCACTTGTCGTTTCGGTGCACCCGTTTTCACCTCTTACCCCCACTTTTACCTGGCTGATCCTTATTACATCGACCAAGTGGACGGATTAAGACCTGAGAAGGATCTCCATCAGTTCTACATTGATTTGGAACCAGTGAGTTTATTGAGTGTTTCATTGTAAATTTGATGTTTCATTCAACAATTTTTGTGACAGGAAATGGCAGTGCCAACGTCAGTCAGGGCTCGCTTGCAAATCAATATTCTCATTGAACCCGATATTGACATAGAGTAAGTTGAAATGTTAAATTGAACAACTAACTTGGTGGCGCATTAATAAATGTGTCATTGCTACAGTGCCGTGAGGAATCTCAACCGGATGTTCCTCCCTCTTGTCTGGTTTGAATTGAGTGCCGATTTGACACCGGATCTGGGCGTTTGGATCAACTTGGCCAACCGGGTGCCAGTTTTCGGCACGGCCGCGTTTTTCGGCTTCCTCTGCCTCAGTCTGGTGGCCGTGGCCGTCTCAGGTGTGTTCCTTGTCAAGAGGAGATCGCGGACTCACGCCATCGCTTCGGCCGATCCCGCCAGCAAAGAAAGCGACATGATTGACTCTTGAAAAGGCTCGTCGTTCAGCTGTTGTTGAGTTCAGCGTCGTCGTCGTCCTCCCACTTCTTTCTCCCAAATCGTATTTGATTTTGTACTCGGCAAAGTAGGTAAAGAAAAAATTTATATGAATTCCAAATATTCAAGTGATCATCTGTTGCGCATCCATGTGTCTTACTATTTCCATTACGTTGATTCTATACTGACCACTACTATTAAGAATTTAATGCAATACGTATAAGTTTTTGTGCCTTTTTGTTTTAACGATGATATTGTAGGTGCCTATTAATCGCCGCATGTGTTTATATTGTTGATGAAATCGCCTTGGTCAAGCGACTCGCTGACCGTGAAAACATCAAGATGTGCTTATTTGTAGATGGTTGGCTTACGTCAGCTAGTCACCAAACTCGTTACAATTGATAGTTGTGATTTCCAACGTCGTTTTAGAGGGGCAATCAACGCCAATTTATTGTGATGTATTTTCAAGTCCCCTCTCTCTTAAACCCTCCCTTTTTTTCGCTTCTTCCTTTTGTTGTTCTATGGGGTTACATCTATCTAGTGTATCGAAAACATCAATAGAGAGTGCCTTGACTTGACTGTCACACACTGACAAACTGCTCATTGTAATATAATACAAAACGGTATCTGTGTATACGTGAGATGCGTCTAGTCATCAGGGAAGTTTAAAAACTCTTCGTCGCACCGATCTTATTTCAATATCAACAAACTTACATTTCTCCTTTTTGTTTCTACTTGGGAGTTTATAGGAGCTGCGGTGCTATGTTTATGTCAGGATGAATAAGCGCTTCCCGTGATGGACAAAGTTGGCCTGAAACTGGTGAAAGAAAAAGGAAAACTTAAGATAGGGTTGGCCTTTGCCTTAACTTTTACTATCTTGTGTTGAGGATTTTTTCTGCTGAGTAAAGTGTAATCGGAAACTTCTTGGTGCCATTCCCTGGACTACGAAAATTATTAAGCTATCATTGCTTTCTTTCCCAATTAACTTGTAGCTGTCGAGATTTTCGGGAAAGAACATCGCTGCGCAAGTATGTATACATGTTGCGATGCGATTGCAATAATAGATGCTAAGTTTTTTTTTATTCTTTTGAAAATTTGTCTGTTACAACAATCACCGCTGCGTTCGTTAACATTATTTATAGCTTTGCTGTCACATTTTCGACGCTTGTCTGGTATGGACTTGATTATTCAGTAATGCTATCAAGAAATGTATCACGATCGACTTTGTGACAGCCCAGTTACTATTTTTGGCGAGATTTTTCATCACTTAATTTGCTTTACTTCCCAGATGAACGATAACACGTGATATAGAAGAAGGAAGAGAACTGGTTTCAAGCCGCATCCAAATTCCAACTTTGACGTGATAAATGTGACCGTTTCACAATCGAGACATAGTAATCTTTTGAAGGAATGCAAAGTCGCTCTAGAGCGGCTTAGAGACAGCCGATGTTTCCGACAGATTTTCTTGGTAGTTTAGCGTCGAATCCTTGAAATGAATAGACTATTTTTTTAAATCTTTTCCAGGTTTCGATCATTGCGTTACAATTGACTTTTCCTGTTTGCCATCGTGATAAGTATTTAAGCATTGGGTTTGGCAACTGCCAGTAAAAAATCATAGATTAAATTTTCTTAATTATTTTTCTTATTATTTCCACCAGCCCAGCAACACATGCAACACTCAGGTGTACCTTTGAACGCTACTTGACATGATTGATTGTTGGTTTTTTTAATCAGATTTTAAGCCCAGACATGGTAAGCCTTGTGTTTTAGGAGATTATATCATCTTTTGACTTTGGACTTGATTTTTTCACGATTTAGACATTTCGATACGACCTCCTTACTTATCTTTGATAGCCGATGTGTTTATTAATAGTAGCAAGGATACCACCTTTGGGATTTTCCTTTTGTTTGCAGGCCCAGTTCGATAAACCCATTTGTTGTGTGTAGCTACATCGCTGACCGTGAGTATAAGAGACAGATAAAAGTAGGCTGCTATTCCATTAGTTCGAAAACGAGTCTCGGCATCACTTTATTGATTTTAGTCCCTTAAAAAGAAGAAAGCGCAATACAAAATTTGTGCAAAATGGGTCGTAGTCCCGTTTTTTGGGGTATCACAGGTCTAACGGGTGCCATCATTGGAGTGACTTTTGCAGTTGGTCTACCTTTCCTCGTTAGTTTCATAATCGACCAGGTATGTTCTGTTATATAATATAAAATCTGGCAAATGTTGATTAAATAAAACTATTTGTATTTCCCACGGTACGCGACAGCAATTGAGGCTCACACCGGGTACTATTATGTACAAATTCTGGGAAACTTCACCCGTTCCGATGTATATCCGATTCTACTTGTACAACGTTACCAACAGCGAAGATGTTCTCAGAGACAATACGACGAAGCCTATCGTCCAAGAAATAGGCCCTTTTACTTACACGTAATTTTTTCAATTAAAGTTGCGGTTCATAGCATTTTAACAACTCTTAAAAAATGGCAAATTTTTATTGAAGGGAAGTGCATGAGCGCGTCAATGTGACAAGATTGGATCATAATTACACCATCCAATTCCAGCAGAAGAGATATTGGCAGTACGTGGAAGAAATGAGCAACGGGTCTTTAGACGACCCAATTACCACCCTCAACGTCCCACTTTTGGTACTTTCAGAATTCAAAAAATTTAAGCTGTTTTTTTTTTTTTTTTTTAAATCGGTTGAATATTTGATAGAGTGCGGCGTACACGATAAGATTTTCTCCGCCGTTCATCAAAACAGGGTTCAATGCTTTCGTAAAAGCGACCAATACTGAAGTCTTTATTACGAAAACGGTGGACGAACTCCTTTTTGCCGGCTATTCTGATCCCTTGTTAGATTTCGCTCAGTTAATACCGCCAGGATATCTTGATATCCCTCAGGGCTATGACAAGTTTGGATGGTTCTATGGGGTAAGTTGTTGGCATTTTCGGGGTCTGGCTCATATTTTATTGCAATATTTTCTTTCTCAATTTACAGCGTAACGGATCCGAAAAATTTGATGGAACATTCAATATATTCACTGGTGTGGATGACATCAGTAAACTCGATGTCATGGACATGTGGAATTACAACTCTAAAACCGAGTATAGATGTTTACTAACAACCATTGCAAATGTCGACCTGTAAATATTAATGTTTACACCGTTTAAAGGTATTACGAATCATATTGCGGGTACGTCAACGGATCTTTCGGCGAAGGATGGCCACCCAGAAGAGAACGAACTAGCATATCCATGTATTCTTCTGATCTTTGCAGGTAAGCATCGATTTTAAAAATCGAATTATCCGAATAATATTATTTTGATTTACTCTCAGATCCGTTACGTTAGACTACACGAAAGATGTCAGCAAAAGTGGTGTGACGTTTTATCGATTTGCTGGAACAAAAAATATGTTTGCTAGCGCCGAGGAAAATCCCGACAATTGGTGCTTCTGTTCTGGCGGAGTCTGCAATCCTTCGGGAGTCACAAATTCGTCAACATGCCGTTTCGGAGCTCCTGCCTTTGTCTCCTTTCCTCACTATTTCTTGGCCGACCCTTTCTTCCAAGAGCAAGTGGAAGGATTGAACCCCCAAATTGATTTACACGAGTTCCACGTTGATCTAGAACCGGTAGTGCAATAATGTTTGAACTGGCTAGAGAAAATGTTTGAAGTAGCTTTCTTAACATTTCTTATTTTATTGCAGCGCACATCAGTTCCGTTACAGGTAGCGGCACGTTTCCAAATCAACATTCTGCTGCAGTCTATTAAAGGCATCAAGTAAGTACTAAGTTGTTGATAATTTCTATTGAAACCACACTTGGCTTATTCATTTTCTTTCTTAAAAAAAATCTATTAGAATTGTCGAAAACGTCAGAGAAGTCTACATGCCAGTCATCTGGTTCGGTGTAAGCGCCGATTTATCCGACCACTTGCTGGGCTTGATCCATTTCACCTTGATAGGACCGTACATTGGATCTTTTTGTTTTTTCTTGCTTTTCGGGGGATGTATGGTTTTGGTCGCCAAAAGTGGAATCAAATATGCAAAGATGAACAGAAAACAACCAAAAACCGAAGCAACAGCAGAGCAAGATAAAAGCGAGCATAACGATACGGAATCGATCGAACGTGAAAATGATCAAATTCAATAGATATATGCACTGCACATATTAGGTAAAATACTAAAACGGCCAGTCGGCCATTAATCATTTTAAAATAAACCACTGTATTTAATAAAGATAATGATATCGGAAATCTGTAAAAACGAAAGTTTTGAAATTCTAATTAAACTAAATACGATATGAATAAATTAATAATGTATGTGAGTAATCAAACCAATGCTGTCGCAAAGAGTAAAAATAACGCCATATTTAAACTGTGGCGTTGCCGTTTGTATGTTTCCATTTTCTGAAATTCGAAATTATCCCCATCTCTGTTGTTCGAAACACAAAAATCGTTAGTTCCCGTCCGAAGCGCTAGGTTGTCGTAAGAAAGAAAATGGGATTCCACAAAGAAAGCTCACTTGTTAATTTTTTGATAATTGCTTTTTTTAATGTACTGTACTAAATGTATTTCACGGAGATGACGAATATTTTATTTTCCGTCCGACTCTAGTCGTCCGTGGTTGCTAAGGGTTGTCACTAGGTGGCTAAATATCAGTGTGTTTAGGGATTGAACTATTCAGCTCTCGTTTGTTGGTAATGTAGGGGGTCGGTCATCAAACTGTCAAAGTGCTGAGATGACAGACAAAACGTTCTTTCTTTTGCTGTCGAGACGCTGTCCGAGAAGCTTGAATTTAATCATTGCTGGGTACTTTCTTACGTGACATTTCTGATCTTAGACATGGTAATTCCATTTTTTATTCTTATGTAATTAAACGTAATTTGTTTGTGGGGTTCGTTGTGTAACATTGCCTTTAATTCATAATTGGCAATTGCATGTGGCCTGCTGTACTTTTCCACAATGTCGTCTCTTGCTGCATGTTGCACGTTTCGTTCCATGCATAACAGTAAAAAGTAATTATTTTGTCTTAATTTTTAATAAAGACTTTTTTCTGAATTAAAATGTTGTGACTTTGTTTCAAGTAGTTATTGAGTTTTATTATTCTATTAACTATTGAGTAGTAAAGTCTGCGCTTCATTGCGTTTTGTTTTGCAAATTGTTTCAATTTCCAGTTGAGTTATGCCAAGAGCTTTTGCAGACGTTCACTTAACTTGTTAGAAAACTTGAGTGGGTTAGCATTTTGCCTAAATGTGAGTCTACGTGAAAAGTATGTGCTACACATGTGTTTTTGTGAGAAATTGGGTTAGACATTGAATTCTTGATTTAGATGGCGTTTTACAACAAATTGTGTTTCTATATAAGAGCTTTCGTGAAAAGATTTGCTCAATAGAACTGTATTTTTTTATAAAACAGAAATTTGCCCTTTCTTGTATTTGAAAATGTAATTGGTGTTTTCCTTTGATTTGTAGGATTTCTTGGTTAAAGTGATGTTGGAGCTGCTAATGGTGTTGATGCAGTGTTCATGGTGTGAGCAGTGGTTTTGCAGTCATTTTTCAGTTGAGATATCTTGAAATGGAGCTTGTGCAGACATTCAGTCCAACATCATACTTCAATGTGTTATTTGCCCATGTTGATGTTTTTTTGTTGAGCTGTTGTGCAAAATAGTCGGTGTTGCCTGGTGGCTGTTGGGCATGTTTTATCGGCTGCCTTTTGTCGATGTGTCGTCGTCTCTTGCCACCTGTACACTCCTTAAGGTAATGCTTTATGGGTAATTTCATTTAATTATTGGCTTGAAACAAATTTTTTCGTTCTCGTTCAGTTTAATCGTTCGCTGCCGTTCCATCGACTTGATCCATTGGTGAAACTGAGATGAGGTTGCAGAAATTGAAATGAGGTTGCAGAAATTGAAAACTGATACATTATTAGATTTAGACAAATTAAAAATGCATGCATGTTCTCCCTTTTCCCTAAGTAAACTGTTTCCGCCGTTGGTTATTCGTCCGGTCGAACGGGAAATAGCAATGAAATGATCTGATGTAATTTTGGAGAAAGATTAGTTTGACCACGAAGTAATTCTGAAATTCTCCTTTATGATTCGCGATTAACTCTACCTCATTTATATAACCATCTTAACTCGTTGCTCTACATATGACCATAATACTGCTTACAATAAAATATGAAATCAAATTCAATATTTGTTCTTTTTGACATGCATACAATAATTAAACGTTATTGCAATATTTATATATAAATCAATAAAATATCCTGTCCAAATTTTTATTATTTTTTTCCGCTTTATAAAAACAACCACCATATTATTTATTTACTAAGTCTTTTTCGATAAAAATTGGCGATGTCCGATTATCCCTTGTTTTTTTATTTAGAAAAGAACAATTGTTTTTAATATATATTTTATTATTTTATTTTTTACAAACATAACCACATGTATATTTTATGGCCCCCAGGGAGGGGGGGGCCTGTGACTTTCCCAACCGCGATAATAACATGTGCCGTTATTATTTTGTTGGTGCAGAAAGCCGGAATTTAATCTAGCAGTTGTCGACTGAGTCAAACCTGACATAGATCAGGTTGCCTCAATCGTATACTGCACAATAAAAACGCCAAAGACGACAATGGAACCATTTCAAGACTGCAACACAGGAAATCACTGGTAGAGCAAAAAAACACGAATGAGAAAAGATTTCAAACACAGGATAGCATTGGCAGAGAGAAATACACAAATGCAAACAGAAAAAATATTTAAAGTCAGCGACCCAGATATCACTGGCAACTTCAGGCTAGTTCAGGATACCGCCAGCACAGCTACTTCTGGATAACACTGGAACCACACGCTGCATACAACAGTTCAATTAGTCTCCATCACATCTTTCACCACCTGGCTGCAACAAGGTAACCAACAGCGGACCTGTTCAAGAAAATTTAAAAATTACCATCGGGGAAAGACAGTGTGTGCACAATTACACAGGACTCTTCATGGCAAAAGAATACCAGGAGTAAGACAAAGCTACGCAGTCCAACAGATCTCTCCGATATCTCAAATTTTACAAAGGAAGTCATAGTTGGCATCAAATTGCAAATTGATCTCTAGTCATATTAACAAAGTACTTTAGTAGGAAATTAGATAAAAATAATTACTTTTGCTTTTGCATGGCACGAGACATACGACTGGGTGCAGGCAGCAAGACGCACGAGGCACGACATTTCGGCAAAATGGACAGGCTTCCGAGTTAGATTGCTTAACAAAGTGGTATTAAATCACCTGTCAATTTACACATCGAAATTTAACATTAAGTAACCCTAAGAAATTAACAAAAAATACCTTTACATTTTCATCATGGGAAACGTCACGACAGCATCCCACTTCTCATTCGTCAAGGAACAAAATGGCCGAAGACGCTCAAGCCACCTAGCGACAGCCAATTGGATTGCTTCCTTGCAGACAGCAAGCAGCAGCTAAATTTGAATTCCTCACGCCTTTCACTATGACACAACATACAAATGATTTAGTTAGCTATTTCAGAATTACGTTAAATTTTCGAATCCAAATAAAAGATGAGAAGACAATAAGAAAAAGATGTTCTAGCAATACTGTACTAAATCTAGCATTGGTTGTTACCACTCTGTCATTTGGATGACATATTCAGTTAGGATACCAGGATTCACAATAGTTGGCAGTACAGGCTTCATGAACCTTTCACATTTTCTCCTGGAAATGGATAAGAAATAATGATGTCATTAAACACGTAAACGGTAAAGAACACATGCCAAACAAATAATACAGGAAATCTAGTCAATTTACCAACGAATTCATTGGTAATTTTCGAAGAAGATGTCGCTGAACTTTTGACATCATAAGCCCATATCTGACACAACAAACAACATTCTTTCACGCCATCTATTTGACACATTCCAAACTCAATATCTAAAGGACTTGCCTTAGATAGTCATCACAAGTCATAAAAGTAATCAAAAAGACAATTTCTCTTTGCTTAAAATTAGCATGGAGTCTTTAGAATTCTACAGAGAACAAAGCTCACTTGCTAGTATTATGCAACTTTTCCGGAAGTATACCGGAAGTAAGCAATAGCTCCTTAAACATTGAGCTATCGTCAAAATAAACTAAATATTCGTGATCTACGTGAAATTTGGGGTCGATTAGATGTGATTTAAACGAAATCTAAATTTTGGCCAAAATCGAGAATTTTCCTGAACTATAAGTTCAGGAAAATTCTTAAAACCGGAAGTACGCTTTCGTACAAAATAACACATGAACTTTACCACAAATTTAACGAGGATAACGAATATTTGGTTCTTTTGTACGTCAGATAAATATTTACTGAACTACTGACAGAAATGAGAAAACCGGAAGTAGAAAAAAAAAACAAATTATTAAAAATCTAACAAGTGAGCTTTGTTGCTGAAACAGAAACTGAAAGTTATCACCCAAAATTTTTTTAAGTAGCATTGAGAAAATTCTTCAGAGATGTGCAAAGTAAACGTAATTAAACTGAGTGGAAAATGATCAAAGGCTATGCCGTCTAGTGCCAGAAAAAAGAAACGTTTACGATAACATGAAAACAATGTCCGCTCTGGCTCGTTGACACTTAACTGAAAGAACTAACAAGAAAAGGCTTTGATACTCACGTAATATTCTCCCCTCCAAATTTGTATCTAGTCTTCACCAAAAAGCCACCACCGCAGCATCACAACAGACGAAATACCCAAGGTGATAAAAATGAGCGGAAGGCAGCATGACGTTCGCTGTTGTGTCTCTCGTCTGTCAGTGATTCCAGATTGTTGACGAAATATCGTCTTCTGCTACCTCTAGGTATCACCCTTTTAGCTTTATTCCTGTCATTCTGCACTGTGCCTTACCTGTGATAAATCCTTCTTTTTTTCTGTAAGTGTCGATGGCCATTGATAATTGGAGAGCAGCATAGGAATGTGACAGCTTTGTCTGGGCTAAATGCCCTACTACAGAATAGAATCCTCTTGGGAAACTTTGTCTGCTCCTAAATTGCATGATACACATCATAAGTTAAAGTTACTTCAAAAAATCAAAACAAATATTTAGATTAGGATTTTGAGGTAAGTTTAACCGTTGTTAATTAATAACATTTACCACATCATTTAGCTAATGGTTCTTATTGCATTCTTGACTTCATGTTTTCAGAAATTTCAGCTGATGTTTGAGCTAGGTGCTTGTGACAATATAGAGATCAAATGGTCCAATCCAATAACGTAAGCTATGTCTTCCAAAGCTAAATAGTTTCTACAGTCATTTAATGTTTACATAATATTTCAGGTTAACTTCCAGTGTTAAATCATAGTAAATCTTCAAGATATTGAAGACATCCCCAGATCCAATTCTCTGCTGCTATCATACCCATACTTTCTGTAAATAATTACATTTGATGTTGAAAAAGTATAGTCTGAAATAGCTAACTAAATCATTTGTATGTTGTGTCATAGGGAAAGCTGCTGGAGTAATCCATCCCCAATTGATTCATTTCGTGCCAGCTTGTGAAAGGCGTGAGGAATTCAAATTTAGCTGCTGCTTGCTGTCTGCAAGGAAGCAATCCAATTGGCTGTCGCTAGGTGGCTTGAGCGTCTTCGGCCATTTTGTTCCTTGACGAATGAGAAGTGGGATGCTGTCGTGACGTTTCCCATGATGAAAATGTAAAGGTATTTTTTGTTAATTTCTTAGGGTTACTTAATGTTAAATTTCGATGTGTAAATTGACAGGTGATTTAATACCACTTTGTTAAGCAATCTAACTCGGAAGCCTGTCCATTTTGCCGAAATGTCGTGCCTCGTGCGTCTTGCTGCCTGCACCCAGTCGTATGTCTCGTGCCATGCAAAAGCAAAAGTAATTATTTTTATCTAATTTCCTACTAAAGTACTTTGTTAATATGACTAGAGATCAATTTGCAATTTGATGCCAACTATGACTTCCTTTGTAAAATTTGAGATATCGGAGAGATCTGTTGGACTGCGTAGCTTTGTCTTACTCCTGGTATTCTTTTGCCATGAAGAGTCCTGTGTAATTGTGCACACACTGTCTTTCCCCGATGGTAATTTTTAAATTTTCTTGAACAGGTCCGCTGTTGGTTACCTTGTTGCAGCCAGGTGGTGAAAGATGTGATGGAGACTAATTGAACTGTTGTATGCAGCGTGTGGTTCCAGTGTTATCCAGAAGTAGCTGTGCTGGCGGTATCCTGAACTAGCCTGAAGTTGCCAGTGATATCTGGGTCGCTGACTTTAAATATTTTTTCTGTTTGCATTTGTGTATTTCTCTCTGCCAATGCTATCCTGTGTTTGAAATCTTTTCTCATTCGTGTTTTTTTGCTCTACCAGTGATTTCCTGTGTTGCAGTCTTGAAATGGTTCCATTGTCGTCTTTGGCGTTTTTATTGTGCAGTATACGATTGAGGCAACCTGATCTATGTCAGGTTTGACTCAGTCGACAACTGCTAGATTAAATTCCGGCTTTCTGCACCAACAAAATAATAACGGCACATGTTATTATCGCGGTTGGGAAAGTCACAGGCCCCCCCCTCCCTGGGGGCCATAAAATATACATGTGGTTATGTTTGTAAAAAATAAAATAATAAAATATATATTAAAAACAATTGTTCTTTTCTAAATAAAAAAACAAGGGATAATCGGACATCGCCAATTTTTATCGAAAAAGACTTAGTAAATAAATAATATGGTGGTTGTTTTTATAAAGCGGAAAAAAATAATAAAAATTTGGACAGGATATTTTATTGATTTATTTATAAATATTGCAATAACGTTTAATTATTGTATGCATGTCAAAAAGAACAAATATTGAATTTGATTTCATATTTTATTGTAAGCAGTATTATGGTCATATGTAGAGCAACGAGTTAAGATGGTTATATAAATGAGGTAGAGTTAATCGCGAATCATAAAGGAGAATTTCAGAATTACTTCGTGGTCAAACTAATCTTTCTCCAAAATTACATCAGATCATTTCATTGCTATTTCCCGTTCGACCGGACGAATAACCAACGGCGGAAACAGTTTACTTAGGGAAAAGGGAGAACATGCATGCATTTTTAATTTGTCTAAATCTAATAATGTATCAGTTTTCAATTTCTGCAACCTCATTTCAATTTCTGCAACCTCATCTCAGTTTCACCAATGGATCAAGTCGATGGAACGGCAGCGAACGATTAAACTGAACGAGAACGAAAAAATTTGTTTCAAGCCAATAATTAAATGAAATTACCCATAAAGCATTACCTTAAGGAGTGTACAGGTGGCAAGAGACGACGACACATCGACAAAAGGCAGCCGATAAAACATGCCCAACAGCCACCAGGCAACACCGACTATTTTGCACAACAGCTCAACAAAAAAACATCAACATGGGCAAATAACACATTGAAGTATGATGTTGGACTGAATGTCTGCACAAGCTCCATTTCAAGATATCTCAACTGAAAAATGACTGCAAAACCACTGCTCACACCATGAACACTGCATCAACACCATTAGCAGCTCCAACATCACTTTAACCAAGAAATCCTACAAATCAAAGGAAAACACCAATTACATTTTCAAATACAAGAAAGGGCAAATTTCTGTTTTATAAAAAAATACAGTTCTATTGAGCAAATCTTTTCACGAAAGCTCTTATATAGAAACACAATTTGTTGTAAAACGCCATCTAAATCAAGAATTCAATGTCTAACCCAATTTCTCACAAAAACACATGTGTAGCACATACTTTTCACGTAGACTCACATTTAGGCAAAATGCTAACCCACTCAAGTTTTCTAACAAGTTAAGTGAACGTCTGCAAAAGCTCTTGGCATAACTCAACTGGAAATTGAAACAATTTGAAAAACAAAACCCAATGAAGCTCAGACTTTACTACTGAACAGTTAATAGAATAGTAAAACTCAATTAGTACTTGAAACAAAGTCACAAAATTTTAATTCAGAAACAAAGTCTTGAATCAAAAAGTTAGGCAACATAATTACTAACATGACTACACAAAAAATTACATTTGATAAAATTAAAGAATAAAAGATGGAATTACCATGTCTGGGGTGAAAAATGTCATGTAAGAAAGTACCCAGCAAGGACAATATTCAACCTTCTCGGACAGCGTCTCGACAGCAAAAGAAATACTGCTTAGTAAGTCGTCTCAGCACTTTGACAGTTTGGTGACCCACCCCCCTACATCCCTCTGGAAACCCACACTAGAGTTGAATAGTTCAATCCCTAAACACACTGAAACATTTAGCCACCTAGTGACAGCCCTTAGCAACCACGGACGACTAGAGTCATGGACGGAAAAAAAAAAAAAAATAAACCAAATAATCAAATATTCGTCATCTCCGTGAAATACATTTAGTACATTTAAAAAAAAAGCAATTATCGAAAAATTAACAAGTGAGCTTTCTTGGTGGAATACTTATCGTCAGTATTACACAAGTATGTGTAATACACAAGTATTACTGTGTCGTGTCGTTTTTGTTAAGCTGATGTTTGTCAACATAAGAAAAAACTTCAATCGCTTTGCTTTTCTTGGGAAAGTGAACATGGAGATGCGAATTACTAATAGGCCTACAAGTAAAATTACTTAATTTACGCAAAATAAAGGAAAACTACGAATGATTGATTCATTTTTAGTAACTGACTGAATTATTATTTACCGAACGCATTACACTTAATAGGTTCACGCTTCAGAAAAGATGAAGTACGATTTACAAATGCTTTCTGATACATAATCGTCTACTTTCGTTTTTTAGGCCGAGTTTCCTCTTCCTCCGCTGGGCGGGCATGAGAGTTCGATTGTTGCTGAGCCAATCGACTGACCGTAGACATACCTTCAACAAATTTTGTGCGAAAAAGAACATTAGCATTGTTAAACATACCGTCTTTCAGAGATACAACGATGAATTGCGACTGCTTAAAATGTTGCTTTAACATCACCCCAATGTTCTGAGTGTGAGACAAATCCAAGGCTGCGTCTACTTCATCAAGAATATAGATAGGCGCTGGTTTGAATAATAGCATAGCCAAAATCAACGACAAAGCCACTAAGGATCTCTGACCGCCACTCAATTCCGATAAACTCTCTTTCCATACTCCGCCAAAAGCAACTTTGACTTCGAGACCGTCTAGCACTGTTTGACCGTCCGGTGGCTGCAGTTTTGCTTTGGTTCCGGGTAACAGGGTAGAGAAAATAGAACCAAAATCTTTTGTCACTTGTTCCCAAGCCACTTGAAGAGTTTCTTTCTTCTTTTCGTCCAGCTTCAGGATTGCGTTTTCAATTTTCGCCTTATCCTCTTCTACAATCCTCTTCTTCCGCATCAAGTCATTATACTGCGCCTCTGCTTGTGTCAACATAGTCATGGAACGAACGTTGACATGGCGACCAAGCTTTTTCATGGATTCCTCTAATTTATGAACGCGCTGTCCCAATTCTGCTCCATTAATGACGTTAAAATCATAATTAGACCCGGCTACTCCAAAATGGTGTCGATCTTCGTTTATCCAAGCATGTTTTTCGAGCATGGCGTCAACACGCTTTTCGGAATCTTTTGCGTCATCTTTTGCTTTGGAAAGCCGATGTTCCAATTTCTTCAAGTGCAGTTCACCTTCACTCACCTTTGCATTCAAAATAAAGAAATTAATTAGAATTATGAAGTATTGTAAATTGGGATTTAAAAAAAAAGCCAACCTGAGCTTCGCGCTGTTCTTTACCAGCAATTCGTTTGGAAATTTCTTGATTTTGAGCTGAAATTCGTGCCTTAAATTCGTCAATTTGTTTTCTGACTTCCTGTACATTAGCTTGTTCAACTGCCAGAGCTTCATTCAACACTTTCATTTCTTCATGTAAATTGGCTAGTGTTATCTCAGTCTCTAGATGAAGAACAAAAAATTTAATAAAAAGTGCAAAGATAATTTTGAAACATACAATTCAATAACAGAAACAGTATGTCGTTACCTTTTAATTGAATGTCAGTAGTTTCAATAGATTTTCGAAGTTCCTCCAACTCTAGTTTAAGCGAGTCAGCATCATTTGCATGTTCCTTCCATTTAGACTGTGAAGCAGCTGCCGCCTTCTTGCAACGATCCAATTCAGCTTGGGCTGCTTTTAACTGAGTTTCCCGAATCTTACCGGCATTCTTTAACTGATTCTCCAACTCCTTGATGCGCGATTTACCTTCTTTAATGATGTCGGTGCATTCGAGGGCCTTTTGCTCTGCTGATTCCAATTCCGACTTCATATTTTCGACTTCTTGAGTTTGGCGGTGGTGAAGCGTTTGCTGGAGCCTTTGCTGGAGCAATTCAAATTCGTGCTTTTTCACATCGTAACGCTGTTTCAGAGTGCGATACTGTGCTGAAGCCTGCTCCATAACTCGAAGTTCTTGTTCCGCTTCCTTTAGTTGACGATCTTTTGCCTCAAATTCGTTGCGGTACTGCTTGATTTCGTTAACTCTGAGAATAGCAGATTGGCCAGAAGCTCGACTGCCACCAGTTAAAGTACCACCAGGATCAACGACATCCCCCTCCAAAGTTACTGTTTTACGCATTATCTGATCGTGAAACGTAACTTGTCGAGCTTCGTCTAGACCCTTACAAACAAAGGAGCTGCCAAAAATGTACTTCATTGCCGGCGTCAAGTGGTTCTCAAACTCAATCAAAGATATTGCGGTATGGCAGTTTTCTTTACCAACGATTCTTTTGGCAGTTGCCGTAGTCCGTTCATCGATGGTTCTGCCTTCAATTTTGTTGAGAGGGATAAATGTGACACGTGACTGGAGCTTGCCTCTCTCAAGAAGCTTTTTTGCCGTGTTTTCGCTGTCGACTACTATGTTGTATAGCCGACCTCCAGCAGTAATATCTAGAGCAGTAGCGTAGGACATATCTGGAACTTCAAATAAACTGCACACCACACCTGTTCACGAAGAAAAAAAAGTTAAGAAAAGAAATATAAACAAAGTCACACTATAGAAATGCAACCTTTCACAGTAGATGCGTCGAATTGCCTTTCAGGAGGGGTGTACCGAAAGGCCATTTGAGGAAATCGAGCTTCGAATGATTCAATTTTCTCTCGCAGCGAATGCATTTCCGGTTTCAAGCTTCTTTGCAACTGCTCTAAATTAGTTACTTTCTCTTCATCATAGTGAACCTGCCCAAGTTCGGCTTCCAGTCTCTTAACTTCATTCTCGAGGTGCTTAGAGTTTTGTGCATCTTTTTTATAATCGACCTCCGACTTTTTCATCTCATTAATTTTAACTTTCAGCTCTTTTTTTAGATGTTGGGTTGTCATTTCCGAATGCTTCAACTGCGACTCGGCTTGAGCAACATTCTTTTGCGTGGCCATGAGTTCTTCAGGTAAAGTGGCCGCAGCACCATTGTCACTGGCCAACAAACCAGAACTGATTTCTTGGAAGCGCTTTTGGGCAGCTGTCAAAGCTTCACTATCCTGTTGTTCAGTTTGCCTTAATTTTTCAAATGTCTCGCCTAGTTTACTCTCTTCTACCTCCTTGCCTGTTCCGATGAATATAAATACGCTATAATACTGAAAATATATAAAATAAAAGTTAAAATTTTACCTTCTAAAGCAGCGGTGTCGTCGTCAAGACTTTTCTTCAGCTCTTTTTTCCTCTTTTCTTCAGCTTTAATATTTTCCTTGAGCACCTTAACAGCTGATTGGGCTTTCGATTCGGCTTTTTCTTGAACACGCAATTTTTCTTCAAGCTGTGTAAGTTCTTTGCCACCAACTTGGTCTCTCTGATGTTGAAGAGTATGAATTTCTTTTTCCAGTGCCTCAATTTCATTTTTGAGTTTTTCTTCAGTGGCACAATGATTTGTCTTTTCTTTTAAAATCTCATTGTATTCCTCCTTTACTTGGGCATTAGCTTTTTCAAGGCTGAGGAATCTATAAGCTACATATTGGCGGTTCAAGTGTTCTAATTCACGTTCGGACTTCTGAAACTGCAGGTACTGAGTTCGTTCTTCTCTCAGTTTGTTCAATGTTGGCGTAACTTCTTCTGAAAGGATGTCATTGATTTCTTTGATTTTTTCTTCCTTTTTCTCAATTGTTTTCAAAGCCTGTTGCTTTTTCGCTTCGTACATTCTGGTCCCTGCAGCTTCCTCAATCATGGCCAATATTTCAGGGGGTTTCATATTCAAAACCTGCAATGTGAAAACACATACTTATACACTGAAATGCAACCACAAATTGATGAATGAGTTAAGCACAATACTTTAGTAATTCTTCCTTGCATGATAAGGAAATGAGGATTGTTGACATTTAACTGCACAGAGCGGAAAAAATCTTGGACACGGTTGTTTTGAACATTTGATCCATTTATGAGATACTTGTTTTTTCCACCGATGACAACCTGAAAATATGGAAACATAGACTATATATCCTAGTCATAATGAAATCATAAATAACAATACCTGTCTAGTCACTGTAACTTCATCATAATGCTCATAGCCAATTGGACTTTGTTTTTTGTCTTTGTTATCAAAGGTGACTGTCACAGTGGCTTTCGTGACACCTGCTTGTCCACTTTTGTATACTAATTCTTGCAAATTTGTTGCTCTTACATGGCTCAAATTTGTGATGCCAAGAAGGAAACAGATAGCATCCAGAATGTTAGATTTACCACTACCATTTAGCCCTGTAATGGCATTAAACATTGGATCAAATCCATTGATTTCAGTTCTTTGGCCATAGGATTTGAAACCATCAACTACCATAGATTTGATGTACATTTTTTAAAACACAAAAATACTTGATCACGGCTTGCCAGCCACTCAACGTCTTTTCCCGCTGTTTTCTCCTTTTCCTTTCAACGGCTCAACGCATAACTTACGTAGGCTATGCTTTCAACCCTCAAATACTCTGGATTGGATTTTCAAAAAAAGAAGCCTTTTCCCACCACACTTGATGCGTATGTAAACGCACGATAATTTCGTAGCATGAAAAGTAGGATAAGTGGTAGAAAAGGGCGTTCAGGGGTGTTCAGAAGACAGAATTGACGTGTCACTGTTGGAAGATGAAGATAATTAAGAAATTTAGGGAATTTTTTTAAGTTTGTAAAAAAAAAGTGTGTTTGACCCGATTTTTTATCCGGGCCGTTTTACCCGGCCGGTAAAAATTTTTTGACCCATGGGTCGGCCCGGGCCGAACCCATTTACTCTGTTGGCCCAACCCGCGGAAGAAGAAAAACCCATCTAAAAAACCCATTTAAAAAAAAAAACCGCTAAAAAACGTCCGGGCCACAGCCCTAACAGCGAGTCAGCGACTGCCGACTCATGTCCACTGGTCCACTGACAGCCAGAGAAGCCAGCGGCCCCACCTGGCCCCACACTCAGAGCAGAGAGAGATAGTATGCTACGATGCTACATGCTACGATCGTGATGCTACTGTGGCTCTGGCCAGAGTACCAGAACCACAGAGCAACCAACGGCAACCAGAGGATGCCTAGAAACGAAGAACCCAACGACAAGAACCTAGAAATCGTTAGATTCTAAAACAGCGTCAGATTATGTCCTTTAAATGTTTAAAAAATTTAGTCAAAATTGCTCACTTGTAATTTTTTCCTTTTTTTTTAGCACGGAACATTGTCCCACTTGTATTGCAATTTTTTTTTGTTACGACCAGACACAACTGTACATATCTATTTACAAGAAAATTTCAGTTGTTATCTAAGAATAAATATAGCCCAAAGTGTTCAAAAATAATAAATAAAACTATTTGCTTCGGCTCGTGAAGGAGAAAGGGTGAGAATTAACAACAAGGAGCTGAGCAGAAAAAAAGGGCATACAGTATATCCTTGGGTCTTACGATCAGCACGATTGTGTTTACATGGAATCATGCAAATTTCTTTTTTAAACATAAATTCGATAGCAAACAGAATTGCAAACTTCTCTCTCACAGACAGACAGTCATGTTAAGTCATAGTCATATTATTTAGTACAGAAGGCAAACAAAAGGATAATCGATGTGAACCGAATGCCTCAAACCAAGGCGTAATTAACAATGTAACGAGGCAGGCACATTTCATCAGTGTACAAATGTCAGCACGATCCATCAAGCGTTGGGTGACAAATGTAAAAATCCAAAAGGCCAATTTGACAAACTTTGGGCTTTCCCAATCAACTGCTTGGACAACAGATGACTGGCGAGTCCCAAAAGAAAAGCACAACGCCCACAGACCAGAATTCTACCCCTTTGGAAGATCTCATGGAAATGGAATGATAGCAACCCACGGTGAATATAACGTAATGGCACATATTCTGAAGCGCAAAGATATGTTCATGGAAAACATACTGTACAATACAAACAAGGCACGTCTATGGGCTTCAGATTTCGGAACAAAATATAGTGGAATGGAGCAAGTACATCTGGGAAAGGGGGTGAGGTTTCGTTAAAGGGCTTTCAATCGTTGCATCAGTCTGTCTGCCTCTGATCCGTCATCAGCGGCAGCTAAGTATCCACCTCCGTTGTTGAGCTTCACCTCCCTCTCTCGGCCTCCACTCATTAGTAACTCGGCAGCCATGTCAAACTTGGGCGGTGGTCGCGCTTTTCTTGGGCGAGGCGCTTTCATGGCTAGCCCATCCGTCAAGTCATCCGTTATGGCAGGAACTGGAGGTCTTTCGTCACCGAATGTCCTGTTTTCATCAATACAAAATCAGAAACAATGCAATCGGAAAATGACTAACAATTTGTTCAATACCCTTTCATTTCCCGAGATGAAGGGGACTCTAGTAGCGCTCCTTTGGACCGACTGCGATTCATTTGTGCACGGCGCTCCGCTGCTCGAAGACAAAAACAATTTAAAAAAAAATCATCATTAGACGGTACAAACAAAAGGCACTTGTCGAAAGCCCATGCAAATAAAAATGGTTTGCAAGCCGATTACATCAAACGGATTAAAAAAAATAACGATGAGTTGTGGTGAATAAATAAATGAACACTGTGTCCGAAGCTGTTAACAAAGTTTAAAGGCAGCAACTTTTTGAACGCGTTATTTTTTTTTTCTCTTTTTAAATCAATGTTGGTATACCTTAAAAAAACTGTTTCGGGTAGTCAGCAGCAAAACTTAATAATAATTTAAAAAATCACACACACACACACACACACACACACGAAAAAAGTTATACCAAACACCGGCAAGTGGCGGGGGAGGGAAATAAAATCCAAAGCAATTCGGTTACGGCGTGCCATCATCTTGGAAGCGGTCATGTCATTTCAAATTTCCAACTTTTTTAGATTGCAGTAACTGAACTGGGGATCTCTTACCCGTTGTGAACTCGGTTGGATCGGTCTGCGCCGTTGCCAACAGGATTTGCAAAGGAGAGCAACGTACGAATTTTGGGGATATGGAAACGAAATGTTATGTTATACGCTTCAACTCACATTCTAGACAACCTTCTTCGCTCAATTCTACAACCGACTTAACGGACTGGTGTCTTTGGTACGTGCCAAATAATGAAACAAGTTCTACGATGTTTGTACGAGATGACAAAACGTGATGAACGATAATTAGTTAATTACCTCCGACTGCACGAGGGGGTCGATCCCGTTTCCGTCTCTGATCTCTGGAGAAAGCGGAACCCGTTTTCAGAGCCTCCAGCAGCGAGTCCATGACACCTTCCTGGTCGTCGTCAATATTCATGTCGACTAGCGCTTTCTTTTTGGCTTGGCGTTCGAGTTTTTCCCGCTCGGCTTTCTCCTTGGCTTCGCGCGCTCGTCGGATCTTTTCCTCCGTTTCACGCAGTTTGCAATTATCTTTATAGCATTGCTGGAGAAAAAGTTTCAAGGTTAACACGATACTTTATCCGGATGTTCCATCATCAAAAACAACAAACAGAAACTTACATTAAAGGAATCTTTGAAGGTTTTGACGTCGGTGAAGAATTCATCCAACGTGTACTTTTGCGGATCAAAGACAAAGTACTCGGACAATTCGTGGTAGACAGACTCCATTTTCTTGCCCATTCTGACGAGGACGTCGCACTGGTCCCGAGCTTCCCGGGCGAAATTGCCCATGACTTCCAAGAACTTGTCTTCGTCGGATATGGCCGCCTTGGCGTTCTTCAGATCAGTCTCCAAGTTCTTGATTGAACTGTCCATCTGCTTTAGTGTCTTCTGGATTGTATCCATCGAGACACGGGAAGCCCGATCCACATGGAGAACCTCTTCACTGAAGCTAAGGATGTCGGCAAACTTTTCTTCAATCACGTCCACCAAGTAGTGAAGCAACGTTGTTTTATTCTCGGCGTCTTTTGTGCTCGTCAACTAATTTAGAAACACAATCGAATCAGTTTTAAATGAACTGCTTTCATTTGTATGCTTGGTAATTTTTTTTTTAAATCTCACCTTGGGAAGGTAGGAAATTTCGAAACCGACTGCTTGAGCGTTCTTTGTTCCAGTATTCAGGTAATTACCTATTAGCAGAACAAGTTCCAAAAGTTTTGCAAATTTCTTGCTGTCCCGGATCTCCTCGCAAGCCAACGTAGCCGCAACAATATCCTAGCGAAGAAATACGACATGAAGGATAAACAGACCCAATTGTTTGTCATTTGCAATCAAAAACTCACTGGCTTAATGTCCTGGACCATTTCATTGTAGTGCTGTCTGAAGCTGATGGATTTAAGGCGCGGCACCAACCTCTTGATACTTGCCAACTGTCAGTCGGAGAAAGAAAAATAGACTTAAAAAAAAAAACACTTGGGAAAAGTTGGACTGAAGGCAGACGCCTTGGAGGACGATGGATTACCGTAACGGAAAACTGTTCAGCTTCGGCTAGACTATCGTATTGCTCCTTGTACTCTTCAAGCTTTTTCAGCTGTTCGGGTGTGGGCATGTACTGAATCAGTTGCTGCAAAACACTGTCCGATAGCACCGATTCGTCGCAGTGAAGAATCGCCCGTTTAATGTCATCGTAACTCAAGTACTTGAGAGATCCGCCCAAAAGAATCGACAAGTTCTGAGCTGACTTGCCGTCGAGCACTAAAACAAAAACATTCAAGCCTTTGGTGAGTATCTGATCATAGTCGGGACAATAAACATGAAACTCTGTCTGTCGAAATACCTTTTAGTTCTTTGAATTTTTTACTCATTGGTTTGTCCGAGTCTCCTTCTCTTGCTTTCTTGGCGGGAGGTTTGGAAGAGAATTTAGCGCTTAGCCCTTCCAGGAGATCGGGCGATACCAACCGATCCTCTTCAACATTGACCCAAAACGCCTTTTCGGAGAGTTTTTGCGGTTGAATCTGAGTACAAAAACATTCCAGTATGAGTTCATGCATATGAGTCACGATCTAAAGTTCCTGGTCAATCAACTATACCGTTTTCCAATTTGTTCGTTTTAGAGGCATGTCCAACTGCCATTTCCTCTTTGGTTTCATTCCAAACGGAAGAATATCCGGCCTGGGTGGCGTGGCGGGCATTCCAGGTGGAGGACCAAATCCTGGAATACCACCGGGTGGAGGTGGAGGTCTTGGTCCTCCTCCCATTCCGGGAGGAGGAGGGGGTGGTGGAGGCCCACCTATGCCGGGCAATGGGGGTGGAGGCGGGCAGCCGGGCATTGGGGGAGGAGGCGGGCAGCCGGGCATTGGGGGTGGAGGTGGTGCTCCAGGCATTGGGGGAGGAGGCGGGCCACCTGGTATTGGAGGAGGTGGAGGTCCAGCACCGCCGTACATGGCGAGAGGAGGTGGAGAGGGTCTAGGAACGGGTCCTTTGCCTCCTCCCAAATAACTCTCCAACTCCGCAATCCGTTGACTGGCAGCCGCCAACTTGGCTTCGTATTCCTGCTTCGCCGTGAGGGCTTCCTCCAGCTTTTTGTTGACTTCATCCACCCTGGGCTCTCCATCCTTGGCAGCGCGCTCTAGAAATGATGAATTAGCACTCGACTTTCGAAACACACATTTGTCAAAAGTTAATCCGCACCAGAAAGGATGTCGATCAGCGGTTCGACGTCAATTTGAAATCGCTTGGTGGCGGAGAAATCCGGATCGCATCCGCTTTTATGTAAAACGACTTGAGCAATACACTCTTCGATCAGTTTGTAGTACGAAACCCTGCAGAATGGCAAAAGAGAAACGGCAAAAATAAAACACGCGATCTAATTCTGTCGGCGGGTGACAAGTGAAACTGACTTGACATTGGGGTCGTCTCGAATGAAAAGTAAATGTTGTAGAATGGACAGCAGGAACGGCTCGCTTGGCGTTTCGGCGACCGAGTTGCGCAGCACTTCGAAACATTCCTAAAGAATGAATTTAAAACAAAAGTTATGATTCGCATTTCCAGATCCTTTTCTAGCGTTGAAAATATTTCTGACCACAGTGTCGTCGAGATCCAGGCGTAGGTTGTCAAAACGCTGTGCAAATTCATAGAAATCCTCATCTCGATGCTCTTCGAACACTTTGAGTTGCAACTGCAGGTCAACGCAGTCCCTCTGGGCTAATTTCTATTAAAGCCGGATGTAAGAAAAGATTATAATTATGATTTATTCATGAATAAATTAAGAAAATAATGATTTTTTTTTGCCACTGGGCGGTGCGGTGGTTGAAAGGTTTCCTTACGTCAAGGAGGTCGGCGAGTCCGACACGCATAAATTCATTACGTAAATGCAGCCGGAAGTCCAAATCATCGGGGGTGAGGACGATAGTGTTGATCAATTGGACGCAGGCCACCTTTGAAAAATATTTAGATTTTGATCAATTGAGATATGAACGATGTGAAAGTGTGGAAGGAGTGCGTGAGTGATAGCATTGAGTCACGGTGGATTGATAATCAAGGTTGGGTTTCCGGCCCGTTTGGCTCACCGTAAGCGTGTCATTCTCCATGTTGGACAGGGCTTCGATAATGGGCTGAAAGCGAAAAATGCTCTTGAGTTCGCCACTGGTGGTAATGGCCTCTAAAGCACGCTCGTGTCCCTCCGGCGGCACCAAGCAGATACCGGCCATCAGTTTGACGGCCTCGACCATCACGGCCGGCAGGGACGGGACGAAAGAACGTGCAAGAAGCGTCAGCGCCTCGCGGTGCTCAAACAGTTTCTTCAAGCCAACTTTGTTGTTGGAAATGGCTTTCAGGCAGCGGATGCACTCGTGCTGGACCCTGTCCCATCTCGCGTCCCTGTATAATCATATCACGAGTTGAGAAACATTTCCATACGGGGCGAGAGATAAACAGCCGGTCGCTGAATGCAAAGCGCCTACGCTCTACCTTCTATAGCATTCGTTGAGGATGGTCAAAACTTGATTCAAACCCTCGCAGACAAAGTCGTGGACCCAGGTGAGCGGGTTGTTGGTCAGGGCGATCCTCAGCGACTCCATGCACGTGTAAATCTTGTGGACGCTCAGGTCCGGATTGCCCAGATAGACGATGTAATCCTGCGGCGTATCGAATCGATTCCGGTGTTTCTGCACGGACATTTGAGCAAGAAAGAAATTGAAAATGAGGATATCGATTGTTGTTGTGATTGGAAAAGAATGTGTCGAATGACTAGGTAAGAAAAAAACTCAAAATTGTTACCTGGACTGTGCCCTTCATGTGCATGGCCAACATTTCTTTTTTGCGATGGTTTTGCTGCAATCGCAGCGGTTCTTTCTTTTCTTCTGATAAGTTCATGTCATCCTTCAGACAGCCAGGCAACACAAAGAAAAGATAAAAACAAAAAAAAACAAAAAAAACATCCATAATTAGAGATGACGGAGATAACATAAAGAGATGAATCATATAACTTAGATAAAAACCGGGCGGCACCAGAAAGGAGGTTATGAATTTCTGGTTCAACACGGTACTACTTTTATGTTTTTTACGCTGTTGTATTTGTTTAAAATTCAGGACGTACCAACATCTTTTCAAAGGCGGTGTTAACTTCGTCTTCGCTCATATTGTCGACGGCCATGTGCGCGTTTTCGTCCATCTCGGAGAAGTCGACCTCAGAGTGCGGACGTGAGAGTGTGCCAGGGGCGCCACTCATCTGTCCCCGTCCCGACTTCTTGTTCCAGCCGAAGCCCATTTTGTCCAGCTGAAAGTAAAGTACAAAACCAAAAATAGTCAATCAGTCATTACGCAATACAGAATCAGAATGAGGCCACGGGCTTTTTTATTACGTCAAAACAACACCAAAAACGAGTGTACGACAAGTAGTGCATTTTTCAAAGGAAGAAAACCCCCAGCCAAACCGCTAAAAAGGAAATCAAATCAAATCAAGCAATCCACATCAAAAGCCGGTCTCGCCCTTTCCCTTTCTCCGCGAGCGATCAAAGAACAACGGGCGAGTATAAAGATTGTTTTTGGTTTTGTTTTCTTTGCTGGCATGACCATGGGGTTCGTGCCGTCGCTTTAATTAGAGATCGGACAGCAGCAGCAACGGCCCCAGAGTCTGAAAAAAAGAGAGAGAGGCGGGAGAAGGGCAAAAGGAGGTCAAAACAATGTCCTGAACAACAGACTGGCCACATATTTGGCATCGTTTTATGTGTGTAGTACACCCCGACGAATAGAAAAGAAAGAAAAAAGTCAAAATTCCCGCATACATAAGAGGGCAGATGTAAGAGTCAGATTGGGACTGAAAAATATGTCGAATCTACGAGCTGGGCCAATTGGTTGATGGTGGGATGTGTTTTCTTTTTTGCGAAAAAAAGAAGAAGAAGTCGGCCACGAATTTCCTCCTCTTGTTGTTGTTCGCATCGTCATTTTCCGAGCGTATATAAGAAGAGCTCTTTTTGGCTACGGACTCTCTCTCCACTGCGTTACTAACTATCCCGCTGGATGGAAAATAGAAAATGGGAGAAGAAGAAGAAAAAAAAAGGAAAGAAACGAGGCAATGAACACACGCCCCAGTGTGTATGCCTTAGTTGGTCCCGTCGGTACAGACGCGGAAGGGGAAAAATAAAAATAAAAAGGATAGATAGATAGAGAGATGAGGCCAACGTCCCAAAACCGATTAGGTCTAGGGACTGGCTTTCTTCTCGTCGTGAAAGCCACAAAAGTTGGAAAACGACGTCGGCGCGGTGCACAGGTGATGACCCAGACCGCGATCCACACACACACACACAGACCTCAAATGTACTAAACGGGACGTCAAGTTTTTCTCCGTTGATGGACCGACAACCGCCGGCCTTTTTGTCTCCTCCCATTTCGTCATTTCCATCTTTCTTCAATTCAACCTCCCCCCATTTCCTAAATCAAAAATAACAACATCAACACGACCAAAAAACCAAACGAAAAGGAAAGAAACGAACAAAAAAAAAAAAAGAAACACCAGCACCAGTGTGAGGACCGGCCGGGATGAAGAGGCGGCGCGGTTCGTTCACGCGCGCGCTCACGACCGAAAAAAAAAGGCTAAAATACTTGAAAAAGAAACGGAAAATAAAAATGGTCTTTCTGCGTTGACTGGCCTCGCCGGCGGCTGCTAAGAAGAGAATCATCGGCCCGCACAGTTCCATCCCATAAACAGACTTTCTTTTTATTTCATTTCATTTTATTATTTGAGGCTTTTTTCTCTCTCCTTCTACTTCTTCTTCTTCCTGTCTCTTCTTCACGCATCCACGTAGGTGGAACATGAAGAAGCCGAGGAAATAACAGACAGGAAAAAGAATAGAAATTCTTCTCTACTAATGAAACCGCTCATGCGAGTCAGCCACGGCAGCAGCCGGATGCGTTCACATCTAATGTTTGTTTGCCGGGAAACGCATTCGTTTTTCACTTGGGACTGGCACCTTGCCGAAAACGGCGGTTGGGCCGACGCGATTTCTTCGGGAAATGACGTCACTGGCTCCTCACACATGCAAAACAGATGCTCTCCTCTTTCGTTTGGCAGAGGCGCATCAGAAACAAGATAAATAAATAAAAGAAGAAGAAGACGAGAAAAAGAAAAAAGAGAGAAAAAAACGGTGGCCACTCCTTGTCGGTGGCCTTCTTTCGGCCCCCACCCAGCCTCGCCACCTTCCCCAACTACTTCACTACCCACCTATACTCACCCATGTCAGGCATTGTTTCATTTCTGATTCTTTTTTTTCTCTATTCTCTCTCTCTCTTTTCAAAAACGGGCGTCCTCTTCTTTATGGCTATTTCAGAGAGTTCACTGATCTGGCATCACCAAGGTAATGTTTGACTGCAGAGGAAACATGGACGTGGCCCCAGATTCCCAAAGCCAGACTGACACACTAGGGCTGCGAAGGCTGTTGCCATTGCCCAACAAGGTGGGTGGCCGTCCCAACAACAACAAGAGAGAGACCGCCACACAGGTGTGTGATGTCATGGCTATCATTCATCACCCCCTCTCTCCACGATGAAAGAAAAACTTCCATCAGAATGCTGAATGACAACAGATGCTCCACTCAACAGGTGGGATTTAGTGGACAGCTGTGCGTGGGGATTTGTTTGTGCAGATATTAGTTGTCATACTCACAAAAGTGCCCTTCCTGTCCTGTCTCGACATTTCTGGCTGGGTCGAATTTTGTTCGACGACAGTTTGTCAGAGTTAAGGGCCAAATTCCAGCAACGGTCTTCACACCAGCGAGAAGTTCATCGGTCACGGGTTATCACTCCTCTAATGTCACAAGATGAACTCCCAGAAATCTTGATAGGCGGGGACAGCAACAGGCGTCGTCACCAGAAAACACACACAAACTTTGGTGGAGCGTCGCGAGAGAAATCACTGATTTGCTTCGATGCCCAGTTGGCGAACAGACTCGATTACAAAACATCCAAATTGAAAAAAAAAAACGATGGACGAAAGTGAGAACGAGCACACTCTCCTGTTGATTCGAGCTCGGCTTCGCGTATGCGCGAGCAAGCACCCAAAAACCAGCCAGTTGTTTGAAAGCGCTCAGTGTCAGAAAAAGCAAACTCGAAATAACAGTCACAACTCCATCTTTCTTGCGGCGTTGCCGTTACGTGCCAAACACGTTCGCCGCGCGCTGGGTCCGCATTCCTGCGGCTAGATGGCAGCACCGGTCAACGTCACCAAAATCCTGTTTTTAAAAATTCAAAAAAGCAAAAAGAGATCAAACCGCAACAACAAAATACAGTTTGATAACGGCGGTTAATCTAAAATAAAAAAATTCGTAAATTACAAACTTGATGCGGTCGTTGTGGTTGTCAGTAGACGAAAATGAGCGATCGCTCAAACTGCGTAACGACCGAAATCGTTTGCTTCCCTTCACGCAGCGCGACACTTTCAAGCACCTCCCGTCCAATAATAATCATAATGAATGACGTGATAAAGAAAAAAAAAAGGGAGGAAAAGAGTTAAAATAATTGCCGCTTTCATTATAGTCCACTCACCAACGTGGGAAGAAAATGTTCAACGACGATGGAAATTCAGACGTGACGGTGCGTGAATCGTTTTGTTTGGGTCCAGGGAGATCCGCACGGCAGAGATGATATTTCATCCGTTCCAATTCAACTGGAAAGTTACACACAAAGAGAAAAAAAAAAACAGAAATCAATTACACCTGTTATTTTCTTTAACAAATGAAAAACAAAACACAGCCCATTTTTGGATTGTGAGATGGGAATAAAATACAAAAAAAAAGAGTTCGGGCCCTTGATGACTTTGTTTTCCTTCCCCCTCCAGCCAATACCGCACCTTTATTATATATTTAAAAATAAAAAAAAAGGCAACTTTATAGACCTAGCAAACCAACCATCTGAGCACCTATTATTATTGTGTTCCCCCTCGATGTGAGTGAGGGCCAACAGAGACGAGCGAGCCGGCTCGCATATACAACAGTCATTTACGTCTCGTTGCCGCTGAGATATGGAGACTTTAGGTGGGCAACTGGAAATAGAAATAAATTTGAAAGAAAGAAGAAGAAAATCTCGTGTGATAAGAAGATGAAGGAAAAAGAAAAAATCAAAAGAGAAGGGGCGACGATATTGCCAGGTTGAAGCCACAACACGGAGAAGTGATTCTTGACAAGTTTGTTACGTTCAAGAGAGAGACAGGCCAGTGAGTAGGGTCTCCTCACATCCATCTCTCTCTCTCTCTCTCTCTCTCTCTCGCGAGTTCTATACGCCAGGGTTTGGCCTGGCTTTAGCTTGAGTTATTATATCGATTACAACCGCTGTTTCTCCCCCACCACAAATGCCCCTAGACCTAGCGAGTTCCAATATAGGAGAGGCCGTCCATTATTAGGAAAAACCCCTTTTTCGTCTTTGGTCCTTCCGTCCTTCTGTTTCGTTGGGTCGCCGTCACGGCCGTTTTCTGGCTCCGAACTCGGCTAGCAAAACGGAAATGTCGGCTGTCCATAATGTTGAGGTCCGACCCGTCTGACGGCTGCTGGATGAGAGAGACGGACTTGACGGAGCAGAGAGAAAGAGCATCCGCCCCAACGTGCACAGAGGAGACCTTCAGCAGCCGCCAGTCTCTCTATAATGCACTAAAGACTTATTTTTATAGACGTTACATTATACTACGAACCATGAGAGCTAGGACTAGACGATGACACTGGTGAAGAAGAAAAAAGAGAAAAGAGAAAAGCAGAAAAATAGTAAAAGAGTTAGGAGACGTAGACACCAACGTAACAAACAATGTTCAGAGCCCCCCTCGATGCGTACAGAGAAAAAAGCTTCCGGCTGATTTGTAGACAAGATCCCGACAAACCCTATCTGGCCTTTTTCATCGGACTGGCTTGGCTTGAAATCTTTACTTATAGCTCAGATTCCACATTTTGGTACTTGATGCAATCATCAGAGTTGATTTTATATATGTGTCTATAACACGCCACATCCACTTCATTCCGTTAAATCGAATCGTTTCCGCTGGGCGCAAGAGAGTGGGAAGAAACCCTAAAGAAAACACTGCTTGGGAATCTTTGAGCGATTACGTAAGTTAGCAAACGCGCGCATTTCCATACGAGCAGCGTGAGCGAGGACAACCGCAAGTGCCACAACAACCCGTCTGGAAGAGAGAAAAAAAAATAAAAATACGGAAACGGTTGCATAATCTCGCCAGTTTTTCTGTCGACTGTCGAGAAACACCGAAACGCTTTCATCACATTATTACAAAGATGATGCATCTCTGCTTGAGAAAATATTTATTAAAAAATTATAAAAATTTTCCCTCTCGATAGATTCGATAACGATTTCAGCGTGCTGCAAGCGACGTCCGAACCTTGAAATATTAAAAAAAAAGAAAAGAAACGGGTAGTACTAAATTATTTAAAAAACAAAACAGGTAGCGCACCCAACTACAGTATATAGCTAAAGGGAAAAAAAAAAACAATTTCAAATAATATAAGCAGCCAATCATCATCATCATTCGTCGTCATGGTTATTGCTGCTACACACGTGTCAGCCATCCGCTGGCGATGGACGATCGTGACTGTATTGATTCAGCCGAGAGATACAAAGTTGAAAAAGAAAAACAAAACAAAAAAAAAGCGAACGAACGAAGAACTGGCGCCAGCACGTGATGTTGTTTGATAAAAAGGATTTCGCCATTCTTGACAGAAAGTATACCATCAAGACGAAAAAGGGGAAAATCTCGTTTCTTTTGTTTTCTGTCACATTCGATTTTTTCTCTCTCTCGAAAATAAAATGTTGAAAAAAGAAGAAAACGACAAAAGTGGCGACAATAGAAGAAAATCAAATAATTTAAAAAAATTCAAACAAAAATCTCGAAAAGTGTTGACGTGAAAGAATCTAAATAAACTGCCGCCAACAATCGGCTGGAATGATATTTGAGCTAGAAAAGGAGATGATGATTGTTTCTTTCGAGGCGGTGATGATCGGAGCGCGCTGGTTGAATTCTTCATAGCTTACTACTATATATAGGTCCTTATTGTTGTGTGTAAGCCGACTGCTTCATCAGATCAGATTGAATCAGCGAGCCCTTCTTTTTTTTTTTTTGATTCCTGCTCCCGCCCAGCGCATTGCTCGGCTATTTACCGAACGGTAACAATGGAGGGGAGACGACGATAACGGGACGTGAAGCGCGTGAAGCTGCGAACGATTTTCTATCGTTTTGAAAAATCGAAATTCTTTTGATGTGTGATTTCATTTCGAACCGCACAGCAGCCTCAGCCTCACCCCCCTCCACTTGCCCAGCACGGGGAGATGATAAAAATCTTCGTCCGCCGTACTGACTGGGATTTCTTCTCCTTTCCGTCCGCGACCGGAATAACCGCGTTTGAGAAAAAAAAGTCGTTCTGCTCATCAAGATACCAGTCACGGACTCTCGGCCGTGCACATCTCCGAGAATCGGCGCGCAATCTACAACTAAGCGAAATCTTCCTTTTTTTTAAAAAAAAAAAAGAGCGGCAATAGTTGACTTTTCAAAAAATAAATAACAATTGAGTAGAATTGAATTCGAATTAACTATACATTATCGCATGGAAGATTGTTCGTATTACAGGGTAGTTTATATAAATGTGGGGGTCTCTCATAATAGCCCACAGCTGCATCATTGATCAAAGTCGTCCGCACCCTAGTCCAAAGTGTCGCAATAGATATTGATGTACAGCATCAATAATCGCTTTCTCTCCCTCTCTCCCCCCGCAGTGTGTTACACGTTGGCCGACACAAGGACAAAAGATTTCAAATGCTTGAAATACTTGTGTCGTCCTTTCAAACGAAAATGAATCGAATCCTCGGGGTCACGGCCGACTCACGTTTCAACCTGCACTTGACTTTTGAGGGGTTCCCAACAGTCCGATCAAAAGCGCTCGGTTAAAAAACGACCGTGTTGTTGTTACGAAAAAAAAATGTGACGCATCAAAATGGTGAAGTGATTCATCACCTCCAGTTCGGGATAGATTTCCGTCACATCCCAAAAAATTGAAATGACATTTGTAAACTTTTTTATCCCGGCAGTTTTTAGTCATGCAAAGAAATCAGACGAGTGAGAGAGAGAGAGAGTCATACTGCTGCGTTACGTATGCACATGATTAGGGTAGTGATCGGCGGCAGCTGTGCGGTCATGTGTCACTGATCCGAGTCGGCGGAGTCGCATCTGCGGTCGCCGGGCAACACAAGACGCCGGGGCGGGCAGCACGACGAAACCGAAAAAAAATCTCAGCCTGGCATCGTCTGGTTGATTTCCTCTACACTCATTTTCTTAGTATAGTCGAGTAGATATGGGGGGGAGACGAGAGGGCTCCGCAGTAACGTCTATTTAAGGTCCGTACATGCAATAACTGAATAGAGACGGCCCTTGTGGCGTCTGCTGTGCACTGGGCGGACGTGACGGCGATCGTCGTCATTTGTCACCGCTACATTGGAGTGGATTTTTGCCCCTGGCACTAACTGAGAGCGCGGTCGAGTGGCGGTGGTGGTGGTGGTGGGGGTTGAATATCTCGTCCACAGCAAACGCGAGAGAAACCAACGGACGGAATCAAGGGCCCTGATTGGATTTTCTCATCAATACGGATGACAGAGGGTCATCACCGTCAACTTCAGGAAACGATGGCCGCCATCCCCCGGCTCCCCTGATGAAAATGAGCCCCCATGGAAGCAAATAAATCCGGCGACTGAGGACGGGCGACGACCCTTCGCGGTGAACCGGCCATTGCCAGTCGATGTCCAATTCGTGTCGGCCCAAAAAGGGTGACGGAAGCAAACGACTCCTTATTGCACTATATATCCATCAGTTAAAGAGTCTTCATTACTACACTCTCGCATCTCTAGTCTGGCGTAGTTACTATTTAGCCTCTTTGGTTGTCGGGCGAATACAAATTCCTTTTTTCCGTCAAATAAAAATAGAAATAAGATACGATCGCATAAATATACACACAACCGCTCTCCCAGACATGGGAGTAACGAGGTACATGTATATAGTATACGCATTACTAAGTATAAATATCAGGTGAGTGCTGGGCCCAGAAAGAATATTCACATGAGGTCGGAACAGCAGCAGCAGCAGCAAATGAACTGTTATGTCTTTTTTCCTAAAATTCCAGCGCCATAATTTGATGCGTCCATTATAAAAAGAGGGGGGGATGCTGATACTGAGCAGCTACTACTACCCCGTGGGATCTTTAAATAGGAGAGGCCTCCGTGCTGTCCGTACATTAGAATGTGTGTGTGTGCCGTATACGTTTAGAGATTTCCCACATAGAGTTTTGTTATCTGTTTTTTTAATTTTATTTTATGGGCGTCAGATCAGATCAGAAAAAACTTAACAATCGGCTGAATCAAACAAAAATGTTCAACTGGCACCGCCCGGCTGATTTATTGCGATCACGGAATCATAAGGAAAAAAAACAGAAAAGTCAGAAGGTCCCCCCCCCCCTTCTCTTGATTTTCGAATAAATATGGCGCGGCGATTCAACATCATCATCATTAACGTCGTTATCGTCATCATAACAAAAATTGAGCCACTAAGAAGAAGAAGAAGAAGAAGAAACGTCCGGGGTTAATTGCCAATGCTGTGAAGGAGAAGAAGAAGAAGAAGAATTCGTCCTTGGCATACCACGTCTCGTGCGCGCTAGGAAAAAAAACCACAGATGGAAATGAGACGAGACACTTCTGGGGTCTGGGACGACGACGACGTCGGGACCAGCGCCCTATGGAAGAGTCCGCGTGTCCCGAAGGACTCGGCCAAAAGAGTGGTCTAATCCATTAGCCATCCGGTAAAGACATTGCACGCACGGCATCTATAAAAAGAGATCCAACTTTTCCCCGTTTTGGACGGTGGCTGGGGCCACCCGACTATTAAGGTCTCGTATAATATTCTACCAGTTCGTAAAAGAAAAAGGCCAAAAGAAAAAAAACCGTTAGACCGCGGGACAAAAATCGTTTCACCGGGGGGGAAAGTACAAAACAACAAAAAACCAACACGGCACAAGGAGACGACACAAAGGCGTTCCAAAACGGGGACCGTGATCAAGATATCAGTTAATAGAAAAAATATAAAAAATAGGAAAAAAAAAGAACTTGGCTGCATCATTTATATGGGCAACAAAGAATCAACGACAGCTCAAAAAAGATATACTGTGCGAAAAATCAAACAGAAAAAGAAGATAAGAAAAATTATTTTCGGTCAAAAAAAGAAAAGCCACGCTGTTGCAGTCGATGGATATGCGCCAAAAGAAACGACGAGATGACAGCTCACGACATCCTTCACTTGTTTTCTTCCTTTTTTTCTTTTTCTCAAAAATATTATTATTATTATTATTATTAACATTATTCGCGGTCCCGCAGGGGGGTCCCGAGCGATGATGAGATTCGGATCGGTTACATTGTTGTTGCCTGCCATGGTATTACGGTGTGTGTGTGCTTAGCTTTATCCCGACGGGCCGGAGATCAACGCACACGCGACTTGTATCATCAACGCGCAACTCTCTTTTATGCATCATCAACCGAGAGAGATGTGCTGTGTGTGCTGGCTGTGCCACATGCAGGAGGAAGGGGGGGATTATGCACGAACGAGGCGCGGGAGTTGTGTGTAGTACCCACGAAACGGTTGATAATTTTGTTGATATCCACTTGTTGCCGGGAAAAGATGTAATCCGCCCAGTCAAATCATTGCTCTCATCATCACCGGGCCAAAAATTCTTCATTCCCTTTATTCTTTTCTTTTCTTTACCCGGAATGGATGAATGAATGATGTGCATTGCCAGCCATCAGGCATTGCATGTCAGATCAAAGTCCCAGCCGCGTTCGTGACGCTCCGTCCCGTTTTCCCCCCACGAAAAAATCATCCACCTCACACCACATTTAAAACGTCTACGACCAGCAGCAGCAGCAGGAGCAGCAACTCACGGAGTGTATAATATACAATCAACAATCAAAAAACATCATCCGGCCCCCAAAACAACAGCACATCGACAACTGTCTTGCCATTAGAATATTCATGTGAATTATATAAGCGAATGAATGTAGTGTAGGATCACATAATAAAACAAAACAAAACAAAAAACCCCGAAATTTTTTCAGGCCGCCAGCTATGCACACACACACACACACACCAAATCGTAATGACATTGTATATTCATGTCCCGAGAAAAATAGTAATAGATTTATCAACACAGCGCAATCTGTTATCAGTCTTCGTTTATACCCTGGGCTCTACATGATGTATAAATGTTGAAATGACGTGCGTGAGCCATTCCTCTATAAATAGGACAGCAGCTAGCAGCTATATGCTATAGCATGTAACCATCTAGCCAGCTAGAAAAAAAAAGGGCCAGTGTGGCCATTCATCGATCGACTAACGGATTATTATACGATTACAATCTGCCTGCTACATATTTATTGGCGTCCATAAAAATGCGAACATCGGCGACACGACCCTGTTGGCCTTCGACGCCATTTCTACAAAAAAAAACATTTTCTCTTCAGAGGAAAAAAGACAAACGTTCAGAATTTTAACGACGCCGTAAAAGATGGCAGGTCGGCCAACCAAATGTTGACCCCCCCCCCCCCCTCTCTCCACTTTTTGGGTGATGATATAGGCCGGGCCTAAAAAACCAATGAGTAATTCATTTCACATGTTTGGCCGCGTGCGATGAATTCAAACCAAATGTCATGACCTCAATTTTTCTAACCAAGAATAAAGAAAAACATTTCGGGATTTACCCCCCGAGAAAGAAAGAAAAAAAAAGAAAAAAAAAGCTGTCGATATTTGGTTGATGGCCACACAGTCCCGGGAGCTGTTGACGTGAACGAAAGTCGAACCCCCTGGACCATCAGCGCCGACGACGAGGCAATCCGAGACATCAACACCATCACAAACGCTGTGGAAGCCCCGTCAGAATTTTCCAGGGGAAAAGAAGAAGAAGAAGAAGAAGACGAGCGTGATGATGGTGATGGATGATTGGTGGCATATCATGAGAAAAAAATGCCGCCCGACGAACGAACTAAAAAGTCACCGGGAAAAAACAAAAGACGATGCGGCAAATGTGGAAGAGAAAATAAAACTTTTGTTTGTTTGTTTGTTTTTTTTAAGACGCGGACCGATATAATAAATGATCGATATTCTTTTCTTTTCTATTTCTGATGGGAACATCAAAAGAAGTCTGTTCCGAAAAAAGAATGACTGGACACACGTCAACGTCCGTTGTGTCAATGGCGTGAGGGAGGGGGCGAAATGAAGTTGACACGAAGAAAACGGAGAGGATGAAAATAAGATGGACGATGAGTGACGACCGCCATCATGGCGATTCCGATTCACCGTTAGTGTCTACCCTCATTTTTTTCCAAACGTGTGAACGCCACGCAACAAAAAGAAAAAAGCCACTCCACTTCCAGTTCAACTTTTGAACGGTTCAATCTCAAAAGTGAAAAATCAGAAAGTCTCGACTGGCTGTCGATAGCGAAATAAAAAGTTGTCGCCCAAAATTGACTGTGTGTTTTGTGCTGGAGAAAAAGTTGCAACCACTTTGACAGTCGGTCCATCGAAACCCCCCCACGCCCCAAAAAGGACAAACTTGCGGAGGAGAATCAAACGATTAGTTTCGAGATTTGACGACGGGGCGAACTGGTCGGGTGAGTGGGAAAAAAATCACAACAAACAGAAAAGAGCAGCAGCTGGGGTTGTCTCTCTCTCTTCTCCTAGTCAATATAATATTCGCTTGATTCTCTTCGTGACCATAAAAACGAAAGGGGGGAAGCGCAGCTAGACAATCGTAAAAATAAAGAAAAAAAGAAAAAAGAAAAAGTCTAATGTTCCCAGTCGCACTGTAGGCTATACTACCTGGGACAACTAATCTGTGCAGCAGCTCTCCGGGCGTCGGTATAATTCGTCGCTCATATAAGCCTATTACCGAAAATACAAAATAAAAACGGGTCCCATCAAACGAAATAAAGAGACAAATGTCAGCTGTCACATCAAAGAGGCGGCCACTCCCTTGCCCCCAACGCGAACATACGTGTATACGAATTACATATGGATGGCCCCGTATGGCTTATAGTAAAAAAAAAGAGAAACAAACTTGTTTTGTTTTCCTCTTTCATTCTCTCTGTCTCTCTCTCGTTTTGGGTCGTGATCCTCTCGACACCGTTTTGTCGCGTGCAGATGAGCTTTTTGTTTCATTTTACGAGCCGGCCGTAAAGTTGCGCTGCTGCCGCCGCTGTCCGTTCGCTTATGATGACCAAAACGCGACGCTATCCACGACGGTTATATTATTATTGCGCGTATGGACATATTTTTCAAATGACCCGCGCGTCTGTGGGTTGAATGAATAGAGAGACAGAAAAAGGGGGTTTAATTAAAACATTTCCAAACCATAAATCAGAATTACGACAGCGCATTTTTATTTGAGTTCTTGACTCTTCTCGGGGGGGAAAGATTGAAATGTTATTGCATTTAGCAATGATCAAGGAGCAAAAAGGATTTTCCTTCTTGATCCCAGTGTTACCAAGATGACCGAGAGCCCTGCCGGGAGGGGGTTTCCGAAATCCATCAATAATTCATGATGATAATTCGCGGGGTCGTCGTCCATCGGTCGTAGCGAAGACGATAATAATAATCAGCGAAAGACCCCAAGTCCCTTGTTGTTACTGTCAGCCAGTTATAAAAACAAACAAACAAACCAGTGGGAGAAGAAGAGGAGATAGTATAAAAAGGAAGAAAAAAGGAAACAAGTCGTGAGAATTCAACAATCTAAACGGCTGACGCGTGAGATATCCCGTTTCGTTAGCAGCAGCAGCAGCAGCAGCAGAAGGAAACGGCCAGGAGAGACCCATCAAAGAGATGAGAGCGTATATCGACTCAAAAGAGAGAGAGAGAGAGGCACGTGCTGGTTACCTCCAACGGCAGCGAGACATGTCACACTGGCCGTCCATTATGTCAGCCGATCGGAGCCTTAAAGAGTCGCAACCGCCAAATAAGTCCTGCTGGATGGCCGTCGATGAAAAAAAAAATAATAATAATAAAACGGCTGTTGGACACACACACAAGTCCGTGTGTGTGTGTGGCCATCAAAACGTTTGAGCGAGCGTATCACCAAAGGGCAAAGAAACCAACAAGTTGCCAGGGAATAATCATGATCGGCTTCTAATATGGTGGTGGTCTTAGCTTAGTTGGCTGTGCCAATATGCACTGCGGCGACAGGAGACGCGACGCCCACCGCCCAGGTCGGGCCGGGGTCAGGTGGCACGCCAAACTGGATGGATCGATGGATGGAGATGTTTCGTTTTTTGTCTTTTTCTTCTCCGGTGGTGATGATGAGGGAAGAAAAAAGAATGTTGATGATTTAGTGAGAGAGAAATGACCTTTACATGTCTCGACGCAGTCAAATTAACAGCTTCATGAACTTGCAGCTTTCTCATTAGCATTTTAATTCGAAACGGGCAGCGTGTTGCAGCAGCAGCCGCTCGAAGGCCAGGCCACACAGCACTGGCGTTGACTTGAAGCAGCGAAAAACGTCCAGGGCCATTGACGAAAAAATAACAAACTGTACACAAGTCGGCGGGTGGGAAAAAAAAAGAAAATAAAGTTGGAAAAAGGTTTTCCATGATGTGCACATGCGGAAGACGAAGCATATCGCACCATCAGGAGCATAACGGCCCAGCAAACGTCATCCCCTCCTGCTGTCTGCTGTGCATTTTATACGGAAATGATTAACGAAAAATGGCGATTCCTGTCAAATCCCCCCCTCCTGCTTCCTACACACACACACAAAAGCTGTCCCCCCCCATCCTCCTCCACTCCCCATATGGACTGACGTGTGTTTTTGTTATTCTCCGTCACGTGTACGGAAGGAAGAGCGCGGGGGTGTGTCTAAAAAGTGTTTTGACACGGATATCCATCCCAGTCGACTCTACTCGCCCCGCCATTTACGTTCTGTGTACACACACACACACAGAGAGAGTGAGAAAGTGAGACAGTGTATCGATAGATAAATAAATGCTCACTGGGAAAAAAAGAAAAAAGAAAAGTGAAAGAGCGCACTAACAAATCTATACACAGACTAGAGATTCTTTTTTCCCCCCTCTTTTTTCCAGTTCGGCAGCTGTCCGGAAAACGGAAACATTTTCACTCTCCTCCTCTTCTTCTTTCTTCCTGGCGTCCCGTCTGCGTCAGACAGCTCGGCCAAAATAAAATAAAAAAGGGAAAACACGACAAAATGAATTCAAAAATTGTGCGAAAAAACAGAAGGAAAGATGATGAATGTCTGCAGACATCGAGCAGAATGTTCATTTTTGTTGTTGCTGTTTTAGTACGTACGCGTGTGACGTAAAGCGTTTCAAAAGACAAGACAAACATAAACAGCTAGACAACAAGCTAAGACTATTGTGTGTGTATCACCTCACACAATGCGGCACGGCAAATATAAGACAACAAAGTGCTCGACTGTCCCCCCGGCCGTTCATTCTATCGTGTGTCGCCGTTTGATTCCAACTTGGGTGTATTATATCGTGAATCTTATTCTATTCGGCAATGTCATCACGACTCTCTCCGAGGTCCCCCCTTTTCCCCTTTGTGGACGGAAAGGCCGTCACGCGCCATCGACTTCTGTCGCAACCAAGTCAAAACTCTCCTCTTACCACCAGTGCAGAGAGGAGAATTAAGTGGACAGATGCTGGGCTTGTTGTTTTTTTCCTTTCAGGCCACACAACCCAACACAGAAAAAAAAAATGCCGGGATGACGGAAGAGATTGCAGGATCAAACCCCCTCCATTAGATGCCGATTTCCGTTATTCACTTTCTTTCTCTTCTCCCCCCCCCCCCCCCCCCAAACTCACCCTGCCGTGATTGTTTGGGATTGCCGACCTTTTTTTGATTTTCGATATCAAAAAGAAGAAGAAAAAGATGAAGAAGAGATCATCGGTCATCTGAACCGAAACCTCTAACCCCCGACGACAAAAGGCAAAAGGCAAAGAAAATGTGGTTGTGGGTATGTATACCGGATCAATGGATCCATCGTTCATCTCCTTTGGCCGCTGCCGACTCCTGTCAATGATATTGAGTGGCCTCTTTCGACGTGTCTTATAGAATATACCGATCCTCTGTGTGTTTTTCGACTAACAGTCTCACAGAGAGAGAGAAAGACAACGGAGAAAAGTGGAGGCTGTGTGATCTTCTGGCCGAGCCGGCCTGCCCGCCGCCGCCGCCTCGACTCTTTTCCCGTGTACTTTTGACAAGCTGTCACATACGGACAGAGCGGAGAAGAGAGAGAGAATGATGATGAGCTAACCAGATCCGACTGTAAATATACACAAAGTAACAACAAAACAAAACAAAAAAAGAGTCCTTCTCTCTCCTCCGGCTTGATCCGGGCCGGCGGATATTTTCTCTTAATAAGAATATTAGACTGGGCCGCCGCTGCTGCCGTCTGGTCGAGACTTTTGTCATTTGGCCGTCATTTATTTCGAATAGAATACATCAAATCAAATCGGAGCTCGTATGCTGGGAGAGAACTGGCTGTGCCGCTGCCTGGGCTGCTGGCCTCGCAACACACACACAACATGTGACGCGTGTACACAGCAGAAAGGGAGGAGTCACTGGTGCGGGGAGGAGGAGGGCAGGGGCACGGCCGGGACGTTTTAGAGACGGTGGCAGAGGGCCAGTCGGTTTCAGTCAGCGCCAGACATCGCTCGCGCCTCCACCGTCTTTTCTTCACCTCTCTCCAGCGCTCCTCGATCGACAAATTACCCAAATCTCATCACGTCCATTTCTCTTCTACTTCTTCTTCTTCTTGAAAAAAAAACAAAAATATCGCCGACGATTAGCGGCGCGTTCATTTGTCAAATTCAAAAAATAGAAATAGTCCCGCCGTTTTTGTGCGCTTCGTTATTATCCGTATCGCAGAGTTTTTCTTTTTCAGGTGCGGATTTCCTTGTGTGTGTCTTGATGTGCGAGTGGGTCTCATTTACGTGAAGTGGCGGATGGGTTGCGAATTCAGAGCGCGAAATTTAAAACAAAAATCGCGCGACTGAAGCAATTTTTTCAAATTAAAAACTAAAAACTCATTTTCACCTGGCGCTTTTCTTTTTTTCCTGCGCAGGAAAAACATTTTTTATCTGATTCGTTTTGTTTTCGCGACTCTTTTATAGAGACGAGAGCGAGGAAAACAAAGAAGTGATTATTTCGGTTGAGAGAGTTGACAAAACAAACGGAAAACAAGAAAACTCGTTCGTGTTTTTTCTTTTTCCCGTTGGGCTCCTCTCAGTTGGGACCGTCAAAACAAAAGCAGCCCAGCCAAAAGGCATTTCCATAACGTCGACGATAAGCAGCGCATCGTCATGAAACCGTCGTCATCGGTCATGATGATCGCCTTTTGGTTCCTCCTCATCGCCTGGCCCTCAACCAACGCTGGTAAGTTTTTATCTCTTTTTCTTCTTCTTCCTTGTGATGAATCGGATCAAACGATGCGGAGCTCTTTACGGTTTGTCGAGTCACTTTTTTTTTTTTTTGTAAATTGTTTTTCACAAAATTCAAATCCGTGTGAAATGAATTTTGAGAGTAAAAAAAAAATAATCGAAAACCAGACGAGGGGCAAGATAGAAATCAGGGCAGGTATAATATACAGGTCGAATTGTGATTTCACAATGTAACCAGCGAAAACATTATGCCCGGCCGCGTCCCAGTCTTTTTCCTCAACTCTCCTACTACTACTACTACTACTGCTATGCGTGTATAGCAGTCGAACATGGCCCAGCTCACAAACTGTGCTATCCATAACCAAATGAAAATGATACGTAACAAAAAAAAGAAGTGAAAACCAAAAAAAAATACCTTTGGATGCCAAAGTTCCAATCAAGGCCGTTATCAAAATCTCAGGCAACAGTAGCCAAACCGGATATCAAAAAAAGAAAGAAAATAAAAAACAAGATTTTTTTCCATTTTTTTTTAAGTAAAAAAAACAAAACAAAATTTCATTCAATTGAAAATGTTGTTTTGCATTTTGTTTTCCGCAACACGCAAACAGATTGTCTGCTTTTTCAATTCCAACCAAATCCAAGAGAAATAAATAGTCCCGCACTATAAAAACATAGTATAAACCCCGTCTATACTATACGAAGAATCAATAAATTGTGGGGCTTTATTTATTTGTGTTTCTTTGCACCACACCCCGAGAGAGAGAGAGAGAGAAAAAAGGGAATAGAAAAAGAAAGAAAAACGTGATGAAATCATTCATAAATGAGAATGGTGTTGTGTTTCTTCTTTATTTTATTCCCTTCTTTTTTCTCTACAAGGGCTACACCAAACACCGATAGTACACCACCGCTATACACTATACTACTACTACTACTACAGACAGTGTTGTCCTATCCATCAAAGTATTACATCCCATACATTTAGTCTCTCCGGCTAGTCGCTGGTGATGGGTCCGATATTATCCAAATACCCCCGGCCATGTTATATTATACATCCGGACAAAAGGCTTAAATCACCAGACAGAAAAAAGTTTCGATGGCCTTGCCAAGCGAGCGCTACAAAACCTTTTTCAATATTTTTTTAAATCATTTCCCCCCTTCACTTTAAAAGACGTCAAAGAATAAAGAATAAAAAAAGCGTGGCCCGTGTTTATGTAGACATCCCCCGTCTTTTTTTTTTAACTTTTTTATTTCGTGCTTGATGTACAGTAGGAGGGCTGCTGGGCTGCTGCTACATCAGCCGGGCAAAGTCAACGTGTCCCTCTCTCTGTGTGTGTATGTCTCGCACACTTTCTCTCAACTCTCCTCCCTGTCCTCTATGTCTGTTTGTTGTTTTGTTATTCCACGCAGTTATGTGTGTTTGCGCACCCCACTGTTGTGGGCCGACTGTCATCTTTTATCGGCCATCATGTGCACAAAAAAGAAGAAGAAAAAGAAAACGGACCAGGGCCGTTCTGACTCCCAAAGTACTATTACCACTACTACTACTACTACTAACCCCTACGTACCTACATAACCTCAATACAGCTGCTGTTGCTGCTGCCCCTACTATACCTATATGGCAACTCTAAGGTTTTTATTTTCATTTCCCTCCGCTGGCTGGATGTTCATATTCCGTCCCCATGCCAGCGCTCTCTATTATGGGCATTTTCTTCTTCTCCGCCACTCTCTCTGCTGGGCGACCTCCCGTGAACCAAATCCGAGCCGGAGCTGAGCTGGGACTGCTCACTGTTAAGCATGAAAAGGAGACGCGCCGGTCGCCCAGCACTTTGTGTGGCAATTCTCTTCTTCTTTATAGAAGAAGAAGAAGAAAACTGTGCGCATCTTTTTTAAATAATCTGCTGGTGGGCCGGAGCGGAGAAAGCGGGAGATTTGTGATGTTTGCTTAAGTTCTTCTTCTTCGACCTTTTTTCTTCTTTTTCTTTTATATCCACGTCGTCGTCGTCGGAGAGAGAACAGCAGAGAAAATGAATAAGAAAATAAAAATAAAAAAAAAGGTGATGTCGAGGGGAATACGACACCATCGCGAGGCGGGCCAGCCAGATGGGCACGCGCAACTCTCCCACCGTCACCCAACAATTGACCTGCGTCTCTTTTTTTTCTTCTCCTTTTGTAGATTCTTTTATTTTTTCATTTTGGTTACACAACACACACACAAAAAGATATATAACTGACCCCGCTGGTATATAAGAAGGGGGGCCCCCCTTATATTCCCCGTTTGTTGTGTGTGTTGTTGGACCCTAACCAATGGCGTAAGAGCAAAGTAGACGAGGATTCCGTTCCTTATTTTTCAGTCGGACGGCGGCGAGTCCATTTGCGTCAGTTGCGAGATCTCGTGATGGATCCAATCCAGCTCGCCGGATACCCAAAAAGAAAAAAGGAAAAAACAAGAAAAAGGGGGAAGACAAAATAAAGGCCAAGAGAAATTTAACGAGTTCCTTTTTCGAGATAGATGGCTGGTAAAGAGCAGAATCGTTAGGAGCCCTAATAAATAGACGCGAGCCGAGCCCAGCGTGCAGCCCTAACGTCTACTGCGCATACCATCCACAACCTACTATCAAATTAGCCTTTAATGCGGCTAATTATCCGGCACAGTCCTTAACGCTCTCCTATGCAAGGACTTGGCTTTTTCTTTTTTTCTTTTCTTCTCTCGATCCTCGTAACAAGACGGGCCAAGTTTTCGTCTCACGAGAGAGAAAAGGCCGGCAACTCGTAATGTGCCAGTCTTTGCCGTCCGTCGAACAATGATTCAGGGCGGTAATAAACACGTGGAGATGTACACAGTTACCAGTACGGAGAACGAGAGAGAGTACGTGTCGTAAATCAATTAAATCTTTAATACCCCGACGACGACGACGACGAAATACGAGTGCAGGGCAACACAACACACGGCCGACGACAGGGAAGACGAAAAAATATTTGTGTTTCTCTTGTCGAGGGAGAAAAGAAAAAATGTTGAATCCTTTTGGATTTCTCACGCACCGTTACCATAAATCACTTTCTTCTCTCCTTTCTCATTCCACATATTTTTTTTCCTTTTCTTCCCCCCTTTTATTTTCCGAGAAGGTGGTGGTGTAGCCGGGGAATGAGAAAAGAAAGAAAATACATTCACGTATAAATATCGGCCGCATTAAATAGCCATTAGCACGAAGGTTTTTTTTTGTTGTGTTGTTGTTGTTGTCCGACGAGAAGAATGAAGAATGAACAAATGTGGATGTAGAAGGAGAAAAAACGGGGGGGAATAAACACCAGGATCCACAGGAGGCCCACCATCCATGGCGTGCACGTTACACAATCCCACCTCTTCATTTGCTCTCTCTCTCCTTTTTTTTTTCTTCTTTTTTCTTCAAAGGCTAAACGGAATAAGAGTCTCTTTCTCCCTCCGGCCGGCTGGCTGGATCATGTCGGAACTTTTTCTTTTCCGGCTGGTGCTATCCATAACAACCCCCCTCCTCACCATCGAATAAGACATTAGACATAAAAAGAAAATGCCGTTGCCGTGTGTTGTGCGTCTGTTGCGAAACTTTATATTTCCCAGCTGGATTGAAACAATTATGTTGTTGCAAGACCTTGATCAAAAAGTTTTGCTCCTTCCGCCAGCCGAATGTGAACATTTGAGGAAGATCATCATCAACGTGGTAGAGAGATAAGAAAGAAAAGAGAGAAAAGAAAAAGGCGTGCGATGAAAATAAATGGCCAGCATCTCAGGTGATGGGGGCCGCAGCTGATTCGGGTGCCCAATAAATCGTCGATGCGGATGGAATTTCCGGCTGCGTTGTCGCTCGCGCAACCCACCCACCTCTAGTCTATACGGTCTTGCCTATGCCCTGCCCTGGCCGCCATGTGTGTGCATGTACATGTCCCCGGCGAGGGATATGAAATTACCTGATGGGAGTGATGGCTTCCCCTTTTATTCCTCTTTCCTTCGGATCAAGACTCCCGATCACGACCGGCAATGACCGACCTAGTTTAAACTTCTTTTTGGTCGTTCTTTTTGGCACCCGAACTTGTTCGTGTGATAAGCGTGAGTCCGTGACGTCATCACTCATCCGACGCTTTTCTATTTCACCCGTTCCGTTTCTCTTGCTCGCCATCAGCTACGCCCCGCCATCGCTAATCGTCCACCAATCAATCAAGGCAATTCGTAATGGGGAAATGAGCCAAACGTACCCTTCCTTATCGTTTGAAACAACAACTGACACGTCAAAAGAAGAAAGAAAGAAAAAAAATTGTAAAATGACTGGGATGATGCAAGAAAACGTTCAGTTTTCAACACCAAAGAAATTCCCCCCTTTCAAGATACAACAAAAAAAAAAGAAAAGAGAGAGAATTTTATAAGCGAAAAAAAAAAAGAAGTAAGATGGAGGGGGGAATGTGACGTAACCGTTCACTTATTCCTAGCGCCTGGGCCGGTTGAAGAGGAGATCGATGGCCACAGACAAAGTCCTCTTCGCTGTATAGAGAAGATGGTTGGTGTGAGACGTTTGTTTGACTAGGGAGATTCCACCACGCCAGTCACTGGATGCCAAGGGACTCGGTCATCATCCAGAATGGTCCCTTGATCACGATCCGTCCGGGACTGCCCATTTTGGACCGCGCCCAAAAAGCGTCGCAAGAAAAAAGGTTTTCTCCTTTCCATCGCTCACATCATCTCATCCGGCCAGCCAGCGTGAATAGATATCAAATACGAATGGACTATACAGCAGGACATTAGGACAAGTGCAAGTCGAGGGGTGTTGCCACTGTCCGGGGGGACACTCGACGGCCAAGACGGGCAAGTGTGTCTTGAGAGAGAGAGAGAGAAAAGCTGAACAAGTCGACACATTCAGTTAGTCCAGCAATAGCTGGCACACGTCAAACAGTTTTCGAGTGAGTTTCTATTGACAATTGCGAGGGAGGATCGGAGAGCCAGTTGGGGCCTATACAAGTCGACGAGTTGGGATATATTACAATCCCCTTTTTCGTGGGGGGTTTTCCTGCTGCAGCCAGCAGAAACTGGCGGCCCAGTCGCCACTCGACATACCAATGAGCCCTTTTTTTTCTGCTGGCCCGGCCCGTTCAGAGTCAACACGACACACGTATGAAAAATCGAGAGAGAAAGAGAGAGAGAGGAGAGAAGAGCCTTTAACTACATCAAGAATTCAGCAGGACTTTGGGAGCAAAGTCATCAATTCCTCGGTGTGTTTCCCCTTTTATCCCCCCCAGTGGCCCCTTGAAAATGAAGGGATCCAATTCCCGAACTTCGGGAATTGATTTTTTTCTCTTCCCTCTTTTCTCCCAGTTAAACATTGACGGCGGTTAAGATTAGAAGGAGAAGGAGAAAAGGGACTCGGTGGAGATTGTCGTTGGGTCAGAGACGAAAAGCAAAAGAAGAAGAAGAGATGGAATCGACAGGGACGAGGGGGCAAACAACACAACACCCCAAAGGTTATAGATAGGACAGACATTCCAAACGACATGATAGCCGTGTAATGAGAAGCGACGACCAAGGCGAAGAAGAAGAAGAAGAAGAGTTTTCCCTTCTTTATCTGTTGCCCCTTTTTCGTCTGTCTGTTTGTTTGTTTGTTGGGCCCCTTCTTCTTCTTTGCCTCTCTCGCTCTCACTGGCTGCAGCTGCTGTCACTTTCAAATTCCATGAACGTCGATCACGGCAACGACGGGACCCTAAAATGCCCAGTCGATATGGGCCTCAGCTAAGGCTAGGGCCGGCCAAAGAATCTCCTCGTCTAATTTCCAGCAGCAGAGAGAGGTGAATTCTTGTTATTCAAATTCAATTTTTTTTTTGGGGTCGCCATCTGCTCAAATTATTTCCATTAGAGTTTCCTCCTTCCTTTTTTTCCCCTCCCTCCACTTGGCCGGCGGATGAAGAGGAAATTCCGGCACTCCTCACCTCAGCACTCGGGTCCTGTATTAATATTTTTAAGAGAAGACGGCAGACACCGCGCCATATTCACTCGCCACACAGCGCGTGTGTCATTTTCGACCCGAGAGAGTCGACCGAGAGAAGAAGAAGAAAAATTTTTTTGTTTCCTTTTTGACAGCGCGGCACCCATCAAAAGTCATGTCCTTTTTGATTGGATCGGATTTGGTTGAGTTGAGAGGAATGTGTCGCTACTCGCCTACCGGGACCCACACACACACGCATTTTAATATCACGCACCCAGTCCCCCCAAAGAGGACAACACAACAACCAACCCAAAAGAAAAAAAAAAAGAAAAAGAAGAGGAGGATGATAAAATGGGAGACGAGATGTCATTTGACAGTGGCATGTTAAAACGTTTTCGGGATTGCGTCCCCCGACACGAGACCGGGAAAAGCTTCAAAACATTTTCTTCTTCTTCTTCAGGGATGGAAGAGAGAAAAAAGGTGCGGAAGGATTTTTCAACCCCGTGAAAATAGAGGCGACAGTGCGGAGTAATAAAGGAGAAAGACAAACGACGACCGTGTGAATATTTCACGCAAAAGAGAAAGAAAATCAAGAAATAAATAACAAGAGCTCGGGAAAAAAAAGTTTACGTTATCCAGGGGGGACAGGGCCAGTCCAAACTTATCAACGTGAAAAATAAAAACCCCCCAAAAATATATCAAGAAGAAAGAAGAAGAAAACATTAGCCTTTTACTCGAAAGGTTGTTTCTTTTTTCTTCTTCTTATACGAAATGACACGTTGATGAAGATAAAAAAAAAGAACTTTGTGTTTGTTTGTTTTTTGTTTTCGGGGTGAGATGGCGGGGGTTGGACGTTAATGCGTTAACTGCTGTTATTTCTTTCCCCCAAGAAAAAAAAGGGGGAAATCTTTTTGGGGAATTTGAAAGAGATCAACATTGATGGCACGACGGCACATCTCTCACCCTCCCTTTTTATGACGGTTATTTTCTCGACTGTAGGTGTTATTTTTATTGTTACGATTATTACCCAGGGAAATATTTCTCTCCCTTCACTTAAAAATAAATAAAATGGGCAAAAGAATTTAGAAATAAAGAAAAAAAAAAGAACCTGCTACTTAACAGTCCACATAAAACAAGAAAGAAAAAGAAGAAAAAATCAGAGGAAAGAAAGAGAAAAATAAATATACACACAAGTTGAAATTGTCTCTTGAGAAGGAATCAAAAAGAAAAGAAAAATAAAAGGCAATCTGTCTTCCTATTTTGACTGGACCTCCCGCTGGGATCTTTTCCTTCTTCTTTAGGTCACACGATATTTCTCCACAGGCTACACACAACAAGCACATGTGTGTGTGTGTGTGACTCTATGGTTATTTGACACGCAAGCGACTACCTAACCCGATCTGAATTTCAAACTAAAAAAAATACAAAAAATACAAAATCAAATGTAGGGCAATGGAAAATATATCCAATTCCAAAATAACAACAACCAGATGGAGGGAACCCCTCCTTTTAAGTCGGCACTAAATCTACCGAGTTGACTATTACACCGGCCCGTCATGAAGAGATAATTAGTGGGTTACACTGATTTATTATCTATATCCCTCGCCGGAAAAGGAAAAGAACACACAAATCAGAATGTGTCGATGGGGCGAAAATATAATATAGGGTATACGCCGATCAATGCACGCGGCCAAATGTCACGGGCGAAACAAAACGCATTCATCTTCGTACGACTCGGCTCTTGCATTATAACAACCCAAATCCCTGTCATCCTCAACGAAAAAGAAAATGGGGTTGACAATAATAACGAGCACCAGCTTCTTCTTCTTCTTCTCTTTCACGTACCCCTTCGGCTATCGTGCATGTATACAACACACACAGAGAGAGAGAGGCATAGGACACACACGACAAACACACAGAGAGAGACACTGTTTCTCCCGGCCAGAGGACGTGAAAGAAGATATTGAATTTCTTTGTGTCTGGTGTATGCGGCACATCTGGCGCTGGATTCAATCAACATATTTCATTCATCTACAGCCCCCCCAACCAGGACTGTGTGAGTCCTCCACACACACACAAGCCAAAATATATCTACCCAAGCAACGGGTTCGTTCGTTCGTTCGTTCGTAACAAAGTCGGAAAAAGTTTTCCCTCTCAATTCAATTCCAGTCTGTACGCCAAGTCTGTTTGACAAGGTGCCATTCAACGGACGGCAGCGGACCAACTAGGCAATCATTTTATTTTTTTCTTTTCATTTTATTTTTTCTCTTGGCTGTTATCAAAAACTGGTGTACTCGAGAGAGAGAGCGACTCATATCTCGTCAGATGGAAGGAAGTGAGCAAGAAATGGGAATACCTTGTTCCCTTTCATCCCGCGTCGCAGACAGATCCATTCCGGATGATGTTCCTGGCGCAGTTGCGAGGAAGATTGTCGCAACTTTCCCGTCTGTGTTTTGTCTGTCGACCGTACGAAGGAAAAGAGAAAGAAGACGACAACACATTTTGGTTGTTTGCGACGTCGCATTACTGCTGGCTGAGATCAGAAATAAAGTTAACGAGGAATTTGTTTCCATTTTGTGGAGCAAAATGGTGGGTTTCCAAATATGAAAAAATAAAGAAAAAAGGGTTGGAGGATAAAATCAAATTTGGCGGGCGGTGATGATAATCTTGTGCCGTTCTCTCTCTGTTTGGACTCGTCAAACATCTCCACAGTTTTCTTGTTTTTGTGTCTGAGTCCCGGCTGCCTGGGCCCCAGACTGCCCACACTCCCGAGGAGCCCAAGGAGCCAAGGAGCAAAGGGGATACAAATCTAATTCCTGTACATGAATAAATAAATGAAGAAAATGACAGATCGGCCCGTTGATACGATGCGAACCGGCACCGTTTTTCGATGGGAAAGAAGAAACTGTGCGGCTGGCTGGCCGGCCGGCCGGCCCATAAGCCGTGATCAACATTCCTCCGCCAGTTCGGTTGAATCGTCGACTAACTCGCGCACTGCCAGCCGGCCGCCGCCGCTCGCATCGTCTCGACGACCATTTTCTCTTGGGCTTCAAACGACTTTGCTCCGCTGAGCGACAAGGTCTGGAAATCCTTACATGGGCCTGGCCCCTTCTGCTCTTCATAGATATATTCCACGATATTAGACTAGTCTAGCTGCTGCTCCTCCCGCTGCTGCTGCCTATTATCAATGATACATAAAAGAGAAGAAGTTGAGAGTCGACAAAAAAAGGCAACCAAGGGGAGGCCAGGAAGAAAAAATCTTTCCAAACAAATTCCTTTTCGTTCAAAATTGGTCCGCGAACCCAGCCGAGTTAACCAACAGATTCGAGTTCGTACTTTCTCTCTTTTTTTTCTAAAAAAAAAGTTGTCCATTTGATGCTGAGGGGGAAGAAGACGAAGAAAGAAAAGGAGCTGTCTGTCGAGAAAACATCCATCACAAGGCCGGGACCAGCCCAGCTGACGCACTGAATACATTTTCCCAACAACCATTTTTTCTTTTCTTCTTCTTCTTCCTCGACTTAAACTTTGGAGGGCCTTTTTCAGATCTTTCAAAGCTCAAAAGCTACTACTACTACACGATACTTTGCCAGTTTCTTTGACGTGGGCGAAGAATGAGCGGACATGGTCCAGTCGCAACAGCTAGCGAAAAAAAAAATGATGGAAAAAAATGAAAATGAAATTTTTTTTACAATTTCCAGCGCAGTTACAATTGGAATCTCAGATTTCTCGTGCCAGGCCCTAGAATTTTTCTTTTTCAAATCAACTGGGTGTCCAGGTGCTGTCCTATCCGGCACACAATCGTCCCGTCCGTCACTAACACTCCAATTTGCTGGACACAACCACCACCAAAATGGAAAGGAGAAAAGAAAAAAGTTTTTGGTTGGCGCCAAACACGAAGACACGAAAACCTTCTACTATCTCTTTTCTTATTTTCTTTTTTCTCTTTCCTCCTGTGTGTGTGTTGTCGCTCTGGAAACATCTCTTTAATAACAAGAGTGCTCCCCAACACGTGATTGTGTGATGTGTTGATGGTGATAAGAAAGAAGAGAAAGAGAGTCTGAGAGAGAGAGAATTCCCTCGGCTGGATCTCTCACGAACTCTCCAAAAATCCTCGGCCCCTGCGATTTGCGATGGCAGAAAGAAAAAAAAAATAAAAAAAAATAAAATAAAACGTGATGATAACAACACCTCGATCTAGGGCTGTCGTGTTCTTCCTCATCTCCCCCGTATTAAAATATTCGTTTTCTTGTCTTTTTTTATTTTTATTATTATTATTATTTCTTTTTTTCTTTCCTCCTTCTTATTTTTGATGACCGGAGAGAAAAAATAGGGACCAGTCGTATCCCTACAAAACCATCAACTTGTTTCTTTTTCTCTCGTCTCTCAAAAGAAAGAAAAGAAAAAATCCCGTTTTGGCCAGCCAAATAAATAAATAATGATAATAATAAAAAAACAAGCAAGTCCATAAGCCTAGCAGAAGAAGAAGCTGTGCTACTACTATATACTACTATACGAGCATATATGTACATCCATATGGAACAAACGTATCAAACAGACTGCATTCCTCCTCCTCCCTCGGCTCGCCCATGTGTGTAATACAAGGGAGTGGTCTCTGACTCTTAAACTTCCGCTGAGAGCAACTGGTTTCGTGACTGTATAAGTAGAAGAAAAGAAACACATACACACAACAACGGCAACACACACACCGGTGGGGTCGTGATGGCGCATTTACAAGGACGTAGACTCTCGCTCTCTCCCGTCTGGCCCCGTCCGTCCGTCCGTTCCACCGTCCGTCCATCGATCACATGAGAGAAACGTTTTTTCTCTCTCTCTTGTTGGGTTGATGGGGTGATGACTAGAGGAGTCAGTCCAGCGCCACCACCTTTGGTTTTAAAACATTTGGGACACACTCAAAGGAGAAACAACTAAATATGATTCACGACGAATAGAAAAGAAGAAGAATAAGGCGATAATTGCGACTAACGGCTCTGTCGTGCAGCTTACACGCCATCATCGTGTAGTCGTACATTTTCGTTTTTTTCTCCTTCTTCTGCGCTTGGCCCCCCAAAAAAACTATCGCCGCTTATTATCTAATGAGGGAATAACGAGCCGCTGCCCCGCCAGTTTGGTTGACGTCCAACCGCCAGCAACTTCTTCTATTCTATTCTATTAGCGCCGCGTCCGTGTGTGGAACGTATCCATAAATAAAAATGGCAATCTCTTTTTTTCTTCCTCGGTGGTGAGTAAGACCCCTCCCAGCTGGCTGGTCGGTCGGTCCCGAAACGGGCGCATTCATTATCCTCTAGTATTACCACACGGACCGATAGGTAAAGAAAAAACCCACCGCCAACCACCGGGCACACGCAATACCGAAAATGCCTCCAATCACACGACCAAACATGGGCAAGCGACTCGGCGGGAACAGACGAAGCAAAAACCTGGCCAACAAACAACTGGCCAAACAAAACTGCTCACCTTTATAAAAAAAAAAAAAAAAAAAAAAAAGAAATGTTGCACACACACACACACATTCCCGCCCTTTGGCAACGCCTCATCTATTTCAGCCGCGGCCATACCGACCGTTTAAAATGATGATCCATCCATTAGCGATGATTTCATCCGTGACGCCGCTGGTTTTTTTTTAATACCAAGCAATGTTATCACGGCAATGTCGGATTCAATCGGGAAAATCCATCGTCACTTGGATAATGAAATCGGACACATTTTCTCCCAAAAAAAGAATTTTTCAAAATGGAAGTGAATAGAAAACGCGGAGGCATTTTTATTCTTTTAGAAAAGAAGAAAAAAAAGAGTCGCCGTGATCCAACTGAGTGCGTGTGACATTTGGCAGATTGTTGGAAGCCGACAACGCCCTTTATCTCCTGTCCCTTTTCTTCTTCTTCTTTTTTTTCCTTTTTCACTTTTGGTTCCTTTCATTTCTGACACGGGACTGAGAATGTTTGCAATCAACATTCCTCACTCGAGCAGAAAGGGACGACGCCACTACTGTAAACCGTCTATTGCCTATTACGCCAGCTCAGACTCTCTTGTCAAATACGAGACAAAATATCACTGCTGCTGCTGCTGCTGCTACTCTCTCTCCTTCCGTGTACACAACAAGTCAATATCAATGAAATGCAATGTGCCAAGCGCACCGTATTAGCTCCCCATGCAGCCAATCAGACGAGGAATGCAATTTAGTCAGAACTGGAAAAGCGGATATGGGGGAAAAAACGAAATTTGTTTTGCAGAGCCAAAGGGACTTTGCGGTTGACAGTTGACTGTATTACAAGTGCCGAGATAAGGACGTACGTATACAGTCCAGGCAATTATGTACACAAGATTTTTCAAGACTCCAGCAATCGCCATGTGTAGACAATTCGAGGGGCTAAAAAATAGAAAAGAAAAAGAATCTCGTTGCCTTACAAGTCCTTCGCTTCCACCAATCTTTGTAACGCACCAACCCACAAAGTGTTCCAGTGCGTTGATGGACAAAAAGGGCAAGGCTAGCAGCCGCAGGGCCCTCACTCGTTTGATAGTCTTTTTTTTTTTTACTATTATTATTATGATTATTTATTCATAGCTCGCTTTAATTTGTTTCTCCCGTGGTCCCTTCTTGGTAAGAATCGTGATTTTATTCGATTGAATCAATAAACAGCTTCAAGAAAAAATAAATAATAAAAAATAAACATCAACGATTAAAGAATCTCTGAAGAAAAAATGTCAAAAAGCCTCGTCTTATATTCCCCCTACCACCACCACCACCACCATTTTCTTCTCTTTTCATATGCTAATGCCGATGCGCTTTGGGAATGATGTCAAGTCACCGGCCGAAATCACTTTTTTTTATATAACGCCACATATGAGCGCACGAAAGAGGGTTGAAAAATGTAATTTCGACAACACAAAAATTGTATTCCCCCCTCCATTTTATTTCAAATCAATTGGAGGGAGAGAAAAAAAAAAGAGTGTCAAAGGATATTTGATTAAATCCCGTCCCGACGTGTATAGTATAGAGTATAAGAGCTCGCCAGATATTATTCATTCGGCATTCCGATGCTCGGTCACACAATCAGCTGACATCTGTTGTACTCCCACTTGATTATTACGTAACAGGAAAAAAAAAATTCCCCCCACCCTTTCCCCCTCCCCCCTATCCATTTAAAACATTCCACATTTCAGTCACTCTTGTGAAGAAAAAAAAACGCATTCGGGACAGATGGGCAAAGAAGAAATAAAGTTTTCCGTTTTCAAATAAGTTGGCAGCTCAGTTTGTTGCGTCCGCCGAGCTACAAATAACCCCGGGGGAGGGTGTTGGTTGCCTCTCTAGTCGACTGATGCAAACGAGACTTGTGCGATATACTCAGAAATCGAGTAATACGATGACTATCTCGCCCTTGACGTGGGTGACATGAAACGGGGGCGGCGAATCGCGCAAAAAGGGTCACCCCAACCGCCATCAAATTCTTCTTCAACATTTTAATGGATTTCTGATGGCCCCCACCATCACAACGGTTGGGGTCACACTGACGTACGAAGGTGCTTCGGGGTCTACGACCCTATTATATGACTCTAACCATCATCATCGTCGTCAAGGAATATCTCAAGAAAGCTATAAGGGGGAAAAAAAAGAAGAAGAAGAAGAAAAATCCATCCGTTATATAGTCAGATGAGGGCGACTTTGTGTGTGTGTGTGTATATTTATATATACATCTATAACGTCAGTGAAGCGCTTCTATAATGCCATCGACGTGAATGTGTTTGTGCCGGGCGATGCAAAAGCGAGAGCCGATGAGTCCGCGCAGAGAGAAACGGCCCACCCACCCGTAAAGGCAATTTTGGAAAAAAAATATAAGGCAGCAGCACGAAAATAAACAGAAACAGTCACACTTCCGTCGTTGCCTTCGTTCAGTTCGTTCGTTTTTTTTTTTTTTTTTTTTCTGTAAACGAACCAGAAGAGACCACACGAGGACTGCTGGGGCTTCTTGTCAAACCTCAAACCTTAACCTCGGGTTATTTCCCTTCTGGCTCGCAGTCTTTATGACCGCAGCAGATCCATTCCACTAACTTTTACATGGACAATTTTGTCCTCCCCCCCCCCCTCTCAACTTTTTCTTATCGACTGCTGCTGCCGAAGGATCCATCCGCCTTTCCAAGGAGAAAGAAATAAGGAAGGAAGAAGAAGAAGAAGAAAATAAATAGTCATAATTTTATTCGTAAATTTATTTCGATGCGAAGGGGGAAAATATCTACGGCCGCGTCGAGACCATCAAAGTTGATATCCTCCTCTCCTCGTGCCTTTTGTGTGTGGCTGGTTCTTTTCAACACCACCACCAAGTCGTTCGTTCAACCATTACACAAAACGAGAAAGAAAAAAGAAAAAGAAAAAAATTTTCCGTTTTGCTGAAATGTCGGCAAACGACGGGACCGAAAGGGACCAAGCCAAGCGTTCAAGGTTTTAACAGGTTTTTATTTATTCCCGGAGTAGTAGTACCGCCGCCAGAGAGAGAGAGAGAGTCACACGAATAGTTTTTCTGAATGCCACACACACGAAAAACCCAGCAAAGCCAAAAAAAAACCTCGATCTCTTTATGCATGTGTACCAGCACCAGCACCACAACGACGACGGCTTATCTGTTACACCATTAGACTTATTTAGAAAAAAATATTTTTATGTATTGATACGGCCTGGTTGCCGAGACGAATGGGCTCCGCGGGGGGTTTCCGTTAGGGCTGCGCAATCCATTCCACCGTTGCCCCGTATCTCTCTCTCTCTCTCTCCCAACTGGACTGTGAACCGGACCGACTTTATTTGGCTTTTTGAGAAATCGTTCACGACACCTTGTGCGACGACCCCCAAGTCTGGACCATCAATCAGAGTCGCGCAAAAGTTTTATAGCCTCTCCTTTTCTCTGTTCCTCTCTCTCTTTCTCGTCGGTATAAGAAAAGGGAAGAGAAGTAAGTGAATCCGAGTTCATAATAGTAAATAGATAATCCCGCTAAAGTGTTTACACTTTTCTTTACGAGCAAAAAGGGAGACTCTCTGGTCTGGGCGCATTTCTTTTTCTTTTGTGCCCAGTCGACAGGTATATATAGACGTTCATTCTTTTCGGATAGGTAACTAATGATTCCCACCGAGGGTTATCATCTTTTATGCACTCGACTGTGCACACACACACAACAGAGAGAGAGAGAAAGAGGAGAAAGTCTATCAGTTGATTTCATCGCACAAGTTATGTGTACATTTTCCCCTGCTGATCCGGGAGAAGAAAAGGAACGAGATAGTCAGAAAAATGTGGACGAGTCAGATCCGTACCAGTCGATGATGGCCAAAAAGGAGCAAGAAATCAAATTTCAGCCCTATACTAGCTGTGACAAATCGTTCGGACGCAATGGTGTACTATGCTCTCTGAACTATTTGTATGTCTCCCCCCTCCTGCCCTCACATCTCACAAACGTCCGTCCGTTCTCTTATTCAATTTCCCATTTGAAACGTTGAATGTCACGCCGCCCATTTCTCATGAAATTCTCACCGAGTCTGAGGCAGGGGGGGCACGTGTATCTTTTATAGATGCCTAGTGGAGATGGCCAGCAGGAGCAGCACAGCTCCTTTTCATTGTCTTCCACGTCACCCAGGCTCCATCGGGGCCATCCAAAAAATAAAAGTGGAGGATCACAACAAGAAAAACAAGAGAAAAGGATAAAAACAGTTATCGGGAAAACATCCCGTAGTCTTCTAGAAGCTCGAGATTATTCTCCCAAAAAGGGAGGGAGAAGATCTCGTTTTGTAAATGTTGTAGTATATGCATTGTTGCGCAACACACGACGACGACGACGAAGCATAAATTGTCATTTGGGGTTCACTTTTTCTTTTCAAATCGGAAGAAGAGAGGGCGAACGGGATTCCATTCGCTCGCGTGAATAATAGAATCAAAAAAGACTCCACCAAGCGAATGGAATCCCGTCTGTTAAGACACAAACACACACACACAATGGCGTTTTATTACTATTATTTTTTTTCCACCCAGACCAGAAGAAGAAGAATGAGGAACGGGAGGGTAAGAGAGAGAGAGAATTCCAGGAAAAAAATCGAAAAACTTTGTGTGTGTGTGTGCGCCATGGATTTTTCCATGCGATTGTGTCGCCAACTGGCACCGCCCCGTTTCTCTTTTTCTTCTTCATTTCGACGACATTGTGTGCGCGCCCCGCGTGTCTTGTCGGCGGGACAGACGGCGAAAAGATAACCGACGCAGTCAAACAATGAGCGCTCGTTTGCCCACCACCCAAAAAATGCCGGGCAATGAAAACGAACCTTTAAGGGCAACTGGTTGCAAGGCAGGGCTGGAAGGAAAAAGAAAAAAAACGTCGATGATGACATTTTTTTACGACAAAAGACGGGAGAAAAGAACATGGGTTTCAGTGGCTGGCCGGCTGCTGCAATCGCCGACTAATTTACGATTATGGACCACCACCTAATACTTTCCTTCCTTTACTAAATACGGGAGGGTTACAAAACTGCAATAGCTCAAGATTTGTGTGACTCTTTTGTCTGCCATTGTTGGCCGTGTCAAATCGATTCTCTTATCCAATTAGAATGATTGACGTTGAATTATGCTTGTTGTTAAAAACCCTGTGGTTTGTTGTGCAATGCAGAAGTGAAACTGGAATCGGGATGCCTCAAGCCAGAGACGCCCGAACACGGCGAGATGTTCGTCCTGTGGTCCGGCCTCCTGGTCCAGTTCCGCTGCAAGAGCGCCGACTACAAACTGGTCGGCGCGGCCGCCGTCATTTGTCGCAACCGGACCTGGACTCAAGACCCGCCCGTCTGCGTTCATCACCATCAGCTGGAAGCTCATCTGGCCAGCCAACAACAACAACAGTCTGTCGGTGACAACGGTGAGTCGACATTCTTTTTTTTTTCCAAAAATAAACGGCCAAAAGGGGAAATAGAATAAATTGGAATCAAACGAAATTCCTCAAACTTATGTGTGGTGGCCCAGTGGCCATCATAGAAGCAGAAGAAGAAGAAGGCCGAACCAATAAGGAGTGAAAGAGAGGAGAGATGCCTGTAGAGGAAGATGTCGACAGGCAGATAAGACATGACACGTAATTGTTTGACAGGACCCATCGCCTGACGCTGATTTGAGGCCCAACGTGAACTTTGAGGTTGCTGGGCCAGAGAAGAGAAGAATCTTTATCTGCGGTCGTATCGACAAAAAGCTCACGAAGGTTAGGAGGGGAAGGTCGTCAAGAAAAACAATTGAGACAAGACCGACGAAGGGGGAAAACCAAAAGAAAGAAAACAAATTGGACAAACGATAAGACAATCGGCCCGGGGTATTATCCCAATTCCAACACGTAGCGCAAAAAAAGGACGTTTGATGTCAAAGAATTTAAATTTGGCGACACATTGTTGTTCAAAAATTGGCTATTGTTGTTTCCTATCGGCCCCCTGCTGATATTGTGTGTATGTGTGCGGGGGGATTCGCTCGTGTTTTGTTGTTATAAGACACACAATCCTAGTCAGCTGGATAAGGAGCGGACGGCGAACGCGCGATTCTGATGTTTTTTTTTTGTTACCTTTTGCCCTTTTATGACGATGGCGTCTACGACTTCAAACTGAGAATGAACTACTAAAGGTGTAGAAGTTTTCTATTCTTCTTATTTTGTTTTGCCTCTCTGGCTGACTTTGAAACTTTAGACGGAAAGTAACAAGGAAAAAGAAGGAAAGAAAAAACGCGCTGCAGCCGTCATTATTCAAATGAGAAGGACGGTGGGGGCATGCATGCTAGTCTCTCTACTCTGCATCATCAATAAGTCCGAGGCCAACAACAATAGAAACAACACCAACAAGAGCACCTTAAAACGCAGTCATTCCACAGTGGTGACGTCAGTTTCTTTCCCTTCTGCAACTTTCAAGAAGAACAAAAAAACAAAAAAACAAAAAAGACAAAAATCCGAGACGAGAATGGAAGAATTCATTAGCGGCCAGCGCCAGCATATGTATATAGATCGCCCTGAATAATAATAAATAATCATAACAATGAAATACAAGTTTCAGAGCTATGAGAGAGAGACTCCAGTCTTGCTAGTGCGCAAGTCTGGAGCAGAGAGAATCGGCTACACACGACACGACAGATACAATCCAAATCTAATACAACTCTCCTCCAGGGAGGAGCTGTATACCTTCACCTATAGACAACAACAAGACGTATGCATTGAGAGAGCAAACCAGATGGGCAACAGAAGAAAAATGTATTTTTTTTTCTTTTATTTCGGGCTCTAATTAAAGTATATACCGCCCAAAGGGAAGCGCGGCTAACAAACGCACGAAAATCTCCCCAACGAGAAAAAAGTTTCATTCTTCTTCTTCCTCTTCATTTGCTGTCGGGGCGTGACTGCGTGTGTCGCCGCATTATTCCCGGCGCAACAGACACAAAACGATGTCAATCTAACGCAGTATTTGCATTCACCCAAAAGAAGAAGAAGAAAAAAAAGAGAGAGACTTTTTGAGGGCTCGTCTATAAATCCAGCATCGATTTTCTTCTTTTTTGAGTCGTCGTTATTTCACCAGCAATCGCTAAACCAGTTTCTCTCTGTCGACATTCCTCTTCTTTTCCCCACCAACAGAGTCGAGTCTATAAATCCTCGACGGGCAACCAAACATCAACTGTCGTCATGGTTGCTGCTGGTATGTGATGGCGAACAAGGGCGTAGTCTTCGTTAACTTGGCCAAAACCATTTGACACTCGCCCGCCTCTTTCTCTCTCGACTCAATAAAAACCAGCGAAAATGACGAGGGGGAAAAGACATTGGCAGCAAGAGAATTCCCATCTACCCGACTCAAAATGAATCATAAAAAGTAAAAAAAATCTTTTCCTTGGACTTGGCAATCGTTTGAATATTCAAGTCACAGGGATAACCCCCACACCACTACAGGGCTGGCAGTAACTCACAACTCAAATTCATAATAGCTGTAGCAGATATGGTTATGAGTGTGTGTGTGTGTGTGTGTGTAAACCGGTTCTTCTTCTTTTTCTCCTTCCAATTTTTTCTCACCGGGACGACGGCCGGGGCGATGTAACGAGGGAATACCACAGCGTTCCCACTGGGTCCTGCTGTTTAGTCCCACGTATATAAATAGCATTGGAAATGAGATGGATCTCTCCCGAGGAAAGAACGAACGAGCGAGAGAGAGAGAGACGAATGACATCATTTCTCCCGCAGTGTCTCTTACGGATTGGAATTAAAAAAAGAGAAAAGGAAATGACGAGGAAAAAGAACAAAAACAAAGATCCACACGAACTGACTCATCCGGCCGGAGAGAGAGAGAGATTGAGGATATTCTAGTATGTACACTAATACTAGCCCTATGATACTAGCGGAATTACAGACACACACAACGTAGGCACCAGTGGGTTAGGTGTGATGGCGTGTGAGTCAGTTATTCCAGCTGACTCCGGCGTCGGCGGGAGTCAGACGAGGGGCAAGGCGAGAAGAGGTGAAGCATCTGCTGTTGGCAACGGAAAAGATTTTAAAAAATATAAAAATAAAAATAAAAATAAAAAGGGCCGGGACAACTGCGGCGAGGCACGCGCCCAGCCAGGCTACAACATTTTGAGTGAGTGTTGGCCCGGTGTGGGCGGAGGGGTCACATCCGGAAGCCTTCACGTTGTACCTACTTCACTTTACTGCTAAAAAGCTATCAAGTAACCCAACTTACGGCCGGGCAGACAAACTGCCGTGGCACTCTCACACGCGCTGCCCCTTTTTTATTCTTTTTATTTTTTTGGAAATAAGAAGAAGAAAAAAGAAATTCCACGAAACTCTGAAAATCACTTTTCTTCATTGCCCCAAACAGCTTCAAATCTAATGCTCTCTGATTCCCAACACGAACGAAAATTGATTGTCACGAGCTGAACAAGACCTTTAAGAAAAACACTACCGGAAATCATGGCCGTAACCAATAATTTATAGAAGTAAAAAAAAAACAAAAAACCAACAAAGCCATAAAAATCCATCCTGAAGAAAACAAACCAACAAAAAAAAACAAAAGAATCTTGTACGCGACGTCCAATATAAAAACAAAAGCACAAATTACCACTACGAAATTCGACTTTAGTTCCAACTCGCCGAGTACCAAGCCCATCCCAACCCGTAATGATGCGGCCCCATAGTGATAAAAAAAGAAAAGAACATCAGGGTCTTTATTGTCGCAACTATATGGGCACCATTTATAAATTTGTCTCTCTCTCTCAACGAGTAACTGGTAGGAGTGGTCCCCGGGTGTCGTAAAACATTTCTTTTTTCTTCTTCCCCCCTTTTCTTCACGAAGGAAAAAGTAACAAGTGTGCACCTACTCACGCACACGCGGAGTAAGAAGCGACACATGGCCCAGAGTTGCTTCTTCTTCTGCTCTTTTATTTCATTTCATTTTGGCGGTTCGTATAATGGGTCCGGCGGGACGGGCGACCCAAAAAGGCAACAAGGCCCTACCAGTATAAGTAGACTTTTACTTAAAAACGAATATAAAGGCCCGTCGGAGAGTCCCCAAACAGCCGCCGCCGACGACGCCGCCACCACCGTGGCCCTCCCATATGGAATTGCTATCATAACAAGTCCCCGAGCTTAAAACACATTTTTTTTTTCATCTTTTAACGAGCGAGCGCGTGTGTCTTCTTCTTCTTCTCTGTGATCTTTTCGGTTCCTGTTTTCAACACGGCGCTTAAAAGAAAAAAGAATAACAACCGCAAAACAAAAATGAAAACAAACCCAAAGAGAAAAACAAAACAGAATAAAGAGGAGAAAAAAGAGATTCTAACGAGATGTTAACTTTCGATACGCTTTGACTATTTAGGGCCTAGAATATCTAAACAAGTCTCGGGCTCGTTCACCTGAACAAAAATTTCTGGCGTCTTGAAAGCAAGAGCTCAACCCCCTTTTTGTTCAAGATTATTTAACGGACTCATCATCAGGGCTCGTGTCGTTTCTTTTGTTCTTGCACCAGTGCCTGTGTAGAAGCGCAAACGGCCGTTATTATGAAATGCTGGACGAAACCGGCAGCTCTCGACTGTTGCACACACCAACCAAACCCTTGGACGGTTTTTGACGAGTCTCTCATCTCTTTTGTTCTTCTTTTTCTGATTTTTTTTAAGTTTCTTTCTCTCCACTTTGGCTGGGAGAAAAGACGATTGCGACGGGCCAAGGCTGAGTGGGAAGACGCAGGACGGTCCATCATCTGGCCGCTCCAGGGCTGGGCCCTATTGTCATTCCTAAATATATATAATAATATTCTTTCTTTTCTTTTACGACTCATCATTTCGTATTTTTCTTTCCGAGTGTGTGTGTGGGACTCTCTCACCTCGAAAGAAACGCTGGAAAACCTTCCCCCCAATTGAATGAAGGGGCCCCACGTTGTGGTTGTTGTTTCCCAAAGAGACGGCCGGCGTGAGCGGGACATTCGATTCATCATTGCACGAACACGCAAAGGCGACGCAGGCATCAGCGAAAGAGCATATCTCTATAGACTCGGAGAGTCGATTGTAAAGTGAAGGAGAGAGAGAGAGAGAGAGAGACACCCCTGGGCTGGCAAAACTCGTTGCTGTGCCTCACACTGCATACATACAACATCCAAATAGTACCCAAAAGGCTTCTTATAGCCATCTTCTTTTTTTTTCGTGGTGGGAGGTGGCAACAACAACAACAACATCCCCGTTTCCCATGCAAAACGGTTAATTAACACGACTGGAAAACCATTTTCCAACAAGTTTCCCATTCTTCTTCGTGTCTCTCTCTAAACTTCCAGCGTATAGGCAAATCACCACCTGGCATATCCTTTGCTTGTTATTTGCTTTGTAAAGAAGAGAAGAAAAGAAAAGAAGAGAAAAAAAAGAAAGTTGATGATTACACTCTATTTCTCCCTAGCTGCCAACTCCCAATAAGTTTCCCATCGATCGATAAAGCTCATCTTCTTCAATTCTCGTAATCATTGAATCGCTCCTAGTATAAAGAGGGGAGGAAACGTGGTGGCTAAAGACAGAAAAGGGGCCCAGCCTAGCGCCTAGCTGCATTCGTTATTAACACACAAGACGCTTGAATCAATATTGATTCTGGGAAGAAGAAAAAAGATGAGCCAGCATAAGGAGGAGGAGGAGGAGGAGATTTCATTAAAAATCAAATGATCACAACAACATCTACGAGTAATATATGTACACGGTACACTACTCTACGCACCTCATTTCGTAGAACCCCACAACCAATATACCAAACAGAAGAGGTTCTACAACTATCTGAGCTTTTCAGATTTTTTTTTGGGTTCCCCCCTCTGTTAAGCGATAAAATACAATTTGAATCTATTTGAACAAGTTTTTTTTTCGTTGCTCCTGGATAAAGGAGCTGAGTGGCAGAAATAAATCAAGAAAAAGAGAATAGGACAACAACGAAATCAATTTTAGAATTGATACGAAAGTTTAATCAAACGGAAGAAGACTGGCCGGCCTTCCCTCCTGGTCAACTTTTTTTTTTACAACTCGTTTCACGTGTACAGACTCAATGTCGCTACGACGTTTTAAAGAAAAGAAAAAAGAAAACAAGACTTGAATGCACTTTCCTTCCTGTTCTGTTCCGTTCCGTTTGTTGCGCATTCAAAAGAAAACCCAAACGCCCCTATCCACTCTCTCGTGTGCCCGGTCGTATATAGATGGCCAACTTTGGTGGCCATTCAAGCGTGTACGACTCTACACTACTTATTATTTATACGGCATAGAGCTGTATAGATGTATACGGTCTCAAATAAATATTATGTATATGTGTGTGTGTGTGTGTGTACTCGTTCTGGAACAAAGTTGCGTGCTGTTCAATGTGGCGTGAAAATTGATCGGCGGAAACCAGACCGAAAGTCAGGGAGATAACACAGACGGGCAGCAGGATAGAAAGAGAGAGAGAGAGAGAGTTGAGAGAAAAATGGCCGGCCTCTATATATGTACACACTCAACTTTAATTGGTTTGCCCCTTTTTCCTTTTCGTTGTTTGACTCTCGATTCTTCTTCACAGGCTCGTCGGAAATGGCCGAGATGATGACCAAAGAAGAGCAAGACCGGATGGATGACGTCCAATCAGCTGGAGCCAACCCGACTTTATCGATGTAAGGTTTAACACGAGTACTACTAGCACCTCTCCAAATGATGACTGATGATGCAAGACTTGACCGAATGATTAGAGAAAATGTGATGGATCATTGGAATAACAATTGGGTGTCGTTTCCATAACAGGATGACGGCGTCGGACGAGGATCCCGTCAGCCGTGGCAAGAATAACAACAAGAAGAAGGACGGCGGCGGCGGCAAAGGCAACAAAAAGGAAGACAAGAAGAATAAAACTGAAAAGAAGGAAGCGACTAAAGAGCCAAAGAATAAAGCGGAAGGCAAAGCATCAAAGACTCCGCCGGCTTCCAGCAGCACCAATGCCCCCGCAGAAAAGAAGAATAAAGGTACGGGCCCCCAGCACTTGACTCTTTTTCTCTCGGCGGGATAGAGAATGCAGAGAACGTCCAGCAATTTTTTTTATTATCATTGTTCCCGATTATTGTTCTCTCTCCCAGGGAAAAAAGGCAACGGCGATAACAAACATCCGTCTGGCAAAGGATCATCGGCCGCCAGCAGCGAGGCTCGAAACGTCAACGAAGTCGAATCGACGGACGGCGCGGAAGAATCCGGACCAAACTCGCCAGTGGATTTCGCCACTTTGGATCAATCCTGCCTGGTCGATGCCGATAACAACAACAGTCCAGTCGTCCAAGCTCCAGCCATTCCCCACGGATCGGGAATCAAATACATTCGGTTAGTCTTCTCAAAAAAATATAGAAATCATCCGTTACTTATTCTCTTCTAGAAAATCAGTCGACGGTGAACTAAAGGGGGGAAACAAAACAAGATATTCCGCTACTGTAAATCTTTGGAAATATTTTAACATAACTTTGAAAATAGAAGGGAAAAATGCGCTCGATACTAGGAATCGACATTGTTTCGTAATATGCAGATGATGTGTTTTTTTCCCCCCCGTTCAATCCAGTTTCAGTAAATTTATTTCAGCCGCCCGACACACACAAAAAAAACCCCTCTTTTTATCGATCGATCTTTAACGGGTTGGAAACACTTGCCGCGTTAGACCCACAGACAGACATAGTGGGGGACTGCTGAACGCCCAGGACAGTTTTCATCGCCATCCTTGTTGATGGTTTGATTTCACGCTAACTCATTCCCTCCCGCCTGAACTTCCAGTCTATTTTCTCCGCTCTTCTCGTTCCCTCCGAAACAACAGACGTGAAAGTCAATGAAATACTGTTGTCGTGACTGGACGACCGCACCCTATACTCTGATTTACAGCCATCGGTTGGGGCTGTGATTTGATCTCCTTTTTTTTTGTATTTTTATGGCACAAGCGGGGGGATAATATTTGCTCTTCTCTATCGGAGAGAGCAACGCTGTTACGGTATCTTGACATTAAACAATAATGATTGTTTTATGTGTTCTTCGGGGCTTTTTATTTTTTCGAAATAGGAAGCGAAACAAAGGGCCGGGTGGTGGGAATCGTTACGCCGCTGCCGTGTTCCAGTGCGCTGCTGGCTACCAGTTTGTCGTCCCGGACGCGGATCGTCTTTACTGCCGGCAAGGGCGTTGGATAGGACCGAGCCCAATTTGCATCATACCCGACACCGACCAGACCGATCAAGGTACCACCTGAGCAAACCAACGCAAAAAAGAAAAATCTCGCCGCTGATTTATGATTTTTTCTTTCGAGTTTCTTATTCTGAAAAAGGAAATGAATCTAACAATGTGTGTGCCCATTCAACGTATTTTTTTTTTGGTAATCACACAGGTGCTGGCGCAGTGAGCAATAACGCTCTGACCGAGAGGGAGGAGGAGTCGGCCAACGCCGGCAGCTACGGCTACGGCACCGGACGGTCAGAATGTGGCGAAGATAAAGGCGGATGCGAGCAGATCTGCGACGACACCAGCGGACGGGCCACTTGTTTATGCTACCGAGGCTACGTCGTTGCCCAAGACGGAGTCAGCTGCACAGGTTTCTTTTGACTCGTTTCTTTCAAACTCTTTCGATTCGTTATCGCGCGCACACACAAAAGAGGGGAAAGCAAAAGAATTCGGGCGAGGGTCGCGATTCGCCATAAAAATTCAACAATCCTCCAAAGGTATTTCTCAAATAAATAAAATAAAAAGGAAAATAAGGAAAAGAAAAAAAGAAAAAAACTTGTCGTGATCACATAATAGAAGAGGCGATAAAAATATCAACGACCTTGGTCGGCATCCTTAGTTTACATAATCAAAGGTCTTTCCATGTCACTTTGATATACACCGTTTTAATGGGTAGAAACGGGAGATGGAGGGAGCTGGAGAAAGAGGGTTGTTCTGCACACAAAACAACAATCTTTTCCTTTCCCCCGACTGAGCGTTTCAATCGTCTACACTTGACGGGAGAAGGAGAATCCTAATCTGATTGTATAATGAATTTGATTACAAAAGAAAAGAAAAAAAGAAAACTGTTGCGGGGCTCCTGTCGACTCCGCTTCACGGTTCAAAGGAGCTGGAAAATGAATTTCCAAATCACCAGTGAAACGCATCTCATAGGGCCTGGGATATCAATTATTATCCAGCATAGACATTGTCTTCCTATACCATCCACCAGAGATGGATCGAGGTCGACCTCCGCTTATTGTTTTCTTCCGTTTTTTTTCTTCTTTCCCCTCGACAAACAAAAATAAATAACGGCTGGGCAGAGGGATTCAAAACCGCATGAATATATTCAATTATTCATCGGTCCGTCTCACGATAAATGTTGATTGTCACGGTTCTTCTCGTTTGTTTGTTTTTCACCCGCGGGAAAATAAATTAAAAAAACAGATGTGGACGAGTGCGCGGTTGACAACGGCGGATGCGAGGGAACCTGCGTCAATCGACAAGGCTCCTACCAGTGCTTCTGCTCCTCGGGATTCCGGCTGGCTTCCAACGGCAAAAAATGCATAGGTACGTACATATACATTCATTACACGAGGGCCCGTATGACCGCAGGGATTATTGATTTCATCGCAACAGATTGTAGACACGTCATCCATTTTTTCCACGCTGCCTATACACATAGCGCCCACCTTTATTGATACATCCCTACGTCCCATCTATCTCTTACCGAAAATTCTCCCCACCAAAAAAGGAGTCGAGTAAAAAAAATAAATAAACAGGGGGAGAACAGAAATACACCGGGCTGCAACAACACGGCGTACACACAATCAGCCTATCACTCATATACATCACACACTACATGGGAATGCATAGAAACCTTTTTTCTGTTGCGTTATCTTTACCTCTTTCGGCCCGTAATACATGGCCGACCTCTTTTCATTCCCCCCATGTCGTCCCAGAATTTTATTTGGAAAAAAACAAATTTCAAACGGACGGCGCTCTTTTTCCCCCATGGCCTTAAATGGAGCATTACCCATTTACTTTTTTCCTTTAGCGGGATTTAATTCAATTTGAAACAGACGCTTTCTCTAGTGATTCGCTTGTCAATCGGCTCAGGGCGAAGCTAATGAAATTGTGGCCATTTTTTTTTTTTTTTTTTTTTTTAAATTCGCGCGCGGCGAAACGATTAGATCACAACGAGTGTTTGTTGCGCAACGGTCACGGCCCGTGCCAGGGCACTTGCCGAAACACTCACGGCAGTTACGAGTGCAGCTGCGACGAAAGGCCGGGAACTCAACTGGCGGCCGACGGGCACACGTGCGAAGATCTCGACGAGTGCAGTTTGGGCGACAATTTCGGCTGCTCTCACACGTGCCTCAACACCCTGGGAACGGCCTTCTGCACCTGCCCAGACGGTTACATGCTGGGCGACGACTGGAAAACATGCGAAGGTAAGTTCGCTCTAATTAGTAGTGACTCGAGTACACGCATTTCGATCGGATCAACCGGTTTTGGGATTCGACACTATAAATGGCCATCGACTAATTTGAAAATGTTAAAAACCCAAAAACAGACATGGACGAATGCGAATTGGAGGACGTTGGGCAAACTTGTGCGGGCACGTGCATCAACACCATCGGCTCCTTCCGCTGTTCGGAGGAGGACGACGCGTCATCGCAAGAGGACAGACAGGATCCCGAGAACGAGGAAGACGATGGAGAAGCCGCGGAAGCAATCCAGGAAGCAGCTACTTCCAGCTCCACTCAGACGAGTACGACCACTTCAACCACCATCACCACTCCCACGACTACTACTACCACGACTACCACAACCACCCCCACTCCAACAACCACTTCGACGGAGGCAACGACCACCACGTCAATTCCGACGACGATGAAAGCGATTACGACGACTACCACAACCACGGAATCGCCCGCTCTTATTCCGGCAGAAGAGGAAGACGAAGATGAAGAGAACGGAGAAGAAGAAGAAGGAGGAGAGGAGGAGAGCGAAGATGGAGAGGAGGAAGAACCGGAAGAACCGGAAGACAACAAAATCGATCCTATCACGACGACGACGACGCCTCCTCCTGCAGTAATAGTCGAGACTAAAGAGGAAGAAAAGATTCCAGAGCTGGAAGAGACTTGTCCGGAAGGTTTTCAACTAGCCGATCGGCTGGCAGAAGCCGAAGATGGATCGGCCTGTTTGGATGTAGACGAATGCGCCACAGAGGATCAATTCGGTTGCTCCCATCTCTGTGTCAATACGCAAGGATCGGCTCATTGCGACTGCCCCAGCGGCTGGAAAATGGCCAACGACGGCAAAACATGTCGAGGTAATAAATTTTGTAAATCTAGTAGTCAGGGATTCTCTCTAATATTAAAAAAAATGGGCGGACTCGATTTCCCAGATATTGACGAATGTTCGACGGGCAACAATTTCGGTTGTTCGCATCAGTGCGTCAATACGGATGGATCGGCCCACTGTTCATGCCCTTCCGGCTACTCCTTGGACGCCAGTGACCACAAAACGTGCGTCGATGTGGACGAATGCTCGGACCAAACGCTGCCCAACTTTGGATGCTCTCATCACTGTGTCAACCTGCCCGGAAGCGCCGAATGCAAGTGCACGGCCGGCTACAAGCTTCGTGCCGATCAGAAAACTTGCAAAGGTAAAAAAATAAAAATAAAAACAGATTCAATCAAATTCGGTCGGGGGTTAAAAAGTCTTGGGTGTTGTTGGAAAAAAAAAAAAAAAGATATCGACGAATGCGCCAAGGAAAATGGAGGCTGTTCACACGAGTGTGTCAATCTCAAAGGCGGAATGAGGTGCGAATGTCCCGGCGGATACCGTCTGAGCGAAACAGACGCCAAGAGCTGCCTCGACATTGACGAATGTGCATCACTGGATGAAGAAACTGAACACTCGTGTCGCGCAACTGGCGGCTCCTGTCACAACACACTTGGCTCTTACCAGTGCATTTGTCCGGAAGGATTCCGGAGCATTGGCACAGCTTGCACAGGTTGGAATTGAACTAAAAATAATTGGACTCTCCAACAGACAGAACTTTTTTTGAGTGGGGGGAAAATAAAATACAAAAAAAAAATAAAACTTTAAATTAAAATAGACATTGATGAATGCGCCGAACTGTCACCGTGCTCAACGGCCTGCACCAACCTGCAGGGATCGTACCGATGCGATTGCGACGATGGATTTGAAAATGTCAACGGGACATGCGCAGGTGAGAGGGATCACTTTCGGAGAGACGTGAAAAAGAGGGAAATTCAATTTCGTTCAATTTGGATAGATATCAACGAGTGTCCCAACGGAGTCTGCGATCAACTTTGTACCAACATCCCAGGATCCTACATCTGCGACTGTCATCCCGGATATCAGCTCATAGGAGATGTCTGCATAGGTCTGTTGGCAATTTTACTATTGGATTCAATTTTGTTTTAAAAGGCGGGAAATATCTGAAAAATCGTTATGACATTAATAGATATTGACGAGTGCGCAATCGGCAATCCTTGCGACGACATTTGTCGCAATACTGTTGGCGCCTTCGAATGCCTGTGCGCCGAAGGTTTCCAGTTGAATAACGACGACCAGTGTGTCGATATTGACGAGTGTCTCAACGACCCCTGCGAGGGCATCTGCATCAATACTCAAGGATCCTACTCGTGCTCCTGCGAACTTGGATACCAACTGGGAGATAACGGAACTTGTTCAGGTAAAAACAAACTTTCCTTTCAAAAAAAAAAAAAAGGAAAGACAAACACGGGAGAAAACTTTTCAAAATTCGTCTTTGTGTTTCAGATGTCGACGAATGTCTTAGCAGCCCATGCCCGGTCGAGTGCATCAATTCTCCAGGATCTTTCACTTGCCTTTGCCCTTTTGGCTACGAGTTTGACGACAACGTTTGCAAAGGTAAAAACTTTCAAGAACCCAAACTCTGATTTGGATTGTTTCCACGACCTCTCTAATTACCTGTGTATATTCGTATGGAAAAACAAAAAAAACAAACAAACAGATATAGACGAATGCCAGAAGCAACCGTGTGGTACAAATGCCAAATGCATCAACAACGAGGGATCATTTGCTTGCCAGTGTGAACCTGGCTACGCCCTCCGAGGCAGAGACTGCGAAGGTAAAGTTAACTTTCGATACTGTATAGACTACTACACCACTGCATTGTGGAGATAATTGGGCAGAGGTAGAAATGTACGCTGTTTACACAGTTGTCAAAACAAAAACTTGTGGGGGGGGCACTAAACTTGGGAGAGAGCAAAGTCAATAGGTTTGCGAGCTAGCTGAAACTTTCAAAGAACCCCCTTTGGTTGCATCTGATCCAACTCTTATTTCTCTTCATGAATGTCTCATTCTGTATCGTGTAACTCTCTGATGACTCAGGTGCCAAAACAAATGAGTCCTTTAAAGGCAATATTTCCTGACAAGAATCAGCTGACGTTGCATGATCAAAAGATAAATCAAGTTGTCCTACCTTTTGATGAATTGTGCTTGCAGAACTTGTAGTCTATACAGAAGAAGATCGCCAAATTTGTGTGAATACCAGAAAGGGTCGACTTGAAGAAACCGGGTGACACGTGCGAAAAACCTGGCGTTTGCATTGTTCACGCACGGCGGGAATGGGAGTTTTCGCTCTAATCAGTTCTGTATCAGTGGGGGTTTTTCCCAAACTGGCAAATGTTCAACACCGAAAGTCGACACTGATTGATTTGAATGGCTATCGGCTAACATTCTTTTCAGCCAAAATGTACCTGACGTCAGACACGACCAGTGAACAAAGACGATTGCAACAAAAAGAACACATATCAAGAAAAATGTGCTGTCTTATTTTGATTCCCAGAATTGACGTTTATGCTAATGAAAGCAGCACTGCCACATGGCCAAATTAAGATTGTCAGAAATGATTATAATCAATTTATTAAAATGGTTTAATTGTATTTTTTTCCATTTAATTTGAAATTTTAGATGTGGATGAATGCAAAGTAAACCCGTGCAATGGAGTTTGTATTAATTTCCCAGGGTCTTATCAATGTATTTGCGACCCTGGTTACGAACTGCGTGATGGACGTTGTGAAGGTCGGACAAAACATAAACACGTTGTAGCCAGCTCCCAATCATAGTTTGATTTTGTTTTCCTTTTTTGGACTTACAACTATTTCAGATATTGACGAATGTTTGAACTACAAGTGTGGCGGCCGGTGCACAAATTTACCAGGAAGTTATCGTTGTGATTGTGAAAAGGGTTATAAATTGGAAGGAGAACGCTGCGTTGATGTGGACGAGTGTGTGTCACTCAAACCTTGTAAAGGCAGTTGCATCAATCTTCCTGGAAGTTATCGCTGCGATTGCAATGCCGGCTACCAGACTGAAGGCAACGAATGCATCGGTAATTATCAAAGATTCTTGGATTCGATTAAACAGGAATAAAAAAAAGAGTGGAAAATATTTCAAACTGTTGAGTCCTGTAAACAGTTTTGCGATCAATAGTCACGAACTCTATTTTTTTACATGTCTAATTGGACGAGTTTTTTGGGGTTGTACTAGTGGGTCCTCGATCCATAAGGGGTTTTGGCAACAGTATTCACTAATGAGTAAAGACGACAATAATTGTGTCCCTTGAAATGTTTAGATATTGACGAATGCAGCCACCGTAATGGCGGCTGCTCTCACATATGCGTCAATACAGTCGGATCTTTCCGCTGTGCGTGCAATCCTGGTTTCGACGTCAGCCATAAGTAAGTAACACCACAACAATGTTCTCCTTTCATGCGGTTTAAACAACAATTCCCGGATTTTGGGGGAATCCTATCTGACTTATTCCAGGAATCAGAGCAATTGTGTGGATGTGAACGAATGTCGTTCCAATAACGGCGGCTGCAGCCAGGACTGCATCAATACCCGTGGCGCTTATCACTGCACGTGCAGCGATCAGTATTACCTTGAAGCGGACGGGCGGACATGCATTGAACTTCCGCCAAGATGTCCAAGAATGAAAGTTCCTGACCACGGAGACATGGAATGCACACAAAATTTAAATCAAACCCAGCACAGGTCCAGGGAACAGGAGGACGAGGCTCTGATCGCCGAGAATGGACGAGGGGATTTGGGTGCCAGCGGACGGTCGGCGAATCGTTCACACAAATCGCGGGCTCTTTACAATACCGGATCGACTTGCGTCATCCGCTGCAACAAAGGATACAAATTGGTTGGGGACTCGACAATCTCCTGCGGTCGCTCGGGGCTTTGGATAGGAGAACCTGCCACTTGCATACGTAAATTCACACGTCAAAAATATATTCGGGTTTTATTTGAAATCTTATCATCCAATTTTTTACTTGATGGTCGCGTGAGCAGCTTTGTCATGCCCCAAACTGCTGGCACCAGATAATGGTGCACTTATGCCAAATACCTGCTCCACCGGGAAGACTTTTGCTGGTCAACAATGTCAAGTTCGCTGTCGTGCCGGATTCCGTCTTATCGGCGGAGGCACTTATCATTGCTTGCCATCTCAACAATGGCGCAGTCCTGATGAACCTGCACGCTGCGAAAGGATCGGTATAAATTCAGACACGTTTTTAGTAAATGATTTAAAATTCTAATCGTATTCTTTTACTTTTCAAAATTTGCAGACAGTCCAGTTCCTTTTATCCAGTGCCCCGGTAATATGGCGGTAAATCTTCCAGCGCAACAAAATCGAGCTTACGTGACTTTCTCTCAGCCAAAATCTAATATGGATTGGTTCCGGTATGAATTACATTATTCCGACGGTTCATCAGCTCGTATATCTTATTTTATGTCTCGTAAAAACTTTTGATTTGTTTTTGTTTTTTTTACCATGAAGTTACGTGGATTCGGATCCTTTATGGGCGAAACAATTGGGTGGGGAGCTGCCGGTTGGTTTGAACGTCATCACTTTCCGGGTCCGGTCGCCCGTTTCGGATCTCACAGCCGCCTGCAACTTTACCATCGAAATCTTTGGTATTTGATGAGCCTTAAAAAGAAAATCTCCTGAAGCTCAATTTCATCGTGTTTTTTTTTCTCCTAAATAATAAAAAACAAAACAAAAACAGATAAGGAAATTCCACGAATGACTAACTGTCCGTCGTCTTTGACCGTTTTTCTGGAACCGGGCCAATCTTCACAGGTGAGTTCATAACCTCATTTATCTTACAAGTTTTTTACGACAGGAATATTATATAGCTGTTTGATTGTCATGGAAATCGGTAGATCGTGACATGGAACGAGCCTATTTTTACCGACAACATTGAGATCGTCCAGCTCAACAAGTCCAGGGTCAGTCGAAACATTCACGTTTTCTGGCTTTCTAATTTTCTTATCTTATTCAACGTGTGTTCAATTGACGATCAAATAAAAATAACAACAAATAAAACAGGAACCGGGAGAGCTGTTCCAGTCTGGCTATCACGAAATCACGTACGTAGCACAAGACGGAGCGGGCAATCAAGCCAAGTGCCAGTTTACTATCCACGTCACGAGTCCCACCGTCCACAGGGATACAAGTTCGCCCATCACCAAGGTATACAATGAACGAGTTACGAATTCTAAATGAGCCCGATGCATCATCATTATTTCTTGTGTTTTTATCTCTCAACTTGCGCATCTGGTCGCCACTTGTCGCCCGCAGTTACCCAGAGGTCGAGTGTTGGTCCGTTGCCCTGGCATCAAGCCGGGCAAGTACGTCGAAATGTACACGGTAAGAGAGTCTCATTTACATGCGATACAGGCTACTTATCTCTCAAACAACAGGCGGGCGGCGCCTGCGTGCAAGCCACACAACCATACATCGATAAGATAAAGGGGGGGGGGAATAATAATCAGAATGCGTCCATTCGAATTCTTGTTATTCTTATTTTACTACGCGTTATATGGCGCTGTCTATATGATTCCTTGTGTTTGTTTATGCATGTATGTTTGCAGTACAAGGTCCCGGCTGGCTGCATCGTCATCAATAATCCAAGCGCTTACACACGAGCCACAGTCACGACATTGGCTCCACGCTACACAGGTAATGGAAACATCTCATTTGATATCGCTTATGTACATATATACTATACTGCTCTGCCAGACATACTACATCTGTATTTAGAAGAATGTAGCAATCATGGATTGTCCATGCCCTATTATTTCTATTTCTCATTTTTGGATGCTGTGCTCATTGGAGATGCCGTGCTTATCATTATAGTGTTACCTTGGATTTGTTGTGTTGTAGTGTTTGATTGGGATTTCGGCGCTTCGGGCGGCGACGTCGACGGCCGGGATTCGGCCAATTCTGGTCGGCATCCGACATCTCACAACAAATTAGTGGATGGTGTCCCTCGGTTGCGGGACGCAGGGGCTCCTTCGGCTCCCGTCATTGTGCCCGGCCCCGCCTTGATTCCATCAATGGGTGGCGGCCAAACGGTACGGCTCAGCAACGGCCGTGCCCGCAAATCACGCATTAACGAGGCCAATCTCCAGCTGTTGCCCAACGTTCCGTCAGGTTAGACAAAATCACATTCTTGTTGCTCCCCCTGAGAAAAAAAAGAAAAGCTTCGAATTACTGTCCATTTCATATCAGTCTTTATGATCTTTTCATCTGATTTTCCAAAGCATAACGATTTTTCTATGCCCCATTCAACATCGAACCCTCACTTTTTTTTTCGCGTATTACAACCCTTGCTATCTCGGAATACCATCTACCCATTTACTTAGCAATCGCCAAAATCTAACTTGTCTATAAAGACTTGAATATATACAGTACTACTACTATTATGCTGATGACACTTGACGTTATTTTCCAAACTGGAGCCATGATGCTAATAAACGGTCCGCGGAACCAAAAGCTTTCATTTCTACTATCTTCGAAGCACTTGGGGTCGGTCTATTAGATATCTAATTAGACTGTCGGCTTATTCCTTCTACAGCTTAAACATGGTGAACGGTTTGGATGCTTACCATTTATTACTTACTGCATGATGCTTGTGTCCAACATTTCTCTCTCTTTTTCCGCGAGTAGTTTCCTCAATCGTAGTTGCAATTTTCAGTTGAATTTGGTGAGCATGAAATCGATGAATGAATTCAACCTCCTGCACGTTGCGCTGGGTGTCTGTTGCTTACATCTCCTTTTGCAGTAGGCCTCAGACTGGCTTCTGCTGACGTTGATTCGAGTGGTGCCGGGACGTGGCAGCAGCTTAATCGTCCGTTACCGTATTGGTGCTGCGGAGTAAGAGGACCGCGGCCAACTGGATCCCGTCAAATGCATTTACCAGATACGGATAATAATATTCCTTGGTCTTGGGAAGGTGCGTCACTATCCAATAGCTATTTTTTAAATAGCATAACCATAGCTTTTCTACTCACAAACTATACACCAAACGACGTGTTGCACTGACCATACACTAACTAGGCTTTCACAACCGTATATCCTTTCTCACTTTTTCACATCATCTCTTCAAACTTATGACTCCTAATGGAATTTAGTATCTGTTAAAATAATCCAACGGCATCACTAGGTTCCAATGATCCAGTAGACCACAGGGGAAACAAAAACCGCAACCGTGACAAGAAACGAGGTGGTGTAGTTGATTTGTTACTGCCGTTCACAGCAAACGATGCTGAGCTCCAAAGCCCAACGACAGCTCGATCCGGAAGGAAACGTCAACACGGACCCAAGCATCAACCTAAACTCGTCCCTGGTCCCAGTTTTGTTCCGGGCAATGAACGCAACAGGTAGTGAACAAGAGAAGTAAATTAAACATGAAACGAAAAAAGTGCCGTGCGCTAATTATGAATGAATTACCTTTTTTGTTTTTAGTAAAATAAAAGAAAAGAAGGAGAAAAATACTGCTGCTGGCTCCACTTCAAATAATCGAAAGAATAAAACGACTGCAAGCTAACAAGTAACTTCCGAAGATTCACGAAGAAACATCACGTTTTAGATTATTATTTTCTTTTTGTCTTTTCGTAAACGTTTTCTCGCAATAATGACAAAAATGACATAACATATGGGGACTGGATTGAACTCGGTTTCTAGTCTCCTGCGAGCCGAATTGGGGAGAGCAACTGACGATTAAAATGTTGTATACTATTAAAAACACCACTTACTATTTTCTGTTTTCAAGATCCGATGAGAATTATTGTGAACGATTCTGTATAACCATAACTGTTTTCAATTATCATTTTTAGCTTGCGCTGTATAAAGTTTTTTGGCTTAGTAATCCGAAACGTGCGCACAAACTGTGTTTCATCAGTTCATTCTTTCTTAAGGCCACGAAGCCTCCACTACAACGTCGTACTACTCTTTTTCCTGCAAAATTTTTCCTTGAACGACGAGTGGACCAAAATTAGAGAAGAATAAGCAAATTGGAATACTCGGCTTAACTGTGGTGTAAGGAATCGTATCAAAAAAGAAACAGTGAGATGATTGATGATGTGCTCGAGTGCCTTTGTACTGTAAAATGCCAGATTCACTTTCGTTCGATCCTTTCAGAACCAAATGTCGGAACACTTAGGCACATCCGCACATGGTCTCACACGAAGATTGTAATTTATGCTTCTAAGCGGTAAACCGGATGGTGTTATTTTTAAAAATCTTCTATAATAGGACCGTCTTGCTGTAAAGAAGTATGCAGGAAAATATAAAAGATTGGCAATTAAATTATTTTTTCCGGTATATCAATTTAAAGTTGGTCACCTTCACTTATTGTATGTCACTGACTCTCTCCTCCTAAAAGTTGTAAAGTTAGTTACAATACAAAGTGAAATTACAGATTCAAGGGCTATAATTCCTAAATTGCGAATAGTTGTTCAACGACGCAACGTAACAGCCACCAAGTTGTGGCTACGTGCCTACGTCATTAATTCCTTTGGACTACGTTTACATTTACAAATACAAATTGAATGACCACTATTCCTCGAGATTTTTTTTTCTTTACTTTTCAAATACAATAGCGAATCTAGCTATGGTCAATAACACTTTGTCGTCCAAGGGATAGGGCAAAACAAAACAAAGCTAACCTCGACCAATGACAATTACCACTTACCCTTTTTGACTTGTGCATGCACAAGTAGTGCACTCATACAGGAAGACTTTTAAAGTCATATGAATTATCATGAGAAATAAACAGCTGAACTTGTTTCTCACTGATTCTATAATAGTTCTATAATGTTAGGGTTGAAATTGTGAAATACAAAAGTAAACAAAAATATAAAGGCGATTCAATTGATGCTTTTTACCCTACATCTAATCCGGCTACGATATTTACTCTTCCCAAACATCGCCATAAAGATTTTTCTTGTCAGAAGTGCGAGATCCCGATGGCAGATTTTGCGGACCGGCGTAACCCGAGCTGGGTGGTGGTGCAACATTTGGAGTCGTTTTGATTCCATCCGTTTTTCTGTAAGCATCCAGTCTCTTCTGCTCGAATTCCTCGCGATTTCTTCGACGTAGATCGTCATACGACGATGAACTCTGGACCGGAGAAGGCAGAGGCTGTTCTGAGACAACAAACGAATCCATCGATGGTCGAAACGAATCGTTCAGTCCAACAGCAGTCGGAGGAGCATCGTACGACCGATCTTCACTTCTTATTTCTTGTAAATAATCCGGTTGATTTCCGCCCTCGGCATCAGACGTATACGACGATTGTCCTAGATTTATAGGTTCTGAAGTAAACCTACAAACCATGTAAGAAATGTTGTCAATTGGCAAGATTGCACTCAGTTCATCAAATTAACTACAGTTCAAGTTTTTAAGTACATAAAGAAATTATGTACTTGTGATAACGAGCTAACAAAAGGATAGACTTACACTTCTTGGAAACCTTTGTTTTTCCCTTTCCTTTGACGCAAGGCCTCAGCTAGTGGTGAATTTGGAAGAGTCATCAATTTTTCAGCACATTTTGTTTGGTAAGACAACTTTCCAGCAAAGTACCCAACTGATGCACCTATAATGATTTTAGGCCATGGACCCCATCTGGTGCTACCCTTAAAATAACCTGCATACAAACAAATGTCAGTTACCATCTTGTTAATTTTCAAAAATAATGAATATTTATGATAGAAAAATTTACACTGAGTAATAATTACTAACCCGATTTGACTCCATAAAAAGCAACAGCTCCAAGTATGGTTCCCAAAGGTAAACTTCTGAAGTAGAAACTTTCATAATTACATTCTTTCAATACTCTTAGTTCCTCTGGACTGAATTTCTATAACAAAATATACATTTCGATAATTAAATATCAAGCAAATTATTGCATAATCTGACTATTATTTTACATATAGTTCACGTCGTGAAAGGACATCTTCTTCTGGTTTTAGAGATGTACGAGACTCTGCCATTTTTATTTTCACAATTACTACAAGTGATGAACCAAACAGAAATAAAAAATTGATAAAACTTTTGATTATATTTTTAAAAATATGATGCCTCTCACCAAGCTGCCGTGCGTCGACTCCCGTGCAGCCGCAAATGGAAGCAGACGAATTGGCCAACGAATAGCAGACAACTTCAGTTGTCATAGCTACACTAACACGTGGTGGAGCTCTACAACGCAAAACTCCCCAGTTTCTTGTTTCTTCCAAGATTGTTTAAAAAGCTTGTAAAAAATATCCGTTGTTAAAATAGTGTGATTACTTATTGTTCACTTAAAATGGTGAGACACAATAATCAGCTTCCTACAAATTTACCGCAGTTACAGAACTTGCTTAAGCGAGACCCAGCGTCCTACAAAGATGAGGTATGGCTGTCAACCAACTTTTAATATTTTTGCTATACATTTTGCCCAATTTTTATTTAACTGACAATTAATCTTTTCATCAACAGTTTATGCAGCAGTATCGCCATTACATTTCAACAAAACTGGTCTTTGAAATGAAACCAGATCAGTATAATAAAGATCTGGATGATTTAGTAATGTTTCTAGCTCAGGTATAAAGTTACACACTTGACTTGGATTTAAAACTTCTCCTGCAAACAGATACATTAGTTTGATCAAAATTGACGTGAATCTTTTTATCCAGGTGTCACATTGCTTTCCTCAAGATTTGGTAGGATATGCCCAAGAACTAATGGATATATTACAGCGACATCCAACCACTCTACACCCTGACATGAGAAAAGTAAGCAATCACACCTTAGATCCTAGACAAATCTAATTTTATTTCTCTTTTAGACATTCTGCAGAGCTCTTATCTTACTGCGTAACAAGAACCTGATTTCTCCAACAGCTTTGTTGACTTTATTTTTCCAGCTTCTTCGTTGCCCTGACAAGGAACTGAGAGCTTTCTTAAAAAATCACATCATTACAGACATTAAGAATGTGAATTCAAAATCAAAGAACATTAAGCTGAATAATGTAAGTATTTTTTTTTATTATGTAAATACTCTAAATTGAAGTCTACGCTAACCAAAGTCTTTCCCCATAGGTTCTCCAAAATTTCATGTTTGCAATGCTTAAAGATTCAAATGTCACTGCAGCAAAGATGTCTTTGGTAAGTTTGAAATGTTATTCATGTTAGTATTTGTAAGTCTATATTTTTATACTTCTTTGTAGGATGTAATGATTGACCTTTACAAGAAAAATATTTGGAATGACCAAAAGACTGTTAATGTTATTGCTACTGCATGTTTGTCAAAAACTACAAAGGTGAGATTTTACAACATTTTAAAGTTACATTGTAAACATAATAAAATTTATTTTTATGTAATGACTAGATAATGGTGGCAGCTTTACAATTTTTTATGGGTTCTGACGAAAAAGAAGAAGATTCAGATAGTGACGCAGAGGTAGCAGAGAAATTTCTTTCCAACTTAAATTTTACAACTGTATTTTAAACATTATTTTCGTGCATGTTAGGATGATAACGTCATTATCAAGGAAGTCGGTATGGCCGCTCGAGTGAACAAGAAGTCCCGAAAGCGCGAAAAACAAATGGAGAGAGTGAAGAAGACTTTAAAGGTTCGGATTACAGTCCATTGGTTCCCTTGGTCGTCGAATCACGAGACCAGTAAATTAATTGTGAGCTTTGTTTTGTCATCCAGAAACGCAGCAATTCCAAGAAGGCCCCTGTTTTTAACTTCTCCGCCATACACTTGGTCCGGGATCCTCAAAGTAAATAATTCTCCGTTATTATTAAATTAAAGTTCCGTTCTGCATATTGAAGATTGTTTGTTCTTCTCAAGGTTTCGCCGAACAGTTGTTTAAACATGTGGAAGGGATGAACGAGCGGTTTGAAGTGAAAGTCATGGCTTTGGATGTGATTTCGCGTCTGATAGGAATCCACCAGTTATTCATCTTTAATTTCTACCCGTACTTGAATCGTTTCTTACAGCCACACCAGAGAGGTGATTACCAACCTATTGTTTTAACTGTCAAGTGACAACCGTTAACGGAAACGGAAACCTATTCGATACACCCGATCCGTTTTTGAACATTAAAAAAACTCTTTTTAATATCTTTTTGCTTGACAGATGTTACAAAAATGTTGCTGTTTGCTGCACAGGCTTCCCACGAGCTGTTGCCACCTGATGTTCTAGAGTCGGTTGTGAGTGCCATTGTCAACAATTTCGTAACAGAGCGGAATTCCGCCGAAGTAATGGCTGTTGGGTGAGGGCTATTTATTTACACTTCATGCGCATTTGCATTTATATATAATACTCGCGTTCTGTTCGAATCAGGTTGAACTCGATAAGAGAGATTTGTGCAAGATGCCCACTGGTAATGAACGCCGAATTGCTTCGTGAACTTGTCGAGTACCGTACTTCTAAACAGAAGAGTGTGATGATGGCCTCTAGGTCTATTCTGCAGTTGTATCGCATCATCAACCCGGAAATGCTGCCGCGCAAAGAAAGAGTATTTATGCGAGAATAATTTTTGTCTTGATACGTCATATTTAAGCTTTCTTTGGCATCCTTAATCATGTCTTTCATTTTATTTCATTTTCAAGGGGCGGCCGACCGAAGCTATGAGCGAGTTGGCTATCAGGTAATAACATGGAATAATAGCATAATAATATTACAGTGGACAAGGCAGAAGAAGAGACATTTTAACAACGTTTACCTTATGTCACCCACTAATGTAGAGCTTACGGAGCTGTGGATGCCAAGGATTATATTCCTGGAGCAGAGGCACTCAATCCGGATATTGAAGGTGCTGCCGCGGATGACGAAAAGGAAGAGTCGGCAGCCGAAGATGAAAGTGATGGATGGGAGGATGTAACTCAATCCGATGACGAAGGATGGGTTAATGTATCTCATTCGGATGACGGCGAAGAGGTTGGAAGTGACTCGGAAGCCGATGGCAGCGACGAAGAAGACGACGATGATGATGAAGAAGAAGACGACAGTGATGAAGACGACGATGAGGATGGATCAGAAGCTTCTGGTGACGAAGAAGACGGCAGCGATGAAGAGGGGGATAGCGATGAAGAGGAATCTGAGGATGGCGGCACGATCGAAACAAGAATCAGCCGCCCATTGTCTAAAAGAGAAAAGAAGAAGCAAAAGAGAATCAACAAAGATTTAAAAAGAAGCAAGAAGAAGACTGTTCCAGCTGCCGAGGATCCTACGCTGATTGAAGAAAGGAAATCGAAAGCGGCCGCTGTGAGCTTGAGTCGAATCCTCACCGACAAGGACTTTGCCAAAATCGACGCTGCCCAGGTGAAAAAGACGTTGGATGCCTCCAAAGCTCGTCAAAAGAGGAAACTCGCCGATGACTTGGATGACACAATCAAAAGGTAACGTGACACGACAGGGCATGCAGATAAGGCAGGGTCAGCGAGTCCAAATTTAACTGAGTCACTGTGTCAGTAAAGAAAAATTTCCTGGCCCTTGATTAACACCTCGCTACGTATGTCATTGTTATTTATCTATACTTGCCCAGCTAGACGGGAGGTCTCTTCCTGACGACTTGTATCCAAGCGCATCTTGGTTTAAGTCCCGTAATCAAACACGGAAGTCTTGGCTAGATTATGTGATAAAAAGCACAGACAGTGGACTTTAGTATTTTAAAACCGGTGGGCTGATTTTTTTTTTTTTTTTTTAGTTATCTTATTGTGCCGAGGGTAGCCAGGATGAGAGTTGTAAGATTGATTCTGTAATCATCTCGCAAGACTTGATTTCGATTCTTTTTCCCTTTGTTAAATCCAAGTAGGACAAGATGGACTTTAACCGTGTAAACTCATGGACTTATCTATTGTTTTTCTTGTCAATTCTTTTTTTCGTTACAAGGGGTGAGTTGGTCCGGTTGGACGACATTGAGAAAGTCTACAAGAAACGCCGCCACGATAAGGATTCTCGCCTCACAACAGTCTTGGTAAACGAGGGGCACCTGTCCACCTTATTTTTCTTTTTTTGTTTTTATATTGGCGTACGTGTGTGTGCGTGTGTCTTGTAACCCAACCAATCGGAGAGAAGAGTTGTCGTTGAACACTTGATGCTGATGTCGATCATTTGTTATCGATGTAGGAAGGACGGGCTGACCGTGAAAAGCCAACGAGGAAGCCCAAACGTCAGAATCCCAACGCCAGCACAACGAATCGAGAGAAAAGCAAAAAGAAGAACTTCATGATGTTGAAACAGAAGGCCAAAGGCAAACAAAAGCGATCCTTCAAAGATAAGCAGGTAATTTCGGACTGAACCACAAAGGAAATGGAAAAATCTGACTCATTTTTTGTTTGTTTTGTCTTTCTCGCGTCACAGATCGCCCTGCGCAACGCGTTGCTCAAACAGAAGAAGATGGGCTTGAAGAAATAAGCCAACACCTAATAACGTGACTTGATAAGGCAACAAAATAAAACATGAGGAGAGCGAATGTAACGAAAAGGGTCTCGTATTCAAATAAACTGCTTCTCATCGTCTGCTGCTGCTTAGTAATTCAATTGGATTTATTAAGAATAATTCAATCTTTTGGTTATGTAAGAGTCGATCGACACGCCACTGTGTTTTCTGTCCAATTTGCGGAAAACACGCGGCGGCCAGTTTTTTTTTTGTTTTCGAAATTTCGATCAATACACGTGCCGTTATCTGCTTAAAGAAACTTCAAAAGTGCTCGGTTGTTTTTGTTTTCTTGCTGGTCATTTCTGAGGTAGTGTTACAACTGCGTATTGGCAAACTGGCCCATTTTGGAGAGTAGCAGTGTGTCGAAATTGGGAAAAGAAAGAAGAAGAGTAGCCGGTTTCTGCTTGACCTTTCCCCTGCGGGTTGACTGATTTAACTACCTGAAAGTAGAAAAGAAAATGAGTGTATACCTTCGAGAAAGAACGAAAGAAAGAAAGAAAGAAAAAGAGATCAATTTTGGTTAGCGCTAGTAGTCAGCGCAGGTTTATTTATTGCCACAGCCAACCGCTCACTTCACTCTCCGCCTTCTTTCTTTCTTTGCTGTCTCTCTCGTGCCTATCGCCGGAATAATAATAAAAAAAAGGCAGATCCGGACGGGTTGGAGTCAAGCACACGTTCCCTCTGCTAAGACAAGAGCATCACTTTCAAAAGTTCTCCCCTTTTTTCTCTTTTTTTTTTTTTTTGTTCTCCCTCTTCACTTTTGTTTTGTTTTTCAACGCCCATTTCTTTTGAGGTGAAAGAAACACGAGAGAATAAGGAGACAGGGTTATTGGGGATTTTATGACCATTTTCCCGTATCGGTTGACTGGGCATTATTCAACTTCCAGGGGAAAAATATAGTGCGGATGAGCTAATTGGTGATTGATGAAATTGTAAACATCTTTGAATGATTATATTTGATTGCGGCCATAATTCATTCCGGATTCGAAACGTCTTTGATTGTATCATATCCTCTGGGCAACGACTTTTGAATAATCAGGAAAAAATAAATCGGGAAGTTCAGGCATTCCGACAGAAGAAGAAAACACTTTTATTTTTATTTTTTTTTGTAAATTTCTTGTTATTGTGTAGCGAAACGCCATCTCATCCAACTAATTAAAGTTTCTTGGCTTCCCTTCACCACGGCCTCTGCGTGTCCAAGAAATGCCCATTTCTCTTATTCAGCTTGGAAATGCGAGTTGAACACAAAAAAATAAAATAAAAATGAAAATGTTTTCACTTGCGCATTCTCCAGGCCCCCCTTTTAAATTTCTTTTTCTTCTTCGGGGGGTTATCTCCGAGTTCATTGTTGCTCCGCCAAAGTCATTTTGAATTGCTGCATAGAAAAAAACAGAGAGAGGCTTTTCGGGAAAGATAAGGAGAGCCCTAATACGCCAAGCGCTTATTTGCTTTTATTCTGTTTCTTCATTCATTGTTGTATAGTACAGTAGTAGATCCCCCCCCCATCATCTCTGTCTCAGTAGTATTATATTTGTATTTTTATCCATTAAGCGTTTTCTGGTGCTGCAGCTTTGGCTCGTTTGTATTGCTACCTCCTTCGGAAAAATAAAAAGTTCGACAGCCCGTTGCAAAGCCTTTAGTTTTGGAAAGACAAAACAAGAAAAAAAGGGAGACGGACGGACGGACGGACGGATGGACGGAATGGAAGAAACAAAACACACAAACAAAAAAATCCCAAGAAAATAGTCAAAAGAAGAAAGGGAAAAAATAAGGTGAACGACCGTCATATTTCTCTCTTTTTCCGAGTTGAGTGACAGGCGAGGCAGCAGCAAGCAGAAGACCGTGGTGCTGCTGCTCCATGTCTGACGTCTATAACAAACACCCGAGAGAAAAAGGAGCCAAGGAGCGCCACCCAGCCGAAAAGCGAAACCTCTTGCCGAGAGATAAAAACACTCGAGAATGGGCACTAAGAGGAATGAAAGAACTATACGCAGGATACGTATAATAGGACAGGAAGACACAAAATAAAGAATGGGTTATGTGAATAGTATATATAATGTGAATATTACGATCGTCGTCGTCATCGTCATCTGCTGTGTCTTCTCGTGACGAGTGTGTGGGCTACTTGGAAGGAAGGAAGAAAGAAAGAAAGATGAGGACTCATTGCCAAAAAACACACACACAGACAGAGCGCACCTCACAATGCCGGTCGGCGGACGCTCGAAATGATACGGGATGACCGGCGGGACAGTTAGTTTTTAGCTGGAGCGCGCAGAAAAAGAATGGAACGAGAGAGAGAGAGATGTTATTATTGCTTGTTATTATAGCCCGTTTTGATATTTTGGCAATAGCCGTTCGCCCAGGCTGTGTGTGTGTCTCTTGTCGCTCAAGCGGAGCGACACATTCTCTACAACCGCTCACTCCTTAAAATATGAAGAATGGCCCCCATCAGCCTGACACGCTGTGGTGGCTGGCTGGACTGCAGCAGACGCCGTATCTCATCCGGCCGGCCCACAAAAGCGGCCAAATAATAGTACACTACAAGACGCTCATCCTCCTCTTCATATCCCGAGACAGTTGACGCAAGAAAACGCAGCGAAGGACGACCGCCGAACAAAACAGAAAAAATAATAAAAAAAAAAAAACAAGAACATAAGACGTGCAGGTAAATCACCTAACAGACAGGACATTATTACTCGTGGCCAATAAGAGAGAGAGAGAGAATATCCGTAATAGACTCGTTCCGTCTGTCCGTCCGTCCGTTGCTGTCTCTCTATACAGTCACGAGCTGGCTGGCTGATTATTCTAACGATCTCGGCTGCCGTTGTTTCGAGTGTCTTGGTTGATCGTTTCTCAATCGTACACGCCATCATATTGGAGACATTCCGTCTAATCATTGAAATGGAATGTCTCTCTCTCTCTCTCCCACGCCTCGATGGCGTTTTCTCGTTCGTCTTCATCTTCTTCTCATTCTCCTCACTCCAACCAAAGAAAAGAAATTTTTTTTCTCCCCTCCATAGAAGAATATCTGAGTAAGAGTTTCTTCTTCTTCTTCTTCTTTGGATATTATAGGGAGAAAAGAATCTGGTGACTCCGGGAGAGGAGAGAACGAGGAATGAAATAAGGCGAGGGAATAGCACAGGCTCATTAGCATTTCTTCCCTGTGCCAGACTCACGTCTCGTCGAGCTGGAGGGTTGTGTGTCGGCGGTACGTATCCAGCCAGGGGTGTGTGTTGTTGTGATGCCCCTCGTGTATTTATACCGTTCGATATGGGGCCGCATGTGCCCAGTCATACACGCACATGCTTGATGATATTGAGAGTTGGTTGGGGAGGGAGAGATGGTGGCTTCAATGCCAGGCCGGCAGCGAAAGATTTCTTAAGGGTGAGCATCGGGCGGGATCTGTCTGAATGAAACGTGAATGACTCCGAGACGGCGCTACACTTGATTGTATTTTATTGTATGGCGCTGCATTTGAATGCATGTCCTCGCTACCCGACCTGTGACTTGACATTGAAATGTTTTCAGCCCCGTATTTTCATGGAAAGTCTTTTTCTTTTTCTCAAGTTGTCAGTGGGGGGAAAGTATACGCAGACAAGGGGGGGTTACTTGTATTTTTGTAGCTCGAAGCCCGTTGGCAGTACCTTTTTTTTAAATATTTTTCCAGAGAGTTTGAACAATATTCTGTTCCATTTGTACACCTATACAGGCAAAGGGCCAAAAATCGCCTGATGCAAAAGTGACTGGCCGTCCAAGAGATAGGGAGAAAACATGGAAAAAGGGAGACTGTATAAGAGCTTCGTTGTTATAACAGGCGCAATACATGTATAGAGGACGAGAAGGATAACGCAAATGTCATGTCACGGAATAAGAGGGAGGCCGACGTGCCTGGCTTCGCTATACATATAAGCCAACACGGCAAAAGGTTTTTTCTCTTCTTCTTATTTTTCCCTTATATATTTTTTGAGGGGCCGTTCCACGTATATATCTGGTGGCTTCTCCGAGGGCAACGAACTTGAACAACCTTTTCGGCATTAAAACGTGTGGGCCATCTTGATTTTCCCTTAGCTCTCCCTCTAACCCCCGCAGTCCCAACACCTTCATCCCTTCAGACTTGATGCTCTTTTCTTCCAAAGATCTATAGGCCGCCTCCCTTCCTGGCTAGGCCTTTTAAAAATAAAAGGCTAAATCGTTTTATTTTTTAAAAAAAGAAAAAGAGAAAAATGAAATGGAAAAGAAAAGAGAGGGCCGAAAATGAGGGGCCAACAGGGGGCTCAAACCCATCTCAAACTATGGAGAAAGGAGCTCTCTGCTGGTATATACGATCATAAGTAATAGTCAACTGTTGTAGTGAGTGAGAGAGTCCTCTGCATACTCTTCAGGGGTGTATATAGGCCCACAAGGCGACATGGAGCAGGAGCTAATATCTAAGAAGAAGAAGATTTGCCTTCTTTTCCCCAAGACTTTTTTGACTTTCGTCTTCTCTGTCTCTAATCACATACTACGGTGCTGATGGTTGTGGGAGAAGGAACGCCCAAATAGTGTCCGGGTGAGGAGAGCGCAACAGCAGGAGCGAAATTCATCTTATCCCCCCCCCCCCACCTCACCATCGCATTTCAACCCCACGGTCCTATACTGTACGTCGGCGTCTACCGTTTTGTCGTCACTCCAGGGCGAAGAAGAAGAAGAAGAAACTGTGTTTTTGCTTTTGTCTGTTAAGAAAGAGAGAGAGAGTGGAACACTTATAAGAAAAGAGCGTTGGGTGCTGCTGCTGCTGCAACAGGAGCCAATCTCTTGCAGGCGCTGTACCCCCCTTCTCTATTTATCTACATAAATATCCATCGTGTAGCAGGGGAAAACAGCTGCACGTCTACTGGGACTCGTGCGGCGAGAGACGCACTCACGAAGTGAGCCGGGCCGACGAAACATTAAAACCAACAGAGGAAGCCAACAGCAACAGTTTCAACAAGGAAAAAGAAATAAGAAAAAAAAAAGAACTTTTCATCCGGCGACATTTTCCCTTTCCCCTTATACAATGAATTTCATTACAGAACGAAACGATCGGGATTAAAATTGAATTGCGCAATGGACGGCAGTACGGCGATCCTACAAATGTAAAATCTCCTGTTACAATTTCAAAGTCAATTGAATTTTGTTTGGGGAATTTTTAGTGGTCAAGTGTCTCCGGTGGCAGACAGACACACAAACGCAGGTACTAATTCAAGGGATCGCCCTTGTCGCGTCACGTTTGATGAATTGGTTCACGACACCTTGAACATCGTCTGGCCGCTGCTCCGCCGGCAGTTCCTTCGCCCAAAGTCTTTCCATCCCGCGCCCTGTGTGCGTTCCCACCAACCGCCAAGGACACGGACGTAAAGGAAAGGTGGATGATGTGAACGAAAGAAAAAGAAGACATTTAGGAGAAACACGAGATTATTATAATTCGTGCAATCTATCAAATTCCGCTCAATGGCAACAAAAAAAAAACAACGAAATTCGGCGCTGTCACGTTTTGCGGCGGTGCGGCAGCGAAAAAAGAAAAGAAAAGGAACCAGAAAATTAAAAAAATCCACCTCCCACTATTCGAGAAAAAAAGGGAAAAATATTTCGCTAAATAGCCCACAGCAATAGGTGACCTACTTCGAAGACGGTTGCGTTTTTTTTTTATCGCTTGGCCAAAACGCGGGAGCCACTCACGGAGAAGAAAAAAGAAAAAAAGAACGAACAAGTTTTCTGGTCTCGCCCTTGACACTTTGACAGGAGTTTGCCAAGCAAAGTTATATTCTTCCCACTATCTTAGCATTTCGTTGAAACGAGGAGGTAACGGTGTGGCTGCAATAATTTTCTAGTTTCGCTTCTAGTTTCGCAAGTGTTTCAACTTAAAAGTTAAAACATTTTTGAATTTGGTTGCTTAAAACCCATAGACGAAGTTGTGAGGTACAAAACAAGCCTGGTCTGCAGTCGTTCTACAAATGAGCAACCACTTCCATTGGTTATATAATAAACCCTTACTGAGAGGAATAATCTTACTTGGGTGAAGCGTTGGAGAACCGATTTTCGAAACGGAACTTTTTCTCCGAAACTCGCTGGTCTTGTTTCGTGCAGGGCGTTATAAGTATAACAGAAGCTCCCATTAGCTCAATACCTTGTAACATTAGTATGCGTGAAGAATTGTTTGATTTAGCAGGAAATTTAGAAAATCAAACGTCTCCCGTTGTGCAGTCCCACATATTCGAATTTAGAAAACATGAAAGATTTTGATGTTGTGAACATTTACAGGGAAATTGTCCCATGAATTCACCTTCCGCCCGTCCAAACTCAAATTCACGAGTTACAGGGAAACACAAAAGTTAAACGAAACTTATTCTGCGAATTTGTTTTGGTTCAGGCGTTTCATCTCTTCTGGGACAGTCATTTCAACTGACACTAAATGTTCTTGTTGTTCGAAAAATCGTTGCTATTTATGTAATATGCAACTCCAGAGTCCTGAGGATCAAAAATTAACGAGGAGTGCCGGTGTGGCGGCAGGTCCTTCTTGCTCATAAAATTTTCTAGACTTTGCACTTTGCTTAAAGTGTTCAAGTTGAAATATTTTTGAAATCAATAGTTTACCTACAGACCAAGGTGTGAGGTGGGACAAAAACAAGCCTGATCTGCAGTTGTTCTACAACTGATTTATTCAATGAACCCTGACTGAGTCAACAAAAAAGGCAAGAGAAAACAGTTCCAGTCAACCACATATGGCTCAGGAATAATCGTACTCCGTACTATCTAACATTTTATAAACAACGCCACTATAAATAGTCAAAAAGGAAGAATAGACACATGTTTGTCCTACCTTTAAGCCTGGGAAATACAGCCAGGCAACCATCCACAAGTGTTCCATCTGCAGAAAAGTGAAGTACTTTTGACAGTAAAAGTACTGAATAGGTCTACTCCCAGGCAGGGTAGGAAAATGGGCGTCCGGTGTCCTCGTGAATACGGCCCTCGTACACTCACACGAGGAATTGAAAGAAAGGTGAAGAAGAGATCCGTCGAGACTCGAACGACATCGGTGGTTTCTCCAATCAAAAGGGATGCAGTTTGTCTAAATAAAAAATAAACAATGGGTTACGAATAAATTTGACAGATATAACAAGTGGTATAAGCAAAAGTTGAAAATGAGATAGTGGGTAAACCCTAATTGTAAATAAACAGGAGAATCTAAGGGTTACATGTATATACACTGCATTGGTGCAAGTCATACATCATCATAATATATGTTGCAGGTCACAGATGAATGAAAGTAACGAAAATCATTACCCAATTAATGATGCTGAGATTGTTGCTGATGACAATCTCAGGTCATTACCAGCAAAAGCAAAACTTGCATATCTTGAAGTTATGATGGCTGGCTCTAGTCTCACATCTGCACAGAGAAAAAGGTTACACACCGTGCAAACAAACTGCCATGTATTGACAGGGGGCTTACATAACAAATGCTATGGTAGTCAGGAACATTCAGAAATTTGGAACAGGTTTAACTCTTTTTTTTAAGCTCCCATAATCACTCTATTTCTTGAATTTACCTGCTAAACAGCATAGTGTGCATTTCCAGTGTGCTTCCATCAAGAGACGCGACCAGAGCTGACACGACGACCACATATTTTTTTTAATTGACTAATTTTATTTTCTTGGTTTATTATTCGTGCAGCCACACAGTACGTTTCCAAAAATGTGCTCATTCCTTTTTCTTTGTAATCCTGAACTTTTTTCGTCTCTTTTTCGATATTCGTAAGCATAATGAAAGCAGACGACACTAATATTCTAATTAGCCATGCTTGCTTAAGTATCGATAGATAGAAATTAAAAAATCGACCCCCCCCCATTTAGGGGGACTAAATTCAAACCGCTCAAAAACGATCAAAGCGATTTTCTCGCCCGTGCTCGACACGAATGCACAAACTACCGCCGATTCAGGCTATTCAACAAGCAAAGTACGTTGATTTCTAAATAATAATTGCATCACCAAATTAGTGAAGACTATACAATTTCAATAACAATAATTTCTTAGCGTAATGCAGTACCGGGATAAGAATTTGCTGGCACTGTCTGTGGAATGCTGTTGCCCTGTTGACCCCTCTACCAAATTGGGGATCACGATATTATTGCTACGATTAGTGAGAAACGATAAAACTTGGCGTAGCCTATACAGTCTTGATTTTTTCCTCCGTCCCGCGGTCATCATGGGGATGAGATGGTAAATTTTGTAGAATTGTGGAAAACATTTCCAGGAGGGTGACTTATAATAAAAGGGATCTAATTATTCTTTAAAACTTGTATTAATGGCCTGATTTGTATTGAAGGGTGGCGCAATAAGAAGCTTCAGACACACGCTGATGGCTGGCCCGGAGAGATTCATCAGTGATTCACGAAGGTCATCGAGTACAATAACAACGAAAACTTGATTATGGTATTAGCTCCACGCCTGTCTAGGCGAATAGTGGCGCCATTTTTGAATATATTGACCTGAACTTGATTAATTTCGAGATTACCGCTGTTGTTTCGCATATAGAATGGAGATTCGGATTTGTATTGAGTCAAGAGAAAACCTGAATGTTAGGCAGTTTATATAACCGAAATTTGAACAACGCAGTTTTGCTATAGGTTACATTTTAATATTCACTGGCCACTACCACTACAACTTAGCATTACAAACTTTCTCGAAGTCGTCGCTTCTCCTCCAAATATGGCTAATATAATTCGAAATTGATTATTCACGATTACATTTGACCAAGAACCGAAGGGTCACGAAGGTAATTCGACCTCCATTCAATTTATGGCGAAAATTCGAATTAATTCAAAAACTGATTTCATTTTTCGTCTGATTGATATCAATGTTTCTGAGCTGTCCAATTTTCGAACACGTAAAGAATCTCGAGTCAACTCTGTCCACTCCAACGATGAGAGGATGAGACAGCAAATTTTATAGAATTCGTTGAAACTTGTCTAGGAGAGTGACTTTATAAGCGTAACTATTCTGAAAAACTTACAGTGTTTGTTAATTGGCTGATTTGTATTGAAGGGCGGTGCAATAAGACATGCTTCAAACACACTCTAGCCCCGGAGAGATTCATCAGTGATGCACGAAGGTCGTCGAGTACAAAAACGACTAAAACTTGATTGTCGTGTATAATAAGCTCCAGCAACCGAATAGGCGAATAGTGGCGCCAATTTTGAATTTATTGTCCTGAACCTGATCAATTCCGAGCTTAATTCAACTGTTGCTTCGAAGACAGAATGGAAATTTTGATCTGTGTTTGGTCAAGAAAAAACCTGAATGTTAGGCAGTTATATAACCGAAATTTGAACAACACAGTTTTGCTATAGGTTACATTTTAATATTCACTGGCCGCCAGGACCCTCTTGGGATCCAGCAAAAGAGAATAATTGGCCATTAGTCATAAAATGATAAGTAGAAGACAAGATTTGAATATACGCGGGTAAAGAAACCGCGCCAAATGGACCGAGACGGTCGCCATTTGATTTGAAATTTTTGCATCATCGCGCGATATCGTCCAGTATGAATCCGGGGAGTGTGTTGTCGATTAATGCAACACCCGCCACGTAATACGACAACAAGAAACACACGTAGGCAGGCACCAATATCAAATGGATACTATAGTCAATGACCCTCACCTACTTTTCTCGTTATTCTCTCTCTTTCTCCATGATTCGCTCGTTGGCCGTTGCACGCGGCACTTCACGGCCGCAGACTATATCAAAATCTCAGGGTCAATCAGAACCCGGAGCCCTTATCCAGCAAAACGACAATTTTATATTTATTCCACTTGCGCAAATAATTATTCAGCAGATCTAGACCACAATCAATTCTTTTTTATTTCAATTCTATCTGTTTGATGTTTGCGTGGATGTGACGTTAATCGGTTGGGGGGGAGCAAAAGGTCGATCTATTTTCTTTTTTTTTTCCCTTATCGGCGTGAACCAAACTATTTCGTGCCAGATTATACATTGTCGTTTGTTTGTTGTCAGTCTGATTCCATCTCAATTTTATCATCTTTTTAATTTTATTTTGTAAAAAGAAAAAGAACAACAACAAAATCCTTTGCAATTTAAGCGAGACAGACGGGCGTATATACATCGGCGCGTCCCCGCAGTTCAACGCAACCTATTAACGGGCCACAACGCAGACTGTCCGATTGAACCGGTTTCGCCATCCATCCATGAGACCAGCAGCACCTGGCCATTTTCTCGTCTGCCGACTATATGCTACTGTCGTCTCTTATATTCTACACGGCTATAAAATCCGCAGCAGTCGGGATAGGGTTAGCCAGACTCTGTCACACACACACACGTCCCGATCGAGATGAGACTGTGGGGTACAAACCCGACGCGTGTGCATCCCGTGTGTGTATTTATACACGCCACTACTACTGGATTTTCTGGTGTAACGAGAAAGGGCATTGGGGTGGCAACAGCCCAGACTCTTTTTTAAGAGTTTTACGTCGATGCGTGTGTGTGTGTGTGTATGGCGTTGTCGCTTGTAAAAAGTATTAGAGCTGCTGCTGGCGTGTGCGGGTGCGGGATGATGATGATGACGACGGCGCCCTTGAATGCTGGGCCGCAACGACGGCCAAAAGGAGATGCACAACACAAAAGTAGCGATGGAAAACTCCAATAAAGACACGGACAACGAACGAACAACAAAAACAAACAATGTCACATCATCGGACGGGAGAGAAAAAGCCTTGTGTGCACGCAACACAATAATATGTAAAACAAGCGCCCGCGTGAGTGTGTATGTGTCTGTGTGTGTGTAATGGACTAGTAGGTAACGAGAGACGTGACGGGTGCGATTGGAAATGTTTTCACGTTGTTTCTAGCGAAGGGGGAACAGGAATTCCACGAACGGTTGGTTGTTGTCGTCTTGTGTTTTCGGGTTGTCCGTCCGCACGGGCCGCGGCCGTCGTCTCTAAAAACAACGAAGCGGATTTCGTGGAGAGACGAAAGAGAAACAACAACAACAACAAAAAAAACGATGAAACAAATGAAAACAGGAACGTGTGCGATGTAATTTCGGTGGCAGTTGTTTGTTTTTTAATGAACCGCTTTATAATGTACAAATTGCGTAACAGGTGTGTGGCGGCCAGACGGTTTATACATCGTCGGGCCATTTCGACTTGTATAGGGTCTAGCTGACGACAGAATCGTCACGTAATCAGGCGCGTGGGAAATAAAAGACACACGAAAAAAAAAACAGCTCGAAAAGAACTCTATTTCTGTTTTTAGAACTGCGGGGGGTGACGCCATTTGATTCAATTGTTGCATCGAAATGATTCAGAGTTGATTGGTGATGACGAAAGAGGACGCGGGCAAGAAAAGGGGTGGCTGTCAGATTAGGACACACTATACAACGAGGGCTGGCAGATAAAAGGGAAACATTTTTAAACGAATAAGAAATTGAAAAAGAAGAAAGAAAAAAAAGGGAAAATGATGACATTTTCACAGGGCCGGCGAAGGGGCAGACCCAGTTATTTCCTTTGGCTTTTAACTGGGGGGAAGAATATATACACATAAGAGAGAAAGAGGAGCAATACGACCTAGGGATATATACACTGGAGACGACGATAACGACGACGATGTCACTGACACGACTTCATGTCCAGAATGTGACGGCCAGGAATCCGTGACACGCGGGCACGCAACCACAAAACACGACCGAATGCGGGGGGAAAGAAAGAAAAAAAAAAAAAAGTAAAAGAAGAAGAAGAGCTGAGTGAGTGAGTGAAAAAGAATAAGACAGAAAAAAAATCATCCGTATAGATCAAATATGTTTTTCTCTGCTCTCTCTCTCTCTCTCTGTTTGGGAGTACGTGTGGGTGGGTGGGAGTATAGATTTTCTTTTGGAAAAAAGGACGAGAAACGTTAACATTCCCGCTGGCTGCTGCTGATTCCCAGTAACTGGGAGGCATTCTGAGCGATCCGATGGTGCCCGCGCGCACCAGTCACTGGGATATTGGAAGATGTAAAGGTGGAATAAACGCGGACGCTATAGGGGAATTTGTTTCCTATGGCCGCCCATATCCCAGGCCCACACAGCAGCCGACACAGTTGACATCACTTTCTCACGAATCGTTCTAAGCTTTTTATATAATGTCCCGCCTGATCTCATCGACTGGAAAAGGGTTGGGCTGGAGGACAATTATATGGAATGAATCAAATCAGCGAGAAACAACAGACGAAATCAAAACGGAGTCGCTGATTTGGGTTGAATTGAGTTGAAATCACGAAAAAAAAAAATACGTCGACAGGCCGAAATGTTGGAAGGAGCGACCAACAGGGATTTGAATTTTTATAATTCCAATTCCACATTTCCCTTCGTTCGACTTCAAAAGTCCAATGTTATAATGTTAACGAGTCGTTGGCTCACGTGCCCCGCGTCACACAAGTTCACCAGCACTGCCGGGGATCCTCTCTACACATATCTGTCACTCCCACATTCTTTCATTATTCGCTGCCTCTTTTCCTGCTTTTTGATTCGGTTTTCTTTTGCTTTTTTCTCGACCATCATTTTCCTTTTCTCCGTCCGTCCCTTTTCCTTGCTTTTGTTCGACGTTTGTTGGAGATCCCGTCTCTAGACATTGTATAATATAATGTATGTAGACGAGCTTGGGTGTCTTGTAGTCCAGTGTAGTGCTTCTTCTCTCTTAGCCCGTCGACCATGTTTGACGGGCTATTTTTCCCGGACCCGTACGTAGTATATACGTCGGCGGGCTTCACTCTCGGATGGAAGGATCTTTTTTTCGGCTGACCTCCTCCTTATTCCCGTAGAAACAACCGAAAATGTTGATTTCCATCCAGCAGGGGCATGTCGCTTTGATCGTTTCAAACCATGCCAACCCGCTCTAGCGAAGATGATTAAATGAAATAAAAATGAGGTAACACTTGGTCTCGCCTGTTGTATATACACAGTGGCCAAAAAAAGTCTTTGACATATGAATCATGTACCAAATTCAATTACAAAAATGAATGGTGAATAATTCTGTTGTTTTTTTGGGGGGGGGTAACATTTTATGTCGACTCATTTCGTCGTCGTTCTGTGATGCGCAAAGCGCCAGCACGACCATCTTGCGTTCACTTCTTTCTTTCTTACTTTCTTGTGCGCGGAACAGCTGTCCATTCTTTTAGCAGCGGTTCTGCAACTTCAATATTTCTACGTGTACACCGAGGCAGCAATCTCGGGAGTGTTGCTGCCGTATTCTCGTTATACAAGTTGGAAACACGCTGATGTGTGTCGGGATGACAGATCATCGAACTCTCGACGAAACGGAGGAAGAAGAAAGAAAATGAGAGAAAAAATAGACAAGACCGTCGTCCTACATGGCTAAATATGCAATCATAATCGTATCATCGTGTACAAAGCGAAAGTAGAAGCCAAAAGGGAAAAAGAAAGAAACATCTGTCGTTTTTCCCCCCTTAGATTTCCCATAAGCTCTGGAGTAGCTAGTAGGTACTGCTACTACTGCAGCAAGTACACCAACAAAAGGTATATTGCCCTTTGTGTTCTACGGATATTTATAGACAAGAATGGGCTGCATGTTGTACTACACCACGTCTCAAGTAAATATACGGCGACGAGAAATGTTTATATAAAGGTTAGACTGATTTCATATTTTGATAAAGAAAATGAATATACAACCAGATTTCCGACTATAGCATTTCTCTCATCCAAATCCGATGCGCTTTAAAAAAAAAAGATATACACAAACAAACAGACAGACAGGGAAGATTTTCGTCAAGTTTTGGCCTATTCGATTGGATTAGCCGCGCTAGGCTTTAGTTATAGTTGTAGCGAGACATTCCTTCGCAAATCAAAGCCATACATACCCGCCGCTCTTAGCCGCTGATTTGATAATGAGCCTTTCTCCTTGTTTCTGTATAGCCCGGCAGTTTTGTTGGACGGTGGAACAGAACGGATTGAACTTCGGCAGAGTTGCGTCACCAGCTGTCTGGTACACAAAAAAGGGGGCGGACACATCAAACACACAACCGACAAAAAACAAATACAAGAATAGAAAACTGTCAAGTTAAAAACAACAACCAAAGAAAGAATCGAGACTCTTGTCCCGTTGATTTATATTGGATCAAAGGAGGAATTGGTTTGATTTGCGTAGGGGGGGCTGGCTAATTAGTTTGATCAATAATTTTAATTCGACCGCCAGCCAAAATCCCAGGCATACGGGTCCTACAGTACAAACGCCTTCATTTCGTTCGTCGCGTCAATTATTTTTGATTTTATAAAACAAACGAAGGAAACCTTTTAAAGACATTCGCTCTTCGTTTCCCCGCTGCCCTTTTATTATCAATCATTAATCCCAATCACTTTTATTGATTCTGAATTATAATCGGCGTATAGGCTAAATTCAAATCGCGAAAAAAAGGTCGGTTGTCTATATTGGGAGGTTTCACATGCAAAAGTTCATATCGGGGACGATATTTTCTAATCACATCTGCGAAAATAAAAATAAAATTCGATTGGCAGGTCCTTCTCGGGTGATTGTTCCAACCAGGCAACGGCCGCCCGCGAAACTTTTTATTTTTAAAAAATAAATAAAAAAAATAAGACGCCACCGCCGCCGCCTTCACTCACGTTTTTCTTTTTATCTCATCTACGCGCTTGCGGACGCGTCCGGGTGACTGGCAATTTATATATTTATATATTTTTTTTTATTTTTGTTGAAATGGAAATAAACGGTATGAGATCATTGCTGATTTTAGTTATGGCCGTCGTTCGGTTGCCTACCGAGAATCAAAGTGAGGAAATGATTGAACAATTTCCGATGGCAACACTCAAACAACTCGAGAGTTCTTTACGTGTTCGAAAATTGGACAGCTCAGAAGCATTGATATCAATCAGACGAAAATCAGTTTTTGAATTACTAATTCGAATTTTCGCCATAAATTGAATGGAGGTCGAAGTACCTTCGTGACCCTTCGGCTCGCCCTTCGGTTCTTGGTCAAATGTAATCGTGAATAATCAATTTCGAATTATATTAGCCATTTTGGGAGAAATGTGACGAACTCGAGGAAGTTGGTAATGCTGAGTTATATTAGTTACTTACCTGTTTGGGTATCACCAGGTGGTTGGTCGTGGCCAGTGAATATTAATATTTAACCTATAGCAAAATTGCGTTGTTCAAATTTCGGTTATATAATTGCCTAACATTCAGGTTTTTTCTTGACCAAACACAGATCCAAATTTCCATTCTGTCTTCGAAACAACAGCGGTCATCTCGAAATTAATCAGTTCCAGGTCAACGCATTAAAAAATGGCGCCACTATTCGCCTATTCAATTGCGTTGGACTACCTCAACAATTTGTTGTTGGTGGTTTAGTTGATGACCTTCGTGAATCACTGATGAATCTCTCCAGGGCAGCGTGTGTCTGAACTCTGAGGCATCTTAATGCACCGCCCTTCAATACAAATTAGGTCATTAATACAAGTTTTTCAGAATAATTAAATCCCGAGTCACCCTCCTGGACACGTTTCCCGGGATTCTGTAAAATTTGCCGTCTCATCCTCATGATGACCGCGGGACGGAGGAAAAAGTCAAGACTGTAGTATGTCAAGTTTTATTGTTTCTCACTTATCGTAACAACCATATCGTGATCCCCAATTTGGAGGATGGGTCATCAGGGCAACAGCATTCCATTCCACGGACAGTGCCAGCACATTCTTATTCTGGTACTTCATTAATATGCAATGAAATTATTTTTATTCAAATTGCATAATCTTCACTATTTCAGTTATCAAATATTTTTTTTAAAATCAACGAACTTCAGGCTAAAAGTAATTATCTGCGGGTTTTTTTTGGGGGGGGGGTTCGATTTTTAATTCTATCGATATCTTAAGAAAGCATGGCTAATTAGAATATTAGTGTCGTCTGCTTTCTCTTTGTCTGCAAGTTTTGAAAAAGACAAAGAGACGAAATTCAAGATCACAAAGAAAACGGAACGATCACTTCTCTTGGAAATTATAGCCTACGTGGCTGCACGAAAAACAGCACAGTAAATCAAATTAAAAATTTCGGTCGTCGTTTCAACTCTGGCCGCCTCTCTTTATAGAGTAGATTAATACGCATTCCATGCTGTTTAGCAGGTAAATAAAACCAGTGATAAATCTAAGAATACAAATAGAAGGTTTTGGGATGGGAGCTTAAATAGAAAAGGTAAACGTAAACCTGTTCCAAAATTTTGAAATGTTCCTGATTAACATTGATCCCATGATGTTAGCCTCATGTCAATACATGGCAGTTTGTTTGCACGGTGTGTAACCTTTTCCTCTGTGCAGATGTGATACTAGGCCAGCCATCATAACTTCAAGATATGCAAGTTTTGCCAGTTTCACTTTTGCTGGTAATAATGACCTGAGATTGTCATCAGCAACAATCTCAGCATCATCACTTGGGTAGGCTCCCTAAAGATTTTCGTTACTTTCATTCATCAGTGACCTGCTACATATTATGACGATGTATGACTTGCACCAATGCAGTGTATATACATGTAACCCTTAGATTCTCCTGTTTATTTACAATTAGGGTTTACTCACTATCTCATTTTCAACTTTTGCTTATACCACTTGTTATATCTGTCAAATTTATTCGTAACCCATTTTTTAAATTTTATTTAGACAAACTGCATCCCGTTTGATTGGAGAAACCACCGATGTCGTTCGAGTTACGGATCTCTTCTTCACCTTTCTTTCAATTCTTCGTGTGAGTGTACGAGGGCCGTATTCACGAGGACGCCGGACGCCCATTTTCCTACCCTGCCTGGGAGTATAGGCCTATTCAGTACTTTTACTGTCAAAAGTACTTCACTTTTCTGCAGATGGAGCACTTGTGGATGGTTGCCTGGCTGTATTTCCCAGGCTTAAAGGTAGGACAAACATGTGTCTATTCTTCCTTTTTGACTATTTATAGTGGCGTTGATTATAAAATGCTAGATAGTACGGAGTACGATTATTCCTGAGCCATATGCGGTTGACTGGAACTGTTTTCTCTTGCCTTTTTTGTTGACTCAGTCAGGGTTCATTGAATAAATCAGTTGTAGAACGACTGCAGATCAGGCTTGTTTTTGTCCCACCTCACACCTTTGTCTGTAGGTAAACAATCGATTTCAAAAATATTTGAACTTGAACACTTTAAGCAAAGTGCAAAGTCTAGAAAATTTTATGAGCAAGAAGGACCTGCCGCCACACCGGCACCTCCTCGTTAATTTTTGATCCTCAGGACTCTGGAGTTGCATATTACATAAATAGCAACGATTTTTCGAACAACAAGAACATTTAGTGTCAGTTGAAATGACTGTCCCAGAAGAGATGAAACGCCTGAACCAAAACAAATTCGCAGAATAAGTTTCGTTTAACTTTTGGGTTTCCCTGTAACTCGTGAATTTGAGTTTGGACGGGCGGAAGGTGAATCCATGGGACAATTTCCCTGTAAATGTTCACAACATCAAAATCTTTCATTTTTTCTAAATTCGAATATGTGGGACTGCACAACGGGACACGGTTGATTTTCTAATTTTCCTGCTAAATCAAACAGTTCTTCACGCATACTAATGTTACAAGGTATTGAGCTAATGGGAGCTTCTGTTATACTTATAACGCCCTGCACGAAACAAGACCAGCGAGTTTCGGAGAAAATGTTCCGTTTCGAAAATCGTTTTTTCCTTTTTCGACGCTTTACCCAAGTGACACGTGCTGATCAATGACTCTCCATTCAAGTTTGATGGTTTCCCCCTCATTGCATCATTTTGAGGAAAAGGTCAGGTCAGCACATTCGAGTACCATCTCCGTAATATTATTTGTACTGAAACGGGGCGTATAAACTTGGTGCACGCACCAATTCATGACTCCTAAGCATCTATAATTTTTCTCTGCAACTAATGGTTGCGCAAAGTTTCGCAGAACGATGTCGTGTCGATCCTGTTTTCGGGTTGAACAGAGCACCCATAAGTCGGCGATTTGAAGAATTCACATTTGATTCAAAGCTAATTAGACTCCCAATTGCCCCGAAACTCAAGTTCCCCCCCCACTCGACTGTAACTATAGAAATTTAGAAATAGCCGTTTGATGCAGTCGACAATCATTTCGCGTCCAGTACAATCACCCGGCCAACTCCTCCTCAGCTGCTTTTATGTTTTAATATCTTCACGAGCTCGGGAGAGAAGAGATGGAGCAAAGAGACACACTGAGGCTTGACGGAATTCCGGAATAACTCCAAACGAGAAAAGAGGCGAAGTAGAAGAAGAAGAAGAAGGAGGAATGAAAAAATTCCTCGTTATTTAACTTCTCATTCCCGTTCGTTGGCAGGAGCGTTCACGGATGAAAGCGAGAGGAGCGCGGACGAGACAGCCGAGACGTGCGGGTTTTTTTTTTGTCTAGAAAAAGAAAACCCCAACAACAACAACAACAACTCGAAAAAAAAAAACAGAAATATCTAATTGCCGGTGCAGTTCCTATAACCACTTTTTCCTCAATAATCGTTCAGTTATAACAATATGTTTGTGACCAGCAAACTACCACTCACTGGGTATAGCTGCGCATCTATATAGCGACTTTCTATTATAGATACAACACGGTTTACCACTTACGATGTCGCTGTGAGAAATCTCGGCTGCATTTTCACTCGGCTCAATATGTTGAGCGCGTACACGTCGTCCTCCACCTAAAGACTTTTTCTTCTTTTCTTTTCTTTTCTTAGATTCTCATTCGCTTTTCATAGTCCCCCCTCCATGTCTTCTATTTTTCGAGTCGGGAAGACATTTCTCTCACAAACCCATTCAGAGTTCCTTCACCTTGACCCCCCCCCCCCTCCGTTTATTATTATTCCGCCTCCTGTCTCTCCCCATATCTTTCGCTTGCCTGATCTTTATGCATTTCCAAGAGCTATTTTTCACATTTTTTTTTAATTGTAATATTTCGTTTGTTAGTGTATCTCACTGGTATAGTGCCTCTCTATTCATCCACTTCCGAATATGACGTCGTGTCTGGGTATTTGTCTTCCTTCTTCTTCACTTGTTGGAGGAAAACGTGTGGGAGAGGCTATACGAGCGCGGATACGCTGTTGGGTGTGGTCTCCCGGGTCATGTCAGGTCAAATGGGTTTCCCTTCCGCCCTTTATTTTGTTTTCTCCCACAACAGGAGACTCGGCCGAGTGCCTCGCCAAAAAATAAAAAATCAAATTCTCTTTTATTTTCCGACTTTGGGACCCGACTGAGTGAAGATTGACCTTAGCGATTAAAAATGGCTGAAAAGTCAAAAAGGAGATATCCATCGATGTTAAGACTTTTTTTTCTTTTCCTACCGTCACTAAGGTCTCCCCCCTTTATTTTTTTTCGCAGCAATTGAAGACAAGCCAGGTCAATGGTCTTACCTTTTCCCCCTAAATAAAATAGGCAAAGTCGACCAAGATGTTCCAGAATGTCTTTTATGATCATTGACGTTCACTTATTGTCTTTACTATTTATAAGCCAAATTTATATGATTCCTTTTTGACTGTCGAATGCCAACAACATTTCTTTTTTCATCCCATTCGAGAGTATTGGACCTAGGTCAAAAACAGAATCAAACGCTTTTGGTTGTCGGCAATAAAAAGCCACCGGTGTCACTGGGTCCGCGTCCAGCCTCGTTAAAATTCAGATGCACCAGACGAAATTGGGGTTTACCTTTTGTCGATTGAACTTGATTGACCCGTCTTGTTATCGAAGAGTTTTGACTTGTTTGATTTGCCGAGCAGTGGTTGTCGCAGCTGTTGCTTTTTTAGGATTTCTCATCAAAAGAAACAACAACACCCCACGACATCGCGGTTCCATATTTGTACACACTCGACTGGAAAAAAACAAAAAACAAAAACAGGAACGGCCTTTCTTCCTTTTTTCTTTCAAGACTCTCTAAGGAATCTACAACATAGGCTGTGTCTAACCCACCCGCTGTTTAATAACATAATGACCGCGATGCGATTAGAGACCGGGCGACGACGCCTGTCCGCCTTCATTTCTTTTTTTTTTTTTTTTTCCCGGGCCTTTTCCTTTCGATTACACCACCACCACAGCGCATTCATAAATTCTTCAAACCATTTTCTTTTTATAGTAAATGTCGTACGTATAGTCGCCCGTGTTTTTTATTATTCCAACAGGCGATTCGTATATCGCGTCGCTTATTAAGTCTATTTAAAAAAATTAATCACCGGCTCGTTTTTCATTGGCATTTTGTGAGTCCGACGCTGGGCCGAACTGTTTTTTTTTTTGTTGTCGTCGCCCAATGTGTTTTAAAAAAAAATGTGCAGAGTTCAATCACCTGCTGCACGGCGGCCACCGCCACACACACACACACAACTGGTAGTTGATGCCTTTTTCTTCTTTCCTTTTAGCCTCCCACTTTTTCCCCATGGGTGATTGTACGTGCTGCTGCTAACTTCTTCTTCTTCTTCTCCGTCTTTTCCCATTTTTTCCCGAGCGACTCCCATCAGACGCGTATGTAGAGACGCAGCGGCGAAACTATTACGTGCCTGATGCGCTTGTGCCTCTCTGCATACTGAGCGTCCTGCGGGATAGAAGGAGCAGCGTGAGGCGTGTGTGTGTGTGTACATCCAGCGTGACAGTGACAGCCACGCAGCGTGACTGCGCCAACCAGCTATAGGGAGAATCGGCGCTGGCGTCGCCGTGGGAAAAGAAAAAACGATGAGAATAGCAGCAGCAGCAGCACACACACATTTTCATTGTTTGTGTTTCCCTTTTCTACAAATGAAAAACGGAGAAATTATGGACGAACCGAAAATAATAAAAATGATTCGCTAATTTCTTCATTTGCGTTGAGTGCGGGACAAAAAAGGAAAAACAGAAAAGAATTCAGATGACGTCGGAGGGAGGAGAGCAGAGATTGTCTAGAGATATTTCGTGTTGGGTTTTTTTTTATCACGGTGTTGGCAGAAAGCGCGTCGTATCGCAGATCTTTTTTTACTATTCACGGGAAAAGCTGTTTGTTCAACAGATGACGCGGCCATCATCTCTCTGTCGCCTTCTGTTTCTAATATTAATAGCCATTTTTATTTTTTTTCATTTTTCTCGTCGTCACATCTTTTCGAATCTTGTGTGTGTGTGTGTGTGTGGATTTTGAATTGGTTTGCAGCTGGCTGAGGTTGAATAAACTCCCCCAAAGCCGCCAGGGGAATTCTAAGTTTCTCTAAACCATCGGCTGTTTTTTTTTCTTCCAGTCACACCTTCACTTCAGACTTTCTGACGTGGGATTATAACAATTGAATCAGAAAAAAGATTATCATAATCATGATAATGAGAGATTAAGTGGCAACTTTTTTTGGGGGGCTCGTCGTCTAGTAAATGCAGGTAACGTAACCTTTATTGCAGGTGCGTTTGATTGTTATTTAGTTATTATGTCTCTTTAACAAGCAAATTGCGTCGACGATCGACGGTTTATCGTCCGTGGATTGTCGATTTGTTTCACGGGTGCAAAACCGTTGCCCAAACCTTTTTTCTTCTTCTTCTTCTTACTTTTTTTATCGCTCTCGGCCATTAAACCGGCCCTGCTGTTACTTTTTTTCAACTAAAAAACCGAAAAGATGAAAAAAGGGGAAATTTCATAATCTATAAAAACCGTTTAACTATTAACGAAACGACTTTAGCTGATGCGTGTAGAGGGCCGTGTAAGTAGCATCTCCAGTTATCTCACGACCGAAGCAATCGGAGATGAGAATTTTATTAAAGAAACAAACAAAACAAAAAAAAAAGACCCGAATGAAATAACGACCGACGACATTCTGTTACGTCGTTTATTAGCCCCCCCCCCCCAAAGTCTCCAATGCTGTGAGGACGAGGACATTGTGTCTTATTTTTCTCTTCAATCAGAAAATGTGATATCCAGCGAATAAACAACATTGCAATGAGAGTGACACGCGCGTTGTTATATCGACTGAGGTCATGGAGTAGTACTACACTTTTACCTACATCCGCTATACCGTGTCGTCCTGTTGTTTGCCAGCTGATGTAGGGTAACCTCGTCTTGTTTCACTTGCGCACTATATTGTACGCGGCCACTTACACGTGTACAACTCGCTATGGGACTCACGAAATTGTATTACCGTCCTATAGTATGCAAATTTGAAATGAGACACGCGGGAAGTTTGGCGTAGGCCAACTGCCGTCAGCCTGTTTTTCTTCTTTTCAATTTCTATCTCTTTTCTGTCCACGGCTCGAGTGTCTATAGTAGTTGGCCGGTTGTTGTTGTTGTTGGGTCCTGTATCACTTTGCGGTTGGGTCTTTACGGGGCTGAGTTACTATAGGAGCCCGTCGGAGCGAGAGGTCCTTCACCTCCGCGAGCTCAAAAAAGAGAAGAAAAAGAAAATAGAAAATAGAAAAGAAAAAAAAGCTCGGAGCTCTGAGACAAGTTATAAACGAAGAACGATGCACATGGTGGTGGTCGCCGGCGTTGATGCCCGTCCTGATGTTTTCTCGTAGATAATTAAAAAGGAAAGAAAAAGAAACAATCGGGAGAATAGATGTATAGTATGTATCCGAACGGAGAATGCCTTCAACCAGAAAACCCCGAACGAATAATAATCAGATGGACGGAAAGTCTCTTCTTGGTCTTGTCTTTATTATTGCGGCTTTTGGTGCTGGTCGTTTGGTGGTCGGACACCTTCGTCGAGCTCTTGTTTTCTATATTCCTTTTTTTCAACTCGATTCCATTCCAACTTCTTGCATTTCTTTTTCTTTTCTTGGTTGTTCGTCCATTCACGTCGAGAAAAGAAAAGAAAGAAAAAGAAGAATCACCAGAACGTATATATGTATATATATCCAACCTAACGGTGAGCGCTCAAGCACTTTGAATGATATACAAGGCCGGCTGCCCAGCCAGCCCAATAGATATGAAGCGGGCGTCAAGTATATACGGGGCGAGATATATCCAGCCGAGCCGAGATCGCCCGGATAAGCGTGAGGCCTCCAGGAGACAGGGACCAGCTTTTTTTCTTTTCTTTTCTTTTTTCTTTTTTTGTTTTTTCGTTTGCGACCATAACCAGAAGCAGATCGCCTTATCTGCGCTGCTGAGACGAAGTAGATGAGAAGCTTATAGAGTTGATACATTCGACCGTATCTATCAGGCTGCTTGACTCTGGCTGTAGGCGGATATATCCATAAGACGGCCAAGACACAGGATTCCCACTGGCTCAGCTCCTTATTCCATCCTCTTCCCAAAGATAACATGTTCTTCGAATTTGTGAATCGAATAATTAAAGAGAATTCTGCTGATGATCGAAATCAAATGAAGTAGCAGAAATTACCCGGTTTAAAATGATCGTAAAAGGTGTTTGAGAATAACAGGTAGTTGTGCCAAAAACGGGCCGACATCACCAGCAGAAAAACAAAACATAACAAAAACGTATCAGGTGTTTGTTTTTCTTCAAAGTGAAAAGTTGTTTTGTTGTTTCAGGTTATTCGTCGGAATTTGATCGTCTTTTATATCGTTGGGCGCGTGTCTGAATTTTTCGACTCTTTGATAGTTAGGCTGACTGGTTTTTCGTCTCTTGTGAATCAATCGACTCCTTTTGAGACTCGCCTTTTTGGTCATCATCGAAAAAGGGATGGCAAGAGCTGCTGCTGCTGCTGCTGCTGATGTCGCCGTGTCTCTTCTTCTTTTGGCCGTTTTGTAGGTGAAGGTCTCCTCGAGGCAACAACATGCAGCCCTGACCTTTGAGTCGCTGTTGCATACGGCCGGCCAACTAGTCGGCTGGATGGATGGCTCTTTTTGGCGAACGGCCAAAAGCGAAATACCAAGAAGTAGAAAAAGAAAAAAAAAAAAAAGAACTCGACTCGAACGGCACGTCGCTGATAAGCGATGGCCACCATCGCCCATCATCGCTGTGATTTGAAAAATAAAAAGATGAGATTTTCTAGTATATAAGGACGGGGGTCCTTATGATCCGAGTTGACAGGATTCAAAAGTGGACCAAACGAACCAGTTTTTCAACCATCCATCTCTTTTTGGATTTCTTCTTATCTTAACTGGGAAAAAAACAAAAAACAATTCGCGCGAATTTGTTTCAATCTCCCGCTGTATTTCTGCGCGTTGTATTTATCCAACAGAGAGGAGAGTTGCCATCATCATTAGCGGCCAATGTTCTCAAATCAATGTCTGCCTCTATTATATTGTTATGCTGATTGGCGCGTATGTATAAGGCGATAGTGCATTCGAGTGGAGAAGAGAGTCGTAGAATATCATCGATCGAACGTCATAAAAAGATGGAAGGAGAAGCAGCGCGCCTAAAGATGATAGGAATCCAAATTGTCTGAGCCGCCAATGGAATCCGATATTAGAAGTATTAAGTATATATATAGACGGCCGATGAGCGCGAGCCTTTTTTTATTTTTATTTGAATGTTTTTACTGTCGGAAAAAAAATAATATGATGATATGCCCCCCGCCCGTGGGTAGGTAGTACTACAACTCGTCTGTGTTATTACGGAGAGCCTCTAACACGCAACACATTGGCCACGTCTGGCCAGTTTTTCATCTTGAACTTGACGAGCGCTTCGCGTGGTCGGACCAATTCATTCCGATAATTCTTTTTTTTTTCCTTCTTCTCATTCGAATGTGTCCGTATACCACCTGCGGTCAAATGGTTATACAGTTGTGGGGGCAGGTTATATGGCAGTCCGCATTGATACAAGTGGTCCTCTATTTATATAAAAGCGAAATAGTACAAGCCAAACATGATCTTGCCATTCTGAAAGTACAAGTCCTGGGCTGTTTGGCCATCCAAGAGGTTCCCGTACGTTTTGACTGGAGGCCTCACAACTCACCCTCCGGGAAATGCAATTGGATCATCCCCCCTTACCCGATTTTGTGTCCATACCAATCGAATCCAGCTGCCATAAAGGCCCAAGCGATTAGAAAAATTGACCTTTGATCAAAGTCAATACGACAGGGCGATAAAAACAAACAAAAAAAAAGGGTCTGGATCTTGCGTCATTTATCGATTATTATTTGCGCAACAATAACAAAAGGTAAAAAGGAGAGATCAAATGTCTCGTGAGCGACATATAGTACACACTATGTGTGTGTGCTGTGTGTGTGTTGGTTACCAAGCGCGGGATGGGGGGGAATAAAATTGGCAGCAAACCAGAAGGATAAAACTTTTAATTCAGCCCTTTTTTTCTCTCCTAGTCGTCGACTTATTCTTATTCCAGTTCTTCGAGTTCTTGCGGAGTTTCTTGGTATTTGGTTATTTTGTTATTTTTTCGGCCGAGCCGGTCTGAATATCGTTATGTATATATTTATATATAGGGCCGCCCCTGTACAGTTCCATCCATCTCTGTGTTGTTGTTGTTGTTGTTGTTTTTATTCGAATCTTTGCTCTGCTCTGTGGCCGGGCAGATATTTATTTGCGCTGGGATAAATTCTCCACCGGTCCATCAACACATGGCGCGTCGCTATTGAGAACAGACGACCGACTCTTTTGCTGCTACTCCTTGCTCCTTTGGCTGGATCAAGATGAAGAAGAAGAAGCAAAATAAAATCAAAGCCAAACTTCTTCTTCTTCTTCTTCTTTTTCCAAAGTGCCAGGCGAGAATCCGGTCGGGAGTCACCGCCACCGGCGGTGGACGGGTTTGTCTAATCCCGTCGACGAGGCCATCGAATTCCGTCTGAGCTTTTCATTTTTTTTTTTTTTTTTTTTATTTTTTTGCGACTCGGAATAATATTTGCACTTGGTGTGTGTGTGTGTGTAAGTACAAGGAACGCACTTTTAGAACAAACGAACGTCTAAAGAGAGAGAAAGATCCGCCGTGTGGAGTTTAGCGCTCCTCTGGCGTGATTACGTAACACGGGAAATGTAAGATTTCAAGGGGGGAACGAAAAGTTGGAGGTGATGGGGGTCCAATCTTGGGTTGACGACATCATCGGCCGGCGCAACCACAACAACAACCTTGCCAAAAAACTACAAAAAACAAAACTAAAATAAATGATCGACAGGAGGGAATTTCAGAGAGAAATACCAAACGACGGACCGTGAGCCGAGCTGGACACCCCCCACTCCTAAAAAGTTTGAGCTGTGCGGCTGCCGTGGAGAGAGAGAGAGAGAGAGAGAGAGAGAGAGCTTATAGATGTGTATTTCTTCATTTTATTTTATTTTGATGGGTGATAAATAAAAATAGCCTCATTATCAATTTGGCAAGCGCGCCAGAATCTTAAGATTTTAAAAATAATATTTTCAGTTCTCTCTCTCTTATTCTCGGCTTTTTGATGACGGACTCAGAAAAGGTCCTCCATCTTTCCCGTCCGTGGGGACTGAGAAAACACCGGCAGGAAAAAGAAACAAAATAAAAAATAAAATAAAATAAAGAAAAAGAAAAAAAGACGTTGGAGTATGAAAAAGCTGAAAAATAAAATTATAAGGGCGGCATAGCGCAGATCAAAAAGACCTCCATTATCTCTTAGGTGTATAGTCTGTTGATGTATTGATTAAGCACTTTTTGGACAACACTGTGCAACTGGACAATATCTCCTGTTGAGAAAATAATCCAATTCAATTTGGACATTGTCGAAATGTATCCACTTTTTTCTTCTTTTCCGCAGCGACGACGGGTTATTTATTTTGTTGTTTTTTTTCCTCTTCAACTTGCCACTCGGCGTGAAAATGAAAAATAAAACAAATAAAAAAAAAAGAACTGTTGGAATTCTAAAGGAAAGGGAGAAAAAAAACGGACATATTGCGCGCTTGACAGCCCGAGCGCGATGCGCAATGTTACCTAATGTAATCCAATAACGAAATTTCTATATACAACGGCCAGCGCGCACTCGAACAACGAAATCCTCTCTCTATAGCTTCACGTTCAACCGACTCTAGATGTATGCAAATGAAAAGGGGGGGGGGGCCTACGTGACTCGCGCATCAACTTGTGCGTGTCACATGAAAAATATTTAATAAATATTACATCCAGCAGGCCGGGAAATAATGATTGCCTTCTGCTCGTCTTATTAGTCGTTTTTTCTTATTTTTCGTCTTATATCCACCCCGTAATTTGATTTCACTCCTCCCGGCCGTGCGAAACGGCGTCGTAAGTCTCCGCCAAGAGTTCACCGAGTTCATCAACGCCTTTTTTTTTCTTTTTTTTTTCTCCCGAAAGGAAATTCTTTTGGCGCCTGGCGCCCGTATGTCACCTGCCGGATGAACACACAATGGGCCCGGCCACCGCTTATTTCAACTCTAGTATATCCGCAGTCCGTATACAAATCTGATCACACCTAACGTTGGCGAGGTCTGCTCACGTGAACGGCCAGTGACGTGAATCTTAAAGCCCCGGCGGGTCAGGTGGGCGATTTTCGAGGGGGGGTTTCGATATATACGTCGACAAGACAAAGGCATACGTACAAGAAACGGCATAAACAAACCCGGGGGGCAAATCATAATAAAACACACAAAAGAAAAATCAACGGTGACGAATGTCGGCACGTGCCGTCGACTAACAAGCTTTAAGGAAAGACATTAGAGCTAGAAAGAAAAAAGCTGCAAGAAGATGGGCGGTGGTGGGTGGGGTGGAGATGAACTGGTCACCCATGAGGGGGTTGATGGTGAAAGAACAAGAAAGGTGCGTGAGTGAGAAACCTTACAGGAGGAGAAAGAGAGAGAGAGAAGAGTCGACACGAAAATTTTTTCGGGACTTGACCGACTGGCGAACTCTGCAAGGAGAAAAATGACGAAAAGAAAAAGACGTCAGACTCGTGTCTCGGCGCTCACATGACCGGCAAACTGCTGGAATGTGAGTTGTGTGTGACATCATGACACAATACGCTTACGCCTAACACGTACAACGCACCCAGAAGCCTCTGCTCCTACACTGAAACTGCATATTTTCTTGTAGGTATATCCAGCAGCGCTCGGGACTCTAGCCCAGAGACCCGGTTGGATCCAGGGAAAAAGGCAAAAATGGAAACCCCATCAGTCAATCGGGAAAACTAGGATGATCAAAAATCAATAAGATGAATCAGTTGGTAATTGGCTAAAAAAGAGGTGCAGTGGAGGGGGGTGGGGGGCTGGCCGAAAGAATCCGTAAAGAATTAGATTTGTGTGTGCCGGACAAGTTAATTCAATTACTCTTTTCTCTGATACATCAAACATTAAAGTTTCTATAGGTCCGCAAGCTACACTGTTTCATACATTCATGTGTTGTTCATTTCCCCATCTTTTGACCCCGCCCTCCCCGATGATTATTACGCAACCAAACTATTAATTTATTTTTTTAAAATTGTGATTCATTTGAATTTTGATTCTTTCAACTTATAACTCGGCCCAAATTGGATTGAGGCGCTGCACGATCGATGGAGGCTCACGATTCCGTGCCGGTCCGATGCCCGTCCGGCCGGCCACGGCAGCCCCGAACCTACGAATGCATCAGCCAGCCCTTCATCGAACATCATGCTGATCGTTCAAACAGGTTTGATTGGAACGCGGGGAGGCCGGCCGGCCACTCCGCAGCCAAATAACTTGTTGGTTACCTTTTTTTTGGCCGTCCATTACATTCCGTCAATTGTCGTCCGACGGCTGTCGTGTAAAACAAGTCGAGCCGACACCCACCGAGAGACATGCACTTGTGTCGTAATAAGGTTCAATCCCATTTGCCTTTTATTTTATTTTGTTTTTCATAAACTTGGTGCAGACTGCCTAGACGTGATTTAGGTGGACGACCTAAAAAAAAAAAGGCGACATGACATGAACAGTTACTTTTTAATGGGCGAGGCCAGCAGCAGCAGAGAAGAAGAAGCTGCGTCACATCTTCGTCAAAGTTGAACGCGACAAATGGCCGCGTCTTCATCAAAGTGTTACCTGGCGAACTTTACACTTTTCGTGCATAACAACAAAGAGTTAAAGATAAGTTTCGATCGTACTATAAGCCATTTCTCCGTTAAGTTTTTCCCAACTGTCACTAAGAAATTCGAATAATTGATTTGAAAAAATATTTTACAGCCAAAGAATGGTGGCGGTGGCATTTTTCGTTTCGTCTTTTTTTTTTCAAATTTCCCGCGCGCGTCCGAACGTGAACAGCGTGCACACACACACACATACACCAAAACAATTCGGGTGAACGTCCGGTCCGGATGTTGACTTTTCCTTCAACGCGGTACAACCAACGGCCAGACAAGAGAAAAGAGAAGCGACTAGAGACGCCACTACGTGCTGCACAGTTGCTGCTACTCCTGCTGCTGGTATGTTATTATGATTATTACGACTATTACACACACATGGCGTAGATTGTAGCAGACGCAAATCTACTCCACGTCGAGAGGAGGAAAGTGACGCGCAACGTTCAATTGTTTCTCAACTGCGCGATATTTTTTGAATCGACATAAAAGTAGAGAGAGAAATAATAATTGATATAATAATACGATCAATGATTTTTGTCGGGCTTCTCGAATTTTCATGGCGGCCAAATCTCTCCAGTTTTGCGCTAGGGATCCATCACACGGGCCATCGACGTCGATTGACTGGTCTCTTTTTATTTATTTATTTATTTTTTTAAAAATTTAGACCGTTATCCACTTGCGGATTTCCTATATTATTTTTCGCAATTTGTATTTGTGTGACATTGGAAACAATGGCGTCCAGCGATCAACAAGAAAACGGTTAAACGGGAACGACCCTGGACTCCATTTGATCCGATTTGCATAAATATCAATCAAAGCGGGAAATTCAAATCTGTATATCGATGATTTATATATCTGTTGGACTTTTGGTTAGGCAAATGAAGGCGAGCGAGTGGCCCCGTCGACTGTTGTTCAAGGCTCACGTGCGAGAGCTGCCGGCCCTCCCGAAAAATTAAAAACACCAAAAGTCTAAAGGTTTTTTCTCTTTTCTCTTGGAGGTTTCTTCCTTTTTCTCTCAATTTTTTTGGGTGGAAAACAAGAATTTGTGAGTGTGTGTGTGTGTGTGTCTGCTGTATACACACACTGGGGCTTGTATTTATACACACGCGTATATATGGCTGGCCCCCCCACCCGACCCTCCTCTGGAAAAGGGGAGGAGAGAGCCAAAGCAAAAGAGAGGGAAGGAGGAGGTCTTTGGGTTTTGTATCGCCACTCGCCAGTCTAGCGCCGACCACGGTCCGCATCGCACACGTTCGTTTCGCTCCTTCGTTATTTTTATTTGGGAAATTTCGGTTTTCCATCACCCGGATTTTTGTTTTTCGTGTGTCGGATGCCGGATCAATTTTTCGGTTGTTACCATTTTTTAACACATCGTCGTACCTAGTGATCCTTTCGTCCGGATTTTTTTTTATTTATTTAGACATTTGAGTTGTTGTTTTCCCCCTCTCATTCAACTGGAATCATAAAGAAAGGAGTTTGGTGTGTCGTGTCGTGTGTTCGTTTATTTATTTCGGTTGCAGTGATTATTTCTTTCGTCGTTCGTTCGTGTGTTTGGTTTTTTTGTTTGAAATCCCATTTCGGCGCGGCCGCGCGTTTGAATTTGAACCGAACGGATTATCGTGTTGTGTCCACCCTTTGATGCAAAAGGGGCTCCCTCATAACTTTGGATGCAAATAGCCAGAAGAAATTTGACACTTTATACCAGTGACCCATTCAACCAATCACGTAAGGAAGAGAAAAAAGACCGTGGATTATCATTTTCTATTGTCCTTTGCCATTATAATGCCAAGTTGTGTCCCGGTTCATTTCCATGTCCGAATTTCAAATCAATCGGAGACTAGCTTTTTTCCCCTTTTTATTTTAATATTCCGTTCGTGTGTGTCGCAGACCTTGAAAATGCACGACAGTCGTAATAGTAAAAGAAAAAAAAAGGTCCTGCAACAGGCAACAATAAAAAAATGGCTGAACTGCAATGCAACAGGAGCAGCAGCTGCATATCATTCCGAAAATTCCCTCCACCGCAACCACCGCAAACGCCGCCACTATTCGACTTTTTGGAGGGGTTTGTTGTTGTTGCTCCGGGACTCCCGACCGAAACAACTTCATTTCTTCTTCTTCTCTCAATAGCTCAAATCAATATGTGGCTATATAGACTATCTATTTATTTATATACCCCTACTGGTAGACGGGGCTGACACGTCGATGGTTGCGGTCAACACCGACGTGTTCGTCGGACCGTGTGCGGTTTCCTGGGTTTTCTTCTTCATCTTTTTGAAGAAAAAAAAAGAAATAGGGAGAATCACCTTTTTATTCCTCGGCTCGTATCGTTCAGCCGCTCGACTGATTTATGAACGACCAATTTGATTTGCCCAATTCGCCATTATATAAGCCCGCCAGTATAACTATCGACGTAATTTCTCTCTCTCTCTCCCCAATGCTATCGAGTTTAATCTAATTAGGAATAGCCAGATGTTTGGACTCTCTCAGCAAACACTTGTTGATTCAGATGATGTCCGTCATTTTGAATCTCTGGCCGACCACCTGTATTATTTGTCTCCGTAGTTCGTAGACGTACAACTGCACAACAGCCCCAATCCTCCCACGACCCTGTGCGCAATCGAGTTGACATGTTGCGCGCCCGCGTGACTAGGCAATTTCACCACCACCCAACAAGTTATTAGCCAATCACGCCGAAATAGCTGGAATTGAAACAGCACAAGTAGCTATCATTGAAAACGTAGAAATTCACCGACTTCGTGATATTTTTTCCAATGTTTTTTTTTTCTTCCCCTGGCCGATCCACTTTGACCTCACCTGCAAAAGGAGCGACAGCCCCCCCCCCCCCTCTCCAAAAGAACACACTGGAAAAAGGTGAAAAAGAGGGAGGTGAGCAGGAAGGGAGGGGGGGGGGGGTTTACCTTCCATCACGTACAAGCTGAAGAAGAGGGGGGCCCTGAAGAATTTCGGAGGGCGTTGACCTTGACTTTCTCTACGTATACCTGCGTGTGTCTGTGCTGTGTAGACTCTCGTCCAGTACACACACAAGTGCACATTACCTGTCCCACCATTTTGGCTTCTTCATCCACATTTTCTTGTCACATATTTTCCCCAAGCGAAAAACAAAGAAAAATAACTGACTCGTCTTAATTCCTGTTTTGTGAATTTGTCGCAGGTGGAACGTGACACGCCCGTTGTCCAGGGAAAAATAAAATGGCCGGCAATTCCTTGTCTCTCTGCTGCTCATCCTCTGACTGCGACAGGATCGCAACGACCTTCCTGTGTTGTTGCAACACTCTCCAGTGATTCGCCTACAACTGGCTGATGGGCTTATTTAATAATTATTGATTGAGTAAAAAGAAAGAAAAGAAATTCGTGATTCGAATAGAGAAACAGTGACATCATAACATCGCAGTGCCAATTTCAGTGTTCTCCCCCTCCCGTGAGTTTGCGTGCTTCGTGTGTTTATACGTGTCTTGTGTGCAGTTCGTGTGTTTGCGCCTTGTTGTTTGGAATATTCACACAACTCGAAGGTTTTTTTTTTTTCTTCTTCCCTTTCGAAGAAATCACCTCGTACCTGCAAGAAATTGCGAAAAAAGAAGAAGGAATAAAACACGACATTCCCTCAAAACAACCATTGGCTACGTCCTACCCCGAAATCAACCCAATCTTCTTGAGTACTTGCCGGGAATTTCAAAGGTAAGCTTTTTTTATTTCAATTGCTAAGTTAGTGTTAAGAAAAAGAAAAAAACAAAATCGAGGCCGGTTTGTTTGGGTTTCAGCAGGTGGTCCCGATCAGGACTTATTTCTTGTATTACAATTTAAACAACCAAAACTTGTTTTCATTCGCTTGTTGGGATGAACAATCTTCTCATGGGCCATTTTTCTCGTCCAAAATCGCCAAGTCGAGTGAAACAAGATTTGTTTTTTTCTCGAATTCTGGTTGGTCACCATTTTGAATTTTGGGATAGGCCGAAAAGGAAACTGGAATCGGCTAATGTTGCAGAATCGGATAAAACGTAGACGGAGCCAAAAAGGACGACATTTTCGGGTCAGTTATTTCAGTTTGACAGCGAAAAAATTGGGAAAGATGGGGACCACACAAAGTTGCCGGTCGCTGCCGGTTAAGGAAGTGCCCCGACACACTTGATGTTTATTCTTACTGTCTTATCTGACTTGAGAGAGTTTCGATTATTTGGTTTGACGTCATCGTTGGTATCGTTTGACTGTACAATCAACAACAAAACTGTATCGAAATCTCCTTGGTCGTCGTCGTTGGCTTCAGACTTCCGCATCCATATTTGAAAAATTCACGCCGATAGTTTTTGGGTCGTCGACTCCACTCTACATCTAATCTCTCCCGCCGCTCCAAGGTCGTTCGATATCGCCGATACGAGGCCTAAAACAACAAGTCGAATCTTCTTCCAATCAAAATATTTGGAACTGATTTTTGAGTTCTGCGCTGTTTTGTTTTTTGGCGAGAGGAACTTGTTGATCAATCAATAATGTGACTCACTTGTTGAATTTCTTGTGTGTACTTGTTGTTGGCAGACGAGGTAATAGTTGTTGTCTGATGCTGCAGTTGCGGTGTTGTTGTTGTTGTTGTTTGGGGCTTGGCCCACCGTTGTGAGCTCATGATGAATCGTACAGCGGCCGTTTTGTTTTTTGTTATTTTTTCTGGATCGTGATGGCACTCTACGGTCCCGCTTCCGCACAAGATGGATGAGACGAGAGGGAACTTCATTTTTAAATAAAGAACCCACTCCGCACCATCCAGATCGAAGATATTAATGATGGAACGATCATCAGCTGATGGTTTGTGCGGATAGAAAATAATAAAAAAAAGAGACAATCGAGCAGAACGACGCGAATCCAATCAAAATTCAATCGATCCTCGCTCCGTTCGTTTGAGCGGCGCCCAAACCTCAACGAGCGTTGCCGAGTTACAAAAGGAGAGAAAACGAAGAGCTAGACGTGCTGTTTGTTGTTTGACGTCGTGATCCGTCCATCCCTTTTTTTTCGGTTTTCATCGTCGATTTTGATTTTGATTTTTTTTTCTCTTGCCAGTGGCCCCGGGAGGAATTGGGTGTCGTATCTTTTTGATGGGCAACATAATTCACATCCTTAACTGTTTATTTCATGGTCGCCCCGCAACTTAAGACGGACAATGTACGAGACAACAACGCGATCACGCTAAAAGGTTCCGCACCCACCACGGTTATATTATTACTCGGACCCAGTTCTTTTTTTTTTCGATTGACGTCATTTTGACTGGGCCATTAAATCATCCCAATCGGGCGGTGCGATGATTCAATGGCCATTTTTTTTACCTTTTTAGTTCATTTTCAAACTGGTGAACACGCCCGAAATAATCATTTTTTTTTCTCCCTTTTGAAAGTCCACGATGGATTGATGGATGGATAAATCGCATTGCCGTTTAAGGTGTAGTGTAACGATTGCGAATCACGCGGGAACTAAATAGTAATTGAAGGCGGATCCGAACGTGTTGGCGATATTCAAATGACGTACACAGGAGAAGAGGGAGGAGGGTATGTAAGCCAAAAGGAGGTCAAGGCAGCTAAAACAGCATCAGCAGCTTCGGGATTTAGTAGTACCAAGAACACATTTCGAGGACTCCGAAACCCATCCCTTCTCGTGCAAAGTCGTGCAGCAACAAGAATGAGGGCCGCCGCACAGTCATATGTCTCGTTTCGACTGCAGAAAGAAAAAAATCCTTGACGATTTTGCGTCCGGCGGCCATTTGATTCGTCACCCCCCAAAAACAGTCGGCCGTCTAAACGTGACGCTTGAACTTGGTTAAGTTCCTTTATTCAATTAAAGGGAAACCTGACCAAGTGGAGGACCAGAATATTCCAAACGACGTCGTGTTCTTAGCTCTTGTCTTATCGCCGTTTATTTTTCTTTCCTTATTCCTCCACCGAATCTCTTGTTTGATTCCGTTCCGTTTTTGTGGGAAAGATGGAAGAATGCAACGGTACCCAAGAAGAACTTGAAAAAGAAAGGAGATCATTAAAAGGGAAATAATAAAAACCAACCGATTATTGTTTTTAAAAGAAGAACATGGCAGTTAAGCTGACTGAATGAGTGTATTATTAATACCGCCAGAGTTCTTCATCAGTGTCACGACACTGGTCACGTTTCATCGCAATCGAGACCACCGCAACCACCACGTAGACGGAAGTTTTTTTTTTTTTTTTCCCAGCCAAAGAAAAAAAAAAGGAAATTCGTTTTTTGTTCCCCTCTTTTTCAGTCGTGAATGCGCTGGCGGGACACGACTGGAAATAACGAAATCATGATCGATATCCTACGATTTGCACGAATCGCTAAATTTTTTCTTTTTTCCACGAGGAAAATGTATTTCCCTATCCACAATGTCTTGGAAGAATATTTGACTGACGAAAGATGAGAAACGGGCTCGGCCGCCCCGGTATCACGTTACATCATCACGTCTATCTATCTATACGCTCACGTTCTCCCAGCGCCTGGCAGAAATGATTTCATCATTCGGGAAAGATAGAAAGATAGAAAAAAAAGTTAACTTATTCGATTTCATGGAAAAATGAAAAGGCAAATAAAAGGAAGACCTTCTGCACACACACACACACACACACACAGAGAGAGATGGAGACCTTCAGACATTAACCTTGTGCATACATATCGTCGTAACAAGCCAAACCGACCGCGGCCGCTATCGTGCCGCAAGTCGAACGTGTGTAGAGAGAGAGAGAGAGAGAGAAAAAAAGGGAGGCCAAGGTCGGCGGCCGCCGAGTTTGCGCCGGTTTTGTTGCGTGAGTTTTTATTTTATTTTTTTTTCTTCTCGTTTGTGTGGTCAGGGTCCACCATTGCCACCGCCACCATTGCCACTACCACCATTACCACTATGACCCTCATGTCTCACGGTGCACTTGCTGCGCATATTTTATTCATTTCTTTTTTTTTTCTGTCGTCCGTTTAGACAAAAAGTTCCCGGTAGATTTTTTCGAGAGAAAAAATGAGGGAAAGATAAGACAAGACAAACGAAAAAATCGATCGGGATCGATCGGGTGAATCAAATGAGAAACACGCGGGGTCGGTTACGATTTTTGTAAGCATTCGGCTCTCGTCGCGTTTGCGAGAGAGAGACGAGCGTGTGCTCACCGCAGGGAATGACGACGTGCGGGCGCGATGGCCTTGCGTTCAATTCGCGGCCACAGCCAACGCGATATGGCCGCAGCAGACAAAACACGTTATCAGCAGCAGCAGCAGCAGCGCGTTACCACACCATCTTCTTCTTATTATTTTTCTTCTTCTTCTAAAAATACCGTTAGACTCGCTCGCTTCTTCTCTCTCTCTCTCTCTGTAATACCACTTGTAGTATTTATGTTGATTGGCGAACCGTAGAATCTAATACGTTTAAATACCCTGGGCCCGATATTGTACAGTTAAATATAACAAGAACCAGATATCGGCCGACGCTATTATTACACAGTTGTCTCCCGTCTATTGGCTACTATTATATACCAAACGGTGTTGATGGACCGTTCGTTTCCCGCCCAAGTCTATATATTATAACGACCCGCAGCAGCAGTTGGGTGAAACCCATTTTGCGTATTTGTTTTGTATTTTCTCTCTTGACAGAATTTTCTTTTAACGATTACGACGGTCATTAGATTTCCCTCGAATGACGTGAAAAATAAACTATAGAGCAAGAGAAGGGGGGTGGTGTCGTAGACGAATGAATGGACGTTGAGCAGACGGGGCGGAATTAAAAAAAAAGAAACGGGAAAACGAGCCGCCGCGGAAGAAGAAGAAGAAGAAGCGTGACAGCAGCGTCCAGCTATTTCGAGACTGGCCAAACGCCGCCAGTGCACGCATAGAGAGAGAGAGAGAGAGAGATGGCCAGCGCCGAGCTGAGTGTGTTAAAAAAAGCTGAAGGAAAAGGACGGCGGGACTGTCTGTGATGATGTGATGATCGCATTTAGAGAGGGAGGATCAAAACGATCGTTGACTTTTTTTTTCCTCCACTTTTGGGTGACATGACGTGGCAGTTGGACAAGACGTTGCTGGGCTACTTAACTTTCGAGATATACACTCTTTTATTTCAAAAGAAATGATGGTGTGTGTGTGTGTAGTAGCAGTTGTACAAGTCAGCAGCATGGTTTATGACTCATTTACACTCACGCCTTTTGCGACGGACGGGCAGCAGCAGCAGCCACAGGTGAATGGACCGAGAGATGTGGGGCCCCTCAGCTTTTCTTTTTCTCTTTCTCTTTTTCGTTTTTTTTTTTGGCCTGCGTCCCTTATTGCTGCCCACGCCGAGCGCGCCGAATCATTATCATTATCATATCCGACCGTTATTGCGTCATCTATCGCCAATTCTCCGGCAAAAGAAATCAACACACGCACGGACACAACAGCTGTTGGCTCGGCTCGGCTCGCGCGCTCGTCCACACACAAAATGGTCCGTAATGATGATGACGGCGGGTTGATTGTGTAAACGAAGAAAAGAAGAAGAAAATCGACCGGCTGGCACTGTAATACAGAATCAAAGCGTGAATAAACGACCAGAGTCACGCTCGGAGAGACGCACTGTGTAACTGCTCGCAACAAAACAACAACAAGTTGCGATGCTGCACAGCGGAACGGAATGTGTTTCGTATATTTTGAAAGGGCTGGAAAAGTTTTGTTGGGGAGATTCCAAGTTGAACTTGACGAGAGAGTCGCTCGATTATTTGTCCCGTCCGTTGTCTGACAGCGGGAACGACAACCAACCGACAAGTTGAGTTTTTCTTGATGGGCGCAACTATTTCCAATCAATTGACCGTTGGTGTTAATTCATTTTTCTTTTACTACTACTACTATTACTACGGCCAAAGATGAAGAGCGGAGATGTGGCCATTCATCGGTGGCCGACCTGTCATGGGGATAAATAGAAACAGCGACGAAAGAAAACTTTTTCCCGTTATTATTTATATCCATTTTTCTTATTTTTTTCCTCTTCGAGGGGATGGCGAGACTTGTGTGCACGCCACCAACAACTTGACCGCACGGAAACGCCGGCGCTCGCCCCCGCTGTTTTTCCCATTTCCATCAAAAGCCATTCGATAAGAAATAGGAAACAACAAAGTTGCAACAATCCGCGACCTCCCCCCCCCCACGTCTTTGTTTTCTTCCCATTTTTATGTCCATTCACAACTCCGAGAACTATTTCTATTTACTACGATATACCCCCTGCGGCTCGAGTTTATTGCGATTGCATCGAATGCGAAAATGGCTATTTTTATTTTACAGGTAAATAACGACAAAAGAAAAAAAAACAAGAAAAACTCCTTGTTGGTTTATTGGTCTGGTCGATAAATCGACACGCCTCGAAATTCGGTAAAGAGAAAAATGGGTCACTCGCGTTGCGCCAACAATTCGCGTTTGGAAGGTTTTTCGCTTGCCAAAAAGAATCGGTCCGATAGTGTCAAGAGTCAAAACGGCATCGTCAGCAGCTTGCGTGAACGCTAATAAGGTGGGAAGATGATGGTCAACTGAAGAAGCAGCCGAGTAAGCATAAGGCTCAAATGACAGGATTGTTCTTCTTCAACCGGTGACGTCATCAGGCAGAGAAAAACGTGGGTCCCATCGTGACGACGACACCTTCCATTATCTTTTGCCAGCAAGATCACCACAAAGTCCCGTAAGGAGTCGACTCGATTCATTGATCACGCACCAAGTTCAGTCTTTTGGACAGCGGCTACAAACAACTCCATTGAACAGGGGGGTTCGAAAAGAAAACGATGGAGGTGGTCTCCACATCGGTCCACCCAAAAGGGACCGGGGTTGAAACTGAACCTGCCAGTTAGGACACGGAGACGAGCCTACTTTTGTTCTGTTTGGCTTTTGGCCTTTTCTTTTTTGTTGACGTTAGGTGGAAGGCCGGCGTCATCATCCCGTTCAGTCCACATTGTGTTTAAGAAAAGCAGAGAGTTTCCTATTTGCTTTTGCGTCTTGTTGATTTTGGACAATCGCCAGTCCCGGAAAGACTTGTCTTCTATTCGTGCAGTTGTCTTATGTACATACACCCACGCTCGCACAAAGTCCTGGGCAAGAACAACAACAACAACAACAACAGCTCGGAACTCATTACCGACGACGTCCGTACTACTGGCCAAACGGAAGAGAAAAATTTGTGTTTGTTTTTTTACACGACGGGAGGTGTGCAAAAAAATATTTTGAAAATGGCGCCTTGATTTTTGTTTTCTGCCAGCCTCTCGGTTGGGTGGAAGGAGGATCGACAACTCCATCAATGTCGTCAAAATCTCACGCGAAGGTATTCCTCGTTATTATTTTTATTCAATATCGGATTTTGATCGGATTCATTTTTTCTTGCCAAATGATTTCCAAGAAATGTCTCTCCGGTTCTCTTTTTGTTGTTGTTCGTTGTTTAACTTTCACGTAGTAACTGGCGCAATTGCGAGTTAGCTGGGCAAAAAAAAGCGCTGATGTAATAACAAGAGAGTCTAACGGTAAAAAACCCAAGGATCGATGGCGACGACGACGAGATTCCTCCGATGTCGAAAGAAGTTTTTTTGGACATCAGCAGGTTTTGGCCTATTTTTGTTGTTGTTTTGTTTCTTTTTTTGGGTGGGTGGGGAGGAGGACCTGACTCGTTTGGTTTTCTTTTCAATTCTGCAAACGTTTCGCGCGCGGTTCTCTAACGGCGTATCGCCAAAATCTCTCCACAAACGAGACGACGGGGGGAATCAAGACCAATCTCGCAGCCAAGGCAACAGACGAGAAAAGCATTGTTGTCTTGGGTTGCCGCCCAAAAGGACACGTCGACCGTGAATCGGTGAATGTGGCATCAAGTCGACCATCAAAAAAAGCCAAAAAGCCAAAGAAAAATTGAAAAGAAAAGAACTAAATCAAACGGCAATCTAACAAGAAAACTCCTCCCCGATTCTTTTCTTTTTCCTTTTGAAATGCATTCGAAAATGGGCAACGTGAGAGAGACTCACCGTGCAGCTACAAAAAGCGTTCGGTCGTGAGTCGAATTGCTCGCTTCAATCCATCGCCGTCTTTATTTGGAAAAAACAACAATGGGCCGCACACAGTCTTTGATTTCTTTTAATAATAGCCATAATAATAACCCGCTTTTTCGTTGTTTTTTTCGCTCCCCCGTCATAAGTTTTGTTTTATTTTATTTTTTTCTGACACGGTTGCGGGGAAGGTTCGAGTCGTTTGCATAATGATAACTCGACAGACAAGATCAGAAAAACCTACAAAACAAAATGATTCAACAAATGTCAGAGAGGTAAAACTGAAACAAGAGCCACTTGTTCGCCACGGATGAAGAGCTGCTGGACGTGCCTCTGGCACAGCTCCTCTCTCCGGTCAATCGGTTGACGTTGGATCGCCAATCCCGTCAAAGGATCGCTCTTTCTCTGATTCGACGGTCCAGGAGCCGAGGGGATTTTGTCTTTACTGTCGTCGCTAGACGTCGTCGTCAAGGAGCCGAGGGCCTCTGTGATTTGATCTACCGGACCTGAACGAAAAAAAAAAAAAAAACACAAACCGCAACATTTTTAAAAATAGAATCAAGTCAGTGGCTAATTGACGGCGACCTTCCCTTCGTTCTTCTTTTTCTTTTCGACTTGATTTTTTGGCTTTTCTCTGGTCGAGGACTCGCCCAATTGAGAATTGACCCTGGCCACGATTGTGAAGTTGTGAACTTGAAGGTTGGAAGAAAAAGAGAAAGAAAGACGTGCTAAAAGGTGCGCCAATGTCACACGATCCTACCGCCTAGTCCGTACCAAAGTTGTTGTCCCACAAGGACCCCACCCGCGTTTTTATTCCCCCCCGTTTCAACATTTTTCTTCGCTTTTTTCCATCAGCTGTTGGTTGCCTTCTGCCCGGGGTCTGGTCCCGTCCGTGTGCCCATAAACGCCAAAGAAAACCGAGTCAAGCGGGCGGGATTGGAACGGTGAAGGTTTCCGGCCAAGGTCATCAAGCTCAACATTGCACACTGACGCGGAGATTCTTGACGTTTTGTTTGGATTAAAAAAGAAAAAAAAAACGGGAAAAGGAAGAATTTCTATCACATTTTTTCTTGTTTAATTTAAGCAATCGGATCTTCATTAACATGGGCGGACCAGCCATTACGATGATGATTATGGTAATATTTCAGGGCTGCATTTTGTTTTTTCTTTCTCTTCGACTTCGTCGTCAAAAAGACGCCGAACCGTTTTGAAATAAGAAAACAGAGCAGAGGAGGAGATCGTCAACGGTCGGGACCCGTTATTAGATAACAACAGGAGAAGAAGGGAGGAGGAGGAGCTGGCAGTCGAGTCAGGTGTCTCTTTTATTACGAAACCAAAAAATATGCCCAGTAAAATATACAAATGGAAGCTGATTCTCATTTCCTCGAATTTGTAAGCACTTTGCGCCTTTATTACAGATCCCCCCAGCAGCTCTTGAAAAATTCGGGACCCAAGGCGGGGCAGCTGGTAAAAAGAAGGGTGTGTGCACTTTTCTAAGGTAGTCAGGAACTTTTGCGAAATAAAAAAAAGGGGCAAGCCGAAGAATGAAACGATGACCGCCGGCTATCCTTTTGATTAGATCGTGCCAAGAAAAAAAAAAAATACTTGTGTTTCTTTTATATTTTTAAATAGAAAATTTGCGTTCGCAAAAGTGTTACAGTTGCCGACCTTGTCCTCGACCAATTGCGTCAAATAAAAAACAAGGCCCATATCACCCTTGAAATGAGAAAAAAACAAAGCGGGAGGAGTATAGCCCAAACTAGCGTGTAACCTCCAGCGTGAAGAAAGCGACCTTAAGGGAAGGATGGAGATGCCTGTCTTTTTTTTTTTCAACCAACTCGAGAAATTGCATTCGAGTGACGCTGTTTTGAACGAACGCAGTGTGTCGATTGGGCGGTCTATAAGGACAAGTTTACCTTGAGACTAAGGTCAGGTTCCCAATCTCAGACAAGGAGTCGGTTGTGCTGACACGCGTCCCTGTCGTATACATTTAGCCTTTTTGCTTATAATACCCTATTGTTGTTATTGGTCGGTCGGTAAACAATCCTTTTTTTTTTTTCTTTTGACCGTCAAAATGCCCGATTCCCTTCTTGTTGATTTCATTTCGTTCGTTCAGTCGCAGGTGCAAAACTATTGCGAAGGTGAGTGAGTAACGCTGAGAGAGAGAAGGAGAGAGAGGCTGTCGATTGAAGGTCAGTTGGCGAGCTCGTATTTCGGTCAGCCAAGGGCGAGGTGAATAAGAAAGGATTACGTAGCGTAGTGTGGGTAGTAGCTAGGACTAGGTACGTGTGTGGCAAGGTTTCTGGCCAACACGTCAACAAGGAGCGTTGACGGACGTTTTCTTTTCACGGGAAATTTGTTCGACCAAGCGCGGAGAAAATGGCAGTTTTTCTTTTTAAAAACGAAATAATAATGTAAATGAAACGTTACCCAAAATGGGAGTCTTCCTGTGGCGCCGACGCGTAAATGTTTCGTCGACGTCGGTCATTGCCAAGTTCCACTGTTTATCGAATGCGGCGATGTAGCCGATGCAGAAACCGCGGATCCACGTCGCTCCTCGTATCCAAACCTGAACGAAAATAAAAAGCAGACAAATTCATGACCAAAAGGAAACGTTGAACTGTGCGTGCGGACGCGACGCACCCAACGGGTCAGACAATCCGGTCTCATCCGCACAGATGCAGATGTCCCACTCGTTCGGGCGCCGATGCCAAAATATATACCCAGGCAGCAATAATAATAAAAGATCAAATGGGAGACGAACCCGAGTCAAAACATTTTAGAAGGAAAGAAAAAGAAAAAAAAATCGTCCCCCGATCAAGTTCCCCCCATCAGTTTCTCCATGTCCATTCTGACTGCCTCTTCTTGCCAAAGGATTTTTTTTTTATTTTCTATTTTTTGTTTGGTTTTGTTGAAAGAAAATTTAGTATTTTTTATTTTCTTTCGATTTTCTTCGGTTCCTCCCGACCGTCGTCTCACGAGTTGAGCGACCCAAGAATCTAACGGTACTCTTGCCTCTTTATTTTGTGGGGGGGTTCTCTCTGGCTGTGGGCGGCTCTCTGCCTTCACGGTTCGACTGTTGAGAGAATGAAAAGAGGGAGAGACAGACGGACAACAACAACGTAGGTAAGAAAGAAAGAAAAAAAAAACACGAATGGAAAGAGAATGAGAGAAGAAGGACTCGGGCCATGGGAAGGAATCAGTCGGGACGTATTATTTCATCTTCGTCGTGTGTTCACTCACAACAACAGGTGAATCTAAGCGGAAAAAAAAGATGACGATGATGAAAAAATTCTCTCTCTTTTCACCCCACCCAACAAGAAAAACCAGAGGGGGGTAACCCGAGACCCCAAAAACTTCTTATTTCACTTGGCGCACAACTTTTTTTTATTTATCGGCGAATGCAAAATAGTCGACAGACAAAATCTACTCTGAATTTCGTTCGTCCCTGTAAAACCTGTAAAATTCTTTGTGTGTGAAAATCCCAGAAAAAATCCCTAGCCGATTTGACGCAGATACGTACAAAGTTGCGCATGGCATCTCTCGATTCATTACAAATATTTTGCATCGCGCGATGTGCATGTCGTTGTTTCGGGAGTCCGCTAACGGCGCGTCTACTACGTTGCATATGTATGTAAAAACGCTTCGTTCGTCGGTCGGCGTGCATGACCTACTCTCTGCTGGTTGAACCGTGAAAGAAGGTAGATAGAAAGAAAGAAAGAAAAAAAAAATCTACTCAACTATTCAAAAAAGGGAATGTAAAAATGAAGAAAAGATTTTTGTTTCCCTTCCAAAAGAAGAAAGAAGAAAATGAGTTGGAAAATAAATTTAAAAGCCGAACAGAAGAACCCCCCTTGGTAAAAAGAAAAAAGAAGAATCAAGATTGAAGAAAGAATAGACGGAGAGAACCACTTGTGTCGAACAACACAACAACAACAATTCCCTTTAAATCCCATTTTCTTTCTCTCTTCACAGATAGGAGGATTGTCTTTTTCTATTCATCGCTCCCCTCTCTTTCTCCACACAACGCACACCTACACACACTAGAGTCTCTCAACTACTTACTATGACTATAACCCCCGATAGGCGAAGATTGCGCAACAACCAGAAACCCCGGGACCCGTTATCTTCTCCCTTCTTTCTAGCTCCTTTCGGATATTTATTCTTGATGATCAAGGATGATTATAAATACATCTTCTTCTCTCAAAGAAAATCAAAAGCGGTTTGAGCCTCCTTGTGATTTCAGACAACTTGGAATGTCCACCCCCTGAAGCCTCAGCATCCCTCCCAAACAACAACATTACACACATGCAGCACCCCCACTACCGTATGCTCTAATAAGTAGACTACTTGGTCCTAAAAGAATGTTCAATTATTCTGCCCTCTCAAACTTTTAACTGTTCCGGAAAACAAGAGTTCAATGCCGACAAGGAAAAGGGGGGAAAAAAAAGAGCAACAGGAGATAAGCTGCCATTCAACTCGCTATACCTATGCTATAAGAAACAATACTTGAGACAGGTCCTTTTGTAAGAAAATGGTAAAAAGAATGGCATCGATAACCCGAGGGCTCGTCTGGTGATGACTAAATGGCGTGGCATGAACTCGTCCGTCTCAACCCATCAATGGAGGATTCAATCGTTGCCGGTCAAGCGAACCAAAATAATCAAAGAAACAAAAAAAAGTAAGAAAAGGAACACATTTTGACGTCACAGGAAATTGATTGAAGAGGTTGGAATTGACGAAAATAAAGAAAAGAAAAAAGCTGCCCCGACACATATATAAGAAATCTCTTCATGCCCTTATCGACGGGGAAAAAAGTTGGAAGGAGGGGGGGAGGGAAGTTTCGGGTTCAACGTACGATCCGAAAAGAAACGACCGTTCATTATTATTACACGTTCGATACGGAACGAGAGAGGAGGGATCGTAAGGACATGTGATAACATACCACACCAGGAATTATAACTTGAGCGCTTGTTGCTTCCCGAAGGCAGCAGCAGCAGTAGAAAGGGACGACTTTTGGGTACGTACACGTAATCGACTCTACACAAACTGAGAAAAAGCACCGGGGGTTGTTGCCCTCTCTACACTGGGCTACCGAACGCTTGGCGCCTTATATATACTTTCATCTACTATTTTTCCTGGCGCTTGCTTCCTTCCCTTTCGTTTCCTTCCTCGAAAACTCCCCTTCGCTTGGTTACAATGCACGTAGGTGGTTTGTAAGAATGGCAGAAGAAAAAATAACTTGTACAACGTCGTCGTCAACAACTTGTCGATACAAAAGAAAAACTACGACAGGAAATGGCTACGAACGAAATATGTCCGTGTTCTCTTTCCTCGCGAAACTTCCCAAGGAGCTGCTCCACCTTCGCTTTTCCGAAACCATTTCTATACGCCTCTTGCAGTTGTCCATGTGACTTGTGTGTTTGACATCACCAAGTTGTCCAAGTTCGCTTCCCAACTTGGGAAACGTGTAACAAGTTGACAATTTCGGGCATCCTCCCAAGTTTGGGTGGGGACCATCTATCCAAATGCAAGTTTCTCTGTCGCTCTCGTGAAATGAGATTCTTGCACACGAACAGAATCGTCGATAGTCGTAGAAATTCAACCAAGAGACGGTGAACGAAGAAACAAACGTCAGTTGACTACCGTCAAAGTGATTTTTCAGGGTAGGGGTACCGTGCCGTACCTTGACTCGCGTTTTGTTGATCATGCAATTGCGTAGGACGCTCATAGGACCTCTTGTGACCTCGTCCATGCGCGTGAGTAGATTACGTTGCGGCCGACTCCGGCCTCGGCCCATAACCGGTTCTGAAAATGATATACAACAGTGACCACCAATCAGTATTCGTCAATTCCCTTTTTTTTAAATAAAAAACATAATGTAAATTATTAACATTTTCAACAATAAATTGTTTAGACCAAATCTAGCCTACAGGTTGTGGTTGTAATTTAGCGGCCCAGTGTAGTTTCGTCTCCATACAGGGAACGCACCGTCTTTCATAACCGTTCTTGTCTTTTTGGTTTTTTTTCGCCATTCAAATTATTACCTGTTGCTTCTTTCTCTTGAAGCACCTTTTCTCCCGGCGGGCATGGTTATTTATTTTCAGTGTTTTTTGTTTCTATCCCTTTACTTCCTTTCTTTACATTTTTACAATAAGCCCTTGTTGGACGATGTGGGTCAGTGAGGGCATGCGCAAACACCACCGACGGGCGAGAATGGAATACCACAGTCTATGCATGGCGAAGACTATAATAAAAGAAAAAAAAAGCCAAACATTTAAGAAGAAAAAAGGAAACAGGTCCCTCCCTCCGCTTACGCATACATTTACAGGAGACGGGGGGAAAAAAAGGGTTGTTGCATCAGCGGCAATGGCCCTCGACGATAGGGTTATAGAGCGTGAGTAGCGCAATTTGAATGCCATCCGGCGAAAAGCAAAAAGAGAAGCAGAAATAAAGAAAAAGAAGAAGCAGCAACTCTTTCTCGGACATTCCAAAACGGGTCGTCGTCTTGTGTTGGCCGGAACGATGAGGCCATATCTTTCGTCTGAATGGTGCAACATTTTTGAGTAGGGTGTGGGTGGTTGGCTCTTGCGCCGCTTTTTTTGACGACACTCGGCTCTCTTTTTAAGTGCCTGCGAGTGTGAGTGAGATTGGGCAAAAAGATATTCGATACAGCCGTATAGCAGCGGGCGGGATCGCGCAATCCATTCCAAAGGTTTTGACAGTAAAACGAAAAGGACCAACTACCAAAAACGAACCAACATCAAATGCCCTTCGAGCCATAAGAGGCAGCAGTAGGAGTCGCAGAAGAATAAACAAGACCTAATCCCAACCTACCGTTACATCGCCGTAGCGACGACACGATTTTAGCGAATAAAAGAAACAACGCAGGAGAAAGAAAAATAAAAGGTGGGCAGGGACCTGAGGTTTTTGCTTTCCTCGGCACAGATTTCAGCGACGCAGCGTTTTTTGTTTGTTTGTTAGGACTCGCACACGTGCGGCACGAAGGCTCGCATTCGAAATCAAATCACTATACATTGCCGTTCAAACGTAATAGCCATGGCCTATTAAATGCGGAACTAAGTGACCGTGACGTCGGGAAAATTGAAGCGGAGAGATTTCTTGTTCCGATTTTCAGTCAGTCAGTCAGTCTATTTTTATTATTTTTTTTTTATCAGATCTGGTTTTTGTTTTTATTGCGCAAGTTTTGCGGTCGTGAGCCTAGTGGAAGCTTAGGACATCTAGCGGTTGTCTTACAAAATCAACAGCAAGGATAGGCTACTTGTAGAATATACGAAAACTAGTTACCAATTACCAGGGAAAATGTATGCAATCATGCAAGACTTGCTTGTCATGTGCAATTAATGCATTGCAATTACCTTGATGGGGAAGAAATTTTCTCTTTAATGGGTTGAGACTGTTAAGGGTGTTGATGGTTGCTTGATTGCTCTCACGAGTACTTGGTCCTGCACCCTGAATTTGAAAAAAAAAAACAAATCAAAACTGGACGCATATCAACTGTAACTACTAGTTCTAAATGAAATTAAATCAAAGTTTTATAACTCTGAAATCACACGACCAAATGAAATCTTACATCGCCTTGTGCTTGTTTTGCTCTTGCACGATTTAACATCGAAACGAATTGTCCTAAGTTGTCGTACATCGGCGCTTCGGGAACAGGGACGGTGACATCGGGACTTAACAATGCCTCTAGAGCGTTGAATTCACTTGATGAAAAATCCAATTCATTTGGTTTATCCATTTTTATTTAATACAAACAAATTTTTCCTTCGACTGAACCGTGAAGAAATCAAACCTGAATTAATCTGTCGTCTGCTGAAATAAACAACAATATTGGATGTTGCCAAGTCTCTCGATAGGAGACAGCTACCTGAAAAGATGATAGATGGCGCTGTCCTCTTATGAATAATAAGAATAATATTATGAACGATATGAATTTCAATAATTGAGGGGTTATTTTATACGTATTTATTATACAATATTTTGATTAAATCAACAGCGTGGATTAGCTAACATTTTATCATCATAGATATGTTTCATTTTAACTTTGTATGAGTTGTTTGATAATGTTAAGAACGCCATTGTTTAAAAATGCATATTTAACTAAATATTTAACATTTATCTCATTTGACAGGTATGAAGTACACAGAAGAGGTTCTTTCCGCTTGAATTTTACATATGGGATTCACCTAGTTGTTGCCTTTTTACACACGGTATTTTTATAGTATAATATTTTCTTTAATTTACCATTTACATTTTATTTCCAATTTTTCATCTAGATTACATTTTTAAAAGGATTTTAACATCCTTTTGATAAACGTGCACTTTTCGAGTCATCATCAAAATCATGCCTTTCATTGATGACGACTTGTTGTGGTGTCCCGATAATGACGGGAGAATGGTCGATCTCTCATGTTTGGTAAAATTTCAGTTTTAATCAAAGCTTTCTTTTAATTCATTAAAATTATGTTAGTGAAAACATCTTATCATCTAAAAAAAATTACATCTGCAAAAATGAAATTAGGAAATTGAAATGCAGCCGCTAGATGGCTGTTTGTATTTTTCACGATAGAAAAAACCACGTGTTGATTTGTCTCTTTGTTTAGACTGCCGCTCAGAGTGTCCAACCGACTGCAGTCCCGCCACTTAATCAAGGAGGCGAGTTCTCAGACCTGACCGAACTCTCACACGCTGACCTGAATGGCCTCGTGTCTGAGATTGAAGGCGAGGATGAAATCTTCAAACAGTTTGGGAACTTCGAACTGGACAACATTTTCGCCGAGTTTGACGAAAAAGTGAGATTAACTAGTTTAAAAGACTTTTTTTCTGCAAATTTATGAGATGCATAATTATGTTTTTGTTTCAAGGTTGGGGATTGCTCTACATTGCTCAGCAATCACACAGAGGCTGATGATTTTCTCAGGAAACGATTAGCCAAAAGAAACTATTTGGAAGAACACAGAGAAGTAAAACTAGTATAATAATTTCTGGTAGGCTCAGAATGTCAATGGTTTCGTTTTCATTAACAGAGCTCCCACTTTTGCAGCAATGGGGTTGTTAGCAGTAGTAATCAAATACAGTGCAGTAGCTCCATATCAAGTGATGACTGCCACAGCCTGCAGTTGGGAAGTAGCGTGGAGGGTGCCACTATCTCAGTCAGAGGCAGTATTACCTTGAGCAGTGGTCGCTACCTGCCTTCCATGAATGCCAACCATCAAGTGAACCTACCCATGTCGTATGGAGAGCCATCAACTCCACCATGCTCCTCTTCCACTTACATCTCTCTCTCGAGTGCCACACCAACCCTATCTAGCCTCCTCAACACACCCTCTCTTCACAATCAGTCGTCGAATTTGCTGAAGAGCGTCAATACCTCGTCCCCATCGACGCCCGTCTCTTCTCGGACAACCAGTAGTCATTTCGTTAATTCCCCACTGCCATCACTTATCAAGAATAAGAACATTGTCGCCGCCAACCCGCTTTTAGCCGGTACCTATCACTTTTAAATGTTGATTTGTTTTCCTATTTTACTTATCCTTGCAATTTGTCCTCCTCATTCAGAGAAACTTGCGGCACCGGCCGCGCCCCTGCCTCCGACCTCATGCGCCGCGTTAGCGCTGAGTTTAGGCATAGGACCGATCAAGGAAGAGCCTCCTTCATCGCCCCGCGCCATGTCTCCCTTCTCGATGCTCACCTCTTCGTTGAACGTCGACTGTGACAACCTCCAACCATCTTTGCCTTCACCAGACTCGAGCAAAGGTAGGATGAGTACTCCTTGTAATTATTAGAGTATCTGGCCGTTAGATGGCGTTTGCGTTGCGTTTTTCCTTGCCGGGTCCTCAATTGGCCGGATTCGGTTGAGCTTCTCGTCGGTTTCCGCTGAGCTCCTTTTCATCGAACGTGTCCGACTCACTGACGTCAGCGCCCTGATTGCTAAATACTAAGGATTCTCTGGAGTGAAAGAGGTAGAAAGACAAACAAAGAGCTTGGTGGTACAAAGGAACAAGTGTGTGTGTGTGATGGCGTCCATGACGTACGGTTCCTTCCTCTTCGTGATCCCATCGTCTTTCCTTTTTATTTCCCTATCCGCATCCGTCCAATTATATCCAGCTCCCGCTCTCTTTATCACCTCCCCCCGCCCCCGTTAAGTCTCTCGCGTTGCTAGCGCGCTTTGATCACGCGCGCACACACAAGACGCAAGAGTTTGAGTTGCTCATTAAGAGCGAGGAGCGTGAAAATGGGCTGGATCTACTTTCGCTAGAATCTTCCATCACCATGGCATACAAAACAATCGACATCAAAGGCGAAAAAAAAGGAGGAAGAAGGAGAGTGTCCTCGTGGAAGACGAGTAGGCTAGTACCTAAGACGATAGGATGACATTGACGTCAATGTTCCTCTCTCTTTCTTTTCGTACGTTTACGCATAGGTATACGTCCGAATGAAAGAAAAAAAATGTCTGTATCTTTTCCCCTTTTGCTTTTGTGCGAGGGAGGGTTTTGGCCCATTTCGTGGGATCCTTCCTGCAGATTGAAGGGGGGGGGGGGGATTCCATCAATCTTGAAGATTAATCTTGATGAACCCCTTGCCTCTTGAGTTCGTTTGGTGCCCCCCTCTTTTCACTCAGCAGCATCATCACTAGCAGGGGCAATTTAAAATCCTAAACGTGAGCAAGAGAAAGGCAGGGACGAGACTAATTGGAGGAGGGAGGATCGTTTTGGCAGAGGAGCCAAGCTAAAGCCAAAGCCCAGGGCCAATCACTTTGTTTCCCAATCGTTGAAACAAACATTGAAGCCAAAAAAGAAATGTGCCGCATTCTTATATATATATATCAATTTTGATTTGTTTTGAATCGACGCCACCACCTCCTCTTTTTTGTTTTCAAAGTAAAAAAATCCTGACCTAAGCAAAGGAGCAGGGTGCCACCACCATCTGGAGTTTGTTCCTCATGACCTTTGAGTCAGTTAATTTAAAGCCCAGATATTGGCGCCGTGTGACGTCTGCTGCGCGAGCTGACAAAAAAGATGTGGTGTGGTGCTTGATTGGTTGAAGCAAAACTTGCGTCACTCATAGTCCTTTTTTCTCCTAGCTCTTTTTGTGGGTTTCTTTTTCGTCGAGGGTATCGCGTGTTGACATGCTTGTCGTGCAGCATCCGAGAACTCGTTAGATGTCGTCGTGAGTTCTTTCATAATAAATGGTGAACTTTTAGCCGGGCCTTGATGAGCAAGATGACAGTCTGATAGAAGGAACCCCCCCGCCAGCACCCCAAAAGTTTTTGATTATTTTATTTTTCCCTCATTTTTTTTTTTAAAGAGAGGCCTGTTTGGGTTTATTATTATTACTCTACCAAAGAGGCGCTGTTTGGGAATCATCTATCATTCAGCCGGCATCATATTCTCTGTCAAGTCTCAAAACTTTTTGTTCATCGCGTATGCACTAAAAGTTTTTGCTGTTGTTGTTGTTGTTAGGCAGAATGAGAAGTCGCTTGACGACGAAAAGGGACATGGATGATTATGACAGTTTGCCGTGACACACAGAGTCGTTGGTGGTAGTAGTAGTTGTAAGTTTTGAGCGAGAGTTTTCACGTGGATTGACAAGGTCCATCAACTTTTAGTCTTGATTCTCTTGTTCCTTTCTGACTGACGACTTTGGCACGAAGTCTGGATGCAGTTGGGTAAGCCAGGATTGGTCCTAGCGACAAGTGATCGTGTATGTGTGTGTGTGTGTGTGTGTGTGTGGTGGGGTCGTTTCGCTTGTGCTCTCGATTTCTCCTCATAGTTGGGTTCCGTTACGGTGAACATTAGCCGAGCAACAGCGAGAGAAGCCAGCGAGTACGCACGGACTCGAAAAAGACACAACTCACGCAGACACATGGACAGACAGACGCGGACTTATTTCTATATTTCACGAAGGGTTATTTCGGTATTTATAAATGCAAGCAACACAGCGGAGGGAGGAACGCGGGCGCGGTAACTTTTTAGTAGTATTAGCGGTGGTGTTGTATAGTTGTAGAGGCCGTTCCGAAGGGCAAACAGCTTTCCGTGTCTCTTTGGATGATCGCCCATGTTTATTTCAGTCGGTAATGAAAAAGAGAGCCCCCCCAGACTGGAGGAAGAGGACTAAAGATTTTTTAACCCGTGAACAGCAACAACAAAGGTGAAAAAAGACACGGAAGAAAACAGAGAGAGAGAGAGAGTCTGATGCCTTTTTCTATATCTATAATTAAAATTTGGAAGAGGCATTCGAGTCCTGCGATAACAACAACAGTTCACGCAACATCGGCTTTGTACACACACTCAGTCACGTCGACATCAAAAGATTTCTTTTTTCAAAAAAGGACGAAAATACACGTCGCAAGATATTTAAAGCCTGCGGGCGGCCTCCATATCTTTCGGTCGTTGGTCCGTTTGTTTATCCGCATTTTGTCCTGGGATGTGGGCTAGCAGTAACAGTAGTAATGTTACGGAGACGACGTTTAGTGTTGTTACGCAACTAGGCGGGGCACAACACGCAGAATAGGAGGATCTGACAGGTCCTCCCTCACCAGAAATTTAAAAGTCAGGTCGGAATTTCTCCACAATGATGTGTGTGTGTCTTTTCTTTTGCCTTACCAAATTCTTCTTATTCTTTTTCATCCGTGTTGTTGTGTTGTTGTTGTTGATAGTTGTGAGGAGGGGGCTATACCAGACAAACTTAATGGAGCCTAACTTTTTTTCTGCCTTCTCTGAACTCTCTTCTTCTTCTTCGCTGTCATTCCAATAAATAAATCCTCGCGTCGGAGAGTCGAGCAGAGAGTCAGTTGGGTATCGTTGCGTGATTTATTGGCCAACGTGTTTGTGACACGTAGCAGTAAGACGAAGAAGAAGTAGCCAACGTTGCGCCAAGCAACAAATCTGTCAGCCAGGCAAAGAAAGAAAAGAAAAGAAAAACCTGCGACTGAGACAACTGAACTATCGCGCGTAGAGCTAAAACTACCAAAGTGGAGTGCAATAATAATAATAATACGACCATATGTGTGTTCTTCTTTTTTTTTTTTCAAAATCCGAAACGATTCCACCGCGCGATGACTAACCGGAATTGAAAAACCACACTGCGTCAAAATTTCTTCTTTTTTTTCTTCTTCATCTTCTTCCACTCACGACGAAATCCCTCCCCGCCAATGAGAAATCTTAAAAAGGAGAAGAAGCGAAGGAATGTCGGGAGCGAAAAACATTTTCCGGATAGTTTGGATCTTTTTTGGTTTTCCAGCTTCCTCATCTCGTGTGTGTGTGTGTGTGGGGGGGAGATCAAAGGAATGTTGTTGCTCCTCTTTTTTATTTTCCATTTGGGTGTTTCTTGCTTCTCTATTCGTCTATGGGGGATGGCTCCTTTGGCTCCTTATCTGTCGTTTCGCGCGTCGTACAGGATAGGAGAGTCGACGTCCGGGCGGGCGGCGACTGGGTTCGACTTGGCTTGGCATTATATTTACTACTACTACTACCAGGGAGGCCCAGTAGGAGACTGCAGCCTCCCAAGCAATTGGTAGCTCCGTGATGGTGACAAAACGAAACGCCCGTCGCGTCTTGTCTGCCGACACGGCCGTGACCATTAGGCGGGCACCGCTGCTACTAGACTTACGCTACGTAGTACCAACTACTACGACGCATTCCTTTCTATTCTTTCTGGTGACGCAAATAGGCCGTCCGATTCCCTCCTTCCTTTCCCCTGTCTGCACGCACTACGCCACTAATTCTTGATATATTTGAAGTTTGAAATAGTCTCGTCGATCTCTCTCAGCTACTTCCTCCTTGTGACGCCAAACGCATAATGTCCATAGTTGTGAGGGTCGTGAATCAAAGTCCCGTCAGCAGATCCATAAACGAACCCGTATGTTGGGGCTCACGAGAAAAAAGCGAGAGAGGGAAATTTGAATAATAAACGATGACGTTCTTAATCGCTCCAGCTTGGAAACTCGGCACTTACGGTCGAAAAGAAAACGGGCTGGTTCTTATTTTCTGTGACCTTTTTTTTTCCTCAGCAACATTTCCCACTCCAACATGGCGCCGGAGAATATTAAAAACGTCGGTTGTTTTGTTTTCTCGCCGGTCGATAACGAATGTCAGTTGTAATAATCATGTGGGCAAGAAGCAGCGAAGCTGTGCTTCCTTTGTTTTTCATTTATCTTTTCGCCCTTCATCGCCATGATGATCGCGATCATTACGAGTGGTGAAGAGGAACGATTGGATATCGATCGCCGTAGTGAGAGAAAACCACTTGAGGAGGGGGGGGGGGCTGGGCTATGCTGTCTGGTTGTTTTTTCAATGATTACTCTTCGCTCCTCTTGGCGTTTGTGTTTGTTTTATATTAACGACCTGGAAATGAAAGAAAGAAAAACACAAATAACTCTGGAGACAATGACAGATGGGGAGTTCGTAATTTAAGTTGGATCCGACCAACAATTTTTCATTTGGAAACGCGCACACACACAAAAAATGGACTCTATCGAATTCAGGGAACGATTGGGGATGGAAATGAATCAATTGAAAAAGGCACAACTTCCGCGTTCTTTTCTTTTCCCTCTTTTAACGTCTTGTGTCTTTTATCGGTTCTTATTTTTCTCTTTCGCTAAATGAAATGTCGCCACAAACGGCGACGTGTACGGGCCCCCTACTACGGGCTTATATAAGCCCACTGTTGTGAGCGCCTACCTCCCACTAAAAATTTGAAGAAAGAAAGAAGAAAAAAAAATACCTTTGGCTATTTATAGCGACGGCTGGTGTATATTTATACCGGCCGCAAACGTGCTATATGGGATGTGTGTATATACATCGACGTACTCTTTTTCTTTTTGGGCTACTACGATTCAACGGGGAAAATAGAAAAATCAAGGGGGAAAAAAAATCAGGATCGCTTGGCTCGAGAGTAACTTGGCCTTCTTTTGTTTTTATTTTGTATTGCCTTTTTGCCTATTTTGTTTTGTATTCGATACTCTTCAGGCCAGTGGCCTCTTCTTATAGCCGTCCACATTTAGCAACATATATCGTGTGCATGGCGGGCCAGCAGTACAGTCCGTAGCGCCGCGCCCATCTCCCGAAGACGTGAATCTAATTCGGGGCTAGGTCTTTCTTGTGTGTGAGCGAGTGAGTGAGTGAGTGTGATGGACGACGACGACGCACCGTCACGGGGCTCCACCCTCTCGCCGGCTATAAATAAAGAAAAAAAATATATACATAACACCCCGGACATCTTCCTCTTTCCTAGTCGCAGTTGTAATAGGTTACGTTTCAAAACTTTCCTTCCTCGACCTGGAAATATACACAGAAAGTTCAAGGATCCGGTACGATGGGGGGAAAACAGTTTGCGAGTCGTATCGTTCCCCAAAGACGACGACGACACAGTTTGTCATAGGAACCAAAATAAAAAAAAATCGGTCCAAATCGACTGGGTGTCGTTGAGTGACGACAGGATTTTTCCTATTATTAAATTCGAGGAATCGTCGACCTTGCGTACATATTTCGAAAATTCAGGACCGAGGGAGAGGAGGGTTTAACGAGTTCCTCGTACATCTACGTCGTCATTGCCACCTCGCCAGTTTCGCTGGACTTTTGCGGGACGTTTTCTTTTCTTTTCTTGACGCCCCTGAAATAGCAGCGGAGCATTCCGCTGGGATGAGTCACATGTTACACAAGAAGCTGGTAGCAAAAAAAACAAATGCGAAAGAAAACAAAAGAAAACAAGGAAGAGCTTAAAACTGGGGGGATTATTATTATGTACGTCGTAAAGAAGAAAAAAAGGAAAAAGAAGGTACGAGTGGGTACCCAAAGTTCGTCACAAGTTTGGCCCGAATGGCATTTCCGCCTTCTTTATTCCCTTTTCTTTTTTTATTTTGAATTTTGCTCGGATAACTTTGCAACTGTCCCCTTAAAAAATGTGTGTTTTAGTTGCGGAGATTTTTACGATGCTCGCAGATGGTGTCATGATGATTTCACGCATGTTTTTTGGGTGGGGGGTTGGCGGGGGTTGGCGGCACCGAGAGAAAAAGAAGGTTGAATTTGCCGCTGGTGTAAGTTGCAAGGTTTTGTATGACGAAGAGGCCGAGTTGCTGATAATTGACACCTAGCGACGGCGACGACAAGGAGAGGGAACGAAGGAGCCGCCTCCCTTTTGGCGTGTCACATTTTATCTTTTTTCCTTTTTGTTCCTCGTGTTGTTGCGCGTCGCAGGCAGTGACTCAATCAACAGCTCGCCAGCGCATGTTGTAACCAACCACCACCCCTCAACACGAAAAAAGAGATAAAGGCTTAAGAAGAAGAAGAAGTGTGTAACGCACACCGAAAATGTGCGGCGCCCTTATAAAAAGCGAGCCCGACACACACACATATTGTCGGTATGTGTGCTGGCTCTCTTCCTTTCCGACTTTATTGGGAAATTGAAAGATGAGTCGCGAAGAGAGTCGGAGGTCATCCCTCAACGGACACGTGCCCGCCACTTTTGTGGGATGCGGCCGCCTTGTCATCTGCCCGGTTCCTATCGCATACCGACTCCCCTTTTTTTTATTTTTTATTTTTTATTATTTATAATTTTAAAACAAAACAACCGAAAAAGCCATTGGATCTCCTTGGGACGTATAGAAAGCTGAACTTTTTTTCACTTCATATTTTACTTATATAGTTCACAGTGTCCTCGTGTCGGTTAACGGTCGTTTACTTGCTAACCGGACCGGTTGCTGTCTCTCTCTCCTGGTGTAGTGTTAGTTTTTTGCGTCATCAAATTCGTTTCTTTCTCGGGTTCGTCGGCCCGTTTTCCAGGAATGAAGGACACCACTCACGCAAAAAGAAACAAAAAAAAAAAGAAGCGAGAGTGTATGTAGTTGTTTGGGTAGTGGTGCACTCTGGTGGAACAGCATCACGGATCCTTGTCTCTCTGGCACATTCCCTCGTTTTTTATTCGCTGCGGTACTCGGGACATGTTCCTTCTTCTTCTTCTTTTCGTTTTCTTCTACTTTGACGTGGTCCCATCGTCCCCTGGCGACACGGAACTGCACTCAATCCGGAAGCGATGGACATGGACGCAAAAGTCACTTTCGGATGTAACTTCCCTGACTGGACAGTCCTTCTTTTCTACCTTGTCTCGAATGTTTTGTGTCTTATTTTGTTATTGGGTCGACCATCGGCGACTTCTATTCCCGTCGGTCTGTCGGTCGACGGAACGCCCACGACGTTTGCTTTTCCGACCGCAAAACTGTCGTATTTCCCAGTCGCTTAGCACTGTGTGTGTGTGTTTTGTCTGTGTGTGGGTCTGCGACGGGTTCGGGGATACATTTCAATCTATTTCCAGACGATCCTTCTTCCTTCCTTCCTCCTCCTCTGGGTTGCGTCCCTTTTCATTTTCGTTAAGTGAAAAGGACCGCGTCGCCCTCCTCCTCCTTCTCCTCCTGGTAGACTCTTACATGCGTCACTGGACTAGATAGATGGATCGATGTGCATCTTTCTACTTTATCCGCAATCGAATCCATAACACCTTTGCCCTCTGCGCTGCGACCAGTTTTGTTGTCGGCAGCAACAAAAAAAAAGTTGGGAAAGAAGGAAATGTCATTAAACGAGGAATGTCTTTGGCTCTTCCAGCCGCTCGCACCGTACATCCCCCCCTCCCTAGAAGTTGTTGGCAGCTTTTAAAGCCAAATACGTCCAAAAAAGCACAGGCAAAGAAATGGGTGGCCGTTAATCAACGTGAAAATGTCGACTACTGCGCTATTTGACTGTATATATACTTGACCATAGCGAACGCATTTCACCTGTGTAGACAACGAGTCCCGAAATTCGAATTCCAGCACACCCAAAAATAGAGGGGAGGCAAAATTTTTGAAAAGAGAAATTCACGGCAGCTTCAAATGTCTTTTTACTGCTGCTGGATTTTGCGTCGTAAAATTGAAGGGGTCGACATAACGTGCGCATATTTTTATTTTTTTATTTTTAAACGATGGGAGAAAGAAACGGACATGATGTTTATTCACGGACTTTGGATCTTTTTTGTCCCTTTGTATTTCCGTAGCGCCTCGACCGTGTCGGCACTGCGCCGCCGTCCGCCTTTGTGGCCTCGTTATGATTACACACATCTCTCTCTACATTCTTCGTGTAAAATAGGAGAGATGTCAAGTAAGAGCGTTGTGCCAAATTCTCCCTCCCATCGAAAGGGGGGAGAGTTTACGGTGGGAGGCGAAAAAAAACCCCACCGGTCGACAATGGCCGTCACACAACAAACTCAATTTTCATCATCTTCTTCTTCTTCTCTTGAGGGGGGGCTGGCGCGGGCTGTTGCACGCGCGACATACTTTCACTTTTTTATATTTACGTGAGCCATGTGTGTGAGTGTGTGTCTTGGTTTTTCACGAAGAGGAAAATAGCAAAAGCCCCTTCGAAAATCGAGGGCATAGAGAGAGAGAGAGAGAGAACAACCTTCAACATTCGTTCCGTTTCTTTTGTGCCTGTTGTGAAAGGGAAATGAGCAGGTCTCTTTTTTTTTTCTTTTTTTTTTCGTGTGTTTCCGGCTGACGGGAGAAAGAGAGAACATTGATTTTACGAGCTTAGGTTTTTCGGGGTGGCAGCAGAGAGACCAGAACGAAACGAACCCGTCAACATTTTGGCAGAAAAGGAGAAGAAAATGATGGCGACATTCCTTCATCAAATGAACGGCCTGTTAGTAGGCGACGTTTCATCTGTCGTCAAAGCCGAATGGTGGGTGGGCTGGCCCGTCGCTCCCCCCCCCCCCCCCCCCCCGGGCTGGAAACGGTATGAGCAGTTTTCACGCTTGTCGCCGTTCAACTAGGAAGAATGTGTTGAATTTGGTCCGGAATTTTTGCCTCCCTCCTACTACTGCGGAGGGGAGATGGTCGTCCCTTAACAAGCCAACAGAGTTGCGTGATTGACGCGTCCTATATTGAGCGTTATGGAATAGCCGAATAGAAGGAGACGCCAGTTAGTTGCCCGTCCATCCGCGTGTGCGAAAGATGACGACGACAATGAATCTTGTTACCCCCCCCCCCCCCCCCCCCCCCCCTCGTGCTCTGATTGAATCAAGTCGCACCGAAAAGTGGGCGAGAGAAAGATTCTGGCTGACGTCGTCTGTCAAAATCTAACCCTCGCACAACGCCAGAAGAAGAAGAGAAGAAGAGAAGGTCCCGTCCTGCGAAGGACATGACGCCAATGAAGGTTTCCTACTTTTGATACCAATGGCCCGTTTCCAACGTCAAACGATAATCCAATGACTTGAAATTGGAGCTCCCCCCCTCCGCCATTGTAATCGAGCAGGCGCACTGTGTACGGTGGTATTTGCTTGAACCGTTAGCCAATCAATCACTTTGACCTCGTTCAGTTTGAAATTGTCAGACCCTGCTTTTGTTTTTTGTTTTTTTCTCTTTTGTTTCATAATTGAGAAATATTCAATTCTCATTCTGACTTGTCGTTATTTATGGGCGAGATACTAATTCAATATCAATGAAACCAGATCGCCTCGTCCAATCGCCAATGAACTGGAGTGGTAGTAATGAAGGTGTCGACCAGAAACTCACGTAAGCCAATTTTTATGCGTCTGCGAAAATACAGAAGAACAACCTCTGAAGACGAAAAAAAAGTAGGACGATCTAGTCGACGATAGCGAACGGGAAAAAAGCGAAAGTGACTCCAGCACTACACGCAACTTCCATCTCGTCGAATAGACACCGCCTCCGGGCCCGACTTGTAACGGGAGTGGGTCACGGAGTTGATTTTGTTTTGTTTTTTTATATTTTATTCGACTATTCAATTGCATTTTGTTTTCTTGTTCAAATCCGGCTTCTTCTTCCCTTACGTGTCCGGTTAAACAGCGTAGACGTAGTAAAAAAAAAAAAAATGACGGGGGGGAGTTGTAAGAACAACATTATGAAATTGTAAAAATAAAAAGGTGGGAACATGGCGAAATAGGCAAGAAGTTGCATTGTGCGCGTGTCCCGTCCCGTCGTCCTATTACAAATCGACCACAACAATAAGAAAGTGGACAAGTGTGTCAAGGCTCTGACTCTCTCGAGTGACCCTTTTTTGTTATTTTCCTTCTTGCCGTTTTCGCTTCTCTTTTTTTCGCTTCAACTAGTCTCTCTCTCTACATACATAACACATAGAGATAGATGGGCTTGCGCATACCCTTTCTATTCGTGACTCTCTCTTTCTTTTTTAAAACCACCATTTATTATTTCGTACTGTTGCCCACCGTTCAGTCTGTCTGTCAAACAGATTTCCACCACACCACCACCACCACTTTTTTTGTGATTTTCGACCAAATGGCCAGGAATCGCCCGAAAAGATAAAAAGAGGAAATGATTTCAAAAAGTTGAGCTTGTGATGGAAGGAGAGCGGATGTTCGCCCAGACGCGGAGACATGTCGTGTCCTTTTTTTTCTCTCTCTCTCTTTCGGCGCGTCACGCCTTCCTCGTCTCTTGACAAATTCAAAACTTGAAAAGAAATAAAAGAAGCAGCCTAGATTTTAATTCGTAGACTCGACGACCGCCGCTAGGTTATGCGCATCATGCTGTACTACTAGCCTTTAATGTTTTCCAAGACGAACAAATATTTCCGGTCTGATTTCGTATCCCCCCCCCCCCCATAACGTGTGACACGTGTCGAAATTTGCGGGAGGAAATTGTATCAATACATGACGGACGTGATTTTCCCATCCGGCCGCATGCAAACAAACACGAACGCGAGTCTCTCGCTGTTCTCTATTTGTTCAGTATTGACGATAGGATTTTTTCGAAGTCAATTAACAGAGAGAAAAAGTAGGAAAGAAAGACGTCTGTGGTGAATTGAGGTCGAGCTGGGTCTGGTGTGCCGTATCCGCACACCAGGCCACACAAGGTTATGCTCGTTTATTTGTTTGTCTGTGCGCGGAATAATATTTAATGGGTTTCCTCTTCTCTTTACGACGAGACAAGCAAACGAATGTGTGTGCGTCGAAGATGGGCCGAAAAAGTAGTACACGATATGAAATAGATGCAAAGGGGGGGGGGACAAAAAAAAACACAAGCGGGAAGAGAGTGGGCCGGCACGAACGGGAAAGTGGTCCACTTGAATGTGCCAATGTGCAACAAACGGTTTGTGGGATAAAGTTTTTTTTTTTTTTTTTTTTTTTCCGTTCAAAATTTTTGCGGGTTACTTCATCTGTTTTTTTTTTTTTTTGTGTGTCTTTCTACTTTGTCCATCCGCCGCCCGACTGTTCCAGTTTCTGCCACTCTCTTTCTTTCGACCGTTGTTGTTTATGAATTGCTGGCACATAAATTTTATACGGGACACACAACATGTCACACATAGTACATTAATAGTACGTAGTACTGAGCGTGCGGAACTTTTTTTCTTTCTGTCGTTGTTTTTTTTTTATTACCTCCGTGTTCCCGTTTACCTTCGGTTAGTTTTTTTTCGTGAGTACTTTTGGTTGGTTGGGTTTTCATTTTTTGAACGAGTCATTCCGGCCCCGTTTTCGCTTTTTCTTCTTCTCTTTTGGCCCGTTTTTGGCTCACGCTGTTTTTTTGCCCGAATGGGAAAGAAAGTGAATCCAAGGTCGTCGTTGCCGTTGGTTCATTTTCATTCGTCGAGTGGTCGGTTGGTTGGCCCGCCGGCCTCTACTCGCTCCACTTCTTGTATTATATCTGCTATCCTGTCATATTAGATGTGTGTGTTGTGTTTGTTGTGTGTGTGGTAATACTAGAGCCGGGAGTCGGTACTGCGGATTCGACACGAATCTTTTCGCCTATCCGCACTCCCTATGTTAACAGGACACGCCTTGCTATGCAGCGCAGGTTGATTTAATTTTAATTGCAGATCAACGACAGGAAATCTGCCACTTGTTGACTGAATCATTTCATTGCGCACGTTTACGACATTTCAAATCAAAACGCTAAGGGCTGATAATAAGATATGCCCCGTGAACGTGTATCGATAAAAATGGGAACGAGACTTTTTTCAAACAACTAACGGGAAAGAGAGGGAAAGAGAGGGAAGATTAGGGGAGGCACGTACGTTCACAAAGTACAGAATTGAAATCGAGGACAGTTGCACTGAGCGAACTGAAGGGAATCGAGCGAAATACGAGTAAACACACAACGTCAGTCGATTTATCAAGACAAGGAACAGGAAGTCCATCGCCAGGCTCCACAAGTCCAAACTGATAAGAAAAGATGACGGAGTCGAGTACATACATACATTTGGAAATGGGGCCCAACCTTTCCCCCCCGGCTTGATTTCTCCCAGTTGGGCGATGATTACATAAGCGACGCCAATATAAAACTTCATCTATATTCCATATAGGGTGGTGATGCAACGGCCAAGCGTTTTATTCTCTTCTTTAAATATTCTAAAACGAGCGTTGGCCACTTTCTCTCGTTCATCTTCCATCACTCTACACGCTATAGGTACCACCCCATACGCGTAATGCCGCGTTTTTTCTTTTCGACTCTGCTGGGGCCCCCCTATAATGTTTCGCCGAGATAGGCGTTCCTGCGAGGAGCCTTGCAATTCCGTTGAATGGAAAGAGAAAGTTGTCGTTTGTGGAAAAAGGAAAAAAAAAAAAAAACGAAACAAAATTCAGTCGACGATGACCCGATGTCAGGAACAGGAAATTCTCTCTCAAGAGAGAATGGCGCCCGACAGTGCAGAGGGAAACTGTCGTCGTCGTATTTCATTTCATTTCGCCATGCGACCAAAGTTCCTCAAATCAGCTGTTCTAATGGGAGGGCACATGGAATGAAGGAAGTGAGAGTTGGGATTTTTTTTTAAATTTCTGATATCTCTGCGTACACTTAATCACGAACGAAAAAAAAATAAAGTTGTGATAAAAATGCACGCATTCATCCAAGCTGTTTATTTTCTGTCTTTTGTCTTATTTTATTTTATTCTTTTTTTTACTACTGACGCAAAGGAAAGGAGGATATCTTGAATTTTATCGCAATAAGGAAGTAGATATCGGGTTTGGTTGTAGGTTATTTGCGCTGGCCGAGAAGAAGAAGAAGCATGTGTTCTGTCGTCCCTTTTTTTTCTAGTTTTATCTCGCATCAGTCAAGTGTGGCTGTTGGCCAGATATGGGTCCCCTCTAACAAGCAACAACAAAAACACAACTTCTGGGTGCACTTGTCCTCTCTCCTACCAGTTCACGAGTTCTGAGCGTATCGCGCCATACTCAAAATTGTTGGTTACGCACTCTGCTCTCATCTATCGGACACATTCAAATGTCCAAAGTTCAAAATAAAAAAAAATTTGTCTTCCTCTTTCTTTTCTTTATTTGGCCTCCCTGCGTCGTAGGAAACATGTTCGTTCCTTATTATATTCTCTGTGAAACTGGCGTTAATGATGATCATTTGGGATTTGCCGACCTCGACACGAACGATATCTTTTCATGCGTCGGCCGGGGTCTCCGGATGGAGGACCACCATCACACCACCACCGCTCTCTCTTTTTTCTCCATGCAACCCGCCACCTCCTCCCTCTGTTCAAGAGTGTCTGTGTAACGATGATGGCCTACTTTGCCACTTTTTCGTCATTTCATCCCGACTCCTACACACACACACAACGCACACGCTCAACTCGTCTGCGTGTTGTGTAATCGAATAATGTACGAGAGAATCACATGATGCGGGTGAGCTTCTCAATCATCCGAGAAATTGGCATTTTTTCCGAGATTTTTCCTCGTTTTGAAGTTGGCGGCCGATTCGATGCGCGGTGCCTTCCTACTTTTGATTCCTACACTCGTACTACTACTACTACTACGACGAGGGGCCTGTTTGTTTTTGCCCGAGAAAAATTTCTCTTTTGGCTTCCTCTCTCTTTTTTTTCGATCGTCGACTTTGGCGCTAACCTTCTGCTGATCGCTCACGCACGCTGCGAACGCACACAGGCGCTCGGCGCATTAGCTTCAACTGCCGTCGTTATTGTCGTTATTGGGCCGTTAAAAACTAGGCCACACACTCATCTGCGATCAGACATATTTGAATTGTCGTTTGAACGCTTTTTTTGACGAACGGGAATCGCCCGCTGACGGATCGAATCTGCAAGTGTCGAAACAACAACTTGTAGAGTGAGAAAAAAAGAGAAAAAGGTGTCCCAAAGTTTTTTACGAACACGAAACGCCGGTTGTTGAGCGTGAAGGCCAACAAGTGAAAGGAGTGGGGGGGGGGGGGACTTTGTGGGGTTTCGTTTCTCTTTCACAAAACGAAAAAAAAAAAAAAAGTTAAGTCTTTCTCTCCGGTTTTGGCACACTCCATTTCCCTAGCAGGAGAGACTGAACTGTGTGCTGCTGCTACACCACCGCAACCCAAAAAACTTCTTTCTCTTTTTCCATTTTTCTGTTGTCGGCGTTCTCACGACTCTACATTTTCACGTATGATCGATTTTTGTTATCCTACCTTGCGAGGTTATGGACAGTTTATGCGCAACGTTTTCTACTTTTTTTTCTTCGGCCGGGATGAGAAAGTCGGCGTCAGAGAGAGAGAGAGAGAGAGAAGTTTTGACGACGGCGAGGTTGTCGTCGTGTGCGGCCTTATATGGACAGGAGCGATGAGGACGGCCAAGCCGATTGCGAAGAAGGATTCTGTATATATAGAGAATAGAAGACGATTCTTATCTTCTTCTTTTTTTTTCGCTGTTGGACGCTTAACTGGCCTGTCCGAACGGCCGGAAGGAGTTGAAAGAAAGGAACAAAAAGAAGAAAACAACCAAAAGGAGTTGAGGGGAAATGGGAGTTTTTGTGGATCAATTGAGAACGTCAAGACGTCGGGAGGAAGTCGAGCCGAAATGGCATAGGGTCTAAAGAGAGGAGAAGAAGAAGAAGAAGAGCCAAAGGGGAGAGTCATTGGATTCACGAGGAGGCGACATTCGTCATCTCTCCTTCCTAACGGCCATACGCCGTCAATGCGCGTCGCTCTGTTGAACGACGACGACGACGATCTGTCTGCCGTGCGTTCCTCTTTTGGAGAGGCCAACAAGAAAAGATCCTTCCACATCACGCGAAGAGAGCGTCGTCTTTTTTCCTCCCCCCCTTTTTTTCCCTTCTTTTCTCGGGATGACGTCAATCGCTGGGCTTTGCGTAGGCTATACGGTGTGGTGCAGCGTGGAACGAGCGTCGCAAACACACGAGCGTGAAAGAAGAAATCAGAGAGAAAAGAGAACGGAGCGTGTCTTTCAAAGTTCTCCTTCGAAATCTTTTTGGAGTATTTTGTTTTTTAAGAAAAGACAGAATTTTATTTTATTTTATTTTTATTTTTATTTTTTGGACCGGGAGGGGTTTAATTTCAACGACTTTGGGATTTTCTAAATTGGCTCCTAACGAACGTCTATCTACTTTGTCTTTGTCGCTTCGCTTACAAAACCAAACAAACAGGAGCGTAACATAACAAAAGGCTCGGCCAATAAGATATTTAAGAAGTCGACTGAAGTGGAAATACGGCCTCGGCCGCTCCTGACGGCTGCCCCTCTTTCCTGGCTCCTAAAACATGTCTCTCTCTCTCTTTTTCCTCCTCCGCCCTCCATTGAGGAGGGCGCATAGGAGCAGCCCGGCTACTAATCCTTCGATCCCGTGTGTGTCCTATGACGTCATGGGCGTCGTCTGAAATCGCATCTGAAAATTGGGTTCGCGAGACACACAAGTTCCGTGCTGACATTGTCGTCTGTCGAGTCACGAAAAAATGAATAAGAGAAACAATAAGTTTCGATGGACGTTCTCTCTTTTGTTTTTTTGTTTTTTCGTGCTCCCAGTGGGAAACGGGAAAAAACCTGAAACAAATTTGAAATCGAGGCCGTCGAAAAAAAAGAACCAAAAAATTCACTGGGAACTGGCAATATGCGCAAAGTGTGTTGAGCAATTGTAGGGAAGGAACTTGAAAGAATGAAGAAAGGGAAATTGGGCGGAGATATAGTGTGGAGCCACACACTCTCTCTTTCACACAACCCGTTATTGTGTGTCTGGCGCTACTGTCGCACTGCTGCTTGCTGCGGCCCGTCCTGGCACCACTACCCGCGCTACTGGGCTAGTGTCTACCGTGCGGTTGCTTGGGTTGCCTGACTCTACAGTGCAGTCGAGTGCCGCTGCCTGCCAATGTGTCAGTAGGCCACTGGGCTCCGTACAGTACAGACGTGCGCGCTGCTGCTGCTTCTTCTTTCTCTCTCTCTCTTCTTCGCGACGACGTTTCTCCCTCCTGTTTTGTTTTTCCACTGTCGTCGGGGGATTTCCTGTTTTGTTTTTGCGGTGCAGACACGTACACAACTAAAAAAAAAGGACCAGGATTGTGCGTCAAGTGCGTCCCTGTCGTTGATTCATCGATTCTTTCTCATTGCGGGGAACTTGGTGGGAAAATTAGCGTATTGAATGGATGTGTGTGCGCAAACGGATCACCGACGTCATTGAATTGAGCGACTTGTCCTTGTTTACCTGCAGTTGTTGATCGCCCAGGGATTTGTGCGTGACGATGCGTTGATGAGAGGGGAAAAATTCCGCTCGCTACAACAACAACAACAACAACAACATATCAGTGATTCCTTCCTCATCCATTTCGGTTTCCGTCAACACCGCGGGGATCGCCCAAGTGTTGCAAGAACTTGAAAGGCTTTTGATTTGCTACTTGACGTCATCGAAGAAAGAAAATGAGGAACACGAGTTTGTTGGCGGCTCCGGCCGAGCCGGTCATTGAAAATGATTTACCGCTGGACTTGAGTTGCAATTCGAGACGGCGCAGTGAAGACGAGGAGGACGACGGGGAATTCCGGACTGAAACGGATCGCCGCTCGTCCGTCAACGGGCGGATGATGGAAAACGTGAAGGAAACGGACATGAGATCGGCCGGTCTGAGCATCGGCGGCCCGCCATCTCCTCCGCGCTCGCCGACGTCCGATTTCCGCGCCCTGTCCGACCTGGGCTACGTGGCCTACCATCGCCAGTTGATGGCCATGGAGCGCCAGCGCCAGTGGCTGCTGGAACAGCACGCGGCCGAAGGATCGGCGGCGCAACAGGATGGAGAGGATGAGAATGCCAAGGATCGCGATCGCTCGCGACGCCACTACCGGATCCACCGCTTTCAGCGCCACCAGAGGCGCAACAAGACGAAAAACAACGAAGGAGGAGAAGAGGAGGACGACGACGACGACCAGAACGGAGGCGACGAGCCACAGCCACTCGACGATGATCTCTTAATAATGCGCCGTCAACAACGTCGCAGCCGTCGCTCACCTCTCGGCTACGACGACGACGAAGACGACGAAGAAGATGAGGAGGAATGTTTGGGCTCGGATGCCGAAGGAGATTCCGACGACTCTCATCAGAACCCAATGGATTTGGGATTGGCTAACCCCAAAGCTTACAAGAAATCCCTCATGAAGCGATATCGTAAGTTGACATTACAACAAAAAAAAAAACACCAACAGAAATCCAATGTTTTTTTCTGGGTCACCTCTTGCACATTTCCTTCATCGGATCCCCTTTCCTTTTTTCTTTTTCGAGGGAGAAGAAAACATTTTTTTTAAGAGAGTCTCTTTTATTTTTGTTAAATTTTATTTATTTATATTTTTTTTTGGCCTGCTCTTTATGGCGTTCGTGTCCGTATCGTGTCGGACACATTTCGCCATCGTTTGGTCGTGACCCGCCTCTTGTCTGGAAAGTGAAATCCTTCCTTTCCCGTTCTTTTTTTCTTTTTCGTTTTCCACACACACACACACACACAATTCGTGCGTGTGTAAATAGGACAGACGGAGAGTAGGTTGAAAAGGAAGGAAGAGGGCGGGCCTCTCTCTTTTCTATTTTATTTTCGGGTTGGTTTTGTAATTGAAAAATGCGAAAAGAAAGAGAAAAGAGAGGGGAGACCCTGCCCTACTTTTCTGGCCAATCTTTCCTCCTTTTTTTTTTGCTGTGTGTTCAATTGCTACAACTTGACGTCTTCTTCTTCTTCTTCCTCCTCCTCGCGTGTGTAACCCATTTGCTTGTTGTGGTGGGCTCCTGTTTGATTGCCGTAGCACTGCACAGCTTTCACTTTCAAAGATGGCGCTCGACCGGGATTTCAAGAGAGAGAGAGAGAAAAAGTATCGTAGGAGTAGAGATATATGATGGAAATCGAGACACATACACTGTTGGCCTAGTTTCGATCGCATGGAAGGAAGAAGAAGAAGGAATAATAATAAAAAGGGGGCAAGCGGATAGGGCCAACCACACACACACACACACACTGTGCCTTTTCCTTTATAAGGAGAGAGACCCCACTATATAAGATTTCCCTTTTTTTTTCTTTTTATATTTTTACTCTCTCCTCTATGGATGTGTATGGTTGCCATTTTGCACCGAATGGAAAAAGAGAGAGAAAGGTTGTGACCTACATCTTCTTCCTCCTATTAACCAGAGCCTTAAATGGTTTATGATTTTATTTTCGGCTGGAGAGCGAGCGAGAGAGAGAGTCAAGGCTGCGATGTTTTAATTTGAGTAAAAACAACTCAGTTGTTGCATCGTTTGTAATTTTTCCGAGAAGAATACGGGGAAATGCTTTCGGTGGGATGATGAAACGAGAAATAAATTGAACGGACAGGGGGGAAGAAAATGGACGGAAGAGGAGCGGCGGCAAAACTGTCGGGTGCCAAGTCACGGCCCTATGACAGTCGCTTTGCTGCCCATGTCCTGAATTCCTTTTTTCTCTCTTGTTTCATCCGAGATGTACGCACACACACACAGAGAGAGGAGAAAGATATCGGGTTGTATCCAACGAAACGTCGACTTGCGTGAAAAGGTTGAACGAACGGAGATGAGAGAGAGAAAGAGGAGGCCGAGATGGCCCGGTGATGGATGGGATGAGGAAAAACTGCCAAGTTCTCTTTCTCTCTCCAGTCTCTCTCTCCTGTACAACACACACAACGGACAAACAATCTAAAAGGACAGCGACTCCGGCAATGCGGATGCAAGGAAACCGACCGACCGCGTGATTTCCTAATCCTACTCCTACCATAGCGTTTCGAATGTCTTTGAAGTCTTTTTCTACATCTCTCCACAGACAACACACACACACACACATTCGTGAAGTGGAATTTGGTCATCGGCCGCCTTTTGTGTCTTTTTGACTACACAAGAGCGAAAGAATGAGGGAGAGGGGAAAAGATTTCTTGAGCAACTGTTGCCTCAATCCCGATCTATTCCCGTTCAAGTTTGATAAAAGAGAAAGGCCGATGAATCGCTGATGAATTTTGCATAAGGGAATTGAAAAGGATGGAAAAAAGGGGGGTTTTGCAAGGTATACACTTTTAGACTTTGACAACTGCCTGGCTGGCGGCTTTTTCCCTCTTGTCTCTTTTTTTAAAAGGGAGAAAAAGCAAAAGCAAATGGGCCCCGTCCGTCTTTGGGGAAGGCCATTGATCGAACCTTTTTGCTTGCGTCATTGGGAGGGAGGGAGCGTCGTCGTCGCGCGTCATTCGAACCACCCAACCTACCACCCTTCAACCTTTTGCTTTTATACCTTAACCTCCTCGTATACCGTCGAGAGAGCCGCCGACTACCGGGGCACCCAATCCAAATAGTCCCGTCATCTGCCTCCTATCCCTTCCTCCCCTCACTTTTCTTTTCCCGAGAAAAGAGAAGAAAAAGGCAGGAGTTCGGCACGCGGGGATCGTCTTTGATTTCCTTTGCCTGCTCCTCTCGTCTTACTCTCCTTTCTCCAATGTTTCCTTGTCTGTCTGTCTAGCTGCTTGTCTGTCTGTCTATCTCTCTTTGGTTGCGCCAGACTCTTGTCGAGAGAGCCAAATAGGAAACAAGAGATGATGAACATCTCCCTACAAAACTTTCATCATCGCCTCCTATTGATTCGACCCTGTCGACACAACAAAAATAGCACAAGGGAACAGATGTCGGTCGGTCCCCCTCCTCCTTTCCTCTGTCTGAAAACTTCCAATTGAACGATCCCGTCCCGTCAATTGGGGGACATACACACACGTCAAGAGTTCCAATCTCGCCACGGAATTTTATTTGGTCGCCCAGATAAAGGGGGTCAGAAGGAACGAATCCAGAGAGAAACGGTTCATTTCTTCTCTTGCCTCGGCTCTTCACTTCCGGCTCTTCCGCATCGTTTATTGCATACAGGGGGTAAGCAGCTAATGCAGTGAAGAGATGCCTCTCAGAGTCCCGTGGCTGGAGACGTCATTGGCGACGCTGCAACGTGAATACTAAAGAAATCCTTGCCAGTTGAACTGCTCTCTCTCTCTTTCTATTTCATCCGCCAAAGCGCTCAATCGATCGTCGCGTTTTACAACGTCCCCTTTATTCCACTTGCCTCCCCCGTCATTGGTTTTGATAAGAAGAAGGAATAGTCAAAATAGCGAGTGATTTTTTTGTTTTGCCATGACGTACTGGCGCCATGTCGTCCCTGCAAACCATTTTTCCGATTCGGAGAAAAAATGTGTTGCCACAGGATATTTTCTTCTTCTGGCATTTAACAATTCACGACTCCCGTGTCGTTTTTTTGTGTCGAAGGTGTATCATTAATGCTTCCCTAGTCGTCGACACTTGCCGACAGTCTTGTCAGAAAAATTATTTACGAGGCCCTGTGATGATGACAATGCGCCATTTTCAGCTCGCGCAAGAAAAAAAAGGAAGAAGAAGAAAACAAGTTGATTATCCCCCCCCCCCTTTGACGTCGTCGCCGTCGGTAGGAACCAGGAGGGGTGGTCTTGGCGTCCGGGAGAGAAAGCAACAGCCACTGTTTCTATGGCAACCGCAACCCGATTTGCCCCTGCTGCCTTTTTTCCCCGTACTACTTGTGTTCCTTGACGTTGAGGAACGGGAGCTGCGCAAAGGGATCGCGTCATTGATGAGCTTTGTAACGTCGTGACGTCAACGGGCGCCGGCGGTTGGGTCGATCGCTGGGATTGACTGAATTGAATGGATGTGTCGCACACACACGCACACGAAAGCAAGGCGCACGATAAAAAAAGAAACAACATGCGAGCGAACGAAAGGGAAAGTTGGCAGACGAGAGAAATGGAACGAACCAGCGAAAGAAAACGTGAATTGCTCGGTACCGGTGTATGTCTGTCTGTGTGTGTGTGTGTGCGCACACAGGTGGGTTGCAGAACACAAAAAAGGCTGGCAGACTTATCATTGAGGTCGGGGTTTTTCGTTCGTTCGTTTTCTGCTCGGGAAATCCGAACGCCGAAGGAAAAGAACCCCCCCAAAAAAAATTAAGTTATTCTCCCCGTTTCGGTGGAAGATAAAAATCAGAGAAGCGAGTCGTGTGCAGCCTTGGTTTCGGCCACTCACGACGAGGTGCGAAACTCTTTCGCACAAACCAAACGCCAAAAAAGAGGTCGCGAAAAAACGAATGAAAAATATAAAGTACAAGGTCGTCAAAGTGGGATCAGCAGACATTGTAAATCGCACACACACACACACTCTCCCTCTCTCTCTTCTTCTTCGTCTTCTTATTCATGTCTGGTTGTTAAAATGGCAGACTGAAACGACGTTCACTTTCTCTTGTCCTGCTAACCTACTTGCGCCACCATTTTTGTGTTCGCATACTTTACGCTCTCCAGACTTAATAATCGGCGGGAGCTCTGCTCTCTTCCTCTCTGGTGACGACCAATTTATCCCAATTTTGCGTCGTTTTTTATTTATTTGGTTGCTGCCCTGAATGACGCCATTTTATTGGTAACACAAGAGCTGAAAGTAGTACGGACGTTTGTGTCAGGAATCCATTTCGTTCTCCCTTTTTTATTTTTATTTTGGATTCACCTGACCTGGAATCGAGGTCCTTCATCTCCAATGATAGAAACCGATGCTGGTACCTGCATGATATTGTTGTTGTTCCAGGCACCTTTTCAGAAGGGACTTGAGCCTATTTAATACAACACGGCAGTAAAGGTGAAAATGATACCGTTGACATTTTCGGCAGAAATTGGGGTCGTGTTCCTTTTTTATTTTTCAGGTTTCTTTTCTTGTTTTTTTTTGGGGGGATATGCGGGAGAGAACCCACCATCACGAAATGAATTCTTTTCCATTTAGAATTTTTTAAACGTTTGAAATCACGCGCTTTTGCAATTTTTTTTCTTTTGGGGGGACTCGGTTAACTTGAATTGTATGTCGTGAGTGTGTAATCAATGGAACAGAAGGAGAGAGAGAGAGAGAGGACCGATTGAGGCCAAGGACTTTGACGGCACACGATTTCGCCTGGGTGTGCGTTTTTTTTTCTCTCTCTCTCTCCCGTTTTTGTGCCTTTCGGGAATGTCGAAGAGTGAAAGTATGCCACAACCACCACGCGACTTGCAACAACAACAAACGACTTGCAATCTAACATAATAAAATAAAATAATTATTTTGGTTTTTTTTTTCCTTTTATATTTTTCGCTTGGTCATTTTGAAATGGCCTATTCTTTTCCAACGGGGGTTTTCTTTATCCTTCACCTCGGCCCGTTGGAAATGGCCGGAACAAACGGCAAAACAACGTGACGAGTTAAGCACTCGCGTGGCCAGTCCACGTTTGTTTTGTTGGGTCTGGTCAGCTGTTATATTTTAGATTGCCCAATCCGTCTTCTTTCTGTGTGGCTTCTTCCCCCCCCCCCCCCCCTACCTATTTGATGCTACTCCGTGACGTCTCTCCCGTCCGTAGGGCAGAAGCGAAAAAAATAAAATAAATGACAACCTTCTCCCGCGTGAAGCCGAAGAACCGACGAACCGAACGACTGGACGGAAATAGAATTAGAAATAGTTTTTCGGTCGGGTTCGGGGTTCGGCCAAGAAATTAAAAAGATGAAGAACGTGTGTTTTTCGCGCCTGGACGAAAATGGAATCAAACAAAAAGGCCCATTTCTTTACGATTGTGATTTACGAGGCCCTGGGTTTCAAAAGAAACGGACATCCAAAAGAGGGGGTGTGTGTGTGTGAGCTCATCTCTACACACGCGTCATATAGTATAGTATAGTAGTAGAAATGGCAATTTATATATATATACACACACATACGCATCTGTTGCCAAACTATATTGTACACGGAAAAGACACACAGAGAGCGGCTAGCCGGCCCGTGGTGGTGTATCGATGGCTTGGCATGCGGAGAATTCCAAACATGATTCATGATGATAATTTTGGGGTTTTCTTTTCTTTTCTTTTTGTGTAGTGGATACGGCAGTGGACGGTAGCCGTGGTGGATCGGCAGGCCGTCTGGTCTTGCAAGCGGCCAGGAATAACGGCTACAACACGGAGACGGGCTCGCCCACTACAACAGCCGCCGGCAGCGCTCAATCGTCGACCGTTTCTCGCCAACTTCATCAACTGCAACAGCTTCAACAACAACAACAGCAACCGCCTACGACGACGACGACAACAACGACAACTTCTCCAGTGTCTGCCGAGCCTCCCAGGACCCTCCTTCGCGGAATCCTCAGCCAACAACCCGGAGCCACCGTGCCCGGATTGGCCGCTACTAACAACAGCGCCAACGCTGTTTTGGGTCTGGTCAATCTGCACAGCATCCTTCAGCCGGGTCATCCGGCCTTGCGTCCGGCTGGACCTGCCGATCACCAGCAACAACAACAACAGCAACAACCTGGACCCTACCACCATCACCACTTAAATCTTCACCAGCAACAACAACTTCTCCGCCATCCGTCGCTGGTGCCAGCTCACCATCCGCACGTCAAACCCGGTACATTCATTGTTGTTGTTGTTTTTCCGCTTTTTTTCCTCTTCTTGCGAAGGTTGTTGGATATAGTTTGGAAGGGGTTAGAAACATGCTGGCACGAGTTTAGCGGAAAAATGACAAACTGCTTTTGGCCACCAACGAAGCGGGCTAGTTGGCTAATTGGCCACCCCTGGAGCGAGTTGAACATGGGGATGATATCAACTGACCGTCCATTTTGGGCTGCCTCCCCCCAGTAGTTAGATGATACGGGGTGTTGTCGGTCACACATGAGGTCAACTCTTTGACAAACAAGGGTCAACTTGCCAGTCGCATCTTTTTTATTTTTTTTTCCGTCGTATATTTTTCTTATTTCCGCGCCACTTCCCACGGAAAGAGGGAAAAAAAATAAAAGGGGGGAAGCAGAAAGTCACTCTGCCCGTCCGAAATTAGACACAAACACTCACACACAGGGCGGGCTATATAAGTTTGTTTGTTCTGACAAATTCTCTCTCTCTCTCCTATACTCCCTATACTGCACTTTTTGCTATCCCAGCCGAGAGAGAGAGAAGCTACTGCTGGAGATGGGTGATTCATGGGCCAGCTGAGCAATGATGAGTTAGCCTCTCTCCCTGTGTGTGTGTGTGTGTGTGTGTGTGTGTGTATCTTTTATTTTTTTGCGTTTCTTCTTCTTTTTTTGTGTTTTTTGTTGACTCTGGGGAAATTGACAGGAAATAGCCGGCCCGTCTCGTTCAGGCCGGGCCGCCGTGTTGGAAGTTGTGCGTGCGCCCGCTCTCTTCTCTACTCTTGACTTCTTTTTCTTCGCCAGACCAATTTCATTCTGTTTAGACTTTTGGTTGGACAACAACATTAACTGACGTCTCTTTTTTTTCTTTTCTTTTTTGGACTTTGTGTGTTTTTGTTGCTGCTCCCGTCGCCGTCGCCGTCGTCGTCGTCTCTCCTGTGAACCCGCGACACATCCGCACGGGCAGGATCGTTACCACCTTCACCGGCCGACAGCGGCGTCTCTGACGTGGACAGCAGCAGCGGCCACACCAGTAACGACGAGTTAAAATCACGACTGCAATCATCAGGTAAAGGAAAAACAACAACAACATTAACCAACCAACCAACCAACCAACCACCCACCCTTTACCGTGGCTCCTCTCCTTTCCGTATCATAAGATCAAAATGTGTCCAGCTCCTTTACACGCCATTCGTATTCATTACCATCCTTAACTTGAAAACTACTCTACTGCTCAACAATTTCTAAACAAAAATCTATCTGGTGGCGGGGTTGCTTGTGTATTACAAAAGGTGGTGTTTATGGCAACGAGGACGACCTGGTTGATAGCCAAAGTCCATCGCCCATCACTTCTTCTTCTCCCTCTTCTTCTTCTTCTTCCTCTTCTTCTTCTTCTTCTTCTTCTTCGAGTAGCTGCAGTAATGGTGGTGGTGCTGGCCAGCGATTCATCCCGCAGCCGCTCTTCTGTTACGAACGTTTCTCTGTCCTTCACCAGCAACGTTCTCTTTACGGTAAAATATTTCGGTTGTTGCACATTTTTTGTTGTTTTCTTTCTTCCTTGTTTGATTTGTCAGCCAGCAAACAATCAGCTGCCAGGGGATGTTGTTCCGATTTCCTGTTATGCCTCGACAGAGAGAGGGGGGCCGCCTAGAGAAAAAATAAAAAGTTTTTCCATTTTTTTTTCCAAACGATCGACCTGTTGGTTGTCGGTTTCTCGCCAAGTGTAGTTCCCACGTTCCTTTTTTCCCTTCTTCTTCTTCTTTTGATCTCCTTTCCAGTTCACCCCCTTTTCTCGTTGCTTCCCTTGTACATGGTCGTTTTTCCCTCTTTTAGACTTCCATCAAGTGGCGCAAAGTCGTCTCTTTCCATCCAACGGGTATAATAACAAACAGCCAACTCTCCCTTTCGTTACGATGGCAGAAGGACCCATGTCTCTCTAGCCCCCCGCCCTTGGTTGCTCGCAACGGTGCCTCTTCTTCCACTCTTTCAAGGTCGGCCGGGGCTGAGGCCACAAAATGTTTAGAAAGTAACCAGCAACAGTCAACTTGTTGTCCAATGTTTTCCATACATGAGAACCAGAAGAAGAAGAAGAACCAGCCCAAGGGACATAAATGTTGTCTTCTTCTTCTTCCTTTTTTTCTTCTTTATTGACTTGTTCACACCAATACCAGCTGGGAGAGGAAAAAGGGGGGAGAGGAGGAAGGTTTAGGAGTGTTTGGTCGGGTTAAGAAATGTTTGCCTTGTTGTTAGTTCTAGAAAAGGGGGGAGGGAGTTTGAACAGAATTTTCTTTTATCAAAATTACCCAAGAACAACAACACGAACTCGTTTCCTTTTTCCCTAGAACCGGGAAACGGAAGCGATGTAAAATGGTCATGCGTCGTTTAGCGGCGACGTCGCGACGCTACTCAACTTTGAGACTGGAGAGAAATTTATTGCGCCCGTAGTCTTCGGTTGGCAAGTTTAAAAAAATAGGCAACAAACAGAAGATGATGATGATCCTCTTTTCCTCTTGTATTCACTTTTTGATTTGGCTCTGATTGAGGGCCCCATTTGCCAATGACGCCATTGGTCCCCTCGTTCTCTGTGTCGCCTCTTTTTGTACGCCACTAGAATAGAAGTCGAATTGGAATTGAAGTGAGCCTTATTCCCGTCACTTGTTGTTTGCCTCGACTCCTCTCCGGGAATGTTTTCGGGCAATGCAATCGAAAGTCGATCGATTGAGCGACGAAACGTACAGCTCCCGCCCTATGCAGCAGCAGCGTCACCAGTTAGTAGTCACCGAAATATCTCTGATAATATTCCAGTCGATGGAAATAGAATGTCTATAAGTATAGATACATGTTTTCCCGTTTTCTTTCATCTTATTTTCTTTTTTCGTGAAAAAAAAATGTGATTTCCAGTACGGATTTAATAACGGGACATTGGGTCTCACTTTCTCTCTTTTGTCTCGTCGCGTCTTCCTGTAATTTGCGTGCGTGAAAGTTTTTTTCTTCTTCTTCTTCTTCTCGTCTGTCCCGTTTTCGAGTCCCACGTTACATCCGCCGACAACACACACGCAAAATATTCGCTTCTTCTTCTTCTTTTTAAGTTGGGAGAAGAAACTGCGTGAATGTCTTTGGCGTGCAATCAAAAATGATCCGCCCCTCTTTTCCCTTTTTTTTTTTTTTTACCTCCTGGTGTCTGGTAGGAGGTTAGGTTGGGTTAACTTTCTCTTTTTCTTTGATAGCACGCGCGTCCCAAAAAAAATAAAGGCGAAGAATATCCGAGAGTGAGAGTGTGAACGTGAAGGAAGTTCAGTCACGCCGCATTGGGTCCCGTCCAGAGCGCGCGCACTGGGGTTTCTTCTTTTTATGTATTTCGAAAAAATGTGGGCAAATGTACTATAAAGTTGTCCGTCTTCTTCTTCTTACAAGAGATGAAGAAGAAAAGACAAAAAAACTAAAAATTGAAAAAGAAAAACGCAACTTTCAATCGGGATGAAAAGGTCGAGAGGTGGTTTTTTTTAAAAATGAGGAGCGCGACGGAACAGACGGACAGACGGATGGACAGGCGGGACCGGGATCGATATTTGCAGGGCACACACGCTCTCCAACCCCACCCCGACGAAAAGAAGAAGAAAAAGTAGCGGTGATGACGTCGGACGTGCATCAGTATTGCTCCCGCCATTGCAGTTCACGGTGGGAGGGATTGACGTCAGAAAGGGGGGGGGGCAAGGGAGGAGGCCTCTTGCCGATTTGCCTCCTGGAACTCGACTGGCGTCAATGTCGCGGGCTGGTGGTTGCCGGTATTAAAAAATCGGACAGGCTCGATCGATGATTGACTTGGAGAGCTCAACATTTTAACGGCCAGTTGCGAGGACGGGAGGAGAGAGGTTCCAATCTCTCACTCCTAATGTCAATCCAATATCTCGCCCACTCTTGCGATCCCCCACCATCAGTTAGGATAAGAGCCAGATTTGATTTCTCGAAAACCCATTTGGCAAACACGCAACTGAAAGGACCAATCTCTCTCTCTCTCCTTTCAGTAATTACGGCAGTCCTGCCCGGCCGGTCCCTACCGATTTTGACCGTTTAACCTTTTTCCATCTCCTTTATTTCTTTCTTTCTTTCTTTCTGTCTTGCGAGCATATCCGTGTGTACGTGTGTCTGGCCGCGTGAGTGACCGTTCTCAAGGCCGCCTTGGACACACAGTGGCTTCTCTTTCCACTCTCATCCGCGTTCCTTCTTCCCGGTTCTCTGGAAACCAAGAAGAAGAAGAAGAGCAAGAACCAAAACACTCTGGTGAGGAGTACATGTAGAAACAGGAGAAGAAGAGGGGGGGGGGGAAAGACCAGCGGTCAAACGGAATTTCGCGGTCAAACGGCACGTGAAAATTCCCACTTCTTCTTTAGCCGAGTGAAATAATCGACAAGCGCTGGGCGTGTGTGTGTGTGTGTGCGTGTTAAGTCCGCGGGATTATTTGCAATCGCCTCGTATAGACGCAGACAGACGGCGCTGTAAAAGTCGGGTGGCGATTTACGATGACGCGCCAACGACCCGAGATTTTCTTCTTTTCGAGAACGCAACGGACGGAATGGCTGGAATGAAGGTGAAGACGACCAGGAAGTTCGCCGCATTTCATTCGCCCACTTTTCTTCTTTTTCTATCAGTTTCTTTTCTTTTCGACGAAATCAAAGTGGCGACTCTAGTGCAAAGAAGGAAGAGATATCTGTCCTTGAGATGTTTCATCCCGTTGGCGTGAAATTATGCAAACTCACGCCAAATAATCAAACATCTCCACGCCCGCTCTCTCTCTCCCTCCGCGTCCCTCATCTCCTTTTCCCATTAATTGACATTTGGCTGTCGGTGCTCAGCACTTGGGGATTCCACCGAAACGCGTTGAAAACTTTAAATTCTATTATGTTGACGGCCATTCCATTTTTTTTTCCCCAACCGGAGCTCCCGCACCCACCTCACGTGTTTCGAGTCGTTTGCGGGCCCGTTTGTCAAGTGTTAAAAAGGTCGGAGCCCAGATGTGCCCGCCGCCGGTACGGCCATTCCGACCAAGACCCCCGCCGCCGCCGCCGGTCTGAACAATCTCTGGCCCGTTGTGGTTTCCTTTGCCAAACGGTGTGTCGATAAAAGGAGGAGGAAATCAACCGAAATCTTTTGCCGACGAGGAGAAGAAGGTTGTCACCAAGAGAACGCAGCTCGTTATGACCCCCAGAGAGAGAAAACGGTTATGTCCTGGAAGAAGGAAAGGAGAGGATGACGATGATGACACCACTAACTCTTTTTCTCTCTTTTCCTCGGCGAACAAAACACATCGTTATACTCGTCTCTTTTGCTGCTCGGTGGTGCTCCTATTTATATCTAATACGATTTTTCTTTTCCCTTTTTCTTCTCCCCACACCATCCTGGCTGTTATTTATAAAATAAGACGGTTATGGGCTACTAGCGACTCTTACAGCACGAAGGACGCCCTCACCTTTTTCCCAAATAATAAAACACACATCTCTCCAACGTGTGTGCGTGCGTTTACGTCAGCAAAGGGAAAGTAGATTAAGAAGAGGGCGAAAAAGAAGGGAAAAAAAATCTCCTTTTTTCCCCGTTGCCTTATTATTGCCAGACACCTCTCTTGGCGTGTATCTAAATATATATAAATGTGGAGAACTTGTTCCTTCTCGTCTTGGATGGCTGATTGTCTTGTGGGCGTTCTCCAAAGAAGAGGGGGACCCACGAAAAAAAAAGTGGAAAAGGAAGCGCTCATTTTTTGCCATTTGATTTTATTTATTTATTGTTACGAGTGGAAAGAAAACAAGAAGAAGAAGCGAACAAGTCGAGGATTTTTTGGAAAGAAGAAAGTGAAGAAGAAGAAAGGAAGTCAGTCTCTCTCGACAGCGGAAATGATGGCTTTTTGCCTTCGACTTTCTGGGAACTCATTTCCTCTTCCATTTTACCATTTTTTTTTCCAGTGGGGGGGGGTCGAGAGATTATTTTCTTCTAGACTTTCTAATTTCTCATCTTCACGTTCTCGAGCTTGTTGTTGCATACATCTTTTTCTTTTCTTTTTCCTGAGCTTTCTTCGTCACTTCCTATTAGCTGTTTTCCCAATTAAAAGCCTTCCGTTAACTTTCGATGGCTCCAAGAAAAGAAAGTTCTCTCGTTTGTTTCTTCTTCTTTTCCAGAGATTTACGGGTAGGTGATCCGTCACTTCCTATGGTCAGAGAAAAAGTTGAAATTTTAGTTTTTTCTTCTAATCCAAAACCTTGAACTGTCCGACTCGGAGGCATTTTCCATATTTCTCTCTCTCCTGTTGAATTTATTGTCACCACTCCGATCACCGCAGGCGGTTGAATAATCCGAATCAACAGAAAAGTAATAGACCCAACCGAAATGTGATTTTCCTAACATGGGTTTCTTCAATTAAAACTGGAAAAAATTCCGCAGCGCGCATAAGGTTGAAAAAAAAAGAGAAATCCAATATCTCGGAATTTTTGTTTTTGATTTCTGATTGCGTTTTGGGTTTTTTCCGGGGATTGGTCCTTTGGCTATTGAAAAGGGAGACGGAATTGGGGTGGCCGGAATTTTCCCAACACTGTGTCTTTTTTAGTAGTGGCAGTAACTCTCGATGATGTTTCCGTGCAAATGGCATTCCGTCTAATGATGTGTTTATTTCCATTTCGTTTTTCCTCTTTGGTGCAGCTGTCAATGACAGTTTCGACAATTTCCATCCGCCGTCGACGCCCTTGTCGGCTCATCCGCCCTCATCTTACGCCATCCATTCCCAGCAACAGCTCCAGCAGCAGCAGCAACAACAGCAGCAGCAGCAACAGCAACAGCAACAACAGCAGCAGCAACAGTTGTACAGCGGCAGCAATGGCTTGCTGCATCCGCGCGGTGGACCGTCTCTGGGTCCGCCGTCTCTGCATCTTCATCCGTCGATGCCGGGATCGCCGGCCAACGCTCACCACCACCACCACCTCCATCAGCACCACCAGTTCCACCACCATCACAATCCGGCCGGCCCGTCGTCGGCCATGGCGGCTTTGCTCTCCGGCTCTGCCGGCAGCGGCGGCAACGTGCCCAGCGTCCCGACTTCGGTCATCCAAGCCCCGTCGACGGCCAGTCCCATTTCGAGCGGCGGCGGAAGTCCCAGCGGCGGCGAGGACAACTATTTCAACGAACTTTACAACTTGGGCATTGGCGGCGGTGTGGGAGGCGGTGTAGGTGGAGGCTATTCCGGTCAGCCGGACCTCGAGTCGCCTCACAGGAGGAAAAAGATGAAGAAGCAACGCAATCCCGACGGTCCCGATGGATGCCCATCCGGCAAGAGGAAAAACAGAGAAGGTAATAATAAAAAGAATTTGTCGCTCTCGTTAACGGCTCCGTCACTAAAAGCGAAAATGTCTTGTTGTTTTTTTCCCATTTGCGGCGGATGTGCAGCTGGATCGACGACGTACCTGTGGGAGTTTCTCTTGAAATTGCTCCAAGATAAGGACTGCTGTCCGCGCTACATCAAGTGGACCAACCGCGAGAAAGGCGTTTTCAAGTTGGTCGACTCTAAGGCCGTTTCCAGGTTATGGGGTCTCCACAAGAACAAACCCGACATGAACTACGAGACCATGGGCAGAGCATTGAGGTACGTTTCTCTCTTCTCCTGCCTCTCACAATCCTTCCTGACAAAACTTGACAGATCAAATCAAGAAATAAACTCAACGAAAAGTAAAAAGGGACCAGTTTAATAATAAACAACATTCTCTCTCTCTCTCATTGTCAATGCAGGTATTACTACCAGCGCGGCATCTTGGCCAAGGTGGACGGCCAACGACTCGTCTACCAGTTTGTTGACGTACCCAAAGACATTGTGGAAATCGATTGTACGGGCGCCTGAAGAAATTGATACAAAGAAGAATAAAAAGAAAAATAACCCTTTTCCTTTGCTCATCGCCGTCTCGACATAAGGAAGTGTGAAACGGATGGATGCCTCGATAGACAAGAGGTCGCTGAGAAGGAAACGACAAACATTTGACGGGACAAATGTCTACCCTCTTTCTGCTCCTGTATTTTTTCCTCCTAACTCCCTCTTTGTCCAAGTGCCTTTTTGATCGGTTCGCTTCTTCTTCTTCTTAACAAAACCCACAAAACAAAAATAAAAAAGACAAAAAATTTGTAGCGCCGTCCTTTTGGGGAGAGGAAAAAGAAAAACCGGATCTCAGAAAATGGGTCCGTTTCTTTTTCCCCCTCACCCTTCTATCCCCACCCTAAATCCTCCTCCCCATTTGCTTTGAGAAAATCTTCTTAACTTCACTCTGAATCCCTTTGAAGTTACGGCCCCGAACTTTTACTTTGTTTATTTTTTCAATTTTAATCTTTTCTGATCGAAACCTCAACTGTGATGATTGCGCGCGCGTGTCGAACGATAAATCCAAGAGCAAATTTCTGATAGAGCTCCAGGAGAATTAAAAAAGGATGTTGAGATGGACGTTCATTGCAGAGTTAGGGAAAATGGGAGGGGAAAAAAATATTAGGGTTCCCCCAAAATCAGTATAAGTGTATCATAATAACATTTTTTTAATTTTTAATTTTTTTTTTGGTTTGTTTTGAATTATTTATAACGAGTTACAAACACCAATATCTTTATAATCTTATCATCATCGTTGCGTGTGTAATTTATACCAATCCCCTCCATCCCCCACCCGCGAGGAAAAGAAATTGACAACTCTGTTACATGGATGTTTTCGTTTGTTTCTATTTGCGCCGCTTACGTTTTGCGTTCACTGCAAATTGTATTACGCAACGATAGGACGACCTGACTGGGAAAAGGAGAAAGGGATGGCGAGGAGGAGAGAAAGAAAGTGAGAGTGCCTCGAATAGTTCAATGTTTATATAATTCTACATAGCGTTTTCCTTCCCCCCCCCCATCCACACAATTAAAGAAAAAGTTACAAAAAAAGAAGAATTTAGAGATGACATTTAAGATGATTGTAATATTGTTAATTTTCCCTGATTTGTCGCAGTTTTCAAGTGTTAAAGAAAAGAAAAGAAAAAAAAAACGAGAAAAAGAGAAAAAAATATGATGTCAAATTGTTTTTGTACTGTACCTTCGGCAAAAAAAGAGGTGATGGCCACCACAAAGGGAAAAAAACGCTAACGTGCTGTTATCTATATACATATACATATTCGGGTTTCTAATGTTTTGCGCTATATACTTAAGTTATTTCAGAGCGAATGTGTTGCATGGACTGTGAAGAATGCCTTAATTTTGCCCGCCAGCCCCACCATTTTATATATATCTATACATATATGTAATTGCCTCTTCTGTCTCTTTTAACCACCAATCCCATTTCATCATCCGCAAGACAAAATCCCCCCCCCCCCAGTTTGCTACTTGAAAAAAAAAAAAAAAAATTAAAATGGAGAAACCGAACCGGGAAGAAAAAGTTTCAACCTCAAAACCCAGAAGACCCTCCCCAGCAGCAGCAGCTCCCGTTCATAGACGAAAAGAAATGGAGATCTCAATTCTGATCCCGTCTTCATCACAGCATCACGCGACACGATGATGATTCGTGCCAAGAATCCCCCCTTCCCCCTCCCCATCACACAATCCCGCTCCGTTCAACAGTATCCTCTTTACAAAACAATTGTTGTATGCCACGTTCAAAAAACAAATTTTTTTTTTCTCTCTTCATTTTCATGCCCCCCCCCCCCCGTTGGTATCGATCTGAAATGAAAGACACAACACATTGGCGCGGATGCTCATCGGTGATGTAAAATTATCTGGTGGTTAAAATTGTCGGGTGGGTTGGGGGTCCGCGTTCAACGCGCCACCTTATACGTGTTTAAAGTGTGTGTGTGTGTCTTGGCCAGCTTCGCTTCAAGGTGGGCTATATGGTCGAAACAGACGCGACAACAAATTTCGGCACGTCAGCGATTTTATTTGATTATTTCCCAACCCCCATCTCTGTTTGTGTGTACGCGCGGTGATATGCAGCCGCTTTTTGTAATTTTTATTTCCACCTGAAAGAAAAAAATATCCCATTTGTGTGTGTGTGAGTGTGTGTGGCGGGTACATATGTAATAATACAATTGTCGTGTCTATACATTGTGTCTTGATATTTATTTTAATTCCAACAGCCGTTGTCCAGAAACTGTCGCCCATGAACAATGGCCGACTTGACTACATCTTGAATTGGTTTGCGAATAATTTGTAGTCATTCTCACAGGTGGTATAATGGCTCACATCAAAGTGTAGTGTGAAGAGAATGCGAAACTAAAATAAAAACATGAAGTAAAAGAACTTCGATCGAAATGTTTATCGGATGACAACGTCGCTTGTTTAGTCGTCTGCGGACGGGTTGGGCGCGTAAAAGTGCCAAATGTTCGTTTTTTAAGACCAGCGAGCAGTCGGTACCACGAGTTGTGTGTAAGCAGTAAAGAAAGTTTCATCGTGGCAGATGGGCCGAATTCCTTCGTTTTTTTTACTACTTGTGATCCTTACAGACCAACAGCATTTATTTGCTCATGCCACCATGTGTAAGTATCATTTTCTACTCGAAACTATAATAGGTCTATTTCTATTCTGAGATCCAAATTTTAAGAGAGAGATATAAAGTCCATGTCGAGCACGTGATTGAGTAGAAACTACAGAATAGTATTTTTGTCTGCTGATCTTTCTGATTTCTTTCACATAATAATAGTATTACTACTACCTTGGTTGAAGCAAACCAACTGCAGGTATTAAGCTATGTATATTCTACAGACGGAACAGGAAGGGTGTGAAGTAAAAAAGCCATTCAGATGTTTTTTTCGTAAGTGTAAGAACATTGTGCTGGGTACAGTGTCCTATTTCTGTTTCAATGGTGAACATGAAGTAATGTAATGTGATCTGCATAAGCCAGTTGAATTTTTTGGCTGTGAAGCTTCATAATAACTACTTCTTTACCTTCTTTCAGGTATCTTGGACGATACTCGTCGAATCCTGGGCATTCCTAAGGCTTCTCCAGAAAGGGATCAGTCAAAAGTGGTCGTCATCAGCACTGCGTTTCAACGTGAACGTCATGCAGAATGTTAATAAGGTAGGACAATGATTGTCTTTTCTAGCTTCGTAAGCAATCGAATGAAGCCGAAACATCTCGATTGTTTGTTAGGAAATTTTGGGTCGTTGAAAACTAAAATACCACCAACAATATTTATTGATATGGATGTACAAACCGATTTCACTGATCAAATCGGGCAGTTAAAAGGAGACCTGACGTGTCTAGAAGTCATACGTAGCACATTGAGTAGAGACAACAAGGCAATTACGACACCGAAAACGAGAGGGAAAAGAGGGTTGTGAGTCTCTAAATTATGTGGAGAAAGCATCTACCAAAGACTCGACACTGGCATACGTCCCAGCTAGGAAACCGATAATTCCAAAGACAATGATCAGAGAGTTTTTGGCCAACGTCCAACGGCCCACATTCGGCCAGAAAGTGATTAGTTCCAGGACGGGTGGGAAGACCAGAGCCTGTCACGTTTAACAATCAATTCATATGAGGTACTTGAAAGGAATTGAGTATATACTGTAGGGAATAAACTTGAACGAAATGATCTCTTACCAAAAACGAGCTGCTGAATGCCCCCACTAACGATATGAAGAGATCTAGTTTAGGAATGGCAGCCGCTAGACAAACTGTTTTTTCAGGTGAAAAAGTATAACTTAGTCAGGTTCTTTTCTTTACTAATAAAATAAACTTTTTCTTACAAGTTACTATGACGAGAACAGTCCGGAATGTATACTCTGCTATCAATTTGCTTCTACTACTTTGAAAGTATGCTGATAAAGTGGGCCAAATGATTTCCATTGGAACGTAAAACTGAACAGCATAACTTCCCAAAATAGCCAACACCATCTAAGGGAAAGAACACTTTTTGACAATATTTCTTTAAAATTTTGTTTTCTTCAACTTACCATTAATTTCACCAATTGCGCCAATCTAGGGGGGAAAAATGGTTTTATTAGCTTGATGGCATTTAAATTTTTTTCGCAAAGGCATTACAAGTCTTCCGATGGAAGATTGAGCGTGATGGATCCTTTAATGACTTCTCCGTATTTCAGATAGCCATAAAAGCCGACAGCAAAGTAAAGCGCTGAGACCGTGACCATTCCAGTATTTAACACTCCAGTTAGTCCCTCAAATTGTTTTGGCGTTCTCATGTCCTTTTGTAATGGCAACACCAGCGATATTCCCTCAAAAGCGAACACAGCTGTGCCGAAACTACCGAATAAAAATAGCGCGTTAGGAACTTGCCAATTTGACTTCTGGATGACGCCTGAAAAACTTACTAAAGTGGCAGAGTTTTCCACGAGCCAAATGCGGGACGCGACGACACGTTAGGCAAATCTTGAAGAATGTAGTAAAAGATGAGAATGAGACTGCTTGTTTGCAAGATATTTGCCAGGAGAGAGACAGGCGACAGGTATTTTAGTTTTCGAATCAAGCAGAGCGGTATGAGAAATACTGTCATGATGGCCATGTAGGATCGAATACTCAGCGTGACGGTTGGAACGTAGTGAGCCACCACCTGAAAACAAAAAACTAGTTAGCTTTTTTGAATTAATTTAGGAGTAGAAAATTTACTTGTTCGAAATTTGTTGCCGCAAAAACAATGTAAACACAACAAAATCCAAATTGTGTAATACATAGAAAAAGATTGATCAGTTTCCTATATTTTGAAACATCAAAATATAACTTGATTCATCATTTCAAAATTCTTTCCCTTAATTCTTTATACCTTGCAAAATTACTGTAAGGAATCATTTTTGCTGGCCCTGTTTGGCAAGCAGTTTCCACTACATCAGCGTAGTCCATGAAGTGATCTCCTTTTCTCTTTTTCATGACTGCAGCACATTTGACCTAATTAAATTAGAAAAAAGAAGTGTTATTGTCTTGAAATAATTACATTTTCATCTGATTGAATTTTACCAGTATGTGCATGCCTATAAAAAGAGGAAAAGGGAAAGAAAGTGAAAAAGGCTTGTTGTAAAAATCAGTTGGTAGAAATTCAATTAAGAGAACCAAACAAATTGAAGTAACTCACAGTGGACACAAATGACAGCCATAATGGGAACTCCGATTGAACCAACTAGTAACCCAGCATTTTTAAATGCATCTGGCATAGCAAATATCCCAGTTCCTATGTTCCCTTTTAGTAGGTGGACCATTGTTTCACAATTTCTGTAGAGTTTACACTTCAGAAACAATTTCAGGAAGATATTTTTTTTATTTGATACTCACGAAATAGGCCTATGTGCTTGAGGGGGTTCTTGAAGTAACATAATCTTCCGTTCTGAGGTGTCATTGGAGAAGATTGCTTCTTCATCATCAATGTTGCTATTATTGTGAGAAGCTTCAATATGCTGATTGTCTGAATCTATGGGCTGACCTTCTAGTGCTTCTGGGAGACTTATGTAACAATTGTTAGCAATATTTCTCATGACTGAAGTACCGTTTTACTTACTTGATGCTAAAACAAACTAGAGGCTCAGTAACCCTTGTACGTTCTGGAGACAATTGTTGAAGAAGAGGCTGTTTTTCTTGAGAATCAAGACTTTCTTGTGAACCTTGACTCATTTTGGATTATCTATGGGGTAGGACTGAAAAGGTTGATGAATGAGAATGTTCCCTAGAAATCAGGCAAATCTAAACTTTGAATTAACTCTGCTGAACTATTTTCACGTTGTACATTTACACAACAATTTTTCTACTAATTTTCCTTCCTAACTAGAAATTGGACAACCGGCGAATGGTTTCATTTTGCACTATTACTCATGGGTTACAAAATCTGGGTTTTAGACAGCTTGAGTACTTGACAGCTTGTCATTGTTTTGATGCGATAGGGCATCTGGCGACGGGGGGCGTAAAGAGTAACCATTTACCCAAGCATTTTTTGAAAATCTGTTTGAAAGAAGGAATGCGATATCCCGGCAGTCAATTTGTTCAAAATATTTGTTTTTTCTCGAATTGTATCTGACTAAAAACAAATATTTTTCTTAACCTACCGTTTAAATGGGTGGTTGTATAAAATACCGAAATCATGCCTTGAGAAAACAAGAAATAAATCTAGAGATTCTTTCGTCCCAGAATGGACGACACTAGTCCAGTTTAATGATCGTGCTTGTTTAAAGTTTTAACTTAACGCATCTTCATTTGATTTAACTGATCAAATCGGAGAGTTAGGCGATTCCTGACCAAAAATCATCATCAGTATGTCGATAAAATTTCTTTGACGGAGGCGTATGTGCCGGATGTAAAGCCAGTCAAGCCAAAAATTACAATCAGAAAATTCTTGGTGATGACCGTATAGCTGACATGCGGCCAGTGTGTGACAATGTCCAGTATCGGTGGAAAGATTAAAGCCTGTCGTTTTTAGCCGTTAATTTCTATGCCGGTTAGATAATGACTTAAATTGTTTACCAAAAATGATCCTCCGAATGCTCCGACAAGCGAAATGTACAAATCTAAATGAGGAATTGCTGCCGCCAAGGTCACTTTTGATGCGTTGGGGAAATATTAGTTAGTTGACACACTTAGGAATTCGATTTTGTACTCACAAGTCACCAGAACCAATACAGTTCGGAAGATGAGTTCGAACACGAGCGGATGTTTATTGAACGCTGCTACGTTCTTCTCCAAAACGGGCCACAGTATCGGGATGGGGACGTAAAACTGCCTGTACAACGTCGTAAACTATGACATTTTTCGCGTGATTACCAAAAATCAAGAAATAGGCAGGGAGGATACTTACATGGTATAACTTCCAAAAATGGCGAAAACCATAAAAACTTTCACCAACCTGGCCAATCTGTAATAGAATAGGGAGGATTTTGATAATTAAATGGAGAGTGATTGCGTGTCATAATATTTGAGAAACAAAAAAGCAGAAAGAAAAAACACGCACATCTCGTCTTGGGGGAGATTAAGTGTAATGGATCCCTCAATGGCAGCTCCATATTTGAGATAACCTAAAGAAAGGGGGGGGGGGAGTGATGATGCATGTGTTTCGATATTGTTACGAGCGAAGAAAGACCATAAAAACCCATCGCCAATTCCAGACAAGTCACGAGAACCATTCCTACGTTCAGGATTCCATTCCACCCTTCGAAATCCCGCGGATGACGCATATCTTTTTGAATGGGCAAGATAAGGCCGATGCCTTCGAACGAGAAAACGACAGTTCCAAAGAAGAGTGAAAGTCCGACCCAGTCGTTGAAAGCTGGCTTGGAATTGAGAGGCGGTAAACCATCTCGAGTTATGTAGTAAAACACAATCACGATGCTGACTGATTGTAGGACATTAGCCAGGAATGAGACTGGCGCCATGAGCTTCAAATCACGTAGCCAATTGAGAAAGATCAGAGGAAAAGTGACTAGGCACATGAATACGCGGACGTCCCACTGTAAATTCGGTGCGTAATAATCAACAACCTGGATTATGACAATGTAACAGGGTATTATTCGTTGATTGGATAACGTGCTTTTGATTGGTCATACCTGTTTCAAATTGGTGCTGGCAAACACCAAGTAGACGCAACAGAAACCCAACTGGCTGACGCAGATGAAAACATTGACCGAAATCCTGTTGAAATAATCTAACAATATTAGATTTATTGAAGATGCTTTTTTATAATGTGAACCTTGCTAATTTGGCGTGTTTTACAAATCTTTGCGACCCTGTTTGAAAGGCGATTTCTGCTACCTCGGCATAAGGAACAGCTATTTCGTAGCCTCTTCTCTCTTTCACGATTAGGCCTGTTTTTACCTGTTAAATAATGCGGAACCCATTTGTCGTTTTTCTAATGTTAGTCTTTTGCAATTCGTATGTACAGACTAAACGTTAGATACCAAAATGTGCATGCCTGGGAAATGGGAAAAAGGAAATGTTCAGTAATTACATCGTGGATTGATTAAAATATGTTTACAATGGGTGCATATGAAGGCTGTAATGATCGTCAAGACAGTTCCCGTCCACAATCCTGAATTACGAAACGCACCTTGTTTGTTTAGACAAAAATGTTTTTTTTATGCATTGATTAAATTTTTATTAGTCATGCAATACTTGGCATAGCGAAAAGTCCCGTGCCGATATTTCCTTTCAACAAATGAAGCATCGTCTCGAAATTCCTTTCAAATTTAATTTTTCACTTAAGCATTAATGAAATTTCAATTGAATTTTATTTACGAAATGGGTCGGAAACTTTCATCTCTGATGACTGTAACTGGTAATAGTGATGTGGTTTTTTCTGCTGAATCTTCTTTGGATTTGTTAGTTGTTTCCAGCAAAGGTATCATGCTTTCACTAATGGTTTGATCCTCGCGTTCTGTTGAAGACATTCTGCTAGACTACGAATCGAGAAGTCTTCTAGCTCTGACACTGTACTTCTGTCTGTTGAAAACTAAAAAAAGATGGCTGTAATTTCCAATTCTAATGCCCTCTAAAATTTGGCGTTTTGTTTCGCCGACGATACTTTTATCTTTCGAAGAATTTTTTTCTGCTAAAAGATTGGCCCCGTATTATCTGGTTTTCCCCTTTTTTGAATTGCGTTGGGACAAACGTTCCAGCGATGTCTTTATTATGTTTTAAATCTTTTTAACAAGTCGCATAAACATTCAGATGTTTATCAATATTGGAAAAATAAAAGTGAAGTTTCAAAAGTTTTGAAGCAACTGTTTATTTTGACGAAACTAAAACAGCTGGTAACTCACAAAAGAAAATCTTGGAAATGAAAACGTTTCTTTTGCTTCGAATTTTCTCAGGCCTCCTGTGCGCTATTGACAATGGCCAAAATAGTGGAGTAAGTCCCGGTTATAAAACCAATAATTCCGAAGATAAGAATCACGATATCCTTCGTCAACATTTGCTTGCTGATGTTAGGAGCGAGGGTGACGTACTCAAGGATTGGAGGAAGGATGAGCGCCTGTGAAAAACATTTTGATTTAATTTACATAATTGACTTGCTCATATTTTTATAATATCACCAAAAATGTGCCAGTAACTGCTCCAACAAGCGAGACCACCAAGTCAATTTTGGGGATGGCTGCAGCCAATAGCACTGAAACAACAAAAAAAAATGTTATAATCTATTTCATAGGATTCTTCCATTCTTCTGTACTTATACTTACACGTAACTAAGACCATAAATGTCCGAAACATGTACTCTGCTGCTAGGTCATTCTTTATGATCCGTGCTGCGTGTTTTGTCAAACCAGGCCACATAATCGGAATCGGGACGTAGAATTGCCTGCACGATCGATTTTTCAAAAGAATTTCTCACAAATAATTAGCTAGGTTAATTTAACTTACACGGCATAGTTTCCGCATATTGCAATGACCAAAAGAATTTTCACCACTTGCGCCAACCTATAAATGAAAACAAAAGTCATCATCAATCCAAAATGTTGTCGCGCTATGTTTCAGTGAACTCACACTTCATCCGGTGGTAGATTGAGTGTAATGCTTCCTTCAATATTTTCTCCGTATCGCAAATAACCTGTAGAAGCCGCGTAAAATGTCAGCATAAAATACCAATCGTAATACTGTTCAGTTGAATTTTACCAAAAAAACCCATGGCAATGTAGATGCAAGTTACAATTGACATTCCAGTATTGAGGATTCCGGTCCAGCCTTTAAAATCCCATGGGCGACGCATGTCCTTTTGCAATGGCAAAACCAAAGTGATCGTTTCTAGCGAGAAGATGGCTGTGCCGAAAAATAATGGTAGACCGCCCCAACTGCCAAATGCAGGGACAGAGCTAACGGGCGGGAGAGGATCTCGAAAGATGTAATAGAACACGACAACAATACTCGACATTTGCAAAACATTTGCAACCATCGAAACGGGCGCTAACAGTTTAAGGTTACGAATCCAGTTTAAGAAGATTAGCGGAATCGCGAGTATGCACATGTAAATTCGGACATCCCATCTTATCTCTGTATATTCTTCGATCACCTAGTTCAAATATATTTATTCCATTAGACTGTAAATGTTTTTCGTTTCTAGCACACTCTTACCGCTTGCAAATTAGTACTTGTGAACACCAAGTAAACAACGCAAGCGCCAAAGTGTTTTAGGCAAATAAACACGTTGACTGTTATGCTGTAAATGATTTTGCAGATAGGAATATTTCAAATGAAAAATTTTTGCAAGTTTTCAAACCTGAATGCGCGCGCATATTTTTTAAATTGAGGTGCACCTGTGAGGCAAGCCATTTCAGCTGTGCCCGCATATGACAGTGAAAATTTTGGGTCTCTTTTTTTCATGACGGCTGCTGCATTTACCTGAATGTAAAAATTATTGGCAATTTTACCGTTGCAAGCGAATGGGATAAAATCATATCAATCGTAAGCATTCCTATTTAATTACCAACATCTGCATACCTGTAAGAAGAATTATATTTTGTTTGAAAAAAATCAGGACCTTTTTCACGTATTGAAACTTACAGTGAACGCAAACGATTGCTATGAATGGAAACATCCCAAATCCAACCCAAAGTCCAGAATTTTTGAAAGCAGAAGGCAGGGAAAAGATTCCTGTGCCGATATTTCCTTTTAATAAATGAGCCATCGTCTCAAAGTTTCTATCAAACGTGTTCTCATTAGTTAAAGAAAATATATTTTATATTCGAATTAAAACAAAAAAATATTACGAAATAGTCTGGAGTTTTTTTTCTGGTGTTGCAGCCACTTCTGCATCTTTAGATTTGACATTATTCGATTCGACACTCTCACGTTTGGCGTCAGTCTTGACTGGCGATAAATCTTCAAGCGGAATTTCTGTCACCACTTCACTGTTACTGCTAACCTCTCCTTGTTTTTCTTCCATCCTGCAAATCGAAATATTTTTGTTGAAGTTTTATTTTCAAAAGCTCTTTAGTTAAAAAAAACAGTTTCAGTCTGTGGTAGGGAGCCTACTTTTACTGGGTCGAGATTGTTGACGACTGACAGATTCATCATTGTGACGTTGACGTGACATTATCATTATTTGCCAAGGATTAATTTTTTGTTTTTGTTATCTTTCAATGTCGAAAGAAACGACAAATGTACTGAACGACACATTTACATTGGGTAGGATTAAATTTGTTTTTTATTTATTTTATTGATATTTTATACATCCGCAAATCCTTGACAAACGTTTTGGATTGAATTGATCAATTTATTATTCCGTTCCGCTGAATTCTTGAACAATCGCTAGAATGGCGGCGTAAGTACCAGTTGCGAAACCGATGACTCCAAAGAGGAGAATTAGAATTTCTTTGGTGATGGTTATCTTGCTTATGTTGGGAGCGTAGGTGACGTATTCAAGTATCGGTGGGAAAATAAGCGCCTGACAGAAATAAAAATTGGTTGGAACATGCCGGGCTTTTTAATACGAGTTCACAAAATTACCAGAAAAGAGCTGCCAAATGCTCCTACGAGTGAAATGAACAAATCGATTTTGGGGATGGCTGCTGCCAGAAGCACTAGAGAGAAAATTAATTATTAAACATCCAATGCGCTTGTTTTAATTGCAACTTACATGTAACTAGAACCATGAATGTCCGAAACATATATTCGGCTGCTAGGTCATTGCTTGTGTATCGGGCTGCGTATTTTGACAAAGTCGGCCACATAATCGGAATCGGGACATAGAATTGCCTGTTAACGGTCGATTTTGTAGAAAATATTACATTTTAAAATTAAAACACACTCCAAAGAAGAAGGAGAAAAATTACATTGCATAGTTTCCGCAAATAGCAATGACTAAAAGAATTTTCACCACTTGCGCCAACCTACAAAAATGAAAACAAAGTTAATCAATCAAAAATGATTTTGCACGATGTTTCAGTGAACTCACACTTCATCCTGTGGTAGATTAAGCGTAATGCTTCCTAAAATGTCGTCACCGTATTGCAAATAACCTGCAAAATGCGTTAAAATGTTTGAATGTTCAATATCGCCAGATTTGCTTATTCGTGTTTTACCATAGAAACCCATGGCGATATAGATGCATGTCACAATAACCATTCCGGTGTTGAGAATTCCAGTCCATCCTTTAAAATCCCATGGACGACGCATGTCCTTTTGCAATGGCAGTACTAATGCAATTCCTTCGAACGTGAATACTGTTGTTCCAAAGAACAAGGGAAGTCCTCCCCAACTTCCGAACGCTGGGACAGAGCTAACGGGCGGGAGAGGATCTCGAAAGATGTAATAGAACACGACAACAATACTCGACATTTGCAACACATTTGCAACTAGCGAAACGGGCGCTAATAGTTTTAGGTTGCGGATCCAGTTCAAGAAGATTAGCGGAATGGTCAGAAAGCACATGTAAATGCGCACATCCCATCCTAGCTCTGCATAATATTCAACCACCTAACGTAAATGTTGATTGATTATTTCATCTTGAATTATACGAACATTCGTTTATTACCTGTTGCAAATTGGTGCTCGTAAACACCAAGTAGACGCAACAAAAACCAAATTGCGTAATGCAAATGAAAACGTTGATCGTTATACTAAAATGGAATTTCAAGAACAATACTTTTGAATATTTCTTGTAATTTTTTTCAAAATGTTATGCACTCTCTACCTGAAAGCTCTTGCGTATTTCGCATATTTAGGATTACTGCTGGTTTTGCAAGCGGTTTCTGCTACGTCAGCATAGGAAATAGAAAAATCGCCCTCTCGTTTTTTCATGACGGCCGCCGATTTGACCTATAAGAACGATTAAGTATGCGTAATTAATATTTCAACCATTATTATTCATCAGCATACTTACCAACATTTGCATACCTGTAAGAAATAATGAGAAATCAGTCTTGAAAAGGGCCAAATGATTTTTTGTATGACTTACAGTGAGTGCAAATAATTGCCATGACGGGAAGTAACACGCTACCAACCCAAATTCCGGAATTGAGAAAAGCCGAAGGCATTGCAAAAATGCCGGTACCGATGTTTCCCTTAAGTAAATGAGCCATGGTTTCGAAATTCCTACCAGACAATGTGATTTATACATCAAAAGCGGCGTTTGAATTGTAGCAAATTTTTACGAAATAGGTTGGAATTTTTTTTGTTCTTTGACGACGGGCGTAATAGCCTGACCGGAAACCCATTCTGCATCTTGACTTATTTGACTATTTTTGTTTAGTGATAAATCTTCCAATGGAATTGGAATTTCTGTTGAATTGCTGTCACTACTACTTGTATCTTCCTCATGTTTTTCCACCATCCCTACAATTATTATTAATACTTCAAACTGCTTTAAAATAAATGTCTAGGGGACAGTACAACTATTATCGATGCACAGTGATGTTACGACTGAACTGAAAATTGATCACTGTGTTTATAATGAGTCTTATCTCAAGAAGAGATTAACTTCCATAGTGGGTTTTTTCCCTTGTTTGATTATGACACGGTGTCAATCATATTTTGTCTTTTGACTAGAGTGACGCATGGATTTATACATATTTTTGACGTTACTTACATATTGGTATTACGATTATATAGTGGCTAAAAGCGATTTTCAATAATATTCCAAGGTAATTCAAGCGAGTCCTAGAGTGTGGACAGTATTATACCCCATTATCTATGTCATATCTATGTCATATCTATTATTTTCATGTCGATCAAGAATGGGATTGTTATTTCAAGCACCAGACATGTCATCAACTTAAACTAGCTTCAGAGTTCAGACAGATATAATAATAAGCTTCATAATCGCAAGTGGACGAAGCCGCTGGTATGTGGTATCTCTAAAAAAAGCTAAAACTATGGCTCTGTATCCTGCATTCCTGTATGGCTCAATGGCTGAATGAGCTCGCGTGACGCTCACCGTCTTTCATTTGTTTCTTTTTGAACAACCACCTGAGTGAAGTAGCCCAGCAATCACAACAACCGTCTTGTTTTTTTCACAGCCACGCCTTACACCTTTCTCCAGGTGAATAATATTAAAATAGTAAAGACATTTTGTATTTGTCTCCGTCTTCTGTGACAAAAACCAATTATTCTTTTAATCGTAAGAATTTTTATTCAAACTAGAAAATTATAGATAGTATAATTTTTTGTTAAAAAACCCATACATTAACATAGCATTTTACTACCAATTGCATCTGTTTTACATGCTCTAATTGGTTCTCCCCTTTTCTTGGATTCTAGTTTTTACTTTTCGACGTCAGAATCTCAAGAATCAAAAATGCAGGCTCAACAAGGCAGGCAAGGAAGAACTAGAACCCCGAGTTTGGGTGGTGCAAGCTCAATCTACTCTTATGCCAGCACAACCAGGACTATGTCCAGGTCCATGAAGTCTTTACGAGTAGCTTGGTATAAAAAGCCCATATTGCAAGATGCATTTTTTACTGATATTCAGACTGGATCTATGATAACAGCCATTTTCTCATTGGTAGGAAATTATTTTTTACGTTTGTCTGAAATCAGCCTTCTCTTAATGGATATTTCATTTGTTTGTTAGGTGATTAGCCTGTTCACCATTGCAACAGCAGTGCTAGATATTTACTGTCTGGGAATGACCAAACCTGGAGTCACCCACTATGGTTACTACATCATGAGCTTTCAATTTGTGTATGTTGGCAATGGTAATGTCCGTAACACTCTGATTGTGTTTGCCTTGTTTTCTGCCATCGCTGCAGTGGCTCTGTTTGTGACTAGCTGCATCCTGCTCAAGGCTCTTCGCAAAGAGATTGAAAAGGAAATGGTTCCATGGCTGTTTGCCTCCGGCGTATTTTTTGTTTGGCGTACCATCGCTATTATTTTTGCATCGGTTGTTAACGACATGATATTCGGTTATCATATTGCTATGTGCCTGTTTTGGGTCGCTTTTATTTTACTCGGGGCTTTGGGTTGGGTCATCGTATATTCTCTTTATTTAGAGTTAAGTGACTTAACGAAACTTGAAGACCTGGCTCATTTACGTATGGGCACAATGAGTAGTCTCAACATGACGCAATCTATTGCTGGATCGAGACCAACGACACCACACAGCACAGTCTCAACTGCACAAGTGGTCTGATTTTGTTTTGCAGATCTCTCAAATTCTTTAAACCGTTCCAAATAATTTCATTCCGTCCACTACATTTGTAATAACCAAAGGAATCTCACTTCCTTTCTTAACGACTTTTCTCGCCATCGCCCATAAGTTGTATAGAGTTAATTAGCCTGCATGTCCTCCTTCTTTATCCTAAACTGATATCGAGGAAAATAGAAGGCGTATGAATTTTTACGTGTTTTCTTTTTATTTCATTCGTGAACCAGATCATATGGCGTGTAAACCACTTTCTTTGACATAATTCTCGTAAAAATTCACGGTCTCTGATGTAATGCGAGGCGTTACAACTGATAAGGAAAAATCAAAATGACGCCTACAGATTTGTTTGGCTTCAATATCTTCCTCTAATGCTCTTAAAGCTGCCTCGTTGCACACAGCGGTCACCTGTAAAGAAAATTTTAATGTAATCCATAGTGTTTGCTTTGAATATGTTAAAATATTGTTAAAAAACCTCAGCTCCCGAATATCCACTTGTATTTGATACAAGCCAATCCAATGAAACTTCAGGATGGATAGGCATATTGTTGAATTTCAACTGTAGAATCTCTTTTCGCGTAGCTTCATCCGGCAGAGATACATAGACGATGCGATCCAAACGCCCTGGTCGAAGCAGTGCCTAAATGTAAATTCGATCTGAATCGTCGTCCTTTTTACAAATTCAAAAGTTCAATACTCTACTTTGTCAATCATGTCGGGTCGATTAGTTGCAGCAACAACGGTGACGTCCTTTAATGCCTCGATACCATCCATTTCAGTTAACAGCTGGGCCAACACACGATCTCCTACACCGGCTGAAGTAGAGCCCGAACCTCTGGCTGATCCCAGAGCATCCAGTTCGTCGAGAAAAACGATCGCCGGAGCAACTTGGCGTGCTCTTCTAAACACTTCACGGACAGCCCTCTCAGATTCCCCCACCCATTTGCTGAATAACTCTGGGCCCTGAGATGTTTACCATCAGTCTTCGCGGAACCACTTCAACTAAAGGTAAGAAATAAGTGTGTACCTTGACGGCGATAAAGTTCAATCCACTTTCCGTGGCCAAAGCTTTGGCGATCATAGTTTTCGAACAGCCAGGGGGTCCGAACATTAAAAGTCCACGTGGTGGTTCGACACCAAGTCGTTGAAAAGCTTCCGGATAGCGCAAAGGCCACTCGACAGCTTGTTTCAGTTTGAGCTTCAACTCAGCCTGTCCTCCAATATCTGTCCAACGCACCTACAAAGATTTAAATAATTTTGCATTTTTGAACGGCTAATCGACTCGAAAAAATTTTACGTTTGGCACTTCAACCAGCACTTCTCTCATTGCACTCGGTTTGACTAAATGTAAGGCCTGTTTTGTATCTTCGGCCAACAGAAAAACTTCGGCAGTAGATGCTGAAATAAGCGACGTTGATTGAAAAGAAGTTAAAATCTGAAATAAGGGGAATTTCATATTTTAATCAGATTACCGGGGCCGGATATGATGCGCTTTGCTGCAGCTAGCGAAGCTTCGGCGCAGAGGAGAGATAAATCTGCCCCGACGAAACCATGAGTGATTGAAGCCAGATGGTCGATTTCTTTGGTTTCCAAGCGATGCGGAATCTTTCTGAGAAGAACATTAAGAATGTCTTTGCGTTCGGCGACAGTTGGAGCTCGGATTTCCAATTCACGATCCAATCGCCCGGGTCTTCTCATAGCAGAATCTAATGCGTCTGGTCTTTAAGATATAAACAAGGTTTTTATGATTATGTGCTCTATTTTGTAAACATTAAAAGCAAAAGATTTCTTTTTTTTTACCGGCTTGATACCCCAATTATCACGACACGTGCTTGGGGTGGGATGGAATCGATCATAGAAAGTAAAGTGGCAACTACCCGGCGTTCCTGATCGCTATGAGATGATGAGCCAGAGTCTCTTTTTGGACACAGAGAGTCGATTTCGTCCAAGTAGATGATACAACAGTCTCTAATAAAGAAAAACAGAAATTTTTTGGTCATCTATTAACGTTACGATCGCAGCTGCATTTTTAATCGGCATACTTTTTAATGGCTTCTTCAAACTTTTCCCTTAGTCGTGCTTCGGTTTCTCCGTAGTACTTGCTGAACAACTCTGGACCTTGAATGGTAATCATGGGAACTTTGAAGTGGCCGGCCACAGCACGAACTAAAAGTGACTTTCCCGTTCCTGGGGGTCCGTACAAGAGCATTCCTCTGGGACCTACGCCTAGAGAGAATTTTTTTTTTCGTTAATAACAATATCAGTAATCTTTGGGCATGATTACTTGGTTACTTTTTGATGGGTTAGTTGCTTGAAAGACGCTTGTGCACAACTTTTTTATCTCTTCGACCACATCGTGGGCGCCACCAAAGTCACTTAGTTCTACGAATGAAGGATCAGAGGAAACCTCATTCGGTGCATCGAAACAAATATTAGTATTCGAAAGGACCAGTGAATAGTCTCGTGATTGGATGACATCCACCGTTAATGAACTCATTCCAGCTGAGAGATCGTCATTTGATCTGTCGCTGTCGGATCGAATCACTTTCTCTACAGTAATCAACCATTTTTTGCCTAGATGTTTAAGAGCAAAGCGGTTGCCTTTCCTCAAAAGATGACTGTCAAACTGATGAAGAAAAACATTTTCCAGTTGGGTGATTTCAAGTGGGGGGTTGTCTCGTAATGCAATTTTCAGGTGCACTTTTGCTGCTATGTGCTTGTTTTCGCTTGGTGCAGACACGTAAAGATTCTTTTGCTGGTCCATGGATATCACCCTAAGAACTAGAAAGAAAATTAGAATCCTCGTAAAGTTTATGTGAGTAAAAAATATCCCATACTTTCAGGATCAATAAAAATTGATGAGGGTGGGATATGGCAACAAGGCCAAGCTACAAAAATGGATGACTTTGAATCAAAGGTCTCCACTTCAACGTGAGATCCTATTACGATCCCACACAACTGCATGGCTGAGGGGGAAACAAGTGCAACATGGGATTTTTGTAACTTGTGCACATGTTGCAGGCATTCTTTGCAAGTTTTATCGTCAAGGACTGCGCAGAGTCGTTTATTAAACACAAATCCATGGTTGACGTCAGCGTCTGAGTAATCTTGGCTTGCTAAAACAGAGCAGACAGCTTCGTGCCTAAGTGAATCCCGTAAGACAAAAGTGCAGGCACAAGAGGCACAACTTTTCCACTCGACTTTGGTTCCGAATTTCGAAGGAGTCTGGGGTGTTCTCGGGGTTTTTGGTGCCATCGTTTACCAGTTGTAAACTTCCAGAATCGCGCTACCAAAATTCGAAGCGCACGTGACAGTTTGTCGTCTGCTTCTGGTCAACCCTAAACAGTAGGCCGTCGCCACTGTTTCACGTATGTGTGTGATGAAAGTTGCGTGTTGTGCAGCCCCCGAACGAAATTGTCAAATCGTTACATCGAAAATCAATTGTGACGTCTTTCGTAGATGGTCACAAGCTGGCGCATAGATCCAATAAGTTTACAATTCAAACCACAGAGCGAAAATGCTAGATGCTGCATTTTCTCATCTTAGCAGAGAAAAGGGCACGCATAAAAGGAGAAAAGACATTAACTCGTGAATATTGAATAACTTTCCCCAGCTGGTGCTAAAGAGTCGGCTTTAATCAGGCTTTCCGATCACGCGTGATGCTTCAGACGATTGTCGAGTCAAGCGCGTGAGTTGCCTTTTGCTCTATTCTTTCTGTTTGCCATCCCCTTATTCAGAACATCGCAAGATTCTCTTAGATTTAACAATGAGGCCATCGCATATACAAACGCTTTGCATACTGAAATCGCCCAAGCCCAGCAGATCGAAAACAAAACAATACTCGGAATGAAAGATTCGCCATTTCCAATTCCTTCACGTAAATATGCGTCAAAATATTCACAAAATTGTAAAAACTGCAATGTCTAAACTAGGTTTCGATATGTCGTCACGGCGATGAACGGAAATAATAACTACCAACATGGTTTTTATCTCAACTGTGCGCCCCCCTTTGGGTATTCCTTTATTAATCTTATACAGTGTATTAAACGCCAGAAAGCAAAAAAGAAACGAACGATAAATGAATATCGCCCCTTTTTATGTCCAATTACGGGCCCTCGATCCATCTTGTCTAGCAGCGAACGTTATATAATAATTGATCCCATCTTTTTTTACCATATGCTGATGTTCGGATAATGGGGCATCAAATTGCCCTTATTTTCATTTTGTTTTTCTCGTTAAATTGTTTCCCAGCTTCTTTAAAAAAATGTTTTTCAAATTTGTTCCTCCTTTTACATCGCGTTGCGATTATGTAGTCTGATAAGAAATTGTAATCAACCCATAAGAAAGGAAAGTGGCAACTCAAATTTGATAAATTCTGGGAGAATCAGTTGAATCCTGAATGATGAAATACCCAGTGTTTTGGGGTTTTTTCTCATTTCATCCGATTTCATCACCGTCGTTTTTAACCAGTATGGTCAAACGAACTTGTTTAACGGTTCTTTGACCTCTTTCCGGTGCCCGTGTGCAATCAATACTTGCACTACACGAATAAGAACATGTATATTAACACTATTATTTCTATACAGGCGTCGTATCATAGGCTACACGTGTAGACGCGACATGTTCTGCAACCAATCGAAACAGTGACGTCAAATTCACGAAGTAGGTAATACTGATTAAGAAATTGCGCTGGGAAACGAGGGGGGGGGGGGCTTCTTTCACCGCAATGACCACGACGACAAGGTATTCCCATCCTTAATTCCAGCTTAATTCAAATGGGAATGAATCGTTAATACCCTTATCTGTCACGGCAAAAGTTGTGCAACTTTATACCCACACCGCCACTAAGCTGATTACTAATCGGGGCGGATGAAGCCGCTCCTCCCCAATCACGAAAATGTCGTGAATGACGATGACTTGAGTTTCTCTCGTTCTATTACCATGTAGTTACACATAGCGCCTGTAAAAAGCGATGTTAATACTACTCTTCTTTTTTAAAATTGATCATGCTTATAGCCTATTCTTCTTCGTACAATTTTTATTTTCGACATGTTTTTTTTTTGTTTGTTTTTTCTGCATGTGACAGTCAGGTTGATGTCACGAGGTGATGTGTTCCCACGGGCTCCTTTTATATTCGTCTCCTACGTGTAACCTGGTTGCATGAGTGGGTGACTATGGCATGTTTTTCTTTTTCCAAGGAAGCAGACGGGGGAGGAAAGAAAAGAAGATTAGATGGATCACAGTCGTTTCATCTTCTGAGAGGCAAGATACAATATGCATTATATAAAAGCGAAATCTTGTCTCTCTCTTTTTTCTCTCTCTCGAATTTAAGCGCACTTCTATTCAATAGATCCTCTCGACATTTTTTAGATTGGCTCTATTGAGTGTGTGTGTGTGTGTTTTGTGCACACAAACGATTCTCTAGCTTTAGTTGAACCAAGAATTTCCATATTGGCGTTGCGTAAAAAGCCATACAACGGGTCCCAAGTCTTCAGGTTCACTGGGTTGCCAATGTCTCTATACCCTTTTAAACCTTTTCGACTTTTTTTTTATCCATCGCCCTGTACAAGTTTCGCTCGGAAAATTTCCAGTTTCTTGATCAAGTCAACTTGGGAGCCACCGGGAGAGATTGTTGTCGATGCTCCAAGAAAACTTGTCCTTGCACATTTTAGGAAATTGTTCTTCTAGCTTTCTGTAGAAAGACGAAAGTAAAATGGTCGCTTTTTTGAAATGTCATTTTGACTCTCTATTACCGATTGATTCGTTCGTGAAAACTTTTCCCCCCATCCGGTGATTATTACTTGACGGTGTTCATCCGAGGATGTTGTATAGTTGTTAATGAACACACGTCTTTCTTTTATGCTGCAGAGCACCTAGAGTTGGTAGCCTACCGTTGGTATTATACCAGCTATATGGCCGAATATTTAAAGCTCGCGTGAGTGGAGAAAGGAAAGTTGGAAACATGGCTCCCGGTGACGATTGCGAATTGCATTGTGACGAACAGATGAGCACATACTCCAGCAGTGCTGCCAGTGAGCTCCCAACTGATTTTTTTTTGGGTTTTTTGTCTCCGTCCGGATACAATGAAGGATGAAAGGGGGGAGGAGAATGAACTGAGACTTTCAAGAGCGGAGTAGGATGTTGCGTTCGCAATCAAACGGACAGTATAGTGCAGCTAGCAGCTATGAACGTAATAACAAACACAGGATCATTACACACTCACACTGCTGGCTCTTGTGCTCACGCTGCTCTACTGATTCGTCCCCTGAAACACTGGGAAATTAATTGGCTTAGACGAGCAGGGCCGGGAAAGAGGCGATCGATAGAGTTGAACAGCAGCAGCAGCAGCTCGTCTTCGTTCGTTCACCAAGAGAGCTATAAGGGGGGGGGCTGAAGGGAAAGGCCGTTGTCAAAGTGAAGCCACTCCTTTCCTCTTCTTTCCCAAGACACGTATATTGCTTCAGCTAGATAGCAAATGCCTGGCAGCAGACACTCGCTACACATATATATGTGTGTAGACTTAAAAGGGGTGGATGCGTTATTAGATTGTATAGCTACTGGTTTAGTATATAGTACTGGGGGGGGGGGGGATACAAGAGCAGCTGAGTTGGTTAGTGTCGAACATCCTAGTCCTCGTGCCATATCTCGATATCGGGACACGACACAAAAGCGGATCACAAGCCAAAAAACGAACCTACAGTGCAGTAGGCTTTTCACCTTCATTGGACGGGCTTTATTGTTGGGAATCCAATATATATGCAGCATCGACCGATCTTCGGAAGGAAGGAAGAAAAACTTGATATTTTTTTGTTCCCTCCCAAAGCTCATCAAATCGCCTTTCATCTTCGTCATTCTCCACCCCTTTGACGGTCTTTATCGATCAACCGAAAAGCTGTCGGTTAGGTCCATCAAGCCGGAAGGACCGACGGTGGCACTTTCGCAACTGTCGGTCTAGAAAAAAAAAAGAAAAACAGAAATTGCCGTCTGATAAACTCGTTTACTGAATTTCCTGCTCTCAGGCGACCATCTTCTTTCCTTTCCATCCGGTTTATTATCATCATATGTGCATTTTTGGGCCACCGTCATGGTAAGGGCCAATCCGCGAGGCTCACTGTCAACTGCACAACTGGCAGCAATCTCGAGAGAGAGAGAGAGAAAACCGATAGAGAAGCAGATCGATATGAACCCCGCTTCAACTGTCAAGACGCCATCAGATGAAATAACATTCATCGCTCCACCCCACCACCCGCTAAAGAATGCCAAAGATTGCTTCGGCATGATAGGCGGCCATTTTCTTTGGTACATAATGGTGAGGAACGGCATCCCCAATCTTTTTTGATTTATCAACGCAAGAGAAAACGACGAGCGGACACAATTGGCCGAGGTAAAAAGAAGATGGAGAATAAAAAAGCCGAGGCTCGACTAAGTAACTATAAGTAATGACCCGTCTACTCTATCACGCTAGTGTGAGAGCTAAACAAAAAGTGTACGACGATTCCCGTGAAAAATGGGGATCGTTATCGGGACGGTGCTTTTCCAAAGAACGCAGCCTATATATGCTTCGTGTGTCGGTGTGTTGTTGCTGGGAATATAATAACTAGCTCTACTTATTTACTATTAGAGCAGCCGGCACGTTGCAATCGCGATAGGGTCATCGTTCTGATGGAAATCGAATCAAAATGACGACGCGCCGTCTAAATGAATTACGTTTGTAAAACCAAACGGCGGCAGTCATTTGAAGTTTTATTTATTTAACAGGCTCAAACCCACACGGGAGAGAGAGAGAGGAAAACCAAACATGACGTGTGTACGTTTGCCCAATGAATTTAATGCTCTCCGATGTATAGTAGTAGGCCGTACTACCAGCAGCAGTAGTAGCAGCAGCCGCGTGATGTCATAACCTCGAACGGCTCGCAGAGCGCACGCTCTACTATCAACGATCGCGTGTGCTCTCCCGACCGACCGACCATCAACCGACCGACCAACCACCAACCGACAAAAAGATGTCGGGACCACACCACTTCCATCCTGCCCCTTAAGATTGTACGTGTTGGTGCCGGAAGAGGAGTCTTATATGCTCCAACGGAACAATATCAGTATAAGAGGAGAAACAAAATAATAATATCGGACCCCATGTTGATCAATTCTAGATGGCGGGACAGGTCTGGCGTGCACTCGACGTAATCACTGTAAATCAAACGGACGGGGGAAAAAAAAAAAAATTTCGTGAAAGCAGAGGCTGTCTACGTAGGTTGCAAGAGGATTTAAGTCATACGGCCTCCTTTCACTACTTTTGTTCTTACCAAGAATAAAGTTTGGAGTGGTGCGGATGGTGGGCAGGGTGAAGTAAATTGCTCGCGCATGAAAGCACATGATATACAGCAGGAGGAGCTTTTCATATTCGCCTAGGTAACCGCGCTCAATCTCTGCTTGCCGGCCAAGAATGATGAACTAGACATTCCCATTTGGGTGAGCAAGAAGTAAGGAAATCAGATTTCGACGACTACTACTTCATCTCGATCTCAGTCGATATATAGATTTGTATTCAGCTCCGTTACGACGTACATATATAATAACGTTCAGTGCGAAATTTTCGGGAGCCGAGTTTTCCTTTTTATCCCGCTTCTCTCTCTCCCAAATTGAATCGATTGCTGGAGCGTGAGTAGTCTGGGAGCACTGTAGCGACTCGTCTACAAAGTAACACGGTACTATACGCTATACCTAGTGACTGAATCGGTGCTGGTAAAAAGAGAAAAAAAAAGAATAATAATAATCGATAAACCTCTCTCGCGGGGCTCAACAATGTATTACCGATGCATTACCAATTGATTTTTCTATTTTTTTCTTATTCCTTTGAAAAATGTTTCGCTCGCGACCATCAAAGGAGAAATCGAAAAGAGACTTTTCCTCTCTCGAGTCGCATCCTGCAGTCAGTCGGGGCCTTTCAGATTTTTTTTTTTCAAAAAAGCTTCCCATTTATCGCCTATTTTCAGGCCGATATTTCTTACCGATAACGTAACATCAACACAAACTTGACGGCCGAATAATGAGGATCGAATTTTGATCGATTCTTATTTTGGGCGCGCATATCATCAGAATTTGCCAACCGTTTGCGCTGGGTCGGAGCAGCAAATCGAATTGTTGTTTCAGTGTACACACATCTAAATTTATAACGCAGGCGCAAACACAGGCGAGCTATATAGCTTCACACTACTACACTCGCGTGAGCCTAATTGAGTTTTTGAAAGCTGATCCCCATCCATTGCTTTTCCATATAACATAGTAGTGCCAGTTATTCCCGAACCGACGTGAAACATATCAAGGGCCAACAACAACCAGGATTCTTATTCATCCATTTGTGCACTGACCGTAGTCTGCTGCAGAGGGCGGCGACGGCTACAACATAATGGGAAAAAGCCTTTCGTTCCCCAAGACTTGTCCGCGACGTTGACTTTTTAGCCGAAACAACAGAGACCCCAAGCGGCGAATTCCGTTGCCCGCTTGAAGTCACTGGCTGAAGGGGTTGGTGGGACGTCGTGTGGGACATGATGGCTCTGAGGGAGGACCCGACCCGTGTGCAGTGTGTAAAAATGGGCCCGGGCCTTTGAATAACATGCACGCCGAATTCGTAGGCTATATGTATACCGTGACAGTGGCGCTGTTGGTCGTCAGTCGTCGTAGGGTAGGGATATAAACAGCAGCGGAAGCACATTGAGGGCAGTCGCGGGGTAGTAATCAACTTTTTAATCTTGGCGGGCAAGTTTGACGATATTAATTACAGTGACCATTACGTCAGTATAGCAGCCAAGCTCCTTGCACTCTTTTCTCGATGTGGGAAATGAGAGGCTGATGGTGAAAATGCCAGTGTGATACTTTAGTAGTCGTTTTTAACTGGTGTGTTTGGATGCCACTCTCGTCTCTTGGTAGCAGCTTCCGTTGACTCATCAATTTTGAGATGGATCACTGCAATGATTTCGACACTGGCGACTGCACTTCACCGGATGCATTCAAACTTGCCGCCCGGCTCCAATTCCAGAGTGTCAGCAACATCCAGATCATCATCAATGAGCATGTACACCACCACAACCAGTTTGACCGTCTGCCAAACACAAAACCTTTGATTCAAGTTGTTTTACGGTTGTTTTTCTTTATTTCATTCTGGACATGCTTAGTTGGGAGAAGTCACCAAGGCACAAACAGTGTTCCATGCCTTTGCACCACCATCCCACGATGAAGATCCAAACTATGGTCTGACTGTCAGCGTCATTGGAAAGACAACATTGCCAGGGCCTGTCCAAATATGGGTAAGTTTGGCATGCACATACAGTAAAGCTAGAGATTTTTGTTCATCTTCTAAATTGTTGTTCCAATCAGAGCCAGGAGTATGGCAAGTTCATGAGATTATTGAATGATGACACATTCTGGATGGAAAAGGGTGGGTTGGATCCAAGCTCGCAAGGATCACTTGAAGGTTTACTAGACCAGGCTGTCTCAGACTGCATGCTTGTGCCGATTAAGAGGCCTGACAATCACCATTTCTTCCTGGTGGTGGCTCTTGTAAACAAACAAGAAGAACATGATGCTTTTGGTTCTCTAGATCTTCAGGCTGTGCATCAGTGCTTTCAGTAAGCTTATTTATTTATCATTCAAGCGTGATCCATGATCCCACTACACAGACGTCCCTCCCCCACCATTCTGACAGCTATTGTGATGTTTGTATTTGTCCATCCCTTTCAACTATTCTAACAATTCTATTGATCCCGTATGGCGACATTACGGCACATGGATCTCATTATATGACGTGTGTGTGTGTTTTGACCCTATGCAGGCAGGTCTTGGGGACGCTGGTCGGTGCCGTTGAACTAGAGGAAGAAAGACGGCTCCGAGTACAATGCCAATCACTGCTGTCGGTGGCCAAAAATCTTTTCTCTCACTTGGGTACGTGTTTCTTTAATACTTCTCTGACTTGCTTTTATATATATATAAATGTATATACGCACGTACACTCACACACACACACACTTCTTGCTATATGGCTGATGAGGTGTCGCACGGGGCAGGGCATTCGAGGATAACAAAGGCAGTCCACTCACACTCAATGTCTTTTTCCTTTTTCTCTCTCCCTCTCACTCTCTTTCATGTCGATAATCAATAGACGATGTGGATGAACTACTAAAGGAGATTATGAGCCAGGCCCGTAACTTGACCAAAGCCGAGCGTTGCTCGCTGTTCTTGCATGACAAGCAGCGCAAATGTCTGGTGGCAAAGGTTTTTGATGGGTCGTCATCCGCCGAGTCAGGACAGTGGAGCACGACCGATAGGCGCCAGCTCGATATTCCCCTTGATCGGGGCATCCTAGGTCACGTGGCTACCACGGGCCATTTACTTAATATCGCCGATGCCTACTCACACCCACTCTTCTACAAGGACATTGACATAGCCACCGGATTCAAAACGAGGTGAGTCTTTCTCTCTCTAATAAATCACTTCCACTTATGATCTACTACATTTGAATCATCACGATTGATATTGTATTGTTTTCTCCTGCCTCTGGGTTGACAGGAATATTTTGTGTTTCCCGATAAAAGATGGCGATGACGTGCTAGGCGTAGCGGAATTGTGCAACAAGACCAGTGCTCCTTGCTTTACGCGGGTAGACGAGGAATCGGCCATGTCCTTTTCCATTTACTGCGGGATTTCTCTCGTGAAAGGTCTCATGTACAAGAAAGTGCAAGACGCACAGCATCGGAGTCGACTTAGTAACGAGCTAATGATGTATCACATGAAGGTATCGTCTGGCCAAGACCTGAGGCGCTTTGGGGAAGCCTTTCTTTGTCTTTCTAAATCAAACATTCCTAAGTTGTGGTGCTTCTTCGACAGGTTTCGAACGAGGAAACGCTCAAACTACTTCACGAGGACAACATGCACAACATTGACAAAAACTTTTGCGAGTTTCAATTCGTGCCACGTTCAATGGAAGAGCTCCAGACGCCGGCCGCTGTGGTGGCCGTGTTTCACGATCTGGGTCTCATGGAACGCTGGTCGATAAATCAAGAAACACTCAGCAGGTTGTCTATTGACTTTGCCGCCATCTGCCGTGCGTGTTGAATCAACATTCTTTATCGCGTTATTGATTGTCTCTTTGAAAAATGCCGTAGGTTTGTCTTGATGGTGCGAAAAGGATACCGTGATCCACCCTATCACAACTGGATGCACGCCTTTTCAGTGTTCCACTTTACCTACGTCCTCATCAAGCGGCTCAGACTGGTTCAACAAGAATATTTGACGTAATAACCCCTCCTTGGAATATGATAACGCAAACATGTGGCTCAGCTACATATTACGTGGTTCTTGTTCAACCCTCAGGGACTTGGAGGCTTTGGCCTTGTTGGTATCGAGTTTATGTCATGACATTGACCACCGAGGCACCACCAATTCGTTCCAGCTGGCTTCCAACTCACTTCTGGCTGCCCTATACAGTTCAGAAGGATCCGTCATGGAGGTGTCAAGTTATTTTTCCTTTCATATTTTTAATTGAATTTATTCATTCCAATTTGTTATGCATATATCCTGCAGCGACATCACTTCGCTCAAACCATGTGTATTATTAATACTCTGGGTTGCAACATCTTTGAAAACCTGTCGTCGGGAGATTACACCCGGTGTCTTGATTTGATGCAGGATATTATTCTTGGTATTGAACATTATTTCCTTCCCTTAATCTGTTTGTTGTTATTACAAATATGTTTTCCCCTTTTCACAGCCACTGATGTATCGCATCACTTAAGCATATTCAGGAAATTAGAAGATCTCGCGACTTCCGGCTTCGACAAAAATCGAGCCGATCACCATCAGTTACTTTTGTTCTTGATGATGACCACCGCCGATCTTTCAGATCAAACAAAAGGTGAATCAAAGCAGTTATTAAAAAACTTTTTCATTACTCATTTTTCTTTTTTATTTCCACTCCAACAATAGATTGGAACAGTTCAAAGAACGCTGCGGTATGTTTCAAAACTATTTATATTGCCAGAAACTCATTTTTGTATTACAATTCTTCCTTGTTTTCTGCAGCTGCTCGTTTATCACGAATTTTTCTCCCAAGGAGATTTAGAAAAGAAAATGGGAAATCGGCCAGATGAAATGATGGATCGGGAAAAAGCCTGCATACCTACTCTGCAAATTCAGTTTATCGATGATGTCGCTCTTCCCGTCTACTCGTAAGTGACGTCCGAATCCTTATCAAATTTTCAGAACTATCATAAACAAAATTTTCCTAAATTCTATTTGTAGATTGCTTGCTCAACTCTTCCCGGAGCTGAGTGTGCTCGTCGACACGGTAAGCAGCAATCGTAAGAAATGGGTAATAACGCTAGAAGATGGTCACGTTGTTTCGCCAATGGAAACATTGACTAACGACAATGATTAATTCTCGCCAAGATGAATTACGTCATTCTAGTCCTTAATTCAATCACACTGAACTCTCACCCTTCTCCTTCGTCTGAATTTTTCAGAAATGTTCCACTCGTTCTTTTTTGGTTTTGTTTTACTTCACATAATTTCCTTTCGTGTGTGTGTGTGTGTGAGAGTGCGTGTGTGTGTGTGAATGACCGTATTATAAATGCGTCCGTCGTGAATCGGACGCGTTTGTACGACTGACCAACCAAAGAGATAATTTTTCTTTATGAACTTTATCAGCGCTGGTTGTCGTTGTCAAATCAATAGTTTTTTTTTCTTCGCGTTTCCAACCGCAACCGGTGCTTGTGCCAATAAGGAGCTTAAATACCTCTATTATCTTTTTTTTCTCGACCTCTTGTTGTTCTGTTTTTCATTGACAAAATAATCTGAAAAATGTTTAGCCGTTCGTATATTTGTTAGTCAGCACAGACAACCAGATACCCACTCGTTTCTCATCATTCGATCTATTTTACTTTTCGTGTACTTCATTTATTATCTTTGTCTCTCATGTACTTTAATAATATTAGCATATTATTATTTTTGAGTTAACCAATGATTTACCAAGAATTAATAAATGTCAATGAATATAAATAACCAAAGAGAATCTACTCGAAGAATGTATTCAGAATCATGTGCGTGATAATTGGTCGACATTCTTTCTCCAAGGAATGTTGACTTATAAGGTGCTGTTATGTACAGTCGCTAACCTTCTTTTTGGCACAATCCCTCCCTGAGTCATAACATGTGCGCTATTATAGGAATGCCGTCATTGGCTAACGATTTCGTGTCAGAACGAGAGCCGCGCTGCTGATGCAACACAGTAATATAATCACGACGCCTACGAAAATGTACGTAGAGGTCAGCAGCCAGAATGCGAACGAGAACAAGACGTGACTACAATATTTGGAATCGGATTGGTCATAATAGTTTGGTTCATACACACGATACACCCAATAGCACCCTGTTGGAAAAGGGTAGGTCAATTAACTTTCATTTCTTAACTTTCATTTAAGCAGACATTACCTGTAAAAAACCAGCAAATCAAGAAACTATTAATCAATGATTGAACAGATGCTGTTAGAGAGCTGTCGGGGACTTCGAGATCAGCCTGTCGGGACTGTTGCGAGCGAACTCTTAAAGATAGGAATTGCTTCAACAAGCCACATGCCCCTGTGTCGAATAATTTGAACGGTCATACGTTTAGGTGATAAAAAGCCGTTGAATTAATATAGCAAATATCTCACCTCCGACAATTAGGTAAATTGGAATGTGACTTTCAGCCGGACAATCATTGAAATAGACGGCTCCGACGACGAGCATACAAATTGGAATTAGAATCGTTACTCCGATAACTATCATCAGACCGACTATGTTGATAAATGATATGCTTTAGTTATTGAATGGGAAAAACGGAACGAAGGTTGTAGGTAGAAGGAAAGCATACTTTTTCCAAGCAGGAAGAAAAACAGATTTTTTATGAAATCGACGAAACCACGAGATGTTTTTCTAACCTCTCGTACTCGCCCAAATAACGAATCGTATGACGGAGGGGGAACTTTAAAACAAGAGAATCATTATTAATTCTTTTTCTTAAAAAATTGTTTTATTAAACATTTTGTTGGTACCATTAGGATCATTAATTTCTTCATAACTTGGAGGAGGTTGATGTGAATCCACTCTGGCTATTATTGTAGCAGGTGGAGGAAGAGGTGGTTCAAATAATCTCTGCTGTTGATTTAAGCCTTCCGGTGAAGTTTGTTCATCTGTAGCATTGATTGTGATTGAGGTGTTAATTTCATGAGGCTGAGATTCGGTAGGTGTTGAATGAGATTGCACCTAAATATTCATGAAAACGAATGACAGTTTGCTCATGCAAATAATACTGATGTTAAAATACTTACAGATTCATTTGAAATTGTAATAATTCTGTCATTCATGTTAAACAGAATGCCTGTAAGTAATGAAATAAAGTTTATCGCGTTAATGTTTACAACTGAAACTGAACCACGACGAGATATCGTCGTGTCACATAATAAAAGTGCCAAGTAAAAACCTCAGAGTTCTCTCAGGTTAGAAAGCAGTAAGACGACTGATAAATGTCCTTTTGTAACAACTAACAAAGTTAATAAAAAAGAAACTGCAAAATGCTTTCAGAAACGAAGACGTTGTAGGCTTGTTTAGGTTTGTTTGTTTTGTTGATTTATTTTTCGTTCTATTGTTTGTCGCTGTCAATAGATGTCACTTCGATTAACCAATCATATCTTGTTGCGGCGCGCGGGAGCGTTTCCTTAAGAACTGACCAGCTGCTTTGAATGTTTTTACTTTTTTAAAAAAATTTTGTTTTGAAATAATCTGAAAATTGATTTGCAGAATGGTATGGAATTCCATGGCAAAGGATTTCCATTTCATAGTGGAACAACTTTATTTTACTGAAAATATTGTGATTCGAATAAAATAAAATCCACAGTGCACTTATCTCTCAATGAATATCACCACAGCGCGTTCGATTCCTTGCCTCTTGCAATCGTAAAATATCCATAAAATTAAATTTCGGATAATGAAATAAATCACTTGTTTCTTGAGCAAATGTTTATGAAGAATATCAGTTAGTTAATAAATGTTGGTGTTATCACTTCCTAATCGAATTATGCTATGCAAACTGGCCGGTGCTTAGAAAAAATTAGTCTATATATTCTAGATAAAATTCCGTAGATTTTTCCGCCCCTTGCTAGCTTTTCTTATTATATTGCAAATTTTTAGAATCTCGCTTTTTTTTTTTGTTATCAAAGAGATAAGTCAATTTCTCAATAGGCCTACAAATGTCTTTCGAAAAACATCGATAACTCGTGTGCAAGTCGTGTGTTCGTGTCGTCTTCGTCTCGTATCTTCGTATGTGAAGTTGTGCACTGTGTATTTGTGTATGTTTGTGCGTTTGTGAGTGATTGCGATTTGTGATTGAAAATTGAAATCCCTTGAGCATTTATGCGCACAGTCTCTCAAGTTGTGAACGCACCCTATCGATGACCGTTTTAAAGGGAAACATGGCGACTGCCAATTGCAGTAGAAATGTCAAACATTGAATTCAACGTTATTACCAGTGATAAAACGAGTTTGGTGTTATGTAGAAAATCAAAATGTCTCGTTTAGTAGATTATTTCATCGTAACTGGATACGACCATGACAAAGACCGTAAGTTAATTCTGCTACGAAGCCAAGGGCTTCGCTTTACGTTATTTTACTTCCTTGTAGGATATAAACAATCCAAGTAACATACTTTGGCTGTTTATTCTTTAATTGTCCTTATAAGTATTATTTCAATGTATCTGTCTATGAGCTTATATTGAAGCTTTGTTATTTCTATCTCAATCAGGTGGTGGCTTCAGCCAAGGAAAAATCATTCAACGTTTCCCTGAAAAAGACTGGGAAGACACACCTTTCATTCCAGGTATTGAGCTGTTCTGTCAGCCACTGGGATGGATGCTATCATCAGAACAGCAGGAACCAAAGTTCTTCATCTCAGTTCTAACTGGCATTGATGGTAACAGGCACTATTGTGCCTGCTTGAGTTTTAATGAGGCTGTTTCCATCTCCCCGTCTAAAATTGATGAGGAAGAAGACACAGCAACTGATTTTCGGAACTTTCAGTTGCTTGGGCTTAATCGTTCTCTCTCCTCTACAAGTACTCACCACAGCATAATGTATGCACCGACATGCCTTGTTCTTGTCTCTAGGCATAATTATCCAGACACTTTCCGTAACTGGTAATGATATATACTCTTAAGTAATATGGTTGCAGTATTTTTACTTGTGTCTTTCTTTTTCATTTTAGCTTAGGAATTATTTATACAGTGCACATTGAGAACATGGGACTACCGTTGGAGACGCTAATTGGCAATTTATTAGGCTGTGTTTTTGTTCCGTCTCCGGGTGGACCTCAGATTCATTTCAGTATTGGCGCCAAGGACAAGCAATATCTTCAACCTCCGGCTAGTCCGACACTGCCCGTCACTGGTTCGACCGTAACACGGTTGTTCCAGCAATTAGGCATCAAGAATACACTTTCTGTTTTTTCCGCGGCGCTGACAGATCAAAAAGTGTTGTTTCACTCGAGCAGCCACACACGACTGAATGAGGCTTGTCACGCACTGACATCAATCATGTTTCCCTTCCGATACGCCTACGTCTACATTCCCATTTTACCAGCCACCATTGTTGAAGTCCTCTCGTCACCAACACTTTTTATTATGGGAGTTCACTCTTCGTTGCGAAACCAAGTGCCCGAACTGATGGATGTCGTCGTGGCAGATCTTGATGGAGGGTCTGTCACCATACCTGGAAGTATCAGTGTTCCCCTTTTACCCGAACCTCTTCTAACAAATGTTCACGAAGCCCTCAGTATGGTCCTTCAGCCAGAGTTGCGCAGCGCCGATTGGGCATTTCCACTTTCGTCTGTTCCAAAGATTGAACCTTATACTCAGGACAAGGAAATTCGCGCAATTTTCATTCGATCCTTGGCTCATCTTCTCCAAGGTAGATTCTCTCAAACTTTACATAATTGTTAAACAATATTTTCATTTCGTTTTTTTTTATGGTAATAGGATACCGCCATTGTCTTACAATATTACGTATTCACCCAAAGCCAGTCATCACTTTCCACAAGGCGTCTTTTCTTGGCCATCGCGGTTTGGTCGACTGTGAATTTACAACACGTGTTTTAGGAATGTTTTTCAACACTTTTGTGGCAGAACGAGGACCATCTTGGCGAGTCTGTGACGTTTGGGATGACGTGTATAGCGCTTTAGCCGATCAACTACGAGCTGAAAGTCACGATCAAAAGCTTGTCTTAACGCATATTCGTCAACTGGCTGCGCAGCTTGCTGCTAACGAAGAACCTTCGCCGCAGCCTTTCACGCAACGCATCCCACGACCTACCGAGGGTGCTTTCACCCGGATTCATCAGCCGGTTTTCCCTAAGCTATCACCTGAGCTCATCCAGCAGCGAATCGATCAAGGCCTAGCGAAAGGTAATGCTGATCTAGTCCAAGCGGCCGTCAAATCTTCCGCCTCAGCTCCACGACTTGTACCAATGGGACCGCCGTTGAGTGGTTTGCAAGATTCACGACACCTTTTCAACAACTCTGCTCGTCGCCTTGAAGTCTTGCGAAATTGCATCAATTGCATTTTTGACAACAAGATCTCGGACGCTCGTAAGACATTTTCGGCAGTTTTGCGTGCTCTTAAGACAAACGATTCACGATTGGCTTTGTGCACCGAACTTGGTCATCACGTGGCCGGTAGCCGAGCTATCCTTGATCCAGCTCAATTTGATCTTGTCGTCCGTTTATTAAATTGCGCCCTTCAAGACACTTCGGTTATGGATGAGTATGGTGTGGCGGCAGCTATTCTTCCATTGGCAACTTCTTTTTGTCGAAAACTTTGTACTGGTGTAGTTCAGTTTGCCTACACCTGTATCCAAGATCATCCCGTATGGCAAAGGTAATTTATTAATTTCAATGCAAATTGTCACAGCATTTAACATTTTTCATTTTTATTCGGAATAGTCAACAGTTTTGGGAAGCTTCGTTCTATCAAGATGTTCAGCGAGACATTCGTGCGCTGTATCTTCCTCGTTCCGACTCCAACAACACGGATACCATTCAGGTTACTAAATTTGAAATGTCAGTGTTAGAAATCGCAGCCCAACAAATGCGACGGTGGCCATCAATGACCATCGAACAGCGTCTTGAATTAGAAGCCAACGAGGAATCTACCATCTACTCTCAAGCTATCCATTACGCCAATCGTATGGTATACTTGTTGATTCCCCTGGAAGCTGGCGAGAGACGACGGAGAGAGAGAGCAGTTGCGGGGCACGGTGAACATGACAGCGTCAGTGCCAGTGTAACGAACACGAGCGTAGCGGACAGCGAACGATCTGGTGGCGATGACGAGTCGGGTTTCGAAGAGGCACTAGCTGGAGAGACGGGGACTGCTGTTGTTCGTTTTGTATCACGTTTCGTCGACAAAGTATGCAACGAAGGAAATGTTACCCCGGAGCATGTTCGATCTCTCTATCAAATGATTCCTGGAGTCGTGGCCATGCATCTTGAGACTCTAGAAACTGTCAGTCGAGAAGCTCAACGACTGCCTCCCATACAGAAACCAAAGATTTTAACTCCAAGTTTGTTAAACGGTGAACGCCTTCTTGTGGAAGGAATACGAGTTTATTTACTGCCAGACGGACGGGAAGAGGGCCCATGCTCGGCAGGAATGAGCCTGCTACCAGCCGAAGGCGCTCTTTTTTTGACGAATTATCGAATCATATTCAAGGGTACTCCTTGTGATCCACTTGTCTGCGAACAAACAGTTGTTCGTGCTTTTCCCGTTACGTCATTGACGAAAGAAAAACGAATATCAGTCCAATATTTGGGCCATCTCGATCAGTGGCTTCAGGAAGGACTCCAGCTACGTTCCAATACTTTTCAGATGCTGAAAGTGGCATTCGACGAAGAGGTGAATTTAGACAGTGTCGAACAACTCCGCAAGTATATCCATCGCGTCCGCCATCCACCCCAGCCTTCCGTCTTCCATTATTTTGCTTTTGTCGGCCAGACAATTGTAGATGCCACGCCCATTCACAAGGGCAAGGAAAAAAGCGCAACACTTAAAGGAATGGCAAAGAAAACTCTTTTGAAAACAGCCCGCCAAGTTGGACTCAAACCCAAGAGCGCAAATAAGAGAAAAAAGTACATTCTTCAACCTGGAATTACATCCGTTGGTGGAAGCACAAGCGGAAGCGGTTCTCTCTTGCGAGAAGAAGATGAAATGGTAATGGACGAATCATCTGCCAGGAGTCTTAATCCGAATGGCTCTGTTGGCGTTATCAATGTGGTCCAACAACCCGACCCCAAGACCCTGGAACGTGTCATTGAACGCAGCTATTGTAAGGATTATCAGAGACTCAACCTAGCCCCGTCACCTAATACCACAGGCACGCTGACGCCCGGGAAACCCAAAAGCGATTCATTTAGAATCTCGACAGCTAATAGCATGTACAACTTATGTCGTACCTATCCAGCGTTGGTGGTAGTGCCCGCCCATCTTTCTGATGACAGTCTTAGTAGAGTAGCTCGATGCTATCGCCATGGTCGCTTGCCTGTTATTACATGGCGTCATCCTCGAACCAAAGGGTAACATATCTACATTTTTCTTGCTGATTGAATTACAAATTTCTAATGGTTTTAATTTCATCATTTGCAGACTTCTCCTGAGGGGCGCTAGTTTCCATGTTAAGGGAGTTATGAATATGCTGAGAAGTAATGCCAATGCCAATTCTATGGCTGCTGCACCGCCTGGACCAAATGATCCTGTCTCATCAAGTCTGGAACAGGAACGTTATCTAAATGCTATCATCACAGCTACACCTGTAGCTGTGTTGCGTGAAGGATCCTCTTGGGCAATGTCAGACAGTACGCTGAGCATCACTTCCCTGGTCCTAACTGTCGGCAATTCCGCAATGGGATCTGCTAGCGGTGTATCACCAACTGGTGGACTGGAGACACCTGATGTCGGTCGAAAAAATAATTACTTCGGTCACGGTGGAACTATTTCCAAGGCAATGAGCACATTGCGTCATAATACTGGCCGCAAAAGTGTCGGTCTCTGGGGTGCCGCAAAGGATCGGCGTTCCGGAAGCGGAACTGCTACTCTTGCAATTCCCCATTCACCTCATTTTCGTAGTAGCAGTGGACTAGGCGCATCAGGAGGTGATGGTGATTCATCATCCACGGGGGAGTCTGCTCACTCTATACGGCGAGCTGCTCTTTACATCTTTGGCGAGAAGACCCCGATTAAAGCCATTCGCACAGACACACTTCCCAAAACGGATTTCATTCCGGTTGATTTCCCTGAGCCACGCAACGTCCGTAACGGTTAGTATGCAAGATTATTCGAATACTGTAAAGAGTTTTCACTAACGCTACTTTTCTCTTTTTCCTTAACATTCTTAGCGTTCAAAAAGCTTGTCCGTGCTTGCGTACCCAGCTCAGTAAGCTCGGAGCCAGATCAAAGTTTCTACCGTGCTGTTGAAAACTCTGAATGGCTTCAACAGTTACAAACGTTGCTGCAAATCGCTGGAGCGATGGTAGATCTGATGGATTTGAACGGATCGTCTGTGATGCTGTGTTTGGAAGATGGCTGGGATGTAACGGCGCAATTGACTTCCATCACACAGATCTGTTTAGATCCATATTATCGCACAATTGACGGATTTCGAGTTCTAATTGAAAAAGAGTGGCTGGCCTTTGGTCATCGGTTTTCCCATCGAAGCCACCTCAATTCCAATTCTCCCGGTTCTGGTTCGAGTTCATTCACTCCCATCTTCCTGCAGTTTCTAGACATGGTACGTCCATATAATCATAGATCTATACAGAAGTTGTGTGTCATTTTTTATTTGTTTTTATAGGTTCACCAAATTCACAGGCAGTTTCCCCAGTCGTTTGAATTCAATCAATTCTACCTCAAATTCCTGGCTTATCATCATGTTTCATGTCGATTCCGCTCCTTTTTACTGGACTCGGAATATGATCGTGCAGATGCTGGAATCATGGCCATTGAAGATAAACGTGGCTCTCTATCTCGTCATCACCGCAGCTTTGACACTTTGTCGGACGATGAATCAAGTCTCTTTCCTAACGGTGGACGTATATTGCCCGGTAGTTCAAATGCCCAATCTTCTTCTACTAGTGCAGGCCAGTCTATTTTCGACTACATTGAGAAGCAGTCAGCCAAGTCTCCCATCTTTCACAATTTTTGTTACACATCGGAAAGCGATAACCTCGTGCTTCGTCCGTACTGTTCCGTCTCCAATCTGGTATTGTGGGACTATTTCCTGACGGAGGAGCTTTCTTTTGGTTCACCTTATGACCTGGAGGTCAGTGCAATGGATTTGGCCCAAGCGGAAGAAGCACGAGCCATGGAAGGTCCCAGTACATCGCCTTCCCATCGACGTACTGTCACCATAGGATATGATGGAGTTCAGCATCATTTACCAGATGTATTTAGCTATATGCTGGATGAGATACGCCGATTGGAGACTGAATTGGGCCATCTACCACAAAAGTGGAAACTTCTTTGGGATCGTATGGAGCCACCAGTTCAAGATTTCCCGGCATCCAGACAAGAAGTTAGTTCCGTGGCAATGGCTAGAGCTCACGCCCGGGACATTCACAAAAGACAAACGATGGAAATCCTGCTTAAAGGTCGCTTTCCTGCCGGAAGTGGGGCTGGTGCAGGGGCCGGTGTTGGAATGGAAGGAGTCGCCCAAGTCTATACCAACCCTCACCGTTTCGAAAAGTATAACTTTTCAAGCCCCACCAGCTGTGACTATTGCTCAACCATTTTGTGGGGCATAGTCAAAACTGGGATGCGCTGTAGTGATTGCGGTTACAACTGCCACGAGAAGTGCATCGACCTTGTACCGAAGCACTGTTCCAAATATCAGACTTCGTCTGGAGGTTTAGGAGGTGTCGGAGATGGGGGAGTTGGTCCATCGACGCCTACAGTCAGCCAATCAGGCAGGCCTGGAAGCGTGGACGTCTCTTCCGTTGGTTCCAATGTCTCACCGCATACTTCCACGTCTCACCAGCACTACGATCAGTTTAGTCCGAATATTGCAGAGAATCGAACCCATGAGGGTTATCTATACAAGCGAGGTGCCTTGCTCAAAGCCTGGAAGCAAAGGTGGTTTGTTCTTGATTCGGTGAAACACCAGTTGCGGTACTACGATTCTATGGAGGACCCTTGCTGCAAAGGCTTTGTCGACTTGGGTATGTATTAACTGTACCTAAAATATCTGATTAATTTTATTAATTATTTTTATGTTGTCTAGCTGATGTTGTCTCTGTCGCACCATCCGGCTCTGTTCCACAAGGAGCTCCTAAGAAATTTGATGAAAAGACGTTATTTGAAGTACGCACTCAGCGCCGGACTTACAATTTCTGTGCCAACGACTCTGCTTCTGCCCAAGAATGGATTGAAAAGATTCAAGCTTGTCTACAGTAGCTTTCTTTTTTCGTTTGTTTAGCGTTTCTTCTTGACGACGATTATCAATCTTTTGAAATTCCGTCTATCAGTTTCCTTGAGATCGTCGTATAGTTCCTTGCGTGGACTCGACAACTAGTTCTGCTACCTTTCCTATTTTCGATCAAAGACAAAAAAAAAAAAAAATGTACCGTGTAGTCTTTTGTTCACTTTCGTTTCTGACAAAATGTTTGGTTTGTAGAATAATGCACCAAAAATTACGTTTGGCTCTGACTGGAGGAGATTGCTGCTGATCAAGACCTTTCCTTTTATTACCATTCATTGTCCTCTTGTTTTTTTGTTAAGGGAACGGGAGGATTCTTCCTCGCGTTGAATTGCTTCATACGCCTGTTAAAATATCAAAATGCAAACGCATCAAGAAATACTATTAGGAAAGAGCAAGTTGTGTATCGAATTGTATATAGTCACGCTTGTTCTTGTTTTTTTTTTGTTGAAAACCCTGATGGAAATACATTTGAACCTAAATAGTAAATCTTATTTAAAAAAAAAAAACAAGAAATACGTAATAAGAATTGCGTAATCTTTCATCCGTTCGTTTAGAAAGATGATCAATTGTCCCGCCCGACCAACACAGCAGCACTGTCGACCACACGTGACAACGCCGTCAGTGGTCAGGAAACTCAAGTTTCCCATTCCTTCCGATTCTACACCACTAGTGCCATGGCATCTCAAACAGTGACTGGCAATTTTAAAAAGGCAAGTGTGCAAATCTCATAGATATTCAGTAGGTGAAAATTTATAGTTCGCATTAACAATTGACGTTGATTTGAATTTAGCCGCAGGCTGAGGAATCTGAGGCCATAGTTTTCCAAACGGTAAATTCGATTTGGATCACTCGAGTAATATAACTGAAACTAATACTTGAAATTTATGGTGCAGGTATTGTTTTATTCTTTGGCCATTTTGCTGTCACCAATTGCAGCATTCATAGTCAGCAAAGGAACACTGAGTGGTAATATGAGACATTTTCTTTTTCAAGTTGCAATCTGATCTGTTGAATTTTGGCAGGTGTCTTTGGTTTGGAAACTCATTCTTGCAATATATGGTCGGCAGTTATAGCAGTTATAGTTTTGCATCTAATGCTTGGTCTGTACATTTATCGCACATTCTATCCTGCCCCTACCAAGCAAACCAAGCAAGACTAAAACTTCTAACTGAAAACGTCACTAGAGAAACAATAAAAGATGAGCTGTGAAATTGGTCCAAAGATTGTAGGATGTAGAGTAGTCATAAAAACACTGAATTCAAGGATCGAAGGTGATGTTCGTAATGTGGACTCAAATTGTTGCAAAGTTTCTTTGGTAAATGGTGTTGTGGTGGCAACTGGTGCTAAACTTCCTGAACTATATAGAATTTTTGTCAAAGACATTGTTTCAAGTAAGGCTACGATTACATATTTTTTCTACATGTGAACATCAGTTTTAATATTTTGGTATATGTTTTAGTTACACTTGCTGGTGGAAATGATATAAGTCCTGAAAATCTTACTCCTGGTCTGAGCCAGTTGTCCTTCAATTCCCCACCTTGCATTGAAAAGAAAGTTAAACCTTTATTAATAACTCATATTGAGAAGAAATGCAGCTCAGTTCATCTTCCACCACCATCAGCCCCCAGCAATGATAGAAAAATCCAACCTTTAGTAATGCAGAAGGTTCTGCCAGCTCACATAAAAACTCTGAATAATAGCATTCAAGTTGACGTTTTGACAAACAAAGTCCCGTTTGAGAAAGCCGGTGAAGGTGGTCTGGCATCTACTCTACCAAATTACACGTTGATTGAGAATATTGACGAGTTATACAAGAGCGCGGTACGTAGATCTTCGCAATTTTTGAATTAAATCTTATTTCAAAGTATTTTTAAAGATTGGCAGGTTGGAAAAAGAATCAGTGGTTGGATTAAGCATGGAAGGCGTTCGGACTGGACGATTCGGTGTTGTGTGTTGGATTGGCGTAGCTACGAGTGATCATGTTTTCCTGTTCGACATGTGCAGTTTAGGTTCTATGGGCGTCAATCATGGACTAGCCAATATCTTTACAAATGATAGAGTTATTAAGGTCGTCCACGATTGTAGATGTATGTCCGATGCTTTTGTCCATCAATACGGTGTCAAATTGAACAACGTCTTTGATACCCAAGTGAGTTTTGTGAGAAAATTCTGTTTTCTTTTATCATTGTAAAATTGTGTTCCGTCTTTTAGGTAGGAGCGTTGGTGGTTGACAAGAACAAATATGGTGCGTTTAATAGGTACGTTCCTGCGCTCACCAGAAGTCTAACTGATATCTTAAATCTTCCCAGTATGTCAATGTACCATCCAAGGAAAAGGATGGGTCACGAAAAGGTAAACGATAATTGTCATAATAAAATGAATATATATTTTTTTATTTTGTAAAGAAGTCAGCAACTCGTTTCTTAACACTTGGTTGAAATTGTTAACATACAAATAGCTGAATTAAATATAGCTTCCAAGAAACGAGTAGCTTCGCAATTAGACTAATATTATATGAGCTTGATTAAAACCAAATGCTTGATTTTATCTAAAGGAAGATGAGGCTATATGGAAAACCCGTCCATTGCCACAACACCTTATTGAAGGAGCCGTCTTCAATGTTTGCTGGTTGAGAAAACTCCGTTTAGCAATTATGGAGATACTTCTGAGTGATGTTACCTTCGGGACCAATTTATATTTGAAGGAGATCAGTGAGCTTGCTGACGATTCTGTAGCGGAGAAAGGAGTAGGTTGTTTTAATATATCAGAATGAACTCTGCTTATGGTTAATTTTATCGTTAAGGTCGTTGCTCATGTGATTCCAATGAGTTTCAAAGCACTGCATAAAATGTCGAAAAAGGGAGACGCTTGCGAAGATTTCCACGATAGCGTCCCACAAAACGGATGCGATCCATACGTGTCTTTTACGCGCCACATTTCCCACGTCCGGAAAACATAATCATGCTTCAGTTTATCACGTACCATGATGGTGTTTTCTCGCTTCGCCATCACCTGGCCTCACCTTCCATGGTTGTTTCCTGCACCACAAGAAATTTGTCATCGGCTAGTTCTTTAAGAATCGTATTGATTTTTTTTTTCTTTTTCTAAATTAGTGTGTTGAAACAATTGGTTTCGGCCAAAATGAAGAAGGTTCGCTGTTTTTGGTGGTATCCCATCTCAATTTACTTTCATGCTTATGTCTAATAATGGTGAAGACAATCGTAATCCGCCACGACCCGTTTAGTATTTTCCTTTAAAAAAAATATCATTTGTATTGCAAATTTAACCCTACTTGGACTTTTCGACTTCAGAAACTTAGCCTCTCTAAAATTGTTTTGTATTATTATATTAATTAATTCATCTGTGCTTTGCGCGAGGCTGGCAGTGCCTCGTTCAACTATAGTCATTATAGTGTGACACGAAACACCGAGTTAAAAAAAATAAACAAAACAGTGTAGTGAAGACCTAACCAATTAACTGAATGTGTTCAAAGTCCATATGGCTATCCAAGACCGAGAGTCATAATAAGAGATAAAAAGTTGATATGACGTACTCGAATGACCTTGATGACGGAGACCATTAGGGTCGAACAGACATTGGTTAAAACTATTCCTGCTAAAGCTAACCTAAACTTTAATTGCATATTTACATCAGATTTACATATTTTTTTCACAGAAATATAAATCTTGGTCAGTTCTGCCACCTGCTGGCGAAGCTACCTAATCATTAATCCTCTAGTTGTCTAGTATACCCTGCTGTTGTTTACGTCTTCTCTCTGTACAAAAACCTCTTTTTATTACTTCTTTCCGACCTACTCCTGAAAAATTGTGGTCCTTTTGTCTGTAATAAGTTGACGCAATCATTGCAATGAGACACTAACAAGCTCATATCATAAGTGACGATATAAACCTTCCCTGTTCTGTTCCTACCACCAACAGTATATAGTTGTTTCAAAACTACGTAGTTTTAGTTCGAGGTTGTGTAATAATGAGGGACGAGGAAGTAAATTCCCAGACTTGTGGAGTAATTGGTAAATGTTGCTCGCGATGGAGATTATGGATTCGACCAGTGGTCATGTAATATTGAAATTATGATAACCTCTTTGCCAGATTTTGTAATTGAATGTCTTTTCACAGGTGTCTGTATTTTGTTGTCATCGTTGTTGTCCTTCCTCTTCTCATTCTGACTTTGGGGAAGAGCAAGTATACAATCAAATTTGAAGTATGGATTATCGGAGGGCTTTTTACCATAATGGCAGTTCCTATAAGTTTATGGGACATAACACAACATTTAGTTCATTACAACAAGCCGCACATGCAAAAATACATAATCAGGTAAAATATGTACAAAATTTGTTCTTAATCTTCATCATACTTGTAACCTCTCATTCTTCTGTCAATTAGAATTTTATGGATGGTGCCTATTTATGCTCTTAATGCTGTAAGTGAACATTATTAACATTTGAGGAAGTCTTTAAAAGGCAATCTAAAAAGTTACTTTTGGACTCGTTGACAACTTTTATTGCAGTGGGTTGGATTGTCATTTCCCGACTATGCCATTTATTTGGACTCCTGTAGAGAATGTTATGAAGCTTATGTAAGTTTCTCCAAAGATTTTTTTTTTACAGCAATCTCATTTTCTTTTTTTTTTATTAGGTAATTTATAATTTCATGATGTTTCTTCTGACATACTTGAAACAAGAAGTTCATGAAGATGCTGAATTAAGAGATACCAAGACACACATACATCACATCTTTCCTTTGTGTTGTCTGAAGCCCTGGCCAATGGGAAGGTACAAAATATTGTGCACAATTTAATAAATAGATTGATTTTAATCTTTAATATTTTAAAAATATTTTAGTGAATTGATTCATAGATGCAAACATGGTATTCTTCAGTACACAATTGTTCGCCCTCTTTCTGCATTTATTTCCGTGTAAGTATTAGTTAACCTTTGCTGACGAACTTGGTGAACTGTAATAACTTTCGTGTCTATCAATAGGATATGTGAGATTAATGGTGTATACGCTGAGGGAAAATTTCTGACGAATGTTGCTTACCCTTACATGATTGCGATCAACAATCTTTCCCAATTCGTCGCCATGTACCACCTGATTCTCTTCTACCGAGCACATCGAGAAGCCTTACAGCCGATGAGTCCTATCGGGAAATTCTTGTGCATCAAAGCTGTCGTTTTCTTCTCTTTTTTGTAAGTAGGGTTTATTTTAAGCTCACCAACTAGTTCCTAGAGCTTAGCATTTTAAAATCTCACCTTTGGCTACTAGCAAAGGTCTTGTTACAAACTTGATTTCATATTTCATTGCGTGACTTTTCTCGTAACACTTTTACAGCCAAGGAGTTATAATAGCGATTCTATTTTACACTGGAGCCATAAATAAACTGTTGCCATCCGGCAGTGTACCAAGTGAGCATGCCCCACAAGAAATCCAGGTAAAATATTACGTCACGTACCTCAGACGTCATCTAAAACCCTTCTTGTTGTTTTACTTTGTGTGTTCTGGAAATAGAACTTTCTGATCTGCATCGAGATGTTTTTGGCGGCTGTGGCTCACCATTTCTCCTTCTCTTACCGGCCCTACGTGGATTTAGCTCAAGATCAACACGGCTGCTGTTTTGCCTTCCTTCATATGTGGGACGTGTCGGACGTACGTCGGGATGTCGCGGAACATATTCACGTAATCCGTGCATCAGTGCGGCGCCGAGTTGCTGGAAGGCCGCCCCGTCACGCAACCAAGGATGAGGAGAAGCGAGCCCTTCTCGTACCCGTAGCCTCTCAAAACAACTTAATGCATTCCCCAGTGGCACCCAACGGCGGCTACCAAACCATGTCCAGCGACAGTATGTACAGCGACAGCGAGCACGAAGGTATCAGTGCCGGGATTAAAGCCCTCAAACGTTCTACATCTACTTCTACCGTACCGACCAGCGCCGAACGAATCACTGTCCAAGTGGACGTGGAGCGTTCGGTCGAAGTCGTCGCAGATTTCGTTCACCTCGATGATGATTCGTCGATATTGGCCTAGTGAAACTTGATTTCCAATATTACTGTTCCAACTAGTTGCCCAGATTTTGCATGTATATTTTGATGAAGCGTCTTATAGTCAAAATGTGTCACATATATTTCGTCGTTGTATGCCCCGTTTTCCCTGAGAAAAACAAGCGCCGTGCCTTCTTCCATCCCGTCAGCCACGTCACCCGTCGTTTGCTGCTCTTAACATGTCGAGGTTGTTTTAAAAAAAGAAAATCTAGTCAAGTTCATCACACGACGTGTATGCGATCCCGAACTAGATAGATGTGTAACGATGCCACGATTGAATCAGTGTCATGTGTACGATGATTCCGAAAACCCGCCCACTGTTTCGTTGACTTTGATTGCGCATTGTTTCCCCAGAGAGAATGAGAAAGACATCGCTAGAGAGAAACACACACTACTGTATAATTGCGCCAGATTGCTCTCAAGGTTTCTCGTGCACTTCGTATACTTACATTCTGAACCGATTCATTACATTTACATATATATATTATATATACTTTCGCTGCTGCCGCCATTTTACATCTTTTGTCGGAAATGTGTCCGTCGGCCATAGAAATCGCGTCGTAAGTGTACAGGCCGCGCCAGAGTGGATTAAAGAATGAAGTCTCTCTCGCTCGTTATCTTTTCTTTCTATCTTCTCTTCTTCTTGTTTTTTTTTTTAGTTTTTTTCTTCTTTTTTCTTTCTCTGTATGCGTCTATCTGTCTCTCTCGCTCGTGGATCTCGAGTCACGACGTCACGATACGCAGTACCACAATAAGGCTATATTCCGGAATCGGAATCAACACGACATGCGATGCCCAGGTTGGGCGACGTGCAGCCATAGCCTTCACAGCCTTAAAAGGGATTAGGTAATGGACTTGGAGTGACCCAGCCGCATTGTTTCCTTCTCTGTTGAATACCTACCAAGATTGGCTTTCATTGCCGGCCATATATTTCGTTTTTTTTTCTTTTTTAAAGAAACGAAAAGCTGGTTTATTTTTTTCACTTTTTTTCTTCTTCCTTCTTTTTTCTTTGGACAGTTCGTGACAATGTTCTCCACCAGATGGATCAACACGGTCGATTCGTCGTTGAATTTATCGCGTTTCTTCATTTTATTGAATGGATCGGATTAATTTAGTATGATTTCTCGAACGAATTTTGACTCCCTCACCTTCCCTCGGCCGTACTCCGTCAACTTCCAGTGATTTCACGAGCGTTCGCTACTTTTGTGCAACCACAGTAAAAGGGGAGGATTAATTTTTCTTGTTGTGAGACCAGTTCGAGGACAACTGTCAACTGGCGATGCCTTGATGCTTATTTATAACGAATCATTACTCTGCCGTTGCCACAATCCCTACAAGGTTTTATCCTGAGGTTACAGCTGGGAGGAGAGTCAAAAGTCTTTTTTGCGTATCGTCGCGTCTTCTTATTTTGGGTGTGGGCGCCGCCACCGACCGAGAGATGATAGTCAACATACCAACCAACATGTTAATCGACTCTTCTTCATTCGATTTGGAAAGAGAAAAGGTTAGGATGGCAACTACCTATCGAGGACGTCGGGAAATATTCTTCTTGAACAAACAACGGCGAAAGTTCTTTTCTATTTTTCTCCCAAAAGGTTTTTTCTTTTTCTCTTTTTCTCTCTCGGTTGAGAGACAATACGACATGAGAAACTAAAACAAGGCCCTTATTTATTATCAACTTGAACAATAAGGAAAAGGATAGTCTCTCTCTCTCCTCATTTATTTTATTCATTACGATCGGGCGCGGTTATTATGTGTTTCAAATGCGGAGGAGAATTCCATCCGCCACGCGATCCAATTAAAAACAAAAGTGAAAAGAGACACACCTTATTGTTTTCGCGACGAACGCTGCCAAAGGTCGTCATTATCCGTTCCTGCTATTTGAGTTTTCATTTTCGCACCGATGGTGGGCCACGGAATAATGTAATAATCACATCACACGCGCAACCTTGTTTCTCGGAATATTTAATCCCTCTCCAATCGCCCAAAAAATCGAACGATAATAATGCGTTTTGTTTTTTGTTTTCCTTTTTGATTTCATTTTTGTTTTTGTTATTTTTGATGGCAGGTCGCGGGAGCGTGACTGCGCACGAGAGATATTTATTACAATCCCAGGAGAGGAATTAAAAGCCATTTTCAAACAAAATGGAGGAGAACAGGTGAGTCACCCACATTTTGTTTTCGACTTTATTTTTTTTCGGGGGGGATTTTGAACGAAATGCGAGACTAGAGTGAAAGCGATATGCCTCTTTTTCTCTGTGTGTGTGCGTGCGTGCGCCGGAGCCGTATATCCATCTGTGCGGGCGTGAATAACACGGTGGTGTGTGTCCTCTATTCTAGTGGCAGCATTAACAATAAGCATTCTTCTTTCTTCTTCCAAATTCTGTTGTGTGTGTGCTGTGAGTTGTCCCTTTGCTGTGCGCAGCATTGATTCGCTTTCACTTTCATCGCCGTGCTCTCTGCCAGCAGCTAGAGTAGGTCACTACCTGTTTGTTGCCGCGCGCGATAAATAATGAACGCCGACGCCATGTATGTCGCAGTGCACACAGAGTGCGGCGGCGACATTCTCCGTATAGAACACGCAACAAGGCCAGTGGCTTATTATTTGGTCAGCGCGGTCTCTCGTTTGTCAATGAGATTGCGTCAAACGCCGACCCAAGTAGCAGAGCAAACAAACTGACGACTGGAACGGCGGCCCATTGGAATATGAAAACCGCCAACCGATCTCGTCCGTCTCTTGTGGTTTATATTTCTCCGGGGGACAAAACAACACACACACAAAAAAGGGAAAAAATCTCTTCAAACATTCATGAGAAAATGCGAAGAATAAGTTTCAACAGAACGAGAGAGAGAGAGAGAGAGAGAGAGATCGAGACAGATATGTCCAAGGTCCATAAAGAAAATGTCCATACGCGCACACACACGTCCATGTCCATAAGAGTCTGACCTCCTCCCTAACTTACATCATTCAGACTCTCACTATTTATACAATAGGCGCGCAGACGTATGCCCAGCGAGGCTCTTCTTTCTTCGCAGCCCCGTATCTACATTTCTTCACAACCGCCGCGGCCCGTCTTTTTTTCTCTTTTTACCATATACCCTATAGTCAGTGTATATAGTACTCCTCCCTCTTTTCAAAAGCTGGCCAGAATAATATTCATGTTATAAAGAGAGAGAGTGTTCCCAAAATGGTCTTTTCTCGTTTACCTACGGCCGGCCGAGGGTTGGAATAAAGTAAAAGGATGAATTCAACGACCAACGGAGGTGGGCCGCCGTTAATATCGATAATTTTGGAAAGATCATTCAGCCCCGGCTTTTTTTTTTTCTTTCTGACTTTGTAAGAGCAAGTTCAGGGAGGTGCGGAATTATCTCTCTCTCCTGTTGGCCTTTTCACGTTATTTCTCTCTCCCTCGTAATGAATAGAGAGCTAGGTATTTAAAGTGTGCCGTGTCGGTCGATCGCCCATTGTTGTCCGGTCGGGAAAAACCAGTCCGTATTTTGTTATTTTTCAAAGAAGAATCCCCGATTCATCTCAATTTCATTGCCCTCCCATTTTTTTTTTATTTTTAAGTAAAAGGGGCGCCATTTAAATTAAAATCAAATGAAAATGACGGCGTCCGTTTGGGTTTTTTTTTTCGTCTGATTGGCCAATTGAACAATTTTTTCCCGGCTGGAAACCCGAGATGTTACAACCTGACACAATGTCCGATCCGATCCGCCCACTCTCTATCAGACATCCGTCAAGAGTTTAGTTTCCACAATTTTGTTTTGTTGCATCTTTTGTGTTTGTCTGCCGTTTTATTTTATTATCGGGAAAGAAAACACGACGGGGGGAAGAAAATAGGGAGGAGGATCGCGTTACTCGCGTTCAGCAGCGTTCGATTCGCAGCGCAACGTGAAAAGTGAGAAGGACCACACAACCGCGCGCTCACCAACCTGCCCGTTTTGTCCCCGACTTCCTTGTTGAGCTTATTTGTGTTTGTTTGTTTGTCTGTCGAACGCTTGAAAACACATTCGCTCGTCAATTTTTCCCCCTTTGGGAAAAATTTCTTTTTTTCCACTGAGAAGATTCAGTCAGACTTGTCGTGTCGTCTTTTGTTGCGCCGTGTCACCTTGTCCATTCACTTCTGCGTCCGCGCGCCTCTTTTTTAAAAAGCCAAAAAATTCGAACTTTTTTTTTTCTCCGTGAAGAAAAGCTGGACGCGCGGCGACACAAGTCAAAAGGATTGGTTCCATGATTCACAGCCCTCGAGGTGTCAATATACCTTAACGTTTTGGTTGGAAATTTTTTTATTTTTTTTGAGGAATTTTGCACCCAAAAAACACAAAAATTTTTCTTTTGCTTTTTTTGGGCATGCGCGCACGCGCGTTCGCTCACTCCCGGCTCGACGGGGTGTTGATCCTTTTCTTTCTCGGTCCGGAGAAACCGACACTTTACTTTTTTTTTTTTTTGATTCCCGGGCGTCTCACTCTGCTCTTTCTGGAAATTTTTGTGTATTTTCCCATTTTCGTTGTCGTAAAAGGTCGATGGCTCTCCAACGCCTATTCTTCTCTTGATGGTCGTATAATCACCGCGTCTTCTTATAAATGTATATAGTACTGCCTTTCGGGTATTTTTTCTGTTTTGATCCTTTTTTTCACGCTCCATTGAATTCTCCATTTTTGACGGGACGAATTCGTTTCCTCTCTCCCGATTTCGGGAGTTGACCGGTGGCCACATCCGCCTTGGTGCCTGCCTTTATTACATTTATTTGTTTCTGACTTGTCCTATAGCACTCGAGAGTGCGAGCGGGGGGAAGAAATCAGAGACGGACGAACAATAACAACACTAATAATCGGATAAGAGGAAATAACAACAAAACCTTCTCGGAACAAACAAAAACAACAAGAAAAAAAAAAAACAATTGGCCTTGTCTGAAATTCGGGAACAATGTTCCGCTCGATTGTTTCTCGATCGAGTTCCACGTACTACACCACCGAAAAAGCAAACAAGAAAAAAAAATAAATAATAAATCAATCAAAAACATACCAGGCTGGCTGCATTTGAATTTTGACTGCGTGCTCTGATTTTTCTTTTCTTTTCCCATTCCCGAGAGAGAGAGAAAGACTGTGTGCCGCCTGTTTTATTATATTTGGAAAATTTTGAAGCGAGCGTGAAAAAAAACAAACAAGTAAGACGTGGGCGTGTTGCGTGCCGACAATGAAACTGCAGTTTTGATCGACGTTTGAAATCCGAAAACCCCCCCACAGAAAAAAAAGAGGCCAGGCCAAAACAAAACTGTGAACAAAACGCAAATATTAAAGTGGTGGTAGTTGAAAAATGGCATAAATTGTCCGAATCGCGTGTCCGTGTTTATTCACGGCGTGAATTTCGGCTTTCTTCTTTTTATTTTTATTTTTTTACTGAATCGGCTCGGTCATGTGTGTCCCTTTTTTTGTTACTTCACCGGAAAAAGAAAATTCTCGTGTAAGCGCAAAAAACAAGCCGAAATCTGAATGTTTTACACGTCGTCACGTGATTCTTCGCTGGTGTAATGCAACAATAACCGCAATGATTATTATTATACCTTTCTTGCATTACAACGCGCGCAGAGAGTGTTGAGACGGCCTTTTTTTTTTTACTTTGATCGGCTGCATGAATTATTCGCCGGAATCGGAGCTCCTTTCACTTTTTGATTTGTTTTCCAATAAAATTGCAGAACGCCCGCGCCAGAAAATATTTGAAACGGCCATTCAAATAAAAATGGGTCCCCCCGACTGAAGAATTGCGCACCACTTTTGGGTTGAAAAACAAAAGATTTGGCCCCACACGTTTGTGCTCTGTTTTCTAAAGTCTCTTCTCATTTGGGTGTCGTATTGTTTGCAGCGTGTCATTGTGTCCCGATTCAGCCGTGCAGTCAAAGTGGAGAAAAAAGAAAGAAAGAACGAACGAAAGTGGTTTACTACCGCCGTTATTACCGTAGTAACCGCCGATGGCTTCTAATGAATGGCGCAGGAGGATGGGTTTTTTGTTTTCTTCATCTGCCCGCAGAATTACCGCGCCTTTGGCATTATCAATTTTCTCTCTCTTGTGTCTCTTTGTGACGTTATTTCATATTGAATTGAATATAGTCTTAAAAGTGGGGATATGATCGGCGGGCGGGATCGGACGATTATCGGTCAACCCCTCCGAGCGTTTCTCTCTAACTCTCAGACATTTTGACTCGAGGAATTGACGGAAAGTTGTCGGGAAGATTTTCGTTTTTCTCTGGCGAATCAAAAAGGAAAATTCTTGGTCGATTTCGTGACTTTTGTCGTCACGGTCTCAGAGCCAGGCCGAAAAGAAAAGTGTGAACGGGGCGAAAACGCGAAAGACGAGAGGGGAAATGTGATCAATGCACTGCCGGTAGAAGAACGTTCTAATTAGTCGGTCGTGCCGATGACAAGACACACGCGAATATCCCGAAAAGATGGAAGGGGAAAAAATTGATCGTCACGACAGACGGGGGGGGGGGACGACATTCAATGGGAAAGGATTTCATTCCAGCCGACGTCGACGACACACGCAGATCTGTGGAGGGGGGGAAATAGCCGAAATGGGCGGTTTCCTATCGATCGATCAATGACGAGGTCACGCGTGACTGAGCTGTTCGATCGAAAGCGCAAGTGAAGGAATAAGACAAAGAAATTGGGGGACCATCTTCTTTTTCTCCTCGAGTCCCTGATGGGCCTGCGCCATTAGCTCATTTTTATATTGAAAAAAGAAAAGAAAAACGAAGACAATGTCTGAAAACCAGCGGGAGGGAATGTTGAAGAGTTTGCGGGCGGGCGCCTTCAATCATCTCCTTTTGATGGATATATTTTCAATTATTGATTTTAAGTCTTTTTCGATTATCCCTAAAAGGTTTCCGAAAGGGGGGGGGGGAATCTGCTGCCACGAGTTAAAAAATCACCACCGGGGAGAAAGTTTCAAAGGAGGAACACAATATGTACAGCACTTAGGCCGACTTAGGCACTCGGTTTTTTGGTGGTTTATGAATGGCTGAAAGAAATCCAACCCACACCCAAAAAGACGGTACTACATGAGTCGTTTGCTTATTGTATTTTGTTTTGGGTTTTTTTTTTTGCGGTCAGGGCGTCTCTAAACGCACGCACAAAAGTTGCCACGCGCATTTTTTGTTGTCGACAAATTTCCCGATCGTCGACAGCCACTTGTTTTTGTTTTTTCGCCCCGTGTTATTTGTTTTAGTGTTGAAATATTGACCGATAAGCAACTAGAGACTATACAAGTTTCAGTTTTGGTTGGAAAAATTTGTGGCCAAACTTAGAAATTCATCGCTGATGCCGCCCTTCGCCGGACGGCCAAGTGAAAGGGAGGAATATTATTTCCATTCTTTTTTTAGACCTCTCTTCTGGCGTATTACACCCGTTTGGGTTATTATTTAATAAAAAGAAAAAAACAGTACACACACACAGCATTCGTACACGTACATGAGCCATTTACATGTTTTTTGGGGGTCTGTTAAACTCTCTCTTTTTCTTGTTCATCTTCTCCGAGTACGAGAGTCTCAACGTTTTCGACTGTATACTTATAGATCCTCATGTTGCAAAGATCGTTTCCCCTCCCGGGCTCCTCTCTTCCCCCCCCCCCCATTCCCGTGATTTATATCGCATAAGACATCCATTATTACAAGCTTCTACTTTTTATCATCATCGTAGCTGGGCCCCCCCCCTTTTTGGGCTGCGAAAATTTCGAGGGTTCTTTTTTTTTATTATTTAATCGTTTGATTAAATTCCCAAACCGAAAAGTTTCGGTAGGTTTTTCCCAAGGATCATTCGCTTACACTCCAACTCTACGTACTAAGTGGTAAAGTCTATTATTCTTTTGGCAACTCTGGATGTTATATTAGACGGAACAATCAAACTCAAACAACAACTGAAGAAAATGACGAGACGAAACGGGCGTTGGAAGGTTGTTGCATTGTAGCGTCTTGTGTTCTTTTGTCGGCTGTTGTTGAGGTCTACCACCACGGGAAGGTACAACAACAACAACAAAAAGAAACGCCAAGGAAAAAGGGATGTAGGGAATGTCGCCGTTGAGTGTTGTTGTTGTTGTCGGCGCAACAACAGCGGAGCGGGGTCACGACAAAACTATTTCCCCGCATCATTCGGCGTGGCTCAACTTTGCCCGAGACCTCTATACGCGCCAGGCATACGTAATGGCAATCTCTTCTCCTTTTGTTTCTTCTTCTTCTTCTTCTTCACCACTTTATATTTATTTTTTGAAAACAAAACAAAACAAACATCGGGACGGACCTTATACGCCGGCAGCATTCTTGACCTTGGGTCTGGGGCTCTGGGCCCTGCAGAGAGACATTTTATATTATTATTACACAGACCAGCCGAGAAAACGTCAATACTTTTTTTTTCCGCGAATCGAGTCAATTTTATTTTTAAATTTTATTTTTTTGGTTAATAGGAGCGGTGACGGAATTCCGCTCGATTATATTTCGTCTTTTTTTTTCACATCATTAATTTTTTTTTTCTTCATTCGATTCGCTCCTTTAACCCCACCCAAATAATTTTATAGCCTCATCGTCATCTTTCGGCCGAGTCAATGTGCATGGCTTTGCGTTAAAGTAGTTAAAAACTATTTGGTATTCTTTTTCTTTTCCCGGGCTATATTCGAAACGACTAAAACATTCTTCTTCTTTTTCGAGCTCGTTAAGTTGTCCTCTTTTTTTTTTTACTTGGGTTGTACTATGATGCAAGAAGTCTGTAACATGGTCGTTCGTGAACGAGTTAAAGAAATTTATTTTTGAAAAAAAGTCTGTGGCCGTTGAAGCTGCGGGACAAATCGAGGCAGCAGACGCCCGCTTCTCTTGGATTTGTTGTACGTAACGAGCGCGTCGTTGCAGCGACAATCGATTCATCATCGGCCGGCCATGGAGAAAGGGACAGCCAAGAAACAAACAAGTCGATCTCTCTCTCAAACACAAAAAAAAAAATGTTGTGCACACACATAATCGAATTAGAAACCCCGCAAAGAAGTCCCGTGCGTCTGTTTTTTTTTCGCTCGACAACTGCACATACTGGAGGCGATATTCGACCATTTTTTCCATCTCTCCTTGACAGAAGAATTTATGTAATATAAATAAGGTGACTTAAAAAAAAAAAAATTCTTGTTTTGGACGTTGCCCGGAAGGAGGACTCTCTCTCGTCCATTATATAGCCGAGCCTTATCTGGACTGTTGTTGTTGTTGCTGGTGTGGCCTTTTAGATCGTGATACTACGGGGTTCCAACCTTTTCTCTCTCTCTCTCTAGCTCCGCCCATCGACTTGGACTATCTCTCACGTGTCGGCTCCTACTCGAAACCAAATTTAAAAGGGAAGAGACGAAGGGGAAGAAGAAAGGAACAAGGGCCACAAGGAAAAGAAGAAGAAAACCTTTTTCTTAGTTGTGGGGGGAGGCAGATTCATTGAAGCACACGCCACCGTCTGGCCAAGTCGCTTTTCCTTTTTTCTCTCTCTCTCGTTCGTTCAAAAGTTCTTTTTATTTCGACTCTGTCGTGTTTTGTATTTGTTGGTTGGCCGTCCTACTGTCACTTAATATCCCCAGGATCGGACAAAGTCAGAAATCAGAACCTGTTCGTCCAGTGAATTTCAATTCGTCTTTTTCTTTGGTTTATTCTTTTTTCAGGGTTTGGCAGGTCATCCTGGTTTGATTGAGCATTCATTTCGACTGGTGTGTTTTGTTTTTTGAATGTGTGTGTGTGTGTGTGTGTGCTGTTTCACGGTGTGAGAGCGAGTTGGCCGGACACGGAACAATTATCTCGTTACCCAGTGCTCTGCCGACCGGCAAATGAATGAGCAAGTGCTGCAAACGGGACGCTGCTGAACAACAAAAACCAACGAGAAAGTGTGCCCGACACGCGACCATTTTTGCGGGACAAACTCTGCGGCCGCTGGATTGAATAGTGTCGTGCTGTCCTTGTTCTTGTGCGTCGCCGTGAAATAAAGGAGAAAACAAAAAAATATCAGAACCAGAAAATTCGAAAAATCAAAGCCAACCGAAAGTGAAGAAAGAAAGAAAACAAAACGGGATAAATGAGCCGGATTGCAGCATACAGCCGTGACAGCGCATTTGACGGGCAATAAAGGTAGGAAGGCTAAATCTGCCAGCTATAATCAATTTCTTTATTTTCATAGCTATACACCCGAAATGAGTCACGCAATCAGTTGTTTTTCGCTTTGATGTCAGAATCAAACACATTGAGAAAACAAGAATTACTGAATTTTTATCTGATAAGCGGCCGACATATTCAGGCCAAGTGGATTTGCCGGCCGGGTGTCTACATACTTACAAATATTTGTGTGTGTGTGTGTGTGTTTCATATATATCGATGAAGGAAAAAAAAAGGCGATTGCGCGTGTGAAAGTGACACACTGGCGGCCGATAAGGATGAAGATATAAATTCCATATTTTAGTTTTATCCCAACTGCGTTGTGTCGCTCTGTAGAATCTGAGAATTCATTGACGTTGGGTCTGGGTCGTCGGGAACCCCTCCCCCCAATCTCGAGCGTAGGATCAGCAACACGCCAACAACAAAGAAAATAACACAAAGTCCGTGATAATTCAGAATTTTTCCAGTCATGTAGAGATGGATGTTGTTGTTGGCTAGGCGGCGGCGGCGGCCTCAGTACACGGGCGGAACGAATTTCAGGACCCGGACGTAACCGGTCACGCGGCAGTGTACACACAGTAGTACTTGTTCACCTTTTTGTTGTTGTTGTTCTTGTTGTTGCTGCTGTTGTTATTTTTTCGGCTACAACACGGAATCCATAACGTCGGCAGGGGTCTCTCTTTCTTTCTTTCGGTCGGAATGTTATCGGATGAAAATTGAAGTGGCGCCAAACCGTTACACATTTGAATGATGTGAAAAACCAAGTCATTTATTAGAAGAGATGCTAACGGATTTGCCAAAAGCCAATCATCCTAGAGAGTGACGACCTCCCGTTCACTTTTTTTTTTAAATCCTCGTGCACGGTGATATAACAATAAAAAATAAAAGCCCAGTACAACTTTTTCTCCGAGATCATTGCCGCTGGTCCAGAGTCGTAAATAAATAAAGAAATAAAAATGTAAAGTTCAAGTTAAAAAAAAATTACAAGAAGAAGAAGAACTCGAGATATTTTTTTCCCATTTGATGATTTCGCGCACTCTAGCTTGAAGATACAGAAAACGGATTCTTGATTCTTCTTCTTCTTTTCAACGTTCAGGGCGGTTTTTTGAACTCGATCGACGCGAGGAAGATTCTCCAGTCACGGGCTAACGGGACTTTTGGTTGTGTGCTGTTCCTTCTCTCTTTCTCTCTCTCTGTTCACGCGTGTGGAGGTGCTTGCGTGTTGTACGTACACGGTGGGGGGAAGAAGAAGAAGAAGATGGGAGAGGTCACCAGCATCTGCTTTGCATAGCTCAAATTCTTTTACGTTCCTTTTTTCCTTTTTTTTTCTGAGTTGATGATTCGCGCTGCTGCTGTTCACGTTCTTCTTTTTCTTTTTTTTTTATTCAATCGGCAACTACAATATACTACGACTCCCGTTGTTGCCTTGACTGGCTATTGTATTACCTCCCCAATAATAAAAAAAGAAGGAAAATGTGCTCTCTGCTGCTGCATCATCGTCGTCTCAGCTTCTTTTCATCATTGCCTTTCCTCAAATATTTCCAATCCATTGCCGACATTTTCTTTTTTTTTTCTCCCGTCAAGTTTTGGGGCGGCTGACGCAGCGGGAAACGGCACGACAATGCAGCAGCCAGCAGCAGCCGATTCTCTTCGTCTTTTTTTTTATTTTTGTGGGTTTTATTTTTAGAATTTTTTGGGTTCTTTTTCTCTTTTATTTGTCTTATCTGATGAGGCAATTCTTTACACGAGAAAAGGCCAGCGCTCCTTTCTTCTTACAAGTCCAACTTTTTGATTGCCTCAACATATTTTTTTCGCGGCGAATGCGAAACGTTCAATTCACGCAGTAATTCGACGGTCTACAGTTACATTTTATGTTTTAATTTTCCCCTTGAAAAAGAAAAAAAAAAAAAGAAAAATATTTTTATCCGAGGCGAGTCTCTTCATCAAGAAATGGGAAACCGGACTGCTGGACCACCACCAACGTTAACTGGAAATTCTTCTAGAAGGGCCAGGGCGAGAGGGGGTTGGTGTGGACGGGAGGGAGGGGGGTCAAAGACCGGTATAATAATATTGACATTCACGTCTCGACTACTTACTACTTTGCGTATCGGGACAGAGATCTAAAACAGTTATGTTTGTCTTTTCTTTTTCTTTTTTAAAATCAAATTGTTTTTTCCCCCTGGAGTTCGTAAGGGGAAGAGAATGAAGCGGTAAACTGGTTGAGACCAGGTTGAGGTGTGTGCGTCTTGTCCAGTTGTCTTATACAGCAGTTGTTATTTTGATTAATGAGCTAAGCATTCCAAAAAAGAGTTCTATTACCCCCCCAACCGACATTCTGGCTATTTTGTAGTTATTGCTGGCTCTTCGTTAGAGAGTTATATAATGGGGAAGGGGAATAAAAAATCTCCAATCAGGCAAAAGTCGTTGATCCTGGCGCATTCATCAGTCGATATAGCCAATCATTTTCTGCGCCTCTTCATTATTTTCTCTCTCCCATCAGCCGAGAGAGAGATACTCTCAAAGTCAATCCAATCTCGGCTGATTATTAATCCTGGGCTTGATTTTGCCTCGTTGGATTTTCTTTTTTTGTTGTTGTTGTTGTTGTTGTTGTTGTTGTTTCCATCCAGTAGTCGTTGATTTCCGATTCATGAGATTCGACTGGGGAAACTCCTTTTTCTATTACCACAAGTCATAGAAATAACAGACGCAGCTGTTGCTTCGTGTAACAGCCACCGTCAGTCGTCCTATTGAATGGCTGCAGGTGCCGCTTCAATCGTGATTGAATCTTGATTCAATCTCTTAACAAGACTCAACTCCTCTTAGTCCCTCACCGTGTTGTTGTGGTCGTGGCTATAACAAAAAAAAAAAGAATCAAAAAGTCAACTAGAGACAGGCCGGACAAACAATTTTTCGACACGATGATGAACAAATTGGGAAAATTTTGTTTTTTCTTCTTCTTCTTCTCTTGTTGTTTTGTTGGGTGTTATTTTTATATTTAGAGATATTGTTGGAGATGGCTGCTCCATGTCTAGTATTTAATACTTTTTTTTTTCTCTTTGTATGTGTGTGTGTGTGTGTGTGTGGATTGATTGCCCGGCCAGCGGCGAGACATTGATGCATCGGCCGATGGTGGGCGCAATAAGCGGCTTGTGAGTTTGAAGAAACAGAAAAAAATATTAACGAAAAACGTTCGGAAACGAAAAAAGAAAGAAAAGAAAAGAATAAGAAGCCGTACTAGTATTTTGGTAGTAGGAGTAGCAGTAGTAAACTCTATGTAATAAAGACTTTTTTTTTAATAATGTCGTCGCAGTAACAGGCAAAGTAGGAAGAGGAGAAAGGATAAAGCCGTGCAAATGCACTGGGGGTGCCCCCCCCTCCTTTTTTTCAGCTCATCGAACAGATGATTAAGTGACGGAAGTGTGCACCTTTTCAGAGTACACACACGCGTGTCATATGCTGCCCGTTTGATTATTCTAAACGTCATACGGCTGGAAATACAAGAAGGAAACATATTTTGAAGGTTTTCTATTTGTTTTCTGGTTGCCCGGCAGGCAACAGGCCCTGCATAACAATTGAATTTGAATTTGAAAAAGCGCCGGTTTTATCTGCATTTGATTTTTCGATTGGGAAATGTCGTCAGCGCGTTTTTTTTAATCGATTTATCCTCGTTGGAAATAAATCATTTGACTTGCTGGGCTTTATTTTCGGGCCGGGTTCTCCACCACGCAATTGGGACGAAGTGCACGGCAGTTCATTTCCCTTCCGTTCCCAATGCTGAACGTGTCTTAACCAAAAAGGCGTACATACTGTAGTATAGAGTTGTTGTTGTAGCTGTTGTGCGGGATCAGTGTCACCTCCTCCGACTGTGTCATCTCTTGATGATGACCTTTCGTGGTGGGTCTTTCGTGACCGGCGCCACCAGCGGATGCCCTGGATTGAAATGAAAACATTTTCAGTTGATTTTTTCTTTTTCTTTTTGTCTTTGGGCCACTCGTAAAAGTCGACAGAGGAAAGTGCCTTTCTCTCTTTAACTATATTCTTTCGAGTTACATCCCAGGCCACTTCGTGCGACTTCGTGTTTGGGTGATGATGAATCACGATCCTTTGGCGTTATCCACCCCGGTGAAAAAATGTCCCAACAAAAATAAAATCTTTTGGAGGGTAGAACCAAAAAATGTAATTCTGACGTTAGACGCTCTATAATCTTATGAACAAGTTTCGTTGCTGTGCACCTGTCTGCACCATCTTTTTTTAAATATTTTAACTCTTTCACACTCAAGGATTCCTTTTTTTTTTATTCTACTTCTTTTTAATGTTTGCATATAAAAAAACGTGTTTGGCAGCGGTGATTTCCTCTGCTTGTGCTTCTGGGGCTGGGCTGGTCTGGTCTGTTGTTGTTGTTGTTCTAACGACGGATGTTAATGGCTGCTGGGGTACCGAGAAGGTAGGAGATTACATATATAGACACACACACAATGATGCAAAGTCGATTGCCTTGGAATCGGCGCGTAACGGGAAAGAAACGGGCCCGTCTTGCTGGTTGTTGCTGGTTGCCAGTCAAGGATGGGCCCTGCGGTTAGAGGCGGCCAGAGTCTCTTCTTCTTCTTCTTCCTTTTCGTCAATGGTATTATACACACAAGCGAATAATGATGATAAAAAAAGGGGAATATCTTGGCGCTCTTTCTTCTTCTTCTTCTTCTTCTTTTTTTGAATGGCTGCGGCCAGAGACCTTTCCTTCTCGGTTTTGGCCGAACGGACGGAACGAACGGAGCATGTAACCCATCCGGAATTGATGCGGTCGTTGGCCACACAGCGCAGCGCAGCTCAGCATTTTCGGTTGAGTTGCCAAATGCAAATAGATTCATTGATTATTCATCCATCATTTTCTCTCCCGGCCGGTTTTTAATTGCCCAAACGACTTTATTTTCTTCTTCTTCTGTCGTTCAACAAGACCGAAAAAAAAGAAAGAAAAATGAGCCGAACGTTGTGCTGTTTCCCGTGTCATCCATCATTCGGATGATTATTTTTTTATATTCGCCAACTGTTCGTGACCCGTACGGATTCCCCTCTTTACATTTGTTAAGCTGCGCCTTTTCTCGTGGGAGCGATGACGGACTCGGGAAGGGCGGACGAACGAATAACACACACAACACACACGGGCTGATCCGTCATTCTCTATCAAGGAGCCATCGGTTAACAACAGGAGAAGCAACAAACATCAACACCAATAAAAGGGCAAGAAGAAAAAAGGAAAAAAGAAAAAGAGAAAGTAACAGAGGAATATACAAGACCCTGATATCATCTTAGTAGAAGTAGAAGAAGGTTGAACGGGTGGTGGGGAGAGACTCGCTTAATATAGCTTTGTGCTCCTCGTGCTCCCTCAGTTCGCCCCGGAGCAATTTTCTCCCCCCTTTCGAATTCGAACGAACGAGATTCCCGACCGGAGCAACAGCAGCAGCTAAGGGGGGCAGTCAGCTTAAACATAAACCAATCATTTTGTTGCGCCGTGTAATAATAATCCGGCGCAGGGCTCCGAGGGTTAGGGGATGTAACAATGGTGGGGGGGGGGGGAGACACGAGCAGCAGCCGCCAGTGTGTTGTGACGTGAGTCTGTCCGTCCGTTCGTTTTTTTATTTTTCATTTCATTTTTATTTTCTGTTGAGAAATTCTCGCTTTCAGTCTCGGCCCCTTAGGGCCAGCAGAGATCAAAAGGAAAAGATAAAAAAAGAAAAAAGATGGACAGATAATGAAAGTAACGTTACGAGCCTGGCCAGCAACCCCCTTCGGTCATCTTCGTCTTCTATTATATTTATGATTATCCCGGCCGATTGGCGCATCCCCTAGAGCCGGCACAGACGGACCCTATTGGCCTGCCCGTCCGTTTTTGGAAATGTTCTCTTTTCTTCTTCTTTTTCTTCCCCCTCGAGGAGGAGGTTTTTTTTTATTTATTTATTTTCATTTTTTTCCCAACGTGAAAGAAGAAGAAGAAGCGGATAAAAGCAGATGCACACATGAGAAAATCCCGTTTCGTGCGCTGCAAACAGACCCAATCCCGCCATTCATTGTCACCCGAATCACGGCCGTGACCTTATATATAACAATATATAGACTCCCCCCTCCTCGGTTGGAAGATGTGAATGTCAAATGAACGCACCAAATTGGGGCCGGGAAAACAAAAATAAACGAGGACGGGAAAAACCAAAAGATAATCAATTGGCCAATGAAATCGGCCAAATCGCCCCATTAATCAAAGATGAATTTCCTATTTTATTTTTATAGACTATGTCTTAGTAGAAACCGGCGGGAATTGGACCGCCCGAAAAAGGCAGTTGACACAATGTTGTTGTTTTTTTCATTTTTAATTTTTTTCACGAATGGAGAAAAAAATACGGCTGGGAAAATGTTCAACTTGTCAAGAAAAAACTTAAATCTTTTTTTTTTTTCGCGTCTATCTATTTTGGTTGTAAGTTTTGTTTCGCCCCATTTGTGCGTGACGCGCCATGAAAGTCTCAATGAGATGGTCAAATGGCCGTGGCGTGTTTCGACCAAGTTGGGCGCAGCAGCTGATCAGTCCCGAAAATCTTTTTCTTCTTTTCTTTTCTTCCCGAAATTCTCCGTTTTGCCGGGACCGTTTATTTCCACGTCCCGCACAGGGAGAGTTTCAAGCCAATGGACAGACAGACAGGCCAATGGACACACACGTATTAGCCGTTTAGTCGTCAGAAGAAGAATAGACAGTTAACAACAACAAAAGCAAGGAAGAAGAAGAAGAACACGCTGTTGTTGTTGTTGTTGATTATTATTAGTTACACGGAGAGAACAGAGCATTGAAATGAGGAGTTGCGTGATCGGACCAGCAGCGTCTGGCGTACACACACACAAGGGGCAATTACGTATGCCGCGGTCGTCCCATCGCATTTCCCCCCACCATTTTGTCTATTTTTTCCTTTTTTCTTCTTCTCCCGATTCTTGTTTTCACGCGAGAATCAAGTCCGACACGACAGAGAAATCGCCGTCTATATCGCCCACACGCTGTTGCACGCCGGTGAAAAGGTGACTGGTTGTTGTTGTTGTTGTTGCTGGCCGACCTTTGACCAAACCCACAAATTGTTTGAATTCGGCGCGGGGGTCGTCGGTCGCGGCGGGTTCGTGTCAAAATGTTCTGATCGATTTCATTCGAATTGGTTTAGAAATTCGTCGATTCACAAATCTAATCGCCAGATCGCAGCAAAGGTTGCCCCCGATGTCGACAAAATAATAAGTGGAACAAACTCATTTTACGAAATTTTTTCTCTTTGTCGCTTTTTGGGGTATAATGTAATTTCTTGGTGATTAAATCGGCCGATTTCTCCCGGTTCGATTTCTTCATCATTCGAGTTCGGCGGTGCGTTTTTTTTCTTTCACGATGTTGTGTAATGTGTCGCTTTTTGATTATTCATTTTCTCCCACTCATTTCGAGTTGACGTGATTTCTCGTTCTTTTCTTTCTCTCGAATTCGGGACGACTTTCCTTGGCCCCCACCTGCTGAACGACCGCTGACCCCCCTCAGCAGGTTTCTTGTTGTTGTTTTGTCAAATTCTTTGCCACTCTAGACGTTACTAGGCAGATAGATTAGCAGGAGGAGGGGGGGGGGGGGACACACAAACAAGTGGAACCGGTTCCTATTTCATCCAAAATGGAAAACAACATTTCGATGTGTTTGTTATTTATTTTTTTTTTTGTTTTCCATCGTGTCCGCCGGTTATTATTACCGTCGCACGTAACGCTAACCAGTTTGGACGGCTGCCCCCCCCCCCCTCACCTCAACAGAATTGATTGCGCAAGGCTCGCGGAAAATTTAAAAAAAAAAAATTGTTTGTCAAAAAACACAGGTGGAATTGACGATTTATTGCGGAAATTGTGCAACGGAGATTCCCACTCTGAATGTTTAATTCATGTCTATTTGAGTAATAATAATCCAGTTTTTTCCATTCAACGTGCTGTTCGTTGCGATCCACTTTTATCGATTCTGCCCCAGCAGCAGCAGCACGCAGGGACAGCACCGCCGAGCGATGAGAACGTGTTACACAATTCACGCCAAATGTTTGGGCACTACAAGTTTTTTTGTTTCTTTTTCTTTTTTTTTCGTTCGTACACCATCAACTTGCTTATCCTTTGTAATAGATTTGTGTGCCGGGCAAAAGACAACGACAAGTTTTTGGCGTTGGGGAAAACTTTTCCGTATGTTTCTGGGGACCGAAGAAGAAGAAGAAGAAGAAGACCTGTATGGTTCTAACTTTGTTGTTTTTGTTTGTATTTTTTATTATTATCGGGAGGCAAAGCCTTTTAAATGAGGAGCCCCCTTCTGGCCGTCCCGTTGTCTCTAATCCTTTGCAGATTTCGACGAGAAATCGCAGGTCCCAGTCTGACACTTAAAGTGTCGAGGAAATGTCGGGAAACCTTCCGTCTCTTTTTTTATTTGATTTCATTTTTCTTCTGTCCGTCTTGGCATGGGGGAAAAAGCTTTGGCCAAAAGAATGGCGGGTGTGCAGGTTATAGTGCGGACGTGACGTCACCAGTCGATTTGCTTTTTCTTCTTCTGATTCCTCCCCGCAGCAATCTCTCCTCGACTGCCGTACACGTCGGCCTGGGTGAAAACACGTCGAGAATGGGCTGCTCCTGGATCAATAAGCAAGGAGCTCTTTGTGTTATATCATCATCTTTCTCCGACCACCCATGTAACTCGAGTCGTCTCCTCCCAAAGTCAAATTCCCTCGCCTGAATTCTCTCTGCCAATAACGCCTACACAGTTACCGTAGGCGAAAACAAACACAAATCATTGATCGGTTCCTTGTTTATTTATTTATGTACGTCACCCATCAAATCAACCGAAATTCTCCTCGTGCTCTATCTCTCCCCCCCATCCCCACCCAGGAGAAAATCAAAAGCGACAAAACAGTTTGGGAAAATGGGCTCGTCTTTTCTCTCGTTTTTGGGTTTTGTGGTGTGCAGTTGCACCTGTTGTGTGTCAACCCCCGCCCGCGATCAAAGTTCATTCGGTAACATTCTTTCAAACAACCCGGCCGACACACAACCTTTTTTTCTTCTTCCTTCTTTCCTTCCACCCACCCACCGTTTCGGCGTGATTGCAAAGTGACTCTATAAAAAGGCGAATCGTGCCGACCTACACGTATTTATGTACTACACTGGTGGCTCTGTTTTTCCATGTCAGTGGCGACGACGACGCCAGACGGGGGTGCTGCAGAGTTGGCTGATATCATTTCGATTAGGCCCGGCACAGACGACAACAACCGAACCGAACCGAACCCCCTTGAAATCGGATGGGAATCTAAAAAAAAAAACAAGTCGGCGACACATAATACGAGAGATGAGGTGGCGTCAGGTGGCGTTATTGCCACATTAGCCCATACCCAAGAGAGAGAGAGAGGAGGGGAAATTCGTTTTGCCCGGCAGCTAGTCGTCGTCGTCTAGATCAAAGGGACAAAATGTCGGGCGTGAGAGAGTCGTTTACCAACCATTTATTTAGTTTTTTTTTTTTCAAAATTTTCCACCTCAGCTGGACACGCTGAATTCTGAGTATTGTGTTGTCCGGCTCTTTTTTTTATTTCTTCTTCTCTTTTAAATGCATAATCTGATGGCCACCAGAAGAGAGAAAAGACCTTGGCATGGATAAATGGCCAGCGAAATGTGGGCGCTCTCTTTTTCGTCAAGACTTATGAGAGTCGCCAGACGTTTTCGGGATACATATAACCGAGTGCAGTTTTTCTTTTTGGGATTGTTCGGATGATAAAAAGACATGCGCGCAGGGTCGACGCATTTCTGGCCGTCGTGTCAAGGCTGCAGCTTTGGACGTGTAGTAGATCAACTCCAATTATCGAAAGCGACCCACTAGAATATCTACAAAACCAACAACGGCGATCTCTCTCTCAGACTGCGCACTTGTGTTGCCGTCAGTCCGAATTAGCTCGTCGATTCATAATTTTTGCGCCATCAGACAGTGTCTAACATTGTTGTTGTTGTTGTTGTTGTTGTTGGATGGCTAATCAGTTTTTTTTTTTTAAAGAGACTAAATCATTTTGAGGGGGAAAAGGGGGTCTTTGATTGTTTGGCGAATTTGTTTTGTACCCAGTCACGTCTCTCAACGCCGCCCACCTTCATTTGAATATTTCACCAAGTTTTGATTTCTGTTTTTTATTCGAGATTTCCCTTTGAGCGTGAGCGGTGGTGGTCTGCCGTATCACGAATCATCGGGATTAGATTATTCCCATAGAACTCTCTGAATTGTGCTGTCGTGGTTGTTTTATCCGGCCCATCCATCTCCCCTCTCTTTCCCGTTCTTCTTCTTCTTCTTCATTTATGGTGGTGGTGGGGGGGGGGGAAATCCACTAATTGTTGATTGATCAACACTCCCATCTGATTATTATTTGTACGAAATGCAGTTAGACTTAATAACAGCCGAGAAAAATAATCATAACCGTCAGATGGGGCTGCTAATGTGTGGAGTGAGACGGTGGGGCGGGCGGGCGGGAGAAGTGGGTTTTTGAATGCGTTTTATTATTATTATGCAACGGGAGTAATGGCCGCCGCCGTTGGAGGAAGGGGTGGGTGGAGAACGAGGCTCCAACGTGATATAATGTAACGACATTGAGAGAGAGAGAGACTCTTTAAGTCTACTGATGTCTATCATCAAGGAAAAAATAATTGGCGGATGTTTTCTGATGATCCAGTGCAAAGGGAATTGCATCCGTCTGGCGTCGTCAGGAATCTCCAGGCAGAAGAGAAGGAGGGTGGGGGAGGAGAGGAGGAAGGAAATCAAACGATTCTACGCACATTAATGGCGATGATTGAGTTTCCTACCAGAATTTCGGCGTGGGGTGGAAAGAAGAAGAAGAAGAACTGTCAAAGGAAGAAGAAGAAGAACCAAAATGGCGCTGGTCTCGGTCGTCGTCGTCGTCTCGGTTCTTTTTGTTTTTAATTGGCACGACACGGAGAAGTGGCGTCGACATTTCGTCAAACCATATCCAATTCTAGTCCACTATTTCATGTTTTATTATTACACGCGGAAAAATGAACAAAAGTTTTCTCTTTTTTGAAAAACTGAATGGAAAAGACGCTCTCCTTTCCCTTTTTTTGTTTTGTTGTACGAAGGAAAAAAAATATATGTGACGGCGTCTACAATAGTCGTAACCCCACCGTGAATAAACGAGTCAATCATTTGGCCACATGCGCCAAATAGCTTGGCGCTCTATTCAGTTTCATAGTAGTATGTCTTGACGATTATTTTTTATTTTAGAAAACGAGCGCTCAAGTTTCCTGTTTTTTCTCTTTTTCTTTTGTTTTTTATCACGACGTCATCTTTTTATGCAGCAGCAACCAACAACCGGTTTTTTTTTTCCTCTTGTCATATTTTTTCGGATGAGTTTCCCGGCCCGCGACGCCATAGAATGAAAGGGGAGCAGAGAAACGCGTCTAACCCAATCAAAAGAATTGAAAAGAAGAAGAAGAAAAGTTTGAATTGGATTTACAGTTGAAAAAGTGAATCAGGTGGATCGAAGAAGATGTGGCCATCACACAACAAACAAAGATGGGGGGAGTTGGTGGTGCTGAGCAGCGCATGCTCAATATGGGAATCCGACCGAAAGATTCTTTTACCGTCCACTTGCACGCGCGCGCGCGCACCGGCGACACTAGCGCCACCGCCGCTGACTGGGCACCATGGTGCAGCAGGGCCGACCTCCTCGACGCCGCTTCAGTTTCAGTTGGTCCGTTCAGCCGCCACCACCTACTTTTCAAACGCGCAAAGTCGCACCGTTTCTTTTTTTTTTTCACTCAACACTTGCACTCACTACACGTCCGTACTTGTGTTTGTGTTAGTGTCTTGCGTGTCAGTGTCTATTCTAAGAGAGAAAACAAACAAAAACGAATTGATTGTTGACCAAGAAAATTTGATTTGCGCGTCAGGTGGTGAACGTGTCCAGGAAAAAAATTTAAATACACAGGCAGAGCACCGGAAGAAGAAGAGAAGAAATTGGTTTGTCTATTTTTGTGGACGGTCGTCGATTGTCGCCAGTGTCCAGTGTCGTTTGTTTTGTTTGTTTGTTTTTTTCTGTGTGTTCGTGTGTCGTGATTGTGTGAGACCCCGTGAGAGCCGAGACGAAACGCCTCTCGCCGTTCTTCTTCTTCTTCTTCTTCTGCACGCCCCCGAAATGGCATTGAAAATTGCCTGACTGAGACGACGACGACGACGGGAAACGGAGAGAGAAGAAAATTCAGTTATTAATAACGCGGATAGAGAGACGAGGAAAAAGAATAGGCGGAAAACGAGGAGAAGGAAAGGTAAAATTAAACCAACGCCCACCTTTCGTTTTCTTCCAACTCTTTTTTCGAATCTTTTGGGGTCGAGACTAAAACCAAAACCCCCCAAAAAAGTCTGAGAGAGGAATGGGTTCAACGAATTTCCCAAGTTTGAAAATCATCACCCCCCGTGTCTAATGAGACAATCTTGTATTCATCAGCAGCAACTCTCGGAAGGTGTCGCTTATATAACTTTTTTTAAAGAAAAACGCATTTGATTATACTTTTTTTTTTACAAGTGTACATCTCATTTGCGTAAAAAAAGGGGGAGAAGGAAAGGAAAAAAAATTGATTGGCCTTTTCTGGCGGGCGATTCAATTGAATTCTTTGCATAATCATCTTTATAGTTTCCAGTATTATTCATTCCCCCCTTTTTCTCCTTTTGCTCTTGGAATTGTGTAGCGGAGCGCAAACACACACGCGGCCAGCCAGCCCTCCCAGCAGCTCCTCCTTCTTCTTCTTCTCCTCTTTGTAATATTATCGATCTGCGGATCTCTCCCCCTCTCTCCCGATTCTCCCCCCTTTCACTCCTCCGTTTGTGTGATCCTTCGTGTGTCTCTTTTTTGTGATACCAACGGGATTATTCTCTCTCCCCGATCCCTTAACAACGTGCAGAGAGAGCCGGGCTAATATAGACAAAGTCTAGCTACCTCTCGTTCAACTTCTTTGACGACGACGGGAGTAGAAAGAAACTAATTCGCCTATGGATGAACAGAGTTAACAGAGTTTTTGACTTTTGTTTTTCTATCGTTTTTATTTGGATTGGTTATCGTGGCAATTGCATTAGACTTTCGGGATGATTGGCGTCGGGACCCGTCCGATTTGATTTCGCCCATGGGCCAACGCACAGCGGAATTTCGACTCTTCGGGAACGAGTTTCAATCTTTTTTGTTTTGTTTTGTTTCGTGAACGTCGTGAGTTGGCACACGACAAATGCAGCCAGGAGGTCGAAGCCAGAAAAGTTTTGTTTTTCTTCTTTAAAAAGGCCAAGGGAAAATTTGCGTTTGTTTTTTCGGGAGAAAAACATTGAAATTGAAAAAAAGAAGAAGAAGAATAATAAAAAGTCTGTAAGAAAGATGAACGTTGGACGATTATAATGAGGAGGAGTAGGGAAATGAATGAGGGGCTTTGATGATGCGATGCGTTGTTCAGTTTTAATATAGGAGAAGGAGACCTTCGCCATTTTGTTAATCACATCTGTCTAACTGGGATGTGCAAGACGTCTATCGATCTCTCATCCGTCTGTCGACATTTTGGCGCGATATCCGTTTGCATTATTATTATTATTATTTGGTTGGGCAACCAGTCGCAGAGAGAGAATTTCATCTCCCCCGTTTTTGTAAGGGGGTCCGTTGTTTTTATGCTGCTGCTGCTGGGCTAGTGGTTGTATCATTTTATTTTTGTATGGAGCTGGAACTGGATTGGCTGTGCTGGAGGAGGTTCCGCAATCTTTTGGTATTTGGCTCTCGCTCTGCTCTTACTCTGTGGCTCCGGTCAGAATCGTGAGTTTTCCACATACCCTAATGACATACACAGCAGAAAACAAGCAACAAAAGCTGGAAGAAAAAATGCAAGCAAAAGGGGGGGGGGGAAGAAAAATACAAATCACGATGGAGGCCGACCGAACGAACATGACGAAGGAAAGAAAAGAAAAAGGATAAACGACTGGAATTAGCCTCGATTCTACTCCCGAAAAAAAAAGTCTCCATTTAAACATGGAGGTCGTTTTTTCGCCAGTTTTCTTTCGTGTTAATTTCGGCTATCGTGATGCTTCGTGAAGTGCGGCGATAAATGGAAGAAGGAAGAAGAAGAAGAAAACAAGTTTTTTTCTTTCCCTCATTGTCGTAGCACCAACGTGTGAGACGCGCCGTGCTTATGGCCAAAAGAAAAACGAAAAAAGTTTCCAGAAGCACTTGAGAATATTATACGATGATGACGGCGGTCCCTTGTAAATATCTCTGAGACGGGCGTTATAAAGTGGGCAGCAGCAGCAGCAGCAGCAGAGCCCTGTCCTTTGAGGACTCTTCTCTGAAGACGGGACGATAAAAGGAGGAAAATACATTCCAGTTATGTCGGTGTATTAGTCAAGAAGAAGAAGAAAAAATCTTTATTTTTGACGCCTGGTGTAGAGAGAGAGAGAAAAAGAGGGACGTTCGGTGTTCGGTTTGGTCATGTTCCAATTTTTTCGGGTTCCCCATTTTCTTTTTAAAAATAGACGGCCGGTCCACGGCCAATGGATCGTCTGCTCTTGGTTCATTTTCTCTCCCCTTTTCTCTGTTTTTTCGCTGGCGTCTTCATTTTCCAACTCTCTGGGAGTTTATTACATTGGCCGGCCATTCTTCATTCAGTGTCGCAACTGTACCGACGACGACGACACTCGAGCCCGTTGTCAGGCGAACCGAAAAGAAAGAAAAAAAAGAACCTCGGCAGTCGTTAATTTTTTTGTTCTTTTCCTTTTGGGTCGACCATTTTTTGAGGGGAGAATTTTTTGTCGTTTTGGACCGAGCCAAAAAGGCGGAGTCCAAAGCTTCTTGATGGAGGGTAACCTTATTTGGATCGGGATGAGATGATGTGGTCGCTCTGCTCGATTTTTACTCACGCCGGACTCATTTTCTCTTGAATGCATAGAGAGAGAAAGAGAGAGTCAATTCAGAGTTTGACGTAATGAAAGCAGCGCGCGGTCAGCTCTTGTTATTATATCAATCCCCATTAAACATATCACAATATTAACTAATTCTCGATCGGTTTCCCAAGTCGCCCGTGGCCAGCAGTCCCGAAATGGGCGTAACTTTCAAATCAAAATCCTTTTTTTTTCTTTATTCGTGTGTGTGTTTGTTTTTCCCCCCTTTCATTTCGTCACAATCTCGTTAGAAATATTATTAGAAGAAGAAGAAAAAGAAAAATAACATGTGAGAATGTGATTCTCCCGCGCGTTATTCTTAATTATTCGTGTTGCTGTTGCTGTTGCGGCAGCGGCCGTGATGAAATGTTGTGTGTAGTCCACTTGTTCCTTTTTTTTTCTCCTCATTTCACTTTCTTTTTCGATCGGCAACGGTGTCGAGGAGAGGGAGGGTCGCGGTTCATTGCTTCGTGCGTGTATGCCGGAGCATGCTAAGATTTCGTGTCGTGACGAATCCAAAATAGAAGAAAATCGAAAAAAATAAAAAAAGGGACGAAGACGATAAGATGCAGGTGCACCGGTGGCTGAGAGACTGTGAAACTCCTTTTTTTTAATATTTCTGCAATGATTTATGAGAGCTCGGCGTGAAGGATTTTTTCAGTTGGTTCGGGATTTTTCGACGCGATGACGTGGCGCGCCTGCCCTTCAAACGCCAAAGTTGACGAAGCCCAGCGAAAAAGTTTCTTTCGGGTTTGGTTGGGGTGGGGTGGTCGGATGGGATGGGGGGGGATAGAAAGAAAAATGGAGAAGAAAAGTTTCGAGTAGATGAGATGCTATGAGATAACGCAATTTGAGATAGGGCCACTATTTTTAATAGCAGCAGTTTGAGAGTTGTGTGTTGGGAACGTGCCTGTACAGTCAACCTGTTTATTTTATTTTTTTACAGCAGCAGCAGCAGCCCTACTAGAATAATCATCCCGCCAGATATGGTCAACGCTTTCAACCTTGAGGGAAAATAAGGTTCCCAATCGGGAGCAACTCGAACGAAAAAGAAAAAAGAAAAAAAAAAGAGTTTCATTTTTCTTTTTGGTTTGAGAGATTGGCTGGTCAAGTTTTCTTGTTTTCTTTTTCCACCTTAGATTGAGAGTTGTATATTAGAGGCAGACACTTGTTGTCGCCGCCGCCACTGTACTAAATCCCGCGTGCACTTTGATCGTCAAGGTCTCCATGTCTCGTCCATTGATTAACAACACCCGTAACTACCGACTTTCCGAAGGTAGTACCACCACCAGCGAGCCAAGTCAAAAGTCATAATGTAGGCCAACAGCTGATTGTCGAACGATAAAAAAGTCCATGGTTCACGCAATCGACAGATTAGTCGCCCCCCCTAACCAACCCAAAAGATTAACTCGCCAAAAAAAGAAAAATGTGTAGTGTAGAGAGAGAGAGAGTCAGACAGCTGGATAAATTGGAGTCTGCCCAGATGACACGACGATTGACTGAGAAAGTCAGAACTAAAAGTTTCTTTTTCTTTTTTTTTTAAAGATGATTATCAAGTTCCGGTCGATGCCGGATTGAATCAAACTAATCATTTTTTTGATTGAGTCGATTCATTTTCTTTTCCAAACCGCCCTCAAGTCTATGGATGAACGGAAGACGTCCATCCTTTGCTCCGTCTACCCGCTAGAAATAACATCTCTTATTTGTTTTTACACGTTTCCGTTAATTACACGTTATCAGCGGTCCGTCTCTCTGGGGGGAGACTTGTTATCGCCGAGTTCCGGAAGAAACTCAGAAATGAATGGGAGACTCAAAAAAGAGAAACTGAATGACGCCAGCACGTGACTGGAGTAAAATTTAAAAAAAAAAAAAAAACCACGTCAACTGTTTTTACTATTTTTTTTGAAAGGGATCAACTAGAGATAATGGACGTTGACAGAACTGTCAGCCCGCTAAGTCCCGCGTCAACAAACGACGCCGAGTTTCTATATATCGCCGTGTGTAGAAAAGAAAAAAGGAAACGAGAAAAACAAATTTTCATTTGGTTTTCACGGTAGAGAAACTGCGCAACATCAACCAGCGTCTCGTGAAAGTTAGTCTTCTCCCTGCGTACACTCAAAAGGAAGAGTAAATAGGATGAGAGAAACATCCTTAAATAAGGTGGAGAGGGGGGGGGGTTGCAATGGATTAAGGGCGGAGTTAATGAAGATGGTTGCAGTGCGGGGGAGATTCCACCAGCGTATCGTCTTAGTGGACGTCATTTATTTTTTCCCGTTGAGTGATCGTGTCTCTCTCTGGCTACACTTTTTTCTTTCTTTCCATGGGGGGTGAGATCGCGTTCAAAAGACGTCTTAGTAGCCACTCGGTCACGTGCCTCCATCGATCGCCAATCGATATACCCCCGCTCCCTTTTACTCCCGCCGGAATAAAAACACAAACTCCGGAATACAAAAGAAGAGAAAAATCTTCAATTTTCTTGCGTCTCTTTGCTGTGTGCGTTATTTTGTGTGTCATTGGCAAGTCTCCAAATGCGTTTAAATAAAATAAAAAGGACAAGTTAAGAATAAAAGAAGAGCTGAGATTGGAATAAATAACGTCCGTTTCAAGGGGGGAAATCAATAGAAAGTGAAAACTAGCAGCGGGAATAGTATCGCATCCGCTCGCCAAAATAAAATGAAATTCTGCACCGGATTTAAATGTTAAATTTAAAGTCACCGGAAGTGAGTTATTATTATTTATATTTTTTCAAGCATTTCCATGGCCGTGAAGGACATGCTCAACTATTAAACGCCGCGCTAGAAATAGGTTCATTTAGTTTTACAGCTGTCGAGAAATCAAGTCTTAAAGAGACACGCACATTTCTTTTAGTTCCCATGATTTGCTCTTCATTGTGTGTGTGTGTGTGCGCGTCCAGCACACATGTGCCTTGATTACACACACACACACAAGGAGGCATTGCCCCTGCGAGTTGACCAAGGGGTAACGTGATCGCCTCACACCCTGTGTGTGTACACACGGCCTGACTTTGTGTGTTTTCTTGTTCTTCTTGTTGGGAGGGTGTAGTCTCTTTTTTGTCTATTTCGGAGCGCCGGCCCTAGTTTTTCAAAAACTGGTGGGGGCCTATTGGTTTTGCCTTACGGTTGGTGTTGATGGAATGCGTTCCAGATGGTCGTCGGAAGACACACGGAAAGTCTCGTCTTCTTCTTCTTTTCGTCGTCATCGCGGCCTAGCCATGAAAAAAAAAAAAAGGCGCTCGTCAACAGTTGGAACAGCCAGTCACCTTTTTTTTTTTGTCCGGGGGACTGTCTGAAAAAGCCCCAAACTTTTTGTCTCTCTCCTGCGTCTGCTGACGTCTTGTGTTTTGTTGATGTTTGATTCTCTTGTTTGTGTGTTCCTCGCCCAACACACGTACAACCATTTTCTCCTTCCTGGGCTCTTTTTTTATTTATTCAATTCCAGTGAAATGAGGAGAAAACGGGCGATGAAATTATTCTCCAGCAGAGAGAGAAAGAAGATGGAATAACCATTGACCTCATTTGATAGATTCGCTTGTTGTACGCCGAGTCTGATATTTTCCCCTATTTTACATATAGTACGTTGTGTGTGTGTGTGCTCTATGGGCACGCTCATCTATCTCTCTTCTCGCTCGTCTGCAACATTTTCTAATCGAAACCGTTTCGACACGGGCGTTTGGCTACTACTCGAGCGCGAAACTCGCCCAGTCACAAGAAAAAATACAAGAGAGATTCATCCTCATCTCCAATGCGGATGGCAATCAAATAAAAAAAAAAAGACTGGAAGAAGAAGAAGAAGAAGAAGAGCTGTTTGTTTTGATGAGAGAGTCAACGAACGAAATAGATGTATAGAGTCAGACGAAAAAAGAGAAATCGCCCCAAAGATTCGGTGAAGTGGATCACTTTTTCTTTTTCTGCTCGCAAGACTCTAGAAGAAGATCGGCAGCCGAGCGCAAAATGGGGTTGGCTGCTGCTGCTGCTGCTGGATCGATCGAGTTGCATCCGTCCAACTGCTGCTGCTGCGCTCTGGGGCTCTCTCTCTTCACTTTATCCATCCGCAATTATCTGTGCGCACACATTTAGATGGTTTTTAGTTTCCTTTTCTACTCGCAGTGCAACATTGATGCCCTCCAGCTCTCAAATATGATACAATACAACAGACTAATAACTATCAAGTCCAGGCGGTTGCGGGCCTCTTTATCCAGCACGCTGGATGCTAGTTGAAAGCAAAGAGAGCGTCTGTGAGTATTGATCTCTTCGCCCGTCCTACACAGAGAGAGAGAGAAGCTGGGCGGCCAGTAAGATTTCCTGGGATATGTATATCCCATGTATGTATGACTTGGCCGCCTACCAACTACGTCTGAGAATCAGGAAAAGGAATAAGAAGCTAGCAGACAAAGACAGACTCTCTCTCTCTCTCTCTGTTGTATCTTCTTCTTCTTTTTCAGAGGAAAATTTACTACTCCGACTTTCCCTTTTCTTTTTTTTTTTTGTGGATATTTTCTTCTCGCCGGCCCGGAAGTGATGGACTGTATAGGCGGAGTCACTGAACTCTTGGCCGGACCGAAACGGCAGCAGTTAAAATGTGGAGAATATGAAAATATTGGGTAGAAGAAGAAGACGAAAAGTTGTCCCTTAGCGACCGCAATTTGATCGACCAAAATAATACAACTCTACACGGGGTTATGTTATATTAATAATAATCATCGTCGTGGAGGGGCTCACAATCCCCCTTCTGGTTGCCATGACGCTGTTTTTCTACGTAGTCGGCCGTGTCGGTCGCTTTTTTGTTATTTTTATTTTTCCGCCTCCCCCAAAAGAGGCCTTGATTGATTCATCCCAGTTTTATTGGATCCACCGAAAGAAGTGGAATGTGTCTTTGATGGCGTTCCATCAAGCCGATGAGCTTTCGGGATTTTCTTTTCACCGGCTCTTTTTTCATGGCGCTGATTTTTTGAATCTTGAAGAGTAGAGAGGGAAATTTGAAACAACTTTCACCCTGGGCTGGGCGAAGGAGAAACGGGAGGGTGGTAACCATAAGAGCGGATCTCGTTGTGTGTGTACCGTGTGGAAGGGGGAAGGGAGTGAAGGATCGATCCACACTGACTCTGAGCTGTTGGCGCTCAACCGGCGACAACAATATCCCTCCACCCTCCTCCACTCTGTCACACACAGAAAAAAATAAAATAAAACGGGATGGAGGATAAAAAAAAATAGAAACGGGAAGAAATATATACAGTCGCCTGTCATGGCATCTAAATGATACAATCGATTGTTGTTGTGCACATTTCGTATGCATTTGTTGGGCGCACTCGTCTTTTTTTTTTTATTTCATTTCTTCCAGCCGAGAATGATGGCAGCCGAAAAAAAAAGAGAAAATGCCGGCAGATGACGGATGGAGTTCGTTTATCGATCCGAGAGCTAAGAAGAAGAAGAAGAAAAAATGTTTTTAAAAAAAACGAAAGAAATAAAAAAGAGCCAAGGGCAAAAGAATAAAGGGGGCCGTGCGATGACAACGCGCCTTCAGTCGGTAAACAAATAAAAGGAATCTAATCCAACTTTTCCCTTTTTTCTCCTGCCTACGTTCGTTCGTTCGTTCGTTCGTTGGTCGGGTGAAAAACAAAAAAGAATGGGGAGGATAGAAGGGCGTTCTCTCCGTCGGGATTTAGCGCAGTAGAAACACACACACACACAGGAAAATGGCAATCAACTTCCCTTTCGTTCGGGCGGGCGTGAACCTTGTTGTATTGCGCGTCTTCCGTCGTCGTCGTCGTCTTTTGTTTTTATTCTGGAATTTTATTTCCTTTTCTTGTGCGTGTTGTGCAGATAAAGACAGACGCCGAGGCTTTGATGCGTAAGTATTTCTTCGTCAAAAAGGAAATGTCAAATTGTGTGACGGACGGTGTGTGCCCAACCAGCCGGCAACCGAACGCCGAGCGTGTTTTTTTTCTTCATTCTTTTTTCCTCTTTTCACGTTATAACCAGCGGGAGGATTTTGATGTGTGTCACATGATTCTTATTTAGTTAACGAAATAGAGGGGAAAATGAGAGCAAAAGAAAGCTGTGACAGCTCCCATTTTTTGAGCCAAGTTGTCGTTGTACACTTACGGATAAGGGCCCACACTCCGGCATGTCTTGACATTTTCTCTCTTCTTTTCCTTCTCCAGGCAAACAAGTGAAATGAATCCGGAGAGAGCTGTCGCCGCCACCGTCCAGTGAAGTCTAGGCTGCCCAAACAACCCCGCACGACTCTGGTGGAAATCGAAGAAGAAGAAGAAGACGAGCAACAATCATCGCCAATAGAAAAATTCGGAGAATGATGATGATGGAGGAGAACAGCAGCATCAAATCGGCCGTGTCGTCGATGGTGCTGGGCAGTAGCAGCGGCGGCATCGCGGCCGGAGGCGAATCGGCCGCTGGCTCTGAAATAATTCCGCATCATCAGCAGCTGCAACACGATCCTGCTGTCAATGCGACGACCGTGTCCGTCCGCATTTACGTGCCGGAACTCAATGTCCAGAAGGTGATCCACTTTCATCGCGAAGAGCTCGTCTGGAATGTCAAACAGCAATGTTTGGCCAGCCTGCCTAAAGTGAGTGCCCAGCCAACTTTGGCACGACTGTCTATTAATTAGCCCCATCACAAATGACTTGTTTGTCGACATCTCTTACTCAGTTGTGTGTTAGTAACTTTTGGGCCCATTTCGTCCAGTTGACTCGTTTGAACTGGTTGGCGGCCACCAGGTGTCAAATTGTGACGTCCGTTTTTTAACAAATGATTTTTCATTCGACCCATTTCAAACCAGGATGTTATATATGTGTCGTCAATTATTTAGTGTTTTAGTTTTCTTATTGTTTCATTTTCGTCGCCGGACAGTTATTGTCCAATCCAATTGGCTATTTGTTTTAGTTATTTTTTCTGACTTTCGCACGGGGGCCGTTAATATCATCAGCTTTGTTGTTTGTTTGTTGTGTCTGGCTGCTTTGGTTTATGGGTTGGGGGGGACCCTGTGTGATATAACGCGATACCAGGGGGAAATGGAGGGAGAGTCTATACGTAGTACGACGATGTGCCGCCCATCAATTTCTTTAATTAGCTCGCCCTGGAAATCGAGCGAGACGGGACTCGTTTATTGAAACAATAAACCCCGCTGAGAAAGAGCCAAAGCCAAAAAAAGAAGCGCTAGCTTTTCTCTCTCACCCGATTCACGCAGCTCTCCAGCTCACTCCGACTCACGATAGCCTTTTTGTTTTAATGCTCTACGGGGGGAGATGCTGGCCAGCCGATGGAACAAGAAGAAGAAGAAGAAGAAAGAAGGTCACGGAATCTTCTAGAAAGGTTCACACAAATTGTTGCACAGCAAAAGGCGATATGCGTCGATGATTTTCGGTCTGAACCGAATTCCCGGTTTCATTTCGAACCATTTTTGGCTCTTCGTCTATTATTATTATAACCGTTTATTATCTTTTCGGCCATATAGACTTTTTTCTTTACTTCTTATCAGCCCATCTATTTGAATATTATTACTCGTGTGTATATATACTGATATTCTTTTTCTTATTATTAATAATATGTGTTTTTTTTTCTATTTTTTTTTTTTTTTATGTTTTGGTTGGTTGTTTGAATTTTTTCGTCTACGACCTGCTGGTGATGTCTGTCCGTTGTTGTGTGCTACCGGGATTATTTAAAAAAAACACTCCCGGTCCCTATATACCTCCTCTCAAAAAATGTTAACAAACTAACAGGTGGCCTCTTGGTATCGGGTAAGAGGTGTTCTACTAACTTTGTTATGTTTTTTGTTGTTTTTATTTTCAACTTTGATTGTTTTTCTTCTTCTGTCTTTATTTTTCACTTTCCTTGGGTGGGGATGAAATCGAATCACGCTACACACGCTGTTGCCATGACACCGCCCCAGTCTTGCATTATAATGAGAAATGCACGGCATCCCGCCATATTGCATTTAGCCAAGGTGGTCGGTTGCATGTTGTTTATTTGTTACCTCAGCATTGGCCATGATCTCACTCTCTTCACTCCCTGATTGCAATCCAACTCTCTTACGTACTGCGCAAGGATTTATCGATGCGGATGCTAATGAAATGAGATCCTCCCCGAGTTGCCAATTTATTGTCGTGCCCAGGCGGCCGCGCCTCTTTTATTTTTCCCGAGAAAAAGAAAAAAAAGGACACGAAATCGACGAAGCGGAGAATTTCTTTTTTTTAATTTTTATTTTCCAACCAGAAAATGAAAAATGAAATCAGAATAATGAGCTTGTTCACCGCATGATATAATACTGTGGCGCAAGGGCAGCACGCTTGTGTTACGTGTGCGCTCGACGTGAACCTTTTCCCGTAAACCATGACGAAGCTTTATATACATACTTGTGTACAACTCCAAATATTTCTTCTTCTTCTTCCTTGTTTCGTCCTTGTTTGATCGAAGAATGCGGCGAGAGCATTGTGCCGGCGGATCTCTCTTGTGGATCCGCGTGTGGGATTTTGATGGCTCACTTGTTGTTGTTGTTGTTGTTACCGTAGGTAGATCTTTTTTTGGAAACAAAAAAATCACCCATGCAACAACAATCCACAACCACACGAATCAACTTTTTATTTTTTTCTTCTGACTTTTCCACTTATTCAATTTTTTTAAAATAAATTTTTATTTTATTTTTTCAAGGAGCTGAAGGAAAGTTTCAACTATGGACTGTTTTATCCGCCGTCAAACGGCCGGGCCGGCAAATTTCTCGACGAAGAACGCCCCCTGTCGGATTATCCTTTTAACGGACCTGGCGGCTACCTTGAGGTAGATAAACATTCATTAATAGGCGAAATGCATTAAGTGCGGTTAGGTATACTACTTGTCCGTCCCGCCAGATCCTCTGCTCTCGCTGTTGCTGCGCAGTAAAAACGTTCGCGGAAAACGAGAATGACATCAGCCCCGTTAATGAGCTGAGCGCTCATTTTGTTGTTTTTTTAGTTTATGACGACCATTACGATCGAAAAAGAGAAAAATGCTGAACCATTTTCCAAAAATTTATTGCGCCGTTGCCGTGATTAGACGGTTGACTCCTAACGGCCAGGGATCGTCTTTTTTCTCCCGAATCACAGCAGCAGCAGCAGACGGTTCAAAAACGTCTAATGAGTTTTCGAGAAAAAACCGGACAGTGTATACGAGCGAGCGAGAGAAACAGTTGTTAATAATGGATACCTAGTAGTACATACACCCTTAATGTTAGTCATTAAGAAACGCGTTCGCTGGACGCACTTGTAACGGTTCTCTCTTTCGCCATCTCAACTTGATAATAATCACATCAAAGGAGATCAACTTAAAATAACAAAAAAAAACATATTTCAATGTACAGTTGAAGTACAAGAGGCGTGTGTACAAGATGCTGCATCTGGACGAGAAGCAACTGCGTTCGCTGCACACACGCGTCAACTTGCGTCGCTTCTTCGACTACGTGACCAGCGGCCAAACGGAGAAGATTACCAAAATGTGTGCCAAAGGGCTGGATCCCAACATTCACTGTCAGGAGACGGGCGGTAAGTTTTTTCTTCTTCTTCTTCTGTTTTTCTCGGTATATATCATTCGGATGAGGTAGAAAATTTCCCATTTAACTGTCATTCACTTTTTCCATCCGATGGCGTTGGAGCAACGAATTGGGAGGAGAAAAAATAGTTGTGTGGTGGTACAGTACACGTGATTTTATAAGTCCCGTGACTCTTTGGGGGCCATGTCTTCTTCTCTATTCCCTCGTGATCCTATTACGAATTGTGTGTGTTCAAAAAGAACGCGCATTTGACATTCCCCCCGTTGCTTTTCGTGGACTAGAAATTGGTTCTGTCGTTAAGGAGGATATATATATAACTATTTTCTTTTCTTTTTTTCTATACCTGTCGAACTGAATAAAATGGCGTAGAAAATCGAATTTCTGGGAAGAATGAATGGGAAAGCTGGTAGGCCATTTGGAAATCCTCACGTGAATTGAAAAAAAAAATGTGTCGATCTATTCCTTGGAGAGTGTGTGCACAGCAAGAGAGATGTATATAAAATGTAATAAAATTATGCATTCCTGGTTTGTGAAATGGCCAAGAGTTATTTGGCCGTTGATGGCGCTGCGATCAGTCATGTTTTCCCCCTGACGTTTAGGCAGAAATTTCAAACGCCCACATTTTTCCTGGTAAAAACCTGTTTTGAGTGACATGCCCTGGGTTTTTCTCGACTGATGATTTCCATTTGACAGTCTCGTCACAATTTGCATCGAATCTATTTTTATTTTCGTCATACTTATTCAATGATTATCGTGTACAGAGACCCCACTGACGTTGGCTGCAGTTTCATCTCGCCCCGGGCCACTACTTCTGGCCCTGGTTGGTGGCGGTGCATTGATCGATTACCGAACGAGATGCGGATCGACCGCCTTGCACAGGGCCTCTGAGAAGAGCAGCATAGAAGCTGTGAGAACCCTTTTGGACCTGGGGGCCTCCCCTAATGTTCGTGATGCCAAAGGTCTGACTCCTCTGTGGACCGCAGTGTCAGCCAAAGCCTCTCCAATGTTATGCCAGGCACTCCTTCATGATTACTCCATTCACGGTGTGCAAGATGCTCAGGGATGGCATGAAGTCCACCAGGTTTGTCTTTGCATATTACGTCTGTCTAACATCCTCGAGCTCTGAATGGGTGGCAGCATGACAATTATTGACATTTTCCACCACATACCATTGCATTAAGGTTTCATGTGATATTTATGTGCTCTCACATTCTTGAAAGTAGTTGTGGAGTTGCAGACTTGGCTGAGCAGTTGCAAACTTTCTCGCAATCAAAAAGCAGGTGTAGAACTGGCATGTTCACATGCATCAACTTGTGATTGCGACAAAACGCCATTTGTAATAAAGATAGTCGTACATTTTAAAGGGGTTCGTTTCTGGTTAGTTATCCGGAAAATGACGAAACGAGGAATTTCACGGAATGCGCCGTAATAACTCAACTCTCAACCAAAAGGAGAATCTCAACATTCTTTTTTGAATTTCAGGCCTGCCGTAATGGACTCGTCCAGCATTTGGAGAACCTGCTGTTTTACGGAGCCGACATGAACGCCAAGAATGCGTCGGGCAACACGCCCCTCCACGTCTGTGCTGTGGACAATCAGGAAGCGTGCGCACGACTGCTGCTCTTCCGGGGGGCCGATCGCGAAGCCCTTAACTACGCCAATCAGACACCCTACCAGGTGGCGGTAATTGCCGGCAACCTGGAGTTAGCCGCTCTTATCCATCGGTTTAGAGGCGAGGATGTCGGTAAGTCGTCATCGGCAATATAAACCCGTCCGACACTTTCCGCTCGTAAAAAAAACGTCATACTTAACTAAAGAAAAAATGTTTTTGCTCTTGTTTACGACTGACCGTAGTGGCATTCAAGGAAACTCCATCGTTCAATCCCCGTCGGCGAAAGTCTGGCGTACTGCTGTCGATGAGGCATTCGATGTCGTCGAATGCCATGATGCTGGACGCGTCTTCCATCGCTTCGTCGTCGACGACCGGATCGAGCAGCACGCCCAGCCCGACTTTGGTGTACAGCTCGCTGACTAGCAGGTCGATGAATCGCCGCCAGCAGCAGCAGCCCTCCCCGTCGCCTTCCAGCACTGATCGCTGGCTGGAATCGAATCCCATGTGCATGAGCACCGTGTCTGTGCGCAGCGATACGGGCAGCTCCTCTTCTTGTACGGCTGAAAGCGAAGATAATGGAAGCAGTTTGACTGGTAATGACCGGCCTGCTGGGCCTTATTGTTTTGATTATTTATCTTTGCATGACTCAACTCTCTCTCTCTCGTTTTTCCTATGGCCTCGCGCAGACAAAATCAGCGTGGACCAATGCGACATTGTCAGTGATAGCTCGGGCGTTGGCACGTCCAACAGTGGAAGCGGCGGAAGCTACGATGCAAATACCCCGTCTGAGCACTCGCTGGTCCTGCCAGGCATGACAGTCGTCTGCACGGAGGCGTACAGTTGCAAGGAAGCCAACCATCTCAACTTGCAACCGGGGGATATTATTGAAGGTAACGTACTACTACCTGCTTATTAGTAGCAGTTCAATGGGCTGGAAATTCGAGAAACTCGACAATGACGAACCAATTTTTTAAATATCATCATTATTTAGTGACGGGATCAACAGACTGTGGGCTGTTGGAGGGCTGGTTAAGGGGAGACAGTGGCTATTTCCCTCCCAGTTGCGTGCAAGAAGTCAGGTTGCGCAATCCGGCCGCTATCGCAGCGGCTCGACATCATCCCAGCCCGGCTGTCATCTCCAAAGCTACTGGTGTGCCAAATATGGGCATGACCCTGCCTGTCCCAGTTCCCGTTTTGCAACTGGGAAAGACCATGGAAGCCAGAGCTGCCGGTCGCCGAGAAATGACTGCACAAAATTACGGAACGACTCCACGGATGAAGTCTCTGTAAGTATCGGTTGATAAGTTTTATACCAGTCAAACTTAAAACTGACGACTTTGGTTTGGTTTTAGGTACAGCGAACCGCGGACTGTCATCCTGCATAAGGGCCAGAGAGGATTTGGTTTCGTGCTGCGCGGTGCAAAGACAATGACGGGCATGAAGGATTTCAACCCTATTCAGAATCGAGTTCCGGCTTTACAGTATTTGGATAGTGTCGAAGCTGGCAGTGTAGCCGACCGAGCCGGACTTCAGCCTGGCGATTTCATCCTGGCTGTAAGTTTCTTTGATTTGCTCCATCGAGTTCGATTTTATAAATTTTATTTTTTGTTTTATTTTTTTTTTTCATTTTTTTTTACATCAGATCAATGGAGAAGATCTGGCCAAGGCTTCGCACGAGACTGTGGTCGATTGTATCCGTCGTTCTGGTAATTTGGTTCAGCTGACTATCTGCTCCGCCACCGTCCAACCTGTCAACCAATCAGTCAGCCAATCAGTCAGCGAATATGCTTTAACAGTCCCCAACAGTAGTCGACAGTATTCCACACTTCCTCGAAAGTTACCAGGTAACGTACTACGACTACTACTTTGTAATCGGAAATTGCAAGTCTCTTGGACGACGACGTCTTTATCGATTTTCTTCTCGTTTGCAGGGCGGCCCCCACAACCACCGAAACGAGATCCCCGGACGACGCTAAGTGTCGGTCGCGCCCGTGCTCGCTCGATGGTTGTAGCACTCAACGATATGGGTATACACGACGACCAAGATGCTTGAAATCAATACCAACAAATCGGTTAACGTTTTTTTTTTTTATTTTCTTTCTCCTCTTTTTATCGTGTGTGTGATAGAATCTTCTCAATCGAGTACGGAGACGGCGGAAGATATCTATTCCAATTCGTCTTCGTCAAGGACAGCTTCGATTCGCTCGCGTTCAGGATCTGGGCGTGTTTCAACCACCGATCTGGAAAGATTATCTATCCCCACTGCTGTCAGCCCTCCAGCGCCACCAGCGGAGAACAACCGGTCACCCCGTGTTTACGCCAGTGTGGCTGAAATGAAGCGCATGAGAGTAAAAAGCTTTTCTTCTTTTATTCCACTGAGATGATGAAATAATTATATTTGGGTTTGTCCAGAAGCAGAAGACGTCGGCAGAGCTGTTGAAACTACACAAGGAATTCCACAGCACACCGGAATTGTGTTGGGAACAGCAGCAAAATGGCGAGGTGATGACTTCTTCTTGGACAGCAGAAGTCGAAATTCCACCGGATGTCCAATCGGCGGAAGATTGGCGAAAGAGTCAGAGTCAGGAGAACGTCTACGGCATGGAGCTGCAAGTTCACAATCAACGCAATTCGCGTCGCTCCTGGGCTCCTGGAAATGCCGCCTCCAAACCGGGAGGGCCACGCCATTCCGGCGTCCGTTATCACGGCTCTTGGCAGAACATTGAGGATTCCTACCATCAGTCGGAAGACGACGACGATGGAGATGAGACGGAAGAAGAGGAGGAGGAGGATGGCGATGACGACGGAGAAGACGCAACTACTCCGATCGCCGATCAATTGAATTTGTTGGGGAATCGCGACTACCGCGCCGTTAAGCCGTGCCGTCCGATTTACTCGACCGGCAATTGCAATACTCTTCCAAAAAGAGCAGGCAGTCCGCATTGTACGGCTCCTCCGCCAAATCATCCGCCGCCACCTCCACCTCCGCCGTCTCAGGTTGTCCGAGTTGACGTTACCAAAGCTCACAGCGAATATGCCGCCGTCGCTGCGGCCGGTGGCGACCGTCCTACGACTCCAGTCATGTCCAGCTTCCGACCCAGCGACAATGCCAAGCTCTACGCCCTGCCGGAAGATATGAAAAACGTCGGCTACATGACACTCCGCCCGACCGGATCCAAGAAAATGACGAACGTCCAATCTTCCATGACTGGATCACCTCCATCTTCTGCAGCTTCACGATCCAAGAGTTTACCGCCACGCAGTTCCCGTCCCAATGTCCAGGTCAAATCGGCGAAAAACGAAGAGCCGCGCGTCAGCGTGACTGTCAATTCTACTCCGCTTATACCCGATCCGGACTATGACAGCGAAGAAGAAGCTGCCCAGAATGGTCTGGCAGCGGGCAAAGCATCGCGAATGATGGTTGCCCACAGCACGGCGGCCGACAACGAACCTCCTCGTACGAAGCTCCTGATTGAAATCAAACCGCAATCTCAGCCGATTGAAATCAAACAGCCCAATCCGCCCAGGCAGCCACAACGGGTCGAAGTCGAAGGGCGAAAGTCGGAAGGAAATCGAGCAAGTTTGCCCAAGTCGCAGAGCTTTTGCGCCGACATACTAAAGGCCAAGTCTTTGTTGAAGAACTCTCAATCGTTTCCTGAAGAGCTTAGCGATCAACTCGTTCAAGATTCCTATTGCGAGGACGCCTACGTCACTTTCGTGCCGGTCAACGGCAGCAGCAGCCAGTCGGAGGAGTCGCAATACGGACACACTAAAAACGGCCGCCGAACCGGAACGCTGACTCGCCACGCCGTTTCTTTAATTCAGCTGCCGCCGCCGGTCGAAAACGGAGAGCCGGACATGGAAGACAGATTGCAGTCTCAACAGTCTGATATGGCCGTCGAACAGGATTCGGTCAGCACCATATCGACGTTGAGTTCGCTTTCGACCAGCACCAACTCTTCGGAGCGGGACGACGCTACGATCCTGGAGAACCACAAACCGGTCAAGAAGATCAACGGTCATTGGCGGGAGGCGGGCGCGCCGTCGTCGTCTGAACACCAAACGACGTCCGACGGTGAGCGAACGATTGAAGAAAGTCTGCAACTGATCCGGAAACACGTTGACGAGTTGAGCGGCATGAACCGGTCGCCGGCCAAGAAAACGGCTCCCGTCGTCCCGCCACCTCCGCAGTTTATCGAAGCGGTGGCTTCCTCCTCGTCGGAGAACGAGGAATCCTTTCTTGCCCCACCGCCACCCGAATTTTCTGATTCTGTGATGATGATGACGCACAAACCCGGCCAGCGTCAATTACCCAAGTCCATGAGCTCAGGACAGCTGCGCGGCGCGCTGGGAGACGGCAGCGACGACGCTGTGCCCATCTCCTTCTCGTCGCACTTTCTCAATCGCCGAATGGTTGAACGCCGTTTGAGCGACGACGCCATCAGCAGCAGCAGCAGCAAACCGCCCACCGTCCGCGTAGTTGGCACCGTCCCCAAGAAGGTCTCCTTCAGTCCGGATGTCATCGAGGCCGAAACGACCCGTGCTGGCCACCAAGAAATGGTTGTGTCGACCCGCAGATTTCCCCACAAGCCGCTGCACGAGTGGACCGTCAGCGACACGGCCGACTGGCTCGACAGCATCTTCCTCAACGAATACAAGAACGTTTTCATGAAAAGGAACATTGACGGGCCCAGCTTGATGCACATCAACAGTGAAACCCTCATGAGCATGGGAGTCAAGCGTCTAGGCCACCGATTGAACATTGAGAAATCGCTGAAGCATTACGCCCGCGACCCGAGGAATTGAAGGACCCACGTAAAAATAGTCTTCGACTAAAAGGTGAAAAATCAAAGTATTCTTATTTCTTGGGGATACCGACAGTTGATAGGGAAGCCTAGAAAACGTCAATTATAGTTAGGGGCAACAAGCAACTGGAAAAGAGTATGAGAAAATCAAGAAATCGAGTCATGTATCTTACATGTATAATTTTGTAAAACAGTTTTTAGAGTTTTCTGTCTTACCTTTCTTCTTCTTCTTCCTCCCTTTCTCCCGGTTTCAACGCAGTACATACCTGAGCTTTGGTACCAGACGATGTAGACTTCCGTATCCCAGTTCCTTTTGGCCCACCTCCGTTCCATCTCCTCGTTTTCTTTTCCTTCCTTCTTCCATCGTGTGTGTGTTGTATTTATATATACATTTACATATAACCTTTTAGATTTACCCTATATTCTACAGTATATATTATACTCCCCATCAAAGTTTTCTAATAACCACACAAAAGAGCGAGAACGCCATTCATTCATCCTCCATCCTTCCCTACAATTCAATAAGAGAATTTTTTTCTTTCTCCTCTCGTCATCCGTCAGTTGAACCCAAGTAAACATTTTTATAAAGACGGTCTATACTTCGTCCGCATCTCCCCCTCTTCCTTTCTTGGATCAAGCTCAAGTGTATGAACCGATTGTTCCCCCATCATACATATTATATTATTCATGTTTGTCAACCGTTTAATAAAATTTTTCATGCTCGCACTTCCAAGGGTCACATCAAATGATTATTTATTTCAGCAACCAATTTTACAGGTAAGTGTCTTCTTCTACTACTAAGCTAGGATTTAGCGAAAGTCAAATGGTGCTGTCTTCAGGGAACCAATGGCCGACGTTTTCGGTTCGGCTGCTGTTCGACAAGTTCGAATTGTTGTGATGTGCAGCCTCGTCCGCTGCAGGTTGCTGGGCTTGACTGACTTGTTGGTTGACGGATCTGCCACTAGACCAGATGGGAGGTGACAAGATCGACGACATCAATCGAGTAGGAACTTCGTCTAAGCCGACAGCCGAGTGCCGTTGATTCATTTCCGATTCGTCGTGACCGGCGGACGACTCAGCCAGTCCGTCGCAGGATTGATCGCATGACTGATCTGCTTCCGCCAAATCATCTTCCTGGCCTGAAGTTGAAGCTGCCGAGACTCCGACGGTAACTGCGACGTTGGTCTCTCGACTGTGATTGGGATTGCTGCTGCTGCTGCCGGTGTCCATTTTATTCAGAGTTTCAATGACGAGATCTTGCACCTCGCCCAATCGACGGAACAGGAACGGAGTCAGGGCTTGACGGAGCATGTAGAGAGCATTTTCTGATGACTGCTGATGCAGGGAGGCGGCACCTTCCTCGTGATCGGATTCTTCTGGGAGTTGGACGGCGTTGAGGAAAGTTTCCAGCAAATGAGGAGTCAACTCGCGGTGATGGCCAACCACGTTGATGAAAACTTTGGTCAGCTCCGATTGATGTGACGGTCGGCTAGTGGCGCACTCGTGTAGAGCGTTCAGCGCCATTTCCCGCAACGGATCGCTGTCAAATTTGTGAAGCAGTTGCAGTAGTTGAGACAAGAATTGCGGTCGAGCAGCGTGTTCGGTCAGAGCCACTCGAACGATTGCCTCTAGCCCCGGACTGGCCTGAGACTGTGGTTTGTCCTCCGACTCTCGTTCGGCCAACAAGTTGACATTCATAACGGACGAAACGTTTGGCTCTGGGGCACGACGGTTTTCTTTAGGACGGGCGCCGCCCGAGTATTTGAGAGTTGAAGCGTCTTTGACAACTTTGTTGTTGTTGCTGCCGGCATCTACCGCAGCGCTGGTTCTTGGCACAGAGATGGCAGGTACCACCACCACCGGAGCTGGTGAGGCTTCGTTAGTCGATTGCTGTTGATGATTCAAATTCCGTGCGTTCACTTCAGGCAAAGTAACTCCCGAACTGCTATTGCTGCTGTTGCTGTTTCCGCCTTGACCTCGAACGGAAAGGAGACCGTAAGCCAGGGCAGAAAGTACCCGGTTGTCGGCATGCGGAGGACAATGAACACCAATCTCCACCTGACGTTGACCTTTGTTGATTTTTCGTTTGGTACGGCGTGAAGGTGGTTGGGCAGGATTGCGAGGATTCGTTTCCGACGGACTAGTAGCTTGAATCTGTTGGCTGGTTGGATGAAGCAATGAAGAGGTTGACATTTCGGTCGACAACCCGGCTTGCTGGTGGTCACTAACGTTCACATTGGACGGCCCTGAAGAGAGGAGATTCTGTCTCGAGTAACTGCGGAAGTTGTCCCAGTAATTGTTGGTTCTGGTGCCGGGCGGCACTCGATTGTTCAGCGTGACCTGCGGATCGAATCGGTCCATACCAGCGCACTCGTAGGCTGAGGCGCTCGATCTTTCAGCTTTAGGATCACGAAAAGGGTTGTGATGAACTTCACTGGTTCTGCCGGATGCTTCAGGGTGTTGAGGATTCGATTCGAGGCTCAGTTGAACAGTCGCCAAGTCTCTTTGAAGTTGAGTGAGCATATGGCAACATGTGCTCACAGCCTGAGCCAGAACATGGAAATCAGATCCACTATCGTTCCACGATGAGTTCACAGGAAGTCCCGATAGAGAGAAACTTGACGAAGCGTTTCGATTAACGGCCGCGGCATTACGGCTGCTGAATTGTAAATTGGAAACGGCCGATAGGAGACTTTCAGTCACCAAAGCCAATCGACGTTGCTCGACTACCATCAATTCACACAAGGAATTTGTTCGTTCCAATTGATTCTCTATTCGATCAAGACGTTCCTGAGCAAAAACAAATATTTATTGAAATATTGAAACAATTTATGTTGAAATTGACACTTACAATGGGGACGGTTGCGGGTAAACGTATTCCATTCCTGACGGATGTCTCAGCACTGTGCATGCGTTCATGCGACGTATGGTCATCTTGCCCGTTAACTTCCTCTATTCGAGTTTCTTCAGCTTCTTCGTTGGAGGAATCAAAAGAAGGTTCGCCTTGCGCAAACACGTCCAACAATGAACCGTTTACTTGGGACGAAGTTGAATATCTTTTAGGACTACCGAGAGAATCGTGACTCAGATTATTCTGAGGTGAATAGAGATGATTGCTGCTGGCACCTATTTGCTGCTGGAGTGTCCCTTTGTTCAAATGCCTGGGGACACCAGGGTTGATTCTTGGTATGGTAGGTGTTCTGGATGGCCCATTTGAAGACACATTGCGTAGAAAATCCAAGGGAAAATCTTTGGGCTTGCTGTTCTTCTCCTCATTCTGTTGAGTATAGGGATTGTAGTCGAGGTCTATGGAAACATTTTGCATCAATTCTTGCAGCTGGATAAGTCTTTGCTGAGCCTCTTGGAGTTTTCTAGCTCGATTGCTAATGGAAGTATAAACTGTTTCAGCATTGTTGGTCATTTCAGCTCTAGTTGCATTTGGAGTTGGTTCATCTGAGAATGGGGAATGCATCTGCTGTAACTGGGACATGGCATTATCATACTGCCACTTCTTTTGCTGCAGTTCACGCATCTTCTCTTGCATCTCCCTGTGCTCTCCTTCAGATGGGTTGTTGAGTGCTGATCCGGATTCATACAGAGATGTGGGTCTCTGGAAATCCCTGAAGGACGAGTTTGTACTAGACAAGAACTGATGATTGTTGTCTCTGACACCATTTGCATTCGCTGTTGAAGAACTTGTTCTAGAAGATCTACTTGTTCTACGGTGATCGGGAACATGATCAGAGTTCCTGTAATTGACGGATGAATTATCTTTATAACTAGACGATGACGTATTGCTCGTCACAGAGAGATTCCGTTGGCGATTTCCATTCACCGGTCTGCTTCCTGACATGATAAAATCACAGAATACTAGTCAAGAATGAAATTATACAGCCTGTTGTGTCGTCGTAGTTTATATGTAAAACAAAACAATAATGAACTGTTTTTGACGTATGAAGAATATAAATAAAACAAAAAAAAACTTTCTGCGTTTCGTCCGTTAGTTGACTAACAGATGGTGCTTTGACGTAAATACCGACGGCGTCGTTTATTTAAAAACGAATAATATAATTCAATTCATAAAGATATATCGAATAAACTATTGGATTTATTTTAAAGAAGAATTTATAACCAAACAAGTTTTGGGAAAAAAGACATGATTCAAATATGATTGATTTTATATGTTTCTTCTCATCGGCAACGCCACAAAAGCGCCACAAGTCACTGTGTGTGGGTTTCGTCAACTCCAGCGTGAGTGTCTATCGCTCACTTTTCTTCTGCAAGTCTCCAAAGGCAATATGGTAAAAGAGAGTTTTATCGTTAAATATTAGCAGTTTTTAATACCATCGACGTTTCTTATGTGTGTTTTATAGATTTGTGTGCTAATATGTATAAGTTCGTGTTGAGTTCATGTCTGATCGTTCTTTTCTTGTTTTTGTAAAGGGGGCCCACAAAACCTTGAAAGTCAAGAAGCTTCTGGCCAAGAAGATGAAGCAAAATAGGCCGATTCCTCAATGGATTCGTCTGAGGACTGACAATACCATCAGGTAATTACTACTAGCTATTTAATTCACAGTGAGCTTAATTAAGTCACAGTGAGCTAACAGTTTTTATATTACTCATTTCTAGATACAACGCCAAGCGTCGTCATTGGCGCAGGAAGAAGCTGAAGTTGTAAGGTGGATTGTCAGCAGAACCTTGAATTGCTCCTTGGTCAAAAGTGTGTTGAACCAACAAATTCTTCTTATTGTCGATGAGGATTTTGGAAGACGTATATGCTACTTGTCCAATGGAATCATACAAGGATCTATTCAAATGTATCTTGTTGTCTTAAATCATTTGCGAGTACTGTTCAGTTGGAACGATCTTAAGAACACCATCAATTAGCATTTATTTGTTGGTCCGTTTGATTAGATGCAAGTCGGTAAACATATCCATAATGTAGTAGTATTTCAACTTTTTATTAGGGGTTAGAGTAAGTTAACTCTTTGAATCGAGGTCCAAAATTCATAGTGGGTTAGGTTTGGAAAAGCGTTAGGGCAAAGTGGGAGTACGATATGAACGAGTTGGATTGATACCTTTTCATATTGAAAAACAATTCCCAAGGGGTTATGAAAGGGTCAAAACTCAACAGAAGAAGAAAAGGTAGAAGAGAAAGAGGCTGTATCTGGTGGATCTGGATGCCATAAACGGTAAATAGAAAAGGAAAAAAATGTACGGCAACGTTGACATACCATTATAGGGTAAAAAAAAATTAATCAAGATGGCGCCCAGTGGCTTGGTTTAGCCAGTGACAACTGTTTCGGAATTTAGTTGTTTTTGCGAATCATGAAGTTTTCATCAAACTGAACCTATAAGAAAACAACAGTTAATTGTTCGATTAGCGTTGTATAAACTTACCACAGTGTTTTACTTGCAATGTAGCTTGTATCATGTGCTTGGTGTTTAAATCGAAACGATGCGATTGTTGGTGCAGCTCTTGGCGGTTTTCCTTGTAACCGTCCAACAAGGTGCCTCTTCTCATCCTTGGCTTTTATTCGCCAATCGCAAAGATATTCGTTTGGTGGACGCCACTCAGCCAAGGAATCGAAACAACAATGTCACCATCATCATTAAGGATCTCGAGGATGCTGCTGCCCTTGATTATCATTATGAGAAGGGGATGGTCTGCTGGACAGACATTAGCCTTGAGATGATTCGATGTGCCTACCATCAGGGAGCCAATTTACTTAATAAAACAAATGTTATCACTACAGGTAAGATAATATTTTAGTGCAAGCTTTCGTAGTTGCTTAATTTTGTTTTTGTGAAAGGTTTGGTGTCCCCAGATGGGCTGGCGATAGATTGGTTGGGGAACAAGTTGTATTGGACAGATAGTGAAACCAATCGCCTTGAAGTTTCAACACTGAATGGAGAAAACAGAAAAGTTCTTTTTTGGGAGGACTTGGATCAGCCAAGAGCCATCTGCTTGTTTCCAAAGAAAGGCTTGCTGTTCTGGACCGATTGGGGAGAGAATCCCAAAATTGAATCTGCTGGCATGAATGGTGATCTTACAACAAGACATGTCATTATCAAGGATGAAATATTTTGGCCCAATGGACTGACTATTGATTATGAAGAAGAGGCCATATTTTGGGCCGACGCCAAGTTGAATATCATCTGTTCAGCCAGTCTAACTGGTGCAAATCGGAGAACAGTAAGTCAGGGAGATTTACAACATCCGTTTGCTTTGACCATGTACAAAAATGTGCTGTACTGGACCGATTGGCAGACCAAATCCATTCATTCATGCAATAAGAAAACGGGAGCTGGTAGGAAAGCTGTTCTTGGCTCTTCTCTTACTCCTATGGACATTCACGTGTACGACCAAGAGAGGCAACCCTATAGCGCCTTACCGTGTCAGAATCAGAATGCCAAGTGTTCTCATCTTTGTCTCTCAGCTCCTTATCCTCCATGGTTCACCTGTGCATGCCCCACAGGGTCAAAATTAGTCGACAATTTTACGTGCGCTGATGGTGCTCAACAGTTGTTGCTGTTGGCAAGGCGTACTGATCTGAGGCGCATCTCACTCGACACTCCTGACTACACAGACGTCGTTCTACCTTTGGATGGCGTCAAACACGCCATCGCAGTCGACTACGATCCCGTTGATGGATTTGTCTACTGGTCAGATGACGAAGTTCGAGGCATTCGTCGTGCAAAACTTGATGGCAGTCAACAGGTAATTCGTCATGAAATATGCTTTCGTTACTGTTGTTATTTCATTTCGTTTTCTAGGAGGATGTTGTTATGGCTGAAGTTGACCACCCGGACGGAATTGCTGTAGACTGGATCGGCCGTAACCTTTATTGGACAGATACTGGGACGGATAGAATTGAAGTTGCTCGACTCAATGGCACCTGGCGTAAGGTGCTCATATCAGAAAATTTGGATGAACCCCGTGCCCTGGCCTTAGATCCTGAAGTTGGCTGGATGTTTTGGACTGATTGGGGTAAAGAGCCGAAAATTGAACGAGCTTCCATGGATGGCTCGGATCGCGTAGTCCTTGTAAATACTTCCTTGGGCTGGCCCAACGGTATCGCTCTCGATTACGTTCAGCGTCGCCTCTACTGGTGTGATGCAAAAACGGACAAAATTGAAGTGGCTGACATGGACGGCTCCAAACGCAAAGAAATACTCAGCGAAAATGTGCCCCACATTTTCGGTTTCTCCTTGCTCGGCGATTTTCTCTACTGGACAGACTGGCAACATCGTAGTATTGAGAGAGTGCATAAGTGGACGGGCGAGGATCGCAAAATCATTGTAGATCAGCTCCCAGATCTTATGGGACTGAAAGCAATCAATATCACAGAGGTAGAACAATTCATTAAAAACATTTTGTTTTGTGCCAATTTTAAAGCTTATGAATTTGCAGGTTCGAGGGACAAATCCTTGTGCTGTTGGAAATGGTGGTTGTTCCCACTTGTGCCTGAACCGACCAGGCAAATATGTTTGTGCCTGTCCCATCGGTTACGAATTGACGGCTGATGAGATTAACTGTGTGATTCCGGAAGCTTTCTTGCTCTTCACTCGTAAAGAAGACATTCGCCGCATCAGTTTAGAAGCAAACCACAAAAACGTTATCATTCCGATTGCTGGTGTCAAAGAAGCTAGTGCCTTAGATTTCGACGTCAACGACAATCGCATTTACTGGACAGATATAGGAGTCAAGTCCATTTCGCGAGCCTTTATGAACGGATCAAATCTGGAAGTGGTGGTTGAATTTGGTTTGGAGTATCCAGAAGGCATGGCTGTCGACTGGGTGGCCCACAATATCTATTGGGCAGACATGGGAAGCCATCGTGTGGAAGTGGCCCGACTTGACGGATCTTCGCGGCGTGTTTTGATTTGGAAAGATTTGAAAAATCCACGCAGCATCGCCCTAGACCCAGGAGAAGGCTACATGTACCTCGGTGTCTGGGGTTCTGTCCCACACATTGAACGCGCTGGACTAGATGGGAGCCAACGCATCACTTTGGTCAATGGTGTAGGTCGCGTCAACGGGTTGGTGGTAGACTTTGCCGACAGACGCCTCTACTGGGCCGATGTTGACGGCAAGCACATTGAGAGCTGTGACCTAGACGGCAAACAACGACAAGTTGTGGTCTCGGGTAATATGCCTCAGCCGCACGGCCTGACGCAGTATGAGGAGTTTATTTACTGGGCTGACTGGACAACACGCTCGATCGAGAGAGCCCACAAGCAATCGGGTGAAAACAGAACACGTATCCAAACTCAGGTAGATTACGTTATGGATATTCTCGTCTTCCATTCGTCGCGACAGTCCGGCTGGAACCCCTGTGCTGTCAATAACGGAGGGTGTTCTCACCTGTGCCTTGCTCTACCAGCTGGATCTACTAGTAGTTCCTCACCTCGTACTCAGCCATCAGTTTCTTCTACAACGACCGCTGCATCTTCTTCATCAGCATCGACGTCGTCTGCTGCTGCAGCGACAAATCTACCAGCAACTACAGTAGTCGTCCGTCAATCGCATACTCATCGATGTACCTGTCCCACCCATTACGAGCTTGTGGCAGACAACAAAACATGTGTCGCCCCGAAATCATTTCTTCTCTTCAGCCAAAAGAATTACATCAACCGACTTCTTCCGAGTTCCCCTGATAGCCCGGATGTGATTCTGCCTATTCGAGGCTTGAAACAAGTATTATATCCTTTTTATTTTTGTATTGGTTATAGAAATTTTGCTTCTAACGCTTATCTGTGTATTGTTTCAAGGTTCGTGGTATTGAGTTTGACCCAGTGGGACAGCACTTGTACTGGATAGACGGACGATCACAAACCATTCGTCGCGCCCTAGATAATGGGACACAAGCTTCAGTTGTTGTGGCCAATCCAACACAGTCACTACATCCATACGATTTGGCAGTGGAACCTTATTCACGAGTTCTCTTTTGGAGTTGCTCAAGGTTCAATGCCATCAACGCTACCAGAATCGACAATCACCTTTCTGTTGGTATCCTGGTTGGAGGTCCGTCCACCAGCGACAAACCAAGGAACTTGGCCGTTCACCCTGTCAAAGGATGGCTGTTCTTCACCAACTTAGTCTCGCCGGCCCGAATCGAACGGTGCCGTTTAGACGGTAGTGACCGCGTCAAGATAATAGAAACAGATATTGACCAACCTTCAGCGCTGACTATCGACACAGAAGAGGAGATGATCTTTTGGGCTGACACCAGTTTGAAGGTCATCGAAGTTGCAGCTCTAGACGGAACCAACCGCAGGAAGTTGATCTCTTCTCAATTAGTTCAGCCTATTGCATTAACTGTTCACGGACGGCACCTTTATTGGTTAGAAAAGGATTCACAACTCATCGAACGAGCACTCAAGATTAACGGTGAAGACAGACAAAGAGTCCAGGGTCGGATTCCATATTTGTCGGATTTACTTTCAACGTCTACACTGGATCCAAATACTCTAGCATCCAATCCGTGTTATCCACCCAACTCAGGCTGTGGTCATCTTTGCGTATTGATGGATTCCGGCGAACGTGGCAGATGTGCTTGTCCATTAAACATGATACTCGAGGATGGCAAAACGTGTGTTGAACCACCTGCTTGTTCTCCAGAACATTTTACCTGTCGTTCCGGAATTTACGAAACGGGACCGTCTGGAAGCGGGGCCACTCGCTGCATTCCCCTGTCGTGGCGTTGTGATGGTCAGACGGAATGTTCAGATGCTTCGGATGAAGAAGATTGCCCAGAATGTCGGCCAGATCAGTTCCGGTGCCAGACCGGCCAGTGCATCGCTAAGAAACATGAATGTGATGGCGTCCCTCAATGTATGGATCGATCAGATGAACAAAGGTGTTGTCCCCTTGGACAATTTTACTGTTCAGAACTTTGTCTTCCCGATATTCTTCTTTGCGATGGTGTGCCTCATTGCCCGGATGAATCCGACGAATCAGTTACTTCCTGCGCAAACCGTGTGGCTAATCCGTTAGCCGGTGATTCGTCCATCAGGACTACTTACATCATCGGCATTGTGGTTGGATTGGGATCGGTTGCACTCCTTTGTGTTCTCTTTTTCTGTTGGCATAGACGACATCACAGCCACGCTGACCCTGACGAAGGAGCCCACGATCCTCTCAATCCAGTTGCGCCCCGGCACACTATTGTACCCGGCCACACTCAACTGCAAACAGACTATCAACTTCAATATGTCAGTAATATTGTTGGTGAAAGGACGGCAGGTGTAGGAGCATCCTCTCACCTCGGCAGCAGCGCGGTGGACCTCTTGAGCGGCCGTGGAGTGAAAAATGGGGGAGCCATTATTGTGGATGGAGGTGGCGTCGTGGTTGGTTCAAGTTCCAGCTGCCAATTGTACGACCGCAGTCATGTTACTGGTGCATCGAGTTCGAGTTCGAGCGGTCCTGGATATCCTCAGGAGACTCTAAATCCACCGCCCAGCCCGGCAACAGATACACGATCTCACTGCACGGAACCATACTGCTGTACAGCTGTGAGTGGTCAATCTCACAAGTCGCACACATTGAGCCGTCAGACTGCTCGTGGGCACCATCTGGGACATCAACCCAGGCTAAGTGGTACTTCGAGCCAAGTTTATTCTACTTTACGATCTTATAAGCATTACAAAGTCCGCAACCAGCCTCCACCACCCACACCCTGCAGTACCGACAACTTCGAAGAATCGGATTCGCAAGTGGCTTATCACAGTTCACCTTCGCCTTCGTCTATACCCAAGATGGGCCCAGGATTTAAAAATGCTGGTAGAAGGCAACAGTCTTCACATCGACACCAACGATTGGGAGCGGACTACGATAGTGATCCTTACCCTCCACCACCTACTCCAGCAAGATCACATTACGTGTCAGATGCATCATGTCCGCCATCACCTTCGACAGAACGATCATATTTTAATCCTTTACCCCCTCCACCTTCTCCATCACCTCAGTAGATTTAGATGTTCTACAATTTTTTATTAGATTTTTTTCCCCATAAATGAACGCGGAATCGGAATTATTTGAACGAAACTGTACAGCTATTTTAATCATGTAAATAATTTCTAACAAGAAGACAATCATGTGCTCCTTGACTTTCTTTTTCTCGATCCTCTCCTTCCACCTGGGTAGCCGCGTAACCCATCGTGTTATCTATGAATATATCTATTACTACTATGCTCCCTTTTGATTGAGTGCAAAATTATGAGAAAAATTTGGTACGGTTGACATCTCATTTCGTTACTTCGTTTTTTTTTCTCCCGGCAACTAATTTCTTTCCCAAGTTTCGTGAAAATACGGGCAGGAGACTGCCTCATTGTGCCAACCACTCCGTTGTATTGCCTTAAATAATACACTGTGGTATCTCTTCTTATGGAGTCTTCAGCGTCCGATTGATGTTCAACATCACAAGTCAAGTCTTTAAAAAAAGTTAAGACCGCAACTTGGTGGACACTGGGCACTTAGTCAAAGTGTTCTCTATTACGGCCATTGGCGGGTTATTATTACGGAATGTCATACTCATCTTGTTTTAAAGTAAGCTATTGCTATTTACATACAATTATTTTAGTTTCTGGGGGGGGGGGGGAATGGAAATTGAATATTTCTATCGTGGGGTTTGTTTTTCATATCGCACCACTTGTTAGATTCTTTTTCAGGTTCTTACGCTTCTAATTTGTAGATATCCCCGTATCTCTGATCAGATGTCTCATCGCATCTGATTTGTCATCGAGAGGCTGTAAGCAAATGGGGCATCTCTTTTTTTTACATTAAAAACAGAAAATATTTCGTGTTGATTAATTTTGTGTGTTTGTTGACAATTCACTTATTTTCGTAGATTATTTACTAATAATCTACTAGCTTTAAACTCGGTCTGTGTAATAATTTCTAAATCAGGCCTTGAAGGGCGTGACGAATTCAAATTTGGCTGCTGCGTGCAAGCAATCCAATTGGCTGTCGCTAGGTGGCGCGAATGTTTTCAGGGGACTAAATTCGGCCATTTTGTTCCTTGACGCAGCAGAAGTGGGATGCCGGTCGTGACGTTTCCCATGATGAAAATGTTAAGGTATATGGCAATCCGTCATAAAGGTATTTTTGTTAATTTCTTAGTGTTACTTAATGTTAAATTTCGTTGTGTTAATTGACAGGTGATTTCAATACCACTTTGTCAAAACATGTAACTCGGACTTTCGAGAGCCTGTCCATTTTGCCGAAATGTCGTGCCTCGTGTCTTGCTGCCAGTCGTACGTCTCGTCCCTAGCAAAAGCAAAAGTAATTATGTTTATCTAATTTTCTACTAAAGTACTTGGTTAATATGACTAGAGATCAATTTGCATTTGAATACCTTGCCAATTCTAACTTCCTATGTAAAATTTGAGATATCGGAAAGATCTGTTGGACTGCGTAGCTTGTGTGTGAGCAGTACTCCTGGTATTCCTTTGTCCTAAAGAGTCCTGTGTAATTGTGCACACACTGTCTTTCCCCGATGGTAATTATTTTGTTTTCTTAAATAGGTCTGCTGTTGGTTATCTTGTTGCAGCCAGGTGGAGAAAGATGTGATGGGGACTAATTGAACTGTTGTATGCAGCGTGTGGTTCCAGTGTTATCCAGAAGTAGCTGTGCTGGCGGTATCCTGAACTAGCATGAAGCAGCCTGAAGTTGCCAGTGATATCCGGGTCGCTGACTTTAAATATTTTTCTGTTTGTATTTGTGTATTTTGCCCTGCCAATGTTATCCTGTGTGTGAAATAATCTGTTCTCTTTTGTGTGTTTTTTTTGCTCTACCAGTGATTTCCTGTGTTGCAGTCTTGAAATGGTTTCACTGTCGTCTTTGGCGTTTTTATTGTGCAGTATACGATTGAGGCAACCTGATCTATGTCAGGTTTGACACAGTCGACAACTGCTAGATTAAATTCCGGCTTTCTGCACCAACAAAATAATAACGGCACATGTTATTATCGCGGTTGGGAAAGTCACAGGCCCCCCCCTCCCTGGGGGCCATAAATATATATCTATAATATTGTGTTTGAATAAATAAAATAAACATTTTGCATAGCAAAATATTTTGTTAATTTTTTTAATAAAAAAAAAAGAATGAAAGGACATCGCCAATTTTTGTCGAAAAAGACTTAGTAAATAAATAATATGGTGGTTGTTTTATGAAGCGGAAAAAAATGATAAAAATTTGGACAGGAAATTATTTATTTTGGTTATAAATTAAATATAGGTTGTAATAATCGTTGTATGCATAGGGAAAAAAGAACAAAATAGGTTTGTTTCATATTTTATTGTTAGCGAAGTAATAATATTGATATTGGTCATAAATGTGAAGAGCGAACAAGTTGAAACGTTATATGAGGAGATACAGTTGATTGCGAATCATAAGGGAGAATTACTTCGTGGTCAAACTAATATTTCTCCAAAAATACATCAGAACTTCTCATTGCTATTTCCCTTTCGACCAGACGAATAACCAACGGCGGACATGCAGTTTACTCAGGGAAAAGGGACAACAGATATGCATTTGTAAATTGTGCAGTCTTGAATTTCAGCAACCTCTTTTCGGCTTCACCAATGGATCAAGTCTGGAACGGCGGCGTACGATTGAACTGAAAACGACAACGGAGATTTAGTTGCAAGTCAATAATTTAAAAAAAAAAACTCATCCAGCATTACCTCAATGTGGGTACAGGTAGCAAGAGAATACACCAACAAAATGCCAGACAACTTTCAGGAGACACCAACTTTTGCACAACAGCTCAACACTGCATGGACACCAACAATGTTAGTCGAAGTCTGAAGTAGAACTTCCAAGTCTGCAGAAGATCCATTTCAGCACATCTCCAAATTGGAACATGACTGCCGCACCACTGCACACCAGACATCACCACCATTAACAGCTCCAACACCAAACTCGCAAAGAATTCCTACAAAACAAAAGAATGTTAAAAAACCAAGATTATTTTCAAACAAATACAAAAAAATTCAGTTGTGTATGAAAAAATATTGTTAAAAAACTACAACTTTTTACAAGCTGATGAAAATAGTTTCTAAAGGATCTTATTCTAAGCAGTTGGTAGTTTTTCAAATGTCTCCATATATTTCTAAATCAAGAATTCTACTCCCAACTTGAGTAACTTCTAAGCAAAGAACAGCACATGCATGGACTAAAATTTAAGCTAAATGCTAACATACTCAAGTTGTTTTACACAAGTAGATGTTACCATTTCAGATTTCCTTCCGTTTTCTTCACATTTTCATCTCGCAACATGATAAAGACCTCATCAAGGGCATGATCACAGAGGCATCTTGTTGACTTGGCACTGCACGTTGAGAATAATTTCCACCAACCTGTCACAAATTAAATTAGTAAAATCAGAGAGTAAAATATACTTTTAAAATTGTGATTAACTGAAGTGCATGTCTTCACAAGCTCAATTCAAGTTCAGCTCTCAATTGAAAAAATTCACAAAACTATCAAAGAAAAATATTGGCAAATGATGGGTTACTTAGGATTACTTATGTATGATAATTCATAATAAAACTTTCTATCAGAAATTAGATTACAGAATTTTAATGTGGAAAAACAAACTCTTATAATTATTAAGTTACTCAATATTATTACTTGTACTGTTCTATAGTACTTCAACATGCAACGAAACGTGCAACATGGCGCAAGAGACGACATTTTGGACAAGTGTACTTCAGGCATGGCCACATGGAATTGGCTAGCATAAATTTAAGGCCATGTAACCCGTAAATTAACCCGTAAATTAACCATAAAAAAACATTAACATTAAGAATGAAATCAGGAATTACCTTTTTTATGGAGAACATGTCAGGAAAGAAATTACCTCGCAATGACTAACGTAACCATCCTCGACGGCGTCTCGATAGAAAAGAAATAAATGGACGTCATTCGTCTCAGAACTTTGGTTTGATGCCCCCTCCCCTCCCCTAATACCAATACACTAGGGCTGAATAGTTCAATCCCTAAACACACTGAAATATTTAGCCACCTAGTGACAGCACTTGGCATCCACGGACGAAAAATAAACAAATATTTGTCTCCGTGGAATACATTTAGTAGATAAAAAAAAGCAATTATCGAAAAATAAAAATTAACAAGTGTTAATTTTTTGTTGGTGGAATAGTTATCGTCAGTCATCACCAGAAGGTTACCACACAGCAACTGCGAATACATTTTTACAGGGATGTGCAAAGTAACTAAAACTGACTAATTTGACAACTGAAAATGATTAATAAAGGCTATATATAAAGCCACTTGAAAAAAAAGGGGTCAGTGATGGTAAGGAGGCTTGGAAGTTTTCACACATGAAGGAAAATGATGATTATCGAACTTGTTAAGCAGTAAGATACCCATAATCAGGAATTTCGAGTAGAAACAAAATATGAGTACAAAAATAAACTGTGCAAGCACTAGAATCAGTAAAGTAACTTACACTTAAAATGGCGTTGGATTAATCACTAATAAATGACGAAGAACAAAGCGATGAGGCTAACAGTCCTAACACAATCTAACTACAGCGAAGGGACCGATTAATGCTGCTCACTTAGGACAGCTTGACAGATTTCAGAAGTATAATAAATTTTATGATGAGATTGTATTCTTCATTATATTGTGGTAGGGTTTTATATTTTATTTATCAGGAAGTGTTTTCATTGAAAACACTCGTCCAAAAATTTTATCAAGCATCCTTTAAGACGTTTGACTATCCGACATTTGGAGAACGACATCCTTAATAATCGTAATTCATAATTGCAATTATTATTTTAATTGTAATTATATAACTCGCATCGCTCAAAGTTGTCTTCAAGGATACAAGATCGGATATGTCTAAATTAATGGTTGTAAAACGGCTCTTTAAGTACGGATTTCTTTATCAATTTAGCTAACAGCTGAAGCGTCACAAGAATGCGATTTACATCAAAACCACTTCATTTTTAAAATATTAAGAAATAGTTTATAAAGCGCAATTTTTTCTTATCTAAAGTTCATTTTTTCCTTTTATGAGCATGTGCTTAGTTTACTTGTGTTGTAGTTGTAATAGGACGAAAAGGCTATATTGCGTAGGTTTCTTTGATTACGAGTCAAACCCCTTGCGGATATAGTCTTCCGAGACACAAATGGCGGAACATTTGTGGGAGGGGGGGGGGGGTGATTCTTTCTTTTGTCTGTAATCTTTAAGCCTTGGCCCTTGGGGTAGGTAGGTAGATATGATAGGTGCGCGCAGTCCCTTTAAGCCAGAAATATGTTTGAAAAATACCCGTATTCGGCAAATTTGAGGACTTGTGTTCTACCATCTGTCAAAACAAATGGCTAGTAAAAATCTTAGCATAACAAACACACAATTCTTCTTTTTTGTCCGATATACACACTGGTACCGAGGAAATTTAATAGCCCCTCATACTGTGTGTTAAGAATAGCTGAGTGATCACGTAACAAAGAGGTGTGTAGAAATTTTGGGTTCTTGAAAGGATTGACTTATTCTTATGTAACTTTTTATTATTTTAATTCTTCTCGCATTTTTATCATAAGTTTCGTCTCTGTTTGATTGGTAGGCTAGTCTAGCTTTTGATTGGTAATGATCTCATTTAAGTAAAATTTTAACCTTTTCCATCGAATCAGCTTCGTATTCAGCAGTGGCTATTCAGCGGTTCAGTCGCAATACGTAATCGCTGCAAAAAATCGATAAAACATTACAAACAATTGATAAATCAAGGGTTCGTACAATTATTCTAATTTAATAAAAACTACTTAATTTAAAAAAAAATGCAACGATCTTGACACAGTAGTGACAAATACCGTCAATAAAATAAATAGATAAATGGACAATTAAGTTGTTTTGTCTTTTCATCCCATAGCCCACGGTTCTTGTTCGTTTGTGTCCAAATAGAAAATACCTCGAGCACTTATTGACAGAAAAAAAAATAGTGAAATCAGTGCAAATGTTAAAAATGAGTGGAAAGTCGATGAAATCACTTACTTTAAAGAAACTGTGTCTCCCATAAGCTCTTTGTCGTTTCCATCACAGGAGCCGTTCTGGAATGACTCGTACGAGTCACAGCGCAGTGATACAAAACCAACTTCCGTGTTGATAGATTCCGCAAATAAATCAACAGCACGGCAGTGATGGCAGCATGCTACAGAATAAAAATGTACCAATTTTAATTATGTAACTCATTTCTTTTACACGATTGATAACTTTAAAAATCTTACTGTAATCCGGATCCTGACAACCGGGCTGCTTGTGGCCTCCATTAACATAAAAATCAACATGGCCAACTGGTTCAATGAAAGCAATTTCTCCATTAGAAATATCTCCTCCGTTTGTATGAACAATGTCGACAAATTCTGCATCACTGACGTCCAATCGGGTATCTGTTTCATTCAATGTCCATCTACCTTCCGCTGGATCCAAACCTGACATTAAATTTACAAAACACGTATTTTTTCTGCACAACGGGTTATTCATCCTTTACCCTTCACCTGTAATTCGAGGTACTCTCCCTGTAGTAACTGTAGCTCCAGCTCCTCCAGCAAGATGAGTCCCTGCACTATGACCCATCAAATGAAAGTTGCGTAATGGCGTCCCGTTTTCAACCAAAAAATCTATAAAAGCCCTGTACAACAAGATGTAAGGCTCTTTAAACAACAAGATTTTCGAGGGTGTTGTAAAATATACCCTGTATGATTTGCTGCTATCTGGGTGGTGCGGACTATAAACAAAGTATTTCCTGCCTGAAGATCAGACCAGTAGACGATTATAAAATTACAGTCGTCTCGTAGTAGATACTCTATAAAAAATAGCGGAAATTTTAATTTGATATTAAAGCCCTTTTATGTTAGGGAAATTCAGTTATACCATCTCTTGTCGGATACGCAATGGAACCGTTGTTATCCCAACCTGGAGCATAAATTTTGGTCGGGAGATTCGGGTTGTAATTTGATGCCATCAGTGAATCTACATCATTTAGCCTCAACACTTGAAAATCTATGGGATTTTTTCTGTAAAAAAAATAAATTCATTTATTTAGTGAATCATATACACTATGCAGTTTGTACACAAAATTATAAAAAGCAAATTTTACTGACCTAGTAAAGAGCCGGTAAACAACAAGATCAGTTTCGTTGCCAACTTCTCTTTGGTAATCATCAAGAAATGGTTCAGATTCATCTGCTTTCATGAGGATAAAAACATATATAGTAATGATTATGCTGAAATATAGAGTTAAACTAGATTTAGATTTTACCGATTCCAAGTCCGGAGGAACCGTCTATTATCAGGACCAATGTCAAGCAAATCAACGAGTAGAGCTTAATCATTTTCCTTTGAAATGTGTCCTTGAACTAAACGTAGCACTGCGGGGTTTCAATTCTATTATATGTAGGCTACAACGACGTAATAAATACAAGACTGCAAGATAACTAGTGATATGCGATACGGTTGATCTCATTATTACTGTAAGAATATAGAGATATAGAAGCGGAGGCCATTTCAAACATCAATAAAGTGTTTAAATAACAATAAAACGCTTTATTATTTTATTAATATGTCTATATGCTAATGGCTACACCACTTTGTCACGCAGCAATAATTTTTTTTATAGCGTCTCAAGTCATATTCACTAAGCGTGTGTAAAGAAGAATAGCTGAAACCGATAAACAGGCTTTACATTTTTTGTTTTTATGCTTGCAGATTTCATCCCATAGCCCAAGGTGCTTGATCGTTGGTATTCAAATAGTAAATCCCAAGGGCACTTATTGATACAAAGGGTTCATTCAGTGCATGCTATTAATCGTCGAATAATTAGTTTATAGCACTTACTTTAACGAAACTGTGTCCCCCATAAGTTCTCTGTCGTTTCCATGGCACGATCCGTTTAGAAATGTTTCGTACGAGTCGCAGCGCAGCGATACAAAACCAACTTCCGTGTTGATGGATTCAGCAAACAAATCCACAGCGCGGCAATGGTGGCAGCAAGCTACAAATATTTTTACACGTTATGTTTAATGAGATGCATATTTACGGAACTGGTAATAAAAGAAAATTTACTAAAATCCGGATCCTGACAACCAGGTTGCTTGTGACCTCCATTAACATAAAAATCCACATGACCAATGGGTTCAATAAAGGCAATTTCTCCATTCATAAAATCTCCCCCATTTGTATGAATAATGTCTACAAAGTCTGCATCACTAATGTCCAATCGGGTGTCAGTTTCATTTAAATTAAACGGACCGTCTCCTGGATCCAAACCTAATAAACAAAACAAAAAGAATTTTTGATTGATTTTTAATAAACAGAGCTTGGAACCCAGCTCCTACAAATTGATTACCAGTAATTCGAGGAATTTTCCCAGAAGTAACTGCAGCCCCAGCTCCTCCAGCAAGATGAGTACCGGCACTGTGGCCAATTAAATGGAAATTGCTTAGCGGCGTTCCATTCCCAACCAAGAAATCTATAAAAGCCCTTGTCATCAAATTTAAAGCTTTTTAATTATTTCCAGTGTGTGTTTGCGACAGTGGCTTAACGATAGAACGACTAGAGATACATACCCCGTATGGTTTGCTGCTTTCATGGTGGTTTGAATTACAAAAACACCGCCTTCTGATTGAAGATCAGACCAATAGACGATTAAAAAATTGCAGTCATCTCGTAGTAAGTATTCTAATTTTTAAAGAAACGTTCGAATAACGTTAAGAAATAGAATAGAGCTCTCTCAAATGCATCATTATTTATATCAACTTACCATCTCTCGTTGGATAGGCAATAGATCCGTTGTTATTCCAACCAGGTGCGTAAATTTTAGTAGGGAGATTAGGATTGTAATTTGATGACATGAGCGAATCCAAATCGTCTAGTTTTAACAATTGAAATTCTTCAGGATTTTTCCTATATCAGAGAAAGTTTAACTAATATTCTTTACTGAAAAAGACGGAAAAACATTACACAACTGAATAAAATAGTGTAGTGTACTGACCGAGTGAAAAGTCTGTAAACCACCAGATCAGCTTGATTGCAAACTTCACGCTGGTAGTCATAAGGAAAGGATTCAGATTCACCTGATCCAAAAAATTTAAAATGTAGTGCGCATGTAAAATTATTATTAACCAATTTTGTTTACCGATTTCAGATCCTGTGGAAAAATATGTAGTCGAGATTAAAGTAAAGAAATGCAATAACATTGTAAACTTAATCATTTTGCATTAAATGATGTCCTTTTACTAATAAATAGTGCTGAGCCTGATTTCAGTTTTTATAGGCTGCACCAAAGAATGACAATGCAATATTCAACGTCAGTGCAATGACAGCAAAACGGTTTGAGCTGCTGATATCGCTTACTAAAAGAAAGAAAATAGATATGGAACTATGGAAGCCACCGCCGCCCACACGTAAACATCGTATCGGTCAACTCAAGCTTTAGCGTGATTTATTGGTTGTTAGTAACGGTTAAGCTACAGCACTTTGCCATGCAGAACTCATAAAAATCTTTACAACTTATCAAGTGTAAGTAATTCTTGTGCATATGGCGGTTGACCGTTTGTTGCTAAGTAAAATAGGCCTCGTACACTAAACATAAACAAATTGTGCGATACAAATTAACTTAAAATAATTGATAGAAAAGCGTTAAAAAATCACAGGACTTACTTGGTTGAAACAGGTTCCCCCATTAATGCTTGGGTGTTGGAGTTACAGAAACCATTCTGGAAGTTATCCGAGGAGTTGCAGAGAACTGCCTTAAAACCTAATGGGCTGTTGATGGATTCTGCAAACAGGTCGACAGCACGACAATGGTTGCAACATTCTATGAGATTAAAAGGGTCAATTTACCACTTTACAAATAGAAAAAGGAAACGAAAATAAAAATTACCGGTATCAGGAATGCGAGGTGGGCAACCAGATTGAAGGAAACCCCCGTTAGGATAAAAATCGACATGTCCTACGGCATTCTTATAAGAAATTTCACTTGTATGAATTACATCCACGAAGGATGCGTCCGTTATGTCCAGACAATTGTCGATTAATTCTAAGGGAAAAGCATATTCTGACGGATCCAAACCTAAATAGAAGAAGCTCAGAGTAAAATGAATGAAATGGTGTGAATAAATATTTAAATTAATTACCAGTGATTCTTGGTAAAAGTCCAATTGACGCAATAAAGGCCCCAGCATTTCCTACAATGTGAGCCTACAAATAAAAAAAAATTTTTTTCGAAAATATGGCGTGATTAAGGAAAATTTGTCTTTATGATTTCATTTCTTAAATTTAAGGCAACACTGACCCCCATGCTGAATCCAATGAGATGAAAGGCGCTCAGCGGTGTTCCTTGACGAAAGAGAAATTCTACAAAGGCTCCGGTTGTATTTCCAACTATAGGAACATTGTTAAGTGCGACAAGCACGTAATTGCTTGAACCAAGCGTGGTCCAGTCCACAGAAATAAAATTGCAGTCTTCCCGCAACAAGTATTCTGGAAATTATCAAATTATTAATCTTGTGCAGAAAGGATAAAACAAACTGTAGTTACTCCTTATTGTATAGATTTATTGTGGTTTATTTTTATTTTTAGGCTCACCATCTTTAGAAGAATAGCCTTGGCTTGGATTAGCCCCATAGCCATGAACAAAAATTTTTGTTGGAAGGCTGCTGTTGTAATTTGACTGTTCTAGTAAGGTAATATCTTCCAGTTGAAGAATTTGTGGTTTACCAGGGTTTTTCCTATTTTAAAGTTCTTGATTATCACATATGGAAAAGTTTCGATACTGCAATATTTTTTACCGAGTAAAAAGTTGAAACAAGACAGAATCAGGACCTGGATCACTGTTGAAATGTTGTTGTATCTGTGCTGCTCCTTAAATAAAAGCAAACAACTGTATTTTTATGTCATCAGTAAATAAATAATGGTAATTCTTTATTATAACTTTATATGGTAGATTTAAACTAATCGCATTTATCATTAAAATATATTTATACCGTTCATACCTTTCGTTGTTCCAAAGTTTAGAGCTGCAATGCATAAGAACACAATGATCATCGAGAACATTATTTTGAGTGGGAGCAAGTTCATAATCTCCAGTATTATACAGTTATGAAACTTAAGGTTTTCCGAAACAATTTCCGAAAGCTTTCGGCTGAATTTTACCACCATTACAAACAGTGTCGTGGCAAATATCTCCCGGGCATATTTTTGAAAAATTAAAAACAATTAAAGTCATCTAGCGACCATTAATTCAACGAAAATTTAGCTCTACTGTCGTCTGCAGCGTAAAAAATAGGAAAACACATTTACCGACTTTAGTTGAGTGGCAAGAAAATTAGGATACCACTTAAAATTCAATCAAGGGAATGTCGGCCGTTAAATCTAGATCTTTTTTAAACCGATTTCCTGTTTTCTATCAGAAATTCTACAAAGAATGGAGATGGGGTCCCCAAGCTCCTGTCCATTACGTACCCGAGGAAGGAAAATGGAAACGAAATCCTGAAACGGGAGAAGTGTAAGTTGCAACTGTAGCTTAAGCATGTCTCCTTTTGATTAATATAGATTAATAATTTTTATTTTAGGAAAGTTATTCAAAATAAACCAATTCCACTTACCTATCCAAAAGAATTTGAGGATGGCTTGTGGGGAGGTGAAGCTTTAGTTCGGGGATTCCAGAAAAGGAACCCACTTCGGAGAAGGGCACCACATTTTTGGTTTCCTTCTCTCATCAAATCAGTCCTTTACAGTGAAATACTGGACAAGCACATGGAAATAACAGTTACTCCTAGAACACTTCGTCTTGTTGACCAACATTATGGCTTCGACAGTTACATACTAGAAGTAAGTTCATAACATACCTGGCTTATTTTATGCTTGCATCATGGCTATTTTCTTTCTCTAGACACCTCCTCAAGATTTGAAGTCTAACCTAGGGGTCAAATTGAAGAGATCACTATTACTTGCACTGGCCAAAAAAGATTTTTTGCCAAATAATGCTGTTAAGAGGGAAGAGTTGTTACAAAAATATCAGAAGCACATAATACCCTTAGAGGAAGCGGAATGGTATGGACTTACAATACAAGAAGCACTTGAAAAGTTGGGTGAATCAGAACAACGAGAAGTCAAGGCACCAGCTGTAAAACAACCTTTGAAAATAAAATTTAGAGAAGAGTTCATTCAACAACTGATAGCAGAACAAGAAGAAAAATCAGTTCCTCCTACTCCCAAGTCTTCTTGGAATCCTTTCAAATTTAACAAATCAGTGTAATTGCCAGATTTAGTATACACAGTCTTCGTTAATGAAATACCAACACAATAATGTAACATTTCTTTCTTCTATTTTTGTTTGTGGAAAAACTGCACTATCTAGGTGGTGTGGTTTTAGTTTTGGACTTTTGACAATTATATCTGAGTAATTTTTAGATTACTCATACATATTCCAATTTTTAGTGCAATGCAAACATAACTGAGTTCAAGTTTAATTGAAATTTAACTATTTAAGTATGCAATATCTGAGATGATTGCAAAATAAAATCAGACCAATAATTTGCCACACGTGGCAAATATCCAATGAACAAAACAATGCACTGTGAACCGAATACCGAAACATCAGGACGGGAAACAACAAGAGCTCTACTAAGAAGTCTACACAACTGTGACACACTTAAGTAAGAGGAATTGGCAATTTTCCACTCGAAATCATGCTTACCTAAGAAACGGCACAGTCTATCTCTCCTTCAATAGGGAAACAGTCTAAGATGGTTGCTAAAGCTCGAATCAAATAAGTCATGGTTCCATAACAGCCACTAGGAGCGCTGTCATAAAAATGTTGACAAACATAAGCTGCTCCTCCACACAAAAGTGTTCCAGTTGGCGTTAATTCACGCTGCTCCTTCGGCTTAGCGCAGCAAAGAGTTGCATCTCCTTGAATTTGCATTTGATCATCCAGAAATATTTTGTTAGCCGCGTGAACCAACCTTTCAACACACAACGTCTGCCCCAGTGTAGGCACTGAGTTGTATTCAGCGAGCAGCGAGTAAACCATCATCGCTTCGACCATAAGCTGTCGATATTCAGGTTGGGGAATGGCATTCAAGACTGTTTCCACTTGCAGGGCGAATTTCAGTTCACCCGACGTCATCTCTTGGGTGAGCGTTTGCGATAAGAGTTTGCCTTCGATTATAATTCCTGGACATCTCTCCAACAACAGCCAAATCCGCGAGTAAAACCCACGAGGAACGCGGTTAAGTGCACCGTCTAAGCGGCGGCGACGAATCCATTGTCCTTGACGATCCGGTTCTGCATTCTCTGGTTCATTATCTGGAGTAGACGTAGAGCCACGACCCAAAAGAGTTCCGATTTGACTTCGTCGGCTCACCTGAAAATGACGCCAGGAAGTACAGATTCATTAGCATATCTATTAGATGTTTCGGCTATTTAAAAACGTTCCATACCCTGCTTAACTTGTTGCTTAGAACAGAGAAATTTCCACTGACGCCGCTTGTTACCATGTTAAATTCTTTTCCGCTGAGAATGTGGTACAATAAATTCTTCATTTCAAACGGAGATAAGTTAAGAAGGTGCTCCGTTGCTTCGTCACTATCGCATTTTACGCTACGTGACAACTCAGAAGCCATCACACGAATGATGAGACCAACTCGTAGGCGAAGCATTTCGAGAAAGAGAGAAGGCTCTGTTCGCACAAACATGGCTAAGTAAAGAACCAGTTCTTGTGTCAACATGGCACAACTGTCATCATCTCCGTAAGCCTAAATAATATAAGGTGTAAAGTTATAAATGCAGACTTTGCAGAGGGGAAAAAAATTTATCGCAAAATCTGTGACATACCTGGTGGATTAAGTGTCTCAATTCGGAATTGGGTAATGGCGCTGTAATTGTTCGTTCATTGTATGGTGGCATTCCCACAGTGACTTGCTTTTGATGTACCAGCAAATCTGTCACTGCTTTTGCAAGGTCTTCAACTCTCTTGCCAAGCATACCTGCTGTATGTCGAACGAGTCCCCATTTTTTCTGGCGGCACGATTTTTCGTAAAGATCTTTAAGAAGATCTTTTACTCTTATGGGAGTTCCATCTTCCATCTTTCCCGTCATATAGTCTATGCCTTTTTCAATAACAAGGAAATGAAGAATGTCGCCTTGTTCATCAAGACTTTCCGAATCTTTCAGCATATGCAATAACTCGTCAACCTGTTAGCAATGACATTGAATATAATGAGCTAATAGGATTAAGAAAGTAAAAGATGGCAAGATTACCTCTGTATTCTCATACTGTGCATCAGAATACGTGCGATGACGAGTAAACATAACCCATGTTTCCTCGTCTTTAGGAGAAGGTGATCGGGGTTCTGCTGACATCACACTGCCCCCCTCAGTTTCAGGCGATACGGACAGACCTGGAGAGGCAGCTCTAGAAGACGCTATGCTCGGTAGTTCTTTAAAAAATAAACAGAAACATTAAACTCCCGCAATCCCAAAAAACCTTCCGTCGTATAAATTCACCTTTAGTGAAAGGAACTTCTAGATTCTCAAATTGAATGCATCGAGTCCGCCGGATAGACCCTCGGTATGACAGTTTTCTCTTGGGGTTTTGGTTAAATACCACATTCTTTTTTCGCAAACGCTGGGTTGAGTGATGAATGAACCCTGTACGCGGCACAAATGTCTTGTGAAGGTGATCCTCCAAATATTGCATCACTTTCGAGTTCAAACCTTTAAAAGATTAAGCATAATATAACCTTTTGAAACTTGAAATTGGTTAATTGATGAAGTCTTACGATCAGGCATGCCTTCCTCTGAACTTCCCAAGAAGCTCAAATTAGTTATACATGATGTGTTGAGAAAATCACACAAATTTCCGAGAGCAACTCTGAAAAAAAAAAAAGAATTGAAAATCAAAAGCGAAAAAAAATACAATCACAATTGATTTACCTAGTGCCGTTTATGTAACCGCTTTTAAGCTTTTTCAAAGTGGTGACCATAGCAACAGGTATTTTCCCTTGATCTAAAATTACAAAGGTGAATTTAAAGAACAATTCTAACAGATTTAACTTGAGCGATTACCAAGTTGTACTTGACGAATAACAACGACAACAACTGGTCTCCCCAACATATTTTGCCAAGAGGACTTCAAGAAATACAGCTCATTTTTAAACGTATCAATCATCAGTTCATAGTCAACTGCGACGTAAAAGTGATCTTGATCGGTAAGCTAAATATGATAAAAAAACAGTGTTAATAAAGAATCGTAATTTCAAATAATCGGATGCTGACCTGCGGTGTAAAAGCAAATATGCGATCCTGTAGCGCATAGAGTTTGCTGGTACTAAGAATGCCAACGTCTCGAGATCTGCGTCCAGACAAATTGAGTTTCTTATTTTGACCTGTAAAATGAAATTGTTCACGTCAAATTATATTGAATAGACTTCAATTTTAGATTTACCGAGATACGTGTACAGGTGAGAAAGTACGCGTGCGGGTTGGACTTCAATTGGTGCGCATTCCTGTACAGTTTGTACTTGAATGTCATAGTGATTCAGCTTTTCCTGTATAGAAGCGTCTTCCGCAAGAATAACAACTTGGACTACCACATCCGGTTTTTTCTGTGAACCTAATCGACGGTTCAACGGATCAAGCTCCCCGGGAGCTATGAAATTCTGTTTTGAAACAAAAGGATATAGTTTTCAGCAATTTAAAGCAGTGTAAACAAATCTCACCTCTTTCAATAATTGAGCAACTATGTACAGGGATTGAGCCCACATGAAAGGAACTCTGCCAACGGCTACTCTGTCCTGACTACCCGGACATTTATACTCTTCATTAACAGTTTCTGCTGAAACGGCATAAAGTTCGGGAACAAACTTTAGCCCATCTTCAGTTTTGATTACGATCTAAATTGGAAGTCAGGGTATGTTAAATACGAAATTCAAACATGTCATGAATACTGAGTCATTCTAACTTCTTCAAGTGCCTCCGAATATTCTTCTACGGCCTCTTTATCTCCTTGAAAAAGGAAGTCGAGCATCGAAAGGCAGAAAAATAGCGGCCACTCACATTCAATATTTTCGAAAACTCTTAATTCGAAAGGCTCATAATATAACCTATTCGGGTCCTGAAAAGACAAATACGTGTTATGAACTTTCAGAAATAGATAAACTTTCGATGGAACCTCTTTTGGAGTTTTGTATCCATCACGCAAAAACCTCTTGAAACCGTATCGTCCTTGAAGTTTTTCTTGAATGGTTGTTCGAGTTAGTTTGATCAATTCTGGATCATCAACAGCAAATGCAGGAAATCCTATGACGGATAACAAAGCTGCGTCCACTTCTTTTGAATTCGATTCACGGGGGAGCATTGACTGAAATAGAACAAAATTATGTCGTTTTGTTGAAAACGTAGCTGCTTCCAAGATAGAAAACAAGAGTGTGTTGAAATTTTACCAGCAACACCGCTTGACATTTTTGCGCTTCGTCAGCCAAAACATGGATAACAGATGTCGGACCACCTCGCGCACCAAATAAATCGAGTTCATTAACTGCTTCCAGCGCAGCTTTAGCCATTCCTAAACCACAAATAAATTCGTAAGTATAAATACGCAGCTTACACATCGTAAATTAATGTTCCTCACCAATGGAACTGGCATTAAGTTCTGGGAGACCATGGTTTGTTTTGTCGCCTCGTTCCCATATACCATAATCCTATTCAACAAGTCAAAGATTAAAATGGAAACATATAACAGAAAAAACCATTACAAAATTGGCATACCGGAACACAATAAGAAGATTCAATATAAAACACAAGATTCTGAACAAAAGAAACTTCATCCAAGTTAAATACAATCTGAAGACCTACAGAAACATAAATATTACTGGCAAATGACATTTGATATATCTCAGTTTGTACTATCTAGTTACAGACCTGAAGCAGTCATTTGTGACAGGATAAGCAAATATAAGGAAATGGCATCAATTTGCAAGTGTCCCCAACCAGCATCCTAATTGAAACAAATAAAAAATACTGAAGAAAGGGTACTTGGGAAATTGTAGTGTGAAACTTACAGTTACAACTGTTGCCCCTGTGGATGAGCTATATTTGGCATGAAGTGAGTCAAGAGGATTTTGTGAGACTTTAAATTTTTCTAGTTTATCTTTCTGTTGCATCATGGACATGAGCAGCCCTCTCATAAGTTTCACACATCGCTGCTCAAGCTCATAGGTTTTTGCTTTGTCTTCATCCATATCTGTATACTTTTTGTAGGCCATTGAAAGCGCCCACACTGCAAGAATACTATATACATTATCCCTAATCCAGGCGTGTTCATTTGTAGGAGAAGCTGGAAGCAACCCAGTTACTGGATTCTAAAAGAAAAAAAATACAGTAATTTAGTCATGAATAGCAGTGGAACAAGAGATTGACAGGATTCAATTAAAAATGTTCTTACTTGATATCTCAAAATTGTTTTGTACACAAGTCGTTGGTAATACTCCAATCGAACTCCCGAACCACTTCGGGACCTCATTTTATTTTTGCTGGTGTAAGGGAATTCCATTTCTCAACCAAATTCAAACAAGACAACAGTTCACAATTTCATTTCACACCTGCCACAACCGATCGAGATCGAGTCCCAGTTCCTTCTGCGTCTGCTGGTGGTGATAGGATAGTAGCAGACTACGCAACATCTATTTGATCCACCAGGGAGCCCTAGGCTAATAATAACACCCATTCAACCTACTGTTTGACCTTCACATGAAATTGATCCATTTTTGCCCCAATTCTATAAGTACTCATGGAATTCAGTAAAAAAATTGCAAATAACTTGTATTCTTTTTTTTTTTAGTAATGAACGATAACACATAACAGAAAATTCCAAAAAAGGTTCAGCAACTCGGTTGCTGAAACCTTGAAGGAAAGTCCAAGGGCAATTCTTCTGGGTTTTTTTATAAACAAAAAAACAATCGACAACAATCTTAAACTAGTGCCAAAGTCGGAAAATGGCGGCTTATTTAACTTGTCAATCGTTAAGTGGACTGCCCTTGTTTATAAGGAGGAAAGGGGACATTCCATCTGTAATTGCTTCATATATTATTTCTACCTCATGATATTTGATCTAAAATCCATGTCTTTACTTTACAGCTACCTTTCCCATTGGTGGCCAGCTTGAACGGTTTGTTAATTATTTCTAATGTACTAATATGATTTACATTAATTTCCTAAATTTCTTTCTTTTCCACCCAACAGGTGTTTACACTTACACAAAAACTCAAGGAGCTGAGCTTGAAAACACTTGCTCAGAAAATACATTTGTTGTCTGGAAGGAATATCATGATACTTTTATGCTCTGTATAGTCGCAACTGACTCGTCCCTATCTACTGTGCATTTAAAACACATCCTTGACCTTGTTTCCCACACAATGGTATTTTACTTAGGTTTAGAAGAATTGGTCAGTGTAAAAAACATTGAAAGACTGAAGAAAGATCTAAAGGTTATACATTGATCTTACAAATAATCGCAATTTTTTGTTAATTTTAAAGAAATCTCTCCCCCGATGTAGGTGTGTTACCCTCTGATTGATACAATCCTTGATGGATTGAGCCCTAAAGAAGATTTGGAGGACTTTTGTGACTTGACCAATTACACAGATGTACTTTGCTGCACTGAGCGATCAACATTTGAGGTAATTAAATGCATGCACAAAGATTCAATCAATAGTACATTTATGTTTTATTATTTTAGGGCATTCTAAACTGTTTTGCTGAGAGTGTTGGCACGGTGTTTGGTTGTCTACGAGTCAGCGGCAAAGTTGCAGCAGCGACACCAAATTGGTGGACTCTCGACAGTGTTGAATTGTTGCAGATCCAGTTACTCTTGTCGAACGAAAGGTACGACACTGGAATCGACATTCCGATTTACCTTCCCGTGAGAAGTCCCAAAATACCTTTTCGCCTGGTGCAATGGAAATTGACTCAGAATTCTGACGTCTGCCTACTTTGTGGACCAACACCTTCTCTTGCCGACTTGGAAAAGGAAGTGAAACGGTTCTGGAGGACCGCGTTTGCCCTTCTCAAGTCAGCCGAGTCGTGTTATCCAGCCAACATTCCCCTCGATATTACTTTGGATAAGAATGTTCTTTCGTGAGTATATTTGCAGCTCATTTCTTGTTGCAGAACTTTGAATATTGTTGTGTTGGGCCATTTCTAGTTACTTGGTGGTTAATACGGAGAAGCGGCGATCACTCAGCTCACTTTCTCCGCATTCAACGAGCGGGGATGCTCATTCGCACTTAACCGCTGTTCGAAAGCGAGATATACTGCGAACATTTTACAAAACAATTGTCGGAACCATGATCAACTTACCCAGTGCCACCCAATCCGGTTGGTTAACATTTTTCTTATTTTTACAACAAATTCTGTAATCTTGAACTTTTAAACGTTTAGATTCAGAAGATGCGTCTCACGATTCCAAGGAAGTCTTCATGAATTTTGAATATTATTCTCTACATGCCTTAATATCGGAAATGCATTTGATACTTGTCCTTTATCCGTCCGGGCTTCATAACCATTACCTCAGGTAAATTAACATTTTAAACGTTCCCACGAGTACCGTTCTTTGATTCCGTTTACGTGAAACAGGTCCATCACTCGATCAACCCTGAAAATACTTACACACGAAAAGAATTGCAAGTGGGGATGACCCATTCTGAAGAAACATTGATCTATAATTCATTGTGCGCAACCAAAACAATATAATCGATTCGTACAGTCATTTGGGAGAACAAAGTGTGCACTTTTATTCCACAGTCGGGTACAGCATTCATTTAATTAAGATTCGAATAAATTGGAATTTTTTGTTTGAAGTATGAAAGTTTAAAAAAGGAGAGAGAGAGAAAGAGAGAGAGATAGAGAGAGAAACCTGCTTTTCATTTTCGACTTTGTGCATTAGCTTTAATGATTTTCGAAGCCAAATGTCACGTAGCGATAGTACAAGTTAACGAAACGGAAAAGAAAATAACGAGAACAATGGGCGAGTCTTTTTCACAACCACAGAAACAATCGAAAACTTAAATTCGCAAGTAAATAATTCAAAAAAAAAAAACACACACTTTATATCGGTTGTTTCCAAAATCCCAATTATTGATTTTACCGCCTTAGTATACCAAGCTTCAGGTTCCTAAAAGCAACATTGGCGTTGGCACCTGCACTTTGAAACAGACACACGACACAAATTTTTTAAATATATTACACGTATCCACTCCTCTAGTCAATAAGAAGAAATTGGCTTGATTTTTATGGTAGCTACTCATTCGAATGTAAAAAAAACAAGATTGATCCGCAAATGTTATTTTGTCAAAATTTGAGAGAAAAGCGGGAATGGGCTTGCCGCCGGAATGGATTCATTTCCAAAACGGAGGGTGTTCAAAATGAAAGGTCAGATAATATAAAAAGGTTGTTGTTTTTTCCTAAACGAGAAAACGCAAGTCTTACTACACACCGGTTAGTATCACACACACGGACGGAAGATACCATAGGTTTGAATGCAGTCGCAATGTTTTCTTCGTCACAAAAAAAAAGGTATATGTGTGCGAGAGAGATTTTTCTTTGAAATACTTTTGAAACGATTGTTTGTTTGATCTTGATTTTTACTTGAACGTCTCGCCTTTTTCGATCGCGCTCTTTGGAACGACCGACAGAAACAACTGAACATTTGTGTATCCATTCAAGATGAGCTTGGCTCCATTTCAAACCGTTAAATGCTCTCAAACACAAGTTGATCCTGTCAAAAGTCGCATGCGTTGAAAAAAGTTATCTAAATAGTCCACGATCCATCCAAAACGATGCGAATGGCGTACACATGTGTAGACACAGTTTTGTTTTGTTTTAAACATCGGTGCTCTGCGAGGCTATGCGGACCCGTTTGATGCTTCCGGGCCGGTTTTCGCCAAAGCCCGGATTCTGGAATCCCAAGATGCTACCTGTTTCGCTTCCTTCCGGCACTGGAGAGGCCGGGACCTCATTGCGCGGTCTGGGCTTCTTGAGCGAAGATTTGCGGGGTGACAGAGCCATCGGGTTGGACGAGATGGAACTCGTGGAGATGATGGAACTGGTCGTGCCGTAGCTGGAACTCTCGATCGAGCCGAATGATCCATTTAAAATGCTCGACGTGCTGCCGTGATCGACGCTGTCGGGTGATCGCCCGTCAGCTCCTCCCATCGAGTACGGATGGGCACTGGAGGCCGTTAAGGCTATGGTCGGTTTCGATCTTGAACTGTTGTGTCCACTTGACCGACTTCGTTGGCTCCCACGGCCGGCCGCCGCGCGGATCATCGCACCGTTCGCCAATCGTCCCGTGGCTGTAAATGAACAAATGAGTCGATTAGTAATACAATCAAGGATCAATTGAAAATCAATAGTACTTGGCCGTTTAGGTGACGCTCTGCCGGAAGAAGGGCTCTTGCCTGAGGAGGAAGTTTTATTGTGCGAGTTGTGCATTCGGGCCCCGTTGGTGCTGACCTGTTTGCCATTGGGTGCCGATCGGACGGAGCTGGCCGAGACGATGGTGTTGATGCTACTGTTACTAGTCGAGGAACCGTTGCTACTTCCCGGCCGCCCTCCGCCCATTCCGCTTCCTGGTCGCCCGCCACCCACTCCGCTGGGACGGCCGGAATCGTCCTTGAAACTGGGATTGGAGTAGGTGAGAGCGCCGGAGCCTGAAGGATCGCGGCTGTAAAATGTGGGATCGCCGCCCAGCCGTCGACTCAGCATCAAATCGTAGGTGGAGGCCAGCGTCAGGAGGACTTCGGATGCGATGACCAGCATCTGCAGGTAGAAGGTCCATCCTCGACTCAAGCCGTAAGGTAGTCTCTCGTCTGTCCGGATGCTGGCCAATGCTATGGCTGTAGTCGACATGAGAGCTGAGGCGGATGAAACAAAAAGTCAAATGGTCAGCAGGTATAGAAAAAGGATCAAATAATCAATCAACTTGGTTGTCTTGTCTATACCTGCGAGTGCCGAGAGGACGAGACGGGCCACAACGGCCGGTCGATAAGGCAGACAGACGCGCTCCTGGGTTTTGAGCATCAGTAGGAGACAGACGCCCAGCAGGGCAGCCAGACCGAGGGAGATGACGCTGACAACAGCAATGACTCCGGCAATAAATGTCCATGCTGAAAGAACAATAAGCCGGTGAGAATGACTGCAACGGAAATCTGACATGGGCATCAACATTTTACTTGACAGGTTAAAAGCAGTGATATTCAAGCCACAGAAGGAACGCCCCTGGGGCAGGTCTTTGCAGATCGTCCACAATCCGAAATAGCCAGTAACCAGATCTGAGAAGAGAAACAAAACAAAAAAATAATGAATAATAATAAGAAATGGGCCCATTGTTTTCAACCATTCATTTGTTTCGACGTTTCTGGGTGGGCTTTTTTGACATGCATCCAATTTGGCAGTCTCAATCAAAAGTAATAAAAGTGCGAGAGAGAGAAAAGTGAAATCAAAACGGCTCACATCAAAAACAGTTGAACGAGTCATGCAGTTTTGACTGTCGTCACGTAACGTTCACCGAGGTATCGCAAACGCGTGAAACACTACCCTACAGTAAGAAAAATTACCCGGCGAAAATGAATATCCATCCGTCGGTTTTTAGTGTCGTCGTTTGGCAGCGAGAAATAATAATCGTGAAAAGAAAAGATTAGACATTTTTTATCGAGGAAAAATTCCCGTTTGAATTAAATTTTTCTTTATGGCGAATAAGGAAATTCATTCGATAGATTTACAGGTCGATTTCGTATTGAGGTTTTTGGACTGTCAGCGAGAATTGATTATTCAATAGACTGGGCAAAACCCCCCGTAGTGTGTGTGTCTCAAGCGAAGGGAAAACCACACCCCATCGGCAAGGTGAACGCCCAAAAGGTGGTTGCTAGTTCCTTATCGCTAAGGGAATGCGAATTCTTTCCAAACAGGAAATCGATGCGAAATTGTGTTGTGGACAGACACAAAGGAAATTTAATCGATCGGGGAAAATAATACAAAAATAATCGTCCACAAAGACCCCCAACATTCATATCCTCTTTTTCTATTGACACGGCGGGGTATTTTGAGAAACAATCGGTGGGATTTGTCGACGATAGAAATTCCTGGGCTATTTTTCTTAAATTCAATAATGGAAGTTTAGGTGCAGATTCAACACCTGTCGATTATTTTCCCAAGGGAGATTTCAGTTTGGGCTCCTATAACAACAAACACCTTTGCAAAGGACTCGTCAGGTACGATGAAATAAAATATTGAAGTGAGTAGAAACTGGGGAAAACAACCTTAGTCCATTGTTTGCTCTCTAAATAGCCCAGGTTACAATGGCCACATTTAAGAGTGACATGTGATGCTTTAAGCAGCAGCTAGCGCACGTGCTTTTGTATAATCAGGCCAACAAACCGAACCTTCTTAAAAAAGTATTGAGCCAAAGAAATGCGCGTGGTTAAATCAAAATCAATTTGAATTTTGACGGTAAAAAGAAACAAAAAACACCCTAGAAATTCCACAGAAAAAAAGCAGTTGACAGTTGAAATATTCTCTTACCGGCGGGTCTCGGCATAAACAAATTCTAAAATGTAAAAAAAGAACAGACAGAAATGGTCAGGTGATCGATCTGAGAGACGCTCTACTGACTATATGTTTCTCTCTTCAAAAAATAAGAAAAAACACAAACGAATAATGAATTCTGGACACGAGCTCCGCCGTTTCCGGGCTCGACAACAACAGCATAATTTAGAAACAGTCTCAAATAATTGAAGAAAACATTTTTTTTTAAATTTCCCCTTGAACCCATTTTGGAAGCTTTCACCGTTTTCTGCTGCCGTTACACAGCAGAACAGCTGACGTTTCCCAAACTCGTTGGCGACGGAATCTGCTTAGTGCAACGGAGCGTCACGAAACGGGCGACAAACGAGATTGATCCGGTTCCGCGCCTTTTTTTTTTCTAAATTTCACCTCGCCCTTTTGCATACGAAATTGAACGGCCACAAAAAAAACCCGACAGTACGAGAAAATGACCCGTGATTCTTGTACGCACGAAATGACTCCCGAATCTCGTGATCTCAATTCTCGGAATAAAACAACAAAACATCGTGCGCTGGCGAATTAAAGAAAATAACGAAATGAACGACCGCAACAACGCCTTGCGGACGTGAAACTATCCAACAGGCAGAAAAATTTTAAAATCATCAATCAATGGGGGATGGCGCTGTTGGAATGTAACGAATAATTATAGAGGGCAAAAGAGAGAAGAAGACTGAAAAGCCCTTGAGGCGTCGCTGCCGAGATTTTGTGACGGACTTTCTAGTGGAAATTCGGTCACGACGCTTCACGCCAGCGTGATCATTCAACAACATTTATTTTATTTTTTTTGTATGTCCAACTCGCGCAAACTGTCGTCGAATGTGGCGGATGTGAAAACGGCCGACCAATCAGTTTCGACTCTGCCACAGACAAAACAGACAGACATTGAACGCACCAACCAAAACGTGTGGAAAGGGACCAGCACTTGTCGAGAGAAAAATCATGGCCAGCTGTTTAGTTATTCCGGAGAAAGAAAGCTACTGGAGAATGTAATCGGATGTCTGGATCACAATGGAATATGTTAGAGAGTAGTGTCTTTCACAAGGGGGGGAAAGAGGGAGGAGAAAAGGCCTAGGATGGAAGCCATTTCCGCTGTCAACTAAAAAATAAAATGCGAACGAGAGAGGAGCCGGCTGGAAGAATATAAATGTTGCCCATTTATTATATTGTCGGATCGCGATATGTACGTGCAGTAAATTCATCACATCACCCGCCCATCATATCTCCCCCCCCCCCTCTCTATCCAATTGTAGTTATTTTTGTTATCATTGTTAGTTAGGAGGAGACCCTCTTTCCGGATGCTCCTCACGGACCGTTTCACTCCGTTCATCCCCGGATTGTGTGACTTGAGTTGACACCGTTACAGAACCTAACCTTCCCCAGTACAGTGTACAGTCGAGAAAACAAAAAAAAAGCTGTAAAAAAACGAAATGAAGCGTCTTCGACTTTTGTAATCAAATTCAACACGGTAGACGGAGTTGTTTTCCCGTTAAGTTCATTGCCAGGCCCATTAAAAAAAAAGGATTGAGAGGCCATGATACTCTTTTTTCTTGTCTTTTTAAGATGAAAAGCACGTCTACAACCTAAAAGATAATAACTAACTGGTTTGTCGAGAACAAGACATTTACCTATCAATAGTGCTTTGAACCTCTGACGGTCAAACGGTCAAAAAATCTCTTGATGGGGGAATCAAACTTGGTATGCTGAGATTCTTTTAATATATATATAACGAGTATTATCGACTACCTTGGACGACAAACCAATCAACAGACTGTTCTGGTTTGTCGCTCCGGTTGAGAAAATTCAAGAAAAGATGGCGAAGGTAAAAAAAAGGAAAAACGAAAGAGAGAAGGGAAGAAAAGGAATCTTGAGTTATCATATGCCCTGTGGTCAGGCTGCAAGGCAAAAAGATATCCCAAAAGGTAGAAGAAGAAGAAGAAGAAGGGGAACAGCTCTTGAGGAGATATCAAAGAACCTCAACAGTTTTTTTTTTCTTCAGGAGAAGGTAGACAACATTTCTGACCCCATTTTCCTCGCAGCTCTTTTCTCTCTCTCTCGACTTTCCCTTGGCTTTTTCAGAGTTGGAGCCCGTTGGATCCCACAGCACCGATAATACCCGTGTGATTTAATTCTTTTCTTTCTTAAAAAAAAAAAAAAAAACATTTTTCGTGCGCCAGTGAATAAAACAGAGTAGATAACAACAGCACCGGGCGAGGTGTTGTGGGTCTTTTTGACACACAAACACGACATGTCATAAACGAAAAAAAAATGTCCAAACCGGAAGAAAATGATTAAAAATAGAGAAAAAGAAACGTACCGCCACTATTAGGTGATCCTTCGTTGGAAAATCTTCCCCAGTACGGAGATATGACGGTGATGATGGCCAGGACCAAGCCGATGGCCGCTAATCCCTCAGCCAAGGCGGACACTCTCAAATTGCGCTTCTCCATTTGCTCATCTTGCGATGATCAACATCCGACACTAAACCCAAACAACACCAACACACAAGTCGACAAAAGTTGTAATCCGGTGCGGGTTTTTTCTTCAACTTTTTCACGTTTGCAACGTTGTAAACGGTTAAAATTCCTTATTTGGGAGGAGGGTGGAAAAGGGGCGCGGCTATGGGGGGGAAAAAGTCAACAACTTTATTCAACTTTATTTTCTTTTCAAAAATAAAGAAAAACGGTAAAAAAATTCCTCGGAGCGAATCGGCAGGAGTTCATGTAGGTAATCCGGTGCTAGAATAACTGGCGGCCGTCTCAATATCCAGCGCCAACCTGCAATATCCGGTGTACATCGTGTGAGGTGCGCATACACACACACGGACTATGTGTGTTGTGTCTGGAGAATTCTCTACGACTTGTCTGTGCCTATCTAACAGAAATATAAACACACACACACACACACAGAGCGGAGGGGAATTGTTGTGGCACCTCCCTCTCTCCTTAAATGCGATTCTTCGTCGGTTGTTCTGCGGTTTTGTTTTACTTCCTCTCGCTCAAAGTTTTTGTCTTCTTTTGGTTGGGGGGGTTTTTTGTTGTTCCAGTCTGATCCACCGCCAGAATGTTGCCCAGCTCCAAGGTTCTTCCTTTTTTTTGCACAAACTTCTTGGCTTTTGAATTTTCGCCGGTTGTTGGTAGCGTCCAAGATGGCCAGCGTTCCAGGTACACCAAAAAATGGAGGATTTGACGCAATGTGGCCTGTTGATATTTTATTTGGTTATCGAATTCACACTGCGGACGACTGCGAAAAAAGTCAAACTGATGTCTCACGTTTGTTGGGTGGAACGATGACGAAACAAAGTGACACTGAACACAACAACACACAACCCGCCGCCCGTCAGCTCTGAAGTTCCTCTGTGATGTTTGGTCGAGTGTTGCACTTTCCAAGCCCGTGGCGACTGTTTGCCCGGCCCAGCGTCGACTGTATGTGTGTGTTGGTTACACTGTAGTACACAAACTCTCTCTCTCTCTCTCTCCTATCCTATCCTACTGCGTTGTTGTACACCTTTTCGCTTTTGATGGCAACGTGGCTCTTTTTTCTTTCCTTTTCTCTCTTTTCCTTTTTTCCCTTCCACCACCAGGTACACACGGAAAGGTGGGCAAGAGAGAGAGACACACACTCACAAAGTGTGTAGAAGAAGAGGGGAGGAGGGAGAAAGAGAACAGGAGACTACCTCCCACCACCCCATTCCCAGGTGTGTGTGTGTACAGGTATACGCCGAGGTTACCTGGTCTACCCTGGGGCGCTATATTCCTTGCTCCGGCTAACCTCAACGGCCCATCATCTAGTGGAGAGAAGAAGAAGAAGAAGAGGATCCAGTATGGAACCGAATAAAACCAGTTGACCTGCTTGAGTCGCGTACGCCAGGTTATTGGCCTTGTCAGCCCCATTCCCAATTATCCCGAGGGTGTCTGGATGTGTGCAGAAACGTGAAAGAGGGGGGATTTCGGCCAAATGGTTGAAAAGCGCATTATAATACTCTATCCTTCCTTCTCCGGATGCCTACGAGAGGCTCAGTGATGATCTGCCACGATCCGGATTCCACCGCGAGACCCGCATTCCATCGATAGATACATACTGCTCTGCTGCGCACTTGTACAATCCGATTGATGGAATGAGGAAGAGAGAGAAGGGGTGGTCAGTTGTAAGGAAAAGGGCGTTGGTGAAGAGAGGAAATGAATAGAGAATGAGAGAAAACCCACACACAAACATACACAGACCCTGGCTCTTTTGTGTTTATCCATCGGTTGCCATTGGCAACGCGGCTGAACTGATCAAACAAACCGAACCGGCCTTTTATTTCTATTTTTTGGGGGTTGCGGTCCGTGTCCTGTAAGATTATTCGCAACAAGTTGAATAGGATGTCGAAGATGCGCAACTTACCTGTAATTCATGACTCGTTCGATCCATTAGTCATCGATTTCTTTGAAAGGCAGGAAGGAAATTGTTGCGTGAGGTTATGCACGTCACACGCCTCACAAGGTCTGCGGACTGTAATCATTCGGTCAGGAAATGAAAGAATAATTATTTCCTTCAAATCTCTAAGACTCTATGCTTACCTTTCTAAGCGTTTCGACTGCAGCACACACCTTCGGAAGCAATTTGATTAATCATCCGCACAATCTTCTGGCTGCCATCAGAAATGATTTCTTTCCCACGTTTTCCCAAATTTCCCAATAGATGCCGTGGTTCTCCTGTAATTTTACCTGTCGCCGTAAAATAATTTCGTGATTAAAAATTTCAAAAACTGGATGCAACACACGGTGAAGGTTCTGTTTACAAGATGGCGCCGTCGGCTGGAAGCCGCAACATTTTGAAAAACAACTGGATGGAAGCCGAAAAAAATTCTGGACCGGAATCATCCAATTTCAAGGATGGAACGAAATGCGTCACAAACTGAAAGGAAACGATTGTCGCAATATTGTAGTACAACAGAAGCGGATCAAAAGTACCGAATGCCACCTCTTTTACACACGGACGATTCACTAACGTATAACACCGAACGTGAATTCCTCGACAATGAGTTTCTTCCGGGAGCTTGAATGAATCGAAAGGTTCCTGTTAAATTTGCATTTTCTTCAAATCGATGACGAACGACAGCAGGTGGTCCTGATGGCAGATGATAAAGAGCATCACCTGAAGACCTGTCGCCCCATTATATTGGCTCCCGCTTCCATCGGCAATCTTCACCAAGTGCAGCACGGCCCATCTCCCGTCGCCTGGCAACAGACGCCTGTCTATAATGCATCGGCCTGATTGCGCCGCAATCTCCAAAATCCACCTGATCGCCAAGTCTAAATGGCTTCGGCGTATGGACGTGTGCACACGCAGACACGCATTGTTGCTAATGCGATCACACGTGACGATCAAAGCGTTGCTAGGGACTCTTGAACTAAAGCTGCCGATACTTCTATAAGCTCTGGGAAAAGCTTCTTTTTCTCCCCCCTGTCGATTTATACAACAAAAAATTATTTAGATGAACATACATTTCTTCGAGGCTCAACACCCCCGATCATCCATGAATAACTTGATGGGATCTATTATATACACCCTCGCCCAAAGGCCAAGTTGCGCCTACAACATGTCAGGGTTTTTTAAAGATGCTGTGTGTGTGTGTGTAATCTAGCTATGAAAAATGGGAACACAAGTTGAACGGACGGTTAATGACCTACATGAAGAATCGACTGCTGCTGTACATAAAGTGTTAAGAGAGGCCGAAATTTGTTTTTGTCTATTACAGTTGCCCAGCAGCTGTCGTGTCTCAAAAGAACGCGCTGGATATTGTTCATCATATGCTCCACCCGTTTTTTTCATTAAATGGCCCGGACGACTGGATCACAGTGGATGAAGAAGTGGGCTCGAGTTTGCTGGTCCCCTTGGCCTTTGCGTTCGTCAAAGGCAAAAAGATTCATAATAACTTTTTTGTAGCCTCTCTGAAAGTGGACCTATTGTTTGGTTTCTGTAACTAGGAGATGTAGCGTCTAGGTCGTAACATTTTCTAGTGGCACTTTGCTATTGGTGTTAAAATTGTCCCCATAGTTTAAATTGCACAAACATGAGTTTGTCGTCAAATCATTCAATTGCTGTTCCTCCAAGAAAACTCCCAATGCTGTTTAAAATGACAAACAATGACAAATTTCCAAATTAAAACTGTTGAAACTACAACAATTAATAGCCTACTAAAGCACAAAACAGCTTTTTAAAAATCTTGCATGGACAAATTTGAAAATGTTGTGTTATCAACATGATCGTGTTTTTTCTGCAGGAACAACACTGAATTAATTTGCCAACCAACAACTTATGTCTGTTTCAAAATTGAGACTGTTGAATGATTCCCAAATAACCAAATGTTTTTAACTTGAACCTTGAAAAGCAAAAGCAAAAAGGGACGAAATACACAATTTTGTGTTGACCACGTTTTCGCAAATCAACACGATTGCTTTCCAGATCGATTGTAAACATAAACAGACTTAAACAATATACTAATTTATCATTTAAAATTGAAATTTACCTTTCAATTTCGATATTGTCATTCCGTTTTGTTTGTAAAATCTTAACTTGAAATGACGAAAGCAGACGACACTTTTCTTCTAATAGCCATCGTTAATAAATCGATAGCAAATAACATTTGAAATCGACCCTCATCCTAAATCCGTATTATAGACCTTTTTCACAATGCGGAAAGTCGGGATTTTACAATCCGGCAACGCCGCAATCGGCCATCTTTGTTCTAATTAATTTTTCCCCGTGTAAATTCCCATAAGGAATCGGGGTCCCTTTAGTTTAAATTCATTTTTAATTTATTGGTGCCTTAAATAAAATATATTTCTCATTGATCGTGTTCCCAGATGAATTAGTAACATTTTCATGTATGGTAAGTATTACTTGTGGCTTATATTAATTATGTAATTTGAACTTTAATTAGGTTGTTTTGATTCTGGAATGTCAAAACAGATTTGTTGTGTGTTTGCCGTTTGGCTGCGGTAACAGATACAATGTTTATGAATCTGTTATGTAAGTTTTGCATCCCAAAAGTGAATGTTATTGGACATCCAGAATATGTGGTAAAAATTCCCTCAAAAGTATTTGGGGTTAACTAGTTTAAAATTTACTAATTCAACTGCTTTAACATTTAGTTCACTAATCTGACGAAGCGTTCACTATGATTAGGCTATCTGATTCATTATCGTTATTTATTTATCACTTTAAGAATACACACGATTCTTTTTTCTAGAGAAACATTTGTATTAAACGAGGTGAAAAGAAGTTTTTAATACAGATACTGAACATGTGACACTGTTTCAACTAGTAAATGTCTTTTCATTTTTCAATACTTTTATTCGAAGAACCAATGCCTAGTTTTCTAATGCAAGAGCTGTGTTGCAGGTAGATGGATGCTGCTCGTTTGTTGATTCACCAATTTGTTGATGTGTCTATCAAAGGTGTTCTGCATTGGGTATATCCAGCGGTATCTTTCATGACATCAGTTACTGCATCTTTTGGAACTGTCTATGAGAGAAAATGATGAAATATGTTAAGCAATGTTTTATAAATGACATAATCAATATAAATAATATACCATCCTCTTACATCTTTGAACATATACAAGCAATCTGCCTTCTTACAGAGCGACTAATTCTTTTAACAGTAGCCATCCCAATGGAATTATTCTCATGATTACGTGTTGGTGCCCAGTCAACATCTTTAGTTAAATACATAACTTGGCTGACCTATTCAGGGAAATAGTTAAAATACGATCTTAATCAATTAATTACTTTAAAAAATAGTATGTTACCGGAAGCAAAATGTTGCAAACTCTGCTTTCTTTTGTCAATCTTTTTTTCTCATATTTGTTCTTTTCAGCCATACATGGCTCCTACTTTATAAAACCACATATTCTGGATGTCCGATAACATTCACATTTGGAAGCAAAACTTACATAACAGTTTCACGAACATTGTATCTGTTACCAGCATGGTTAATTGGTTACCAGCCAAACGGCAAACACACAACAAATCTGTTTTGACATTCCAGAATCAAAACAACCTAATTAAAGTTCAAATTACATAATTAATATAAGCTACAAGTAATACTTACCATACATGAAAATGTTACTAATTCATCTGGGAACACGATCAGTGAGAAATATATTTTATTTAAGGCACCAATAAATTAAAAATGAATTTAAACTAAAGGGACCCCGATTCCTTATGGGAATTTACACGGGAAAAAATTAATTAGAACAAAGATGGCCGATTGCGGCGTTGCCGGATTGTAAAATCCCGACTTTCCGCATTGTGAAAAAGGTCTATTATACACTCTATGAAGCTGTCTTTCTTTTAGACTTGCTGAGTTTTGAAAAAAAACAAAAAAAAAACAATCGTCCGCCATCAGCTCAAACGGCTGTGAAATCAAAAGAGACTCCCGGGGAATTATTATTCTATTATTATGTACAGCTCCGATTGGATGAGACTCAACGGCCCCCAGACGATGGTCCGCTCCACGCTGTATGACGTGAATCATTACAGTTCCTATTATATTCCCGAGTTTTTCTTTTAGTCAACTGCACATTCTTTTTCTTCCTCCTTCGAGAGGACTTGATGTCACGCTCGGCTAGAGTGTCATGGACGACAAACGGTTGATAGAGAACTCGAGTTTTTCAAATTAGATTTGATTGAATTGTTTTTCTTCCTCTTTGGTTCTTCTTTTTTAAAAAAATGGCAATCTTTTTTATTATTATTTTGTCCTAGAAATTCACGTTGTTGTGTCGGATGGGTGGGCTGAACTTTTTGTCTACGGTGGTAAGAAGGGGAACAATCATAACTTGCTCTTGACGATAGTGTACAGGCCTATGGTTACCCATTGTTCACGATTGTGCAATTGCCTTGTCTCTGGGCTACATTTCGTTGCTTCGTGACTTTCTGGGTGAACCGCTCCACCAGCAACTTATTGAACTGCAAATAAAATGGGCGTGGTCTCCCGTATTGTGTCAACGCCCACTCGTATATATATATATATCTCCTGTCCTGACGTAACAATATCCCTAAATAACAAATACAAATCATATAATAAGCTATGGGTACATTCATACCAGACTCTATACATGTAGACTACATTTGGGGGCGAGTACAGTAGCGAACAACCAGGAGCCAGCATATAACTGGGCGAGAAAAAGATGAGCCAGTGGGAGTTGACGGAATGATGATGAGAAATCGCGGGAGCAAACAGATTGCTGTCGTGCACTGCGGGGATGGTAATGGGTTCGTGTCACGCTCTACTGACAACCAGCATCAGTACTATACTACCTTAATATTTCCCTTCTTCTTCTTCTTCTTCTTCTTCTTCTTGGAATCATTTTTCTGACAGAGAGTGAAGACAATTACGTGGACGCGTCTCTTTTCTTCTTTTGTGAATATTAGATGCACCGTATGTACCATCATCTCTTTTGTCTTTGACAGCGTCTAGGGACAAGTGTCACGCGGTGCTCTATAGAAAATCCATCAAAGCTCGGATCTTATATTTTTCATCATTTCCCTTTATTTTTTGAGAATGGCTGGTGGTGGGTGATGCGGATCGGTTTCAGTTTTCCCATCGTCTCCAGCAGCACACACTGCTGCGCACTCGACGCCATCATATCAAGTCGGGAATTTAATCGCAGCAGTGTTTTCCCCGTCGACAGTAACGCCCCATAGTTTATTGTCTTTCATGGCGGCAGTTTTCTAGCTAAATCTTCTTCCCATGTATGTAGTAGAGTCTCTTATGAATTCGCCCGTCTCTCGCTTGGGCTGTTATGTACGCCAAAGTTCTCTCAGCCGTTTGGCGCAGTAAATCTCTGCTGGCGCTTTCGCGTTCAAAAGATGAAATTTCATATTCACCGTGCAACGCAAATCCCGCAGTTTTTTTTTAACATATTCAAATCTCAATCGCCGTGTTCTTTCATTTCGCTATTTACGGAAGATAACGAAGAGTCAAATTTCATTTCAGAAATTGTTCTATTTTTGAACGAATTATTAGCGCGTCGAAGATGTGCTATGTACAAAGAACTGGATAAAACGTTTGCCAGATATGTAAAGTAGTCGGGTGGATTTCCATGGCTGAGAGTGGCCAATAAAGTTGTTTAAGAGCGGGAGCGATCCCAGCTGATTATGGGTGAGATATCAACAGCTGATGCGCCGACCGCAATCAGCAAGCGACGACCTTCTCTCTATTAGTTTTGCCTTTTCCGCTTTAGTGAGCAGCAGATGTAGAAAACAATTTAAGGACTTAATGTCTAATACGTCGAATAAAGGAGAAAGTTTATTTCGACTACGGATACCGATTCCGAGAAAGATGTTCATCAGGTAACTCCCGGAGGAGTTGGCAGCATTTAATTCAGTTCGTTAGATGGGCGTCATCTGCTTCCAGTTAACAGCAGATCTATTCCGTCTGTAGTACAGACAAGTTTGAACTTTGAACTTTAACTTCAAAGCTGATTGGGACACCCCGCCAAATTCAAACGGAATACTCAAAGATTATAGTAGATTTTTAAGTTAAAAACCGTTAAAAACAGAGCCGCTTATTTGATTAATTTTCAATGGAAGCTTTCTAAAGCATAAGCGACGCTGCTGCGACTCTGTTGAGATTGGTTTATTGATTGATGATTCTATACGTATATAATACCCCGAGAGTTATTATTAATATTTTATAAGAGAAAAGATGATGAAGAAAAGCGTGTGGGTTTTTCTTGGAGGGGCGACGGCCGACTATATCGAACCCCGACCCCTTTTTGACATCAAGGGCTTATAGCTATTATTATGCTATCCCTTATTCAGCTGAAATTCAGACTAAGTATAAGAGTAGGCGTCGTCGTGTTTGTTTGATAACAACGCAGCTCTCCTCCGTGACGCGGTTCAACTAAATAGTGAAGAATGCACATTCCAAATCAATATTATCATTCTTCTGTATATTATCTTTTCTTTTGGGGGTGTTGCTGACGTTGAATGAATTATCAATTTTATTAGACGGAATGCGAGATGACGAGTATTCCAGTTAAAATCTATTATAGAAGCTAATTTAGCTAATTATAATGTCATTGAACTTTTTTTTGTGTCATTTCCTGTTCTGGATATCATTTTTACTAAAGTTAGTATGTATGGTAATATTATTAATAACTATAATGATACATTAGTGAATTGAAACATTGAACGATCAAACCGAAATGTGGATTACACAGTTTTATTATATGGGATAGAGATAATGTTGGGGGACTTTGGCTTTTAGTCTTTTTTTTTTGGTAAGAATTAAGGAGATTACATAATGTCCGGAATAGACGCCAATCATGTGATACATAATATAGGAAGAATATTTATGTAGAAATTAGTTCTAAAATAAAATAAAAAAACAATGTAACAAAATAAATCAATCAAATAAAGACAACCTGTAGTACGTGGTAGTATGTCGGTTATATATTATTCAAACATGTTTTTTTTTATACCAAAGAATATTTTAAAAATTCATATTTCATCATTTGTTTTTTATTTTTCAAAGTGTTCTGGTTAAGATTTTTTTTCTCTTTTTGCTATGTCCTGTAAATTTGTCTCGCTCGTTCATTTTTTTTCCGGTTGTTGGGGCTTTCGTATTGATGTAATTAAGTTCCTTCTGCAAGGGGTGCGGTTGGTGGAGGGCCTCGACGAAAATTCAAGATAATTTGCGTTTTCCTCAAGAATTGGTAAATTACCCGAGGGATCGTTCTACGATCCTGAAGGGTAATTGAAATTGTATAAGAAATAAATGTAGACGACGACCCTAAGGGTGTAGACCTACATTTATTCAGCTTTTTAAAGAACAAAAAGAGGGGGGTGTGCTGCCCTTTCCTCTTACCTGCACACGCCCTTTGCCATTCAGACTTATAGCTACAGATCCGTGTACAGGGTTTTAACCAAACACAATTACATGTTATCAAACATAATCAGAGAGAATTTCACACATAACTTCCAAATAACAGTTTGAGGGGGATACGAGAAAAAACCTGAGGACTTCAGGGTAAAAAAACTCTATCCCAAGGTAACATATCATGAAACACAGAAACATGAACATAATGGTTGCAGCAAAAAATAGTGCGCTTCTTCTTCTGGACAGCTCTGCCAACTGCCGTAACTTGAACACGTAATGGGGCCTTCTTACTTTCTCGCCAGTCTAGTTATTCTTGCTTCTAGAATAACCTCCAGCTTTCCGGCCACGAAAGGTTTGATTTCTACGCGTTTTTTCCAAAATTGAATGAATCATAATTAAATAAATGATGACACAGGGTGGGTATGGGTGGGAGACAGACCCTTAGGGTCGTCGTCTACATTTATTTCTTATACAATTTCAATTACCCTTCAGGATCGTAGAACGATCCCTCGGGTAATTTACCAATTGTACTGCGAAATGCATTTCGCCTAGACCCTAAGGGTGATTTTAAAGCCCAATGATGAATTTTTAATTTTGAACAAACATCGTTTGTGTCGACGCTCGATTGTAAAATCGATTGAACGTCGTTTCTTTTGACCAACTTCCGGCTCGCAAGATTGCCTCCACCGGTACGCCGTCACTGACCGCTTTCGAAGCGGCCGCTCCTCTTGTGGAATGCGCCCCAAAACACCGAGTGTTTATGCCGGCCTTTTGCAAGAACGATTTAATCCAGCGACTCACTGTACTGGCTGAGACCGGCCTATGGGGCGCGATGAGTGCAACAAATAGTTTTCCTTCGTCTGTCTCGCGTCTAAACTGATTCGTACGTTCCACAAATTCTTTAAGCGCCAAGACTGGACATAAAATCGGATCCGGATCATTTAATATTGAAAAGGACTGCAGCGGACCGTTCCGCTGTGCTTTCCGTAACCTATCTAATGAGAATACTACCCCTCTTTCTGAGAAGACGACGGATCGGTAACCAATTGCCGCTATCTCCGACGCTCGCATTAAGGTAGCTAACGCTATCATGGTGACCAATTTACTAGCTAAGACGCTCAGGGTAAGGTGTCGGTTTTCGCCCAACGAATTAATAAATTCTACAACTTGACTCGGGTCCCACATGTCGTTGTACTTGGGCTTGGGGGGATTCTTGTGATAGCAGCCTTTCATTAATCGGACGACAAGCGGATGCGCGCCTATCTGAACGCCTTCGATGGACCCCAGGGTCCTGGACAACATAGACCGGTGAATGTTGATTGCGCTATACGACTTGCCCGAGGCCAGCAAGTCGGTGAGGAACTGCAAAACCTCGGTTAAATCCGCCGACAAGGGATCCGTATCCCTTCGCACACACCAATGTGTCCAGTTCCGCCATGCGGAATCGTAAGTTGCGAGGGTGGTCGGTCGATTTCCGGCCACAAGAAGGTCGACCACGTTCGACGAAAAGCCTCTGTCACGCAACTGTCGCCGGACAGTCTCCAAACGGCCAAGTGAAGTGCGCTGGATGCTAATAACGGGTGCGGCTCGTTCAGTGCCGATGTCAGGAGGTCCGGCTCCTGCTGAAGAAGAAATACTACGTCGCACGCTAGCTCGAGTAGCACCGGGAACCAGGCCTGACCTGTCCATACGGGGCAAACGAAAACTACGTCAGCTTTCTCTCTTCTAATTTTTTCCAAACATTGAAAAATTAGCGCAAAAGGGGGAAAAAGATACCCCGAAAGGCCCTTCCAGTTAACTGAAAAGGCATTTGTGTTCAACGCTTGCGGTTGCGGCCGCCACGAAAAGAAAGAGGGGAGCTGCGCGTTCCAATGGGACGCAAAAAGGTCAACTTTTGATGGCCAGATCTTTTGAACGCGAGAAAAAACGGATGGATTTAATTTCCAATCGCTTGCATCCGGTCCGGCGCGAGACTCTTCGTCAGCAATTACATTCAGCTTGCCGCTCAAATGAACCGCTTCGATTGCAATATTCCGGCTCTCACACCAAGCTGTCAGAGTGGTTGATAATTGCGTCAACGCTTTGGACCTGGTACCCCCGCCGTGATTAATATAAGCCACTGCCGTGACGTTGTCTAAATAAATTTTTATCGCTATACTTTCCGATACCGCCGCGAATGATTGAATCGCGTATAACGCGCCTAACATCTCTAGTTCATTAATGTGCCTCTTGGTATCTTCCAAAGTCCATGAGCCCCTCGTCCTCACATTATTACAATACGCTCCCCAGCCTGTTAGAGAAGCGTCGGAGAAAATCTCCAGATCTGGCACGCTAGGAAAGAACAACTTTTCCCTTTTTAAGCCTAGATTGTTGGACCACCATTCTAAGTCGTCCCTGGTTTCCGCCGATAGCACGCATTCCGACTTCAAATTAAATCCCACTTTTCTAGCTTGCTTAATATAGAATGCCTGCATCCTCCTGAAATGAGACTGCGCAAAAGGTATCGTAGGTATGGCCCAAGTAAAGTTGCCCATTATCGACGCAATCTCTCGCAATGAAATTCTGCTCCTGGCAAGGGCCGCATCGCATTTGGCCTTAACGGTTGCAGCCTTGTCCGACGGCAGCGAAAAGGAAAGTTTTACCGAATTAATAACCAAGCCCAGATACTCTATTACTTGCGACGGTTCTACAATTGACTTCTCCCAATTGATCAAGAAACCCAGATTTTGTAATAATTCAACCACTTTATTTACATCGGCTTTGGTGCTATCTTTTGATGTATTAACTATTAATATATCATCCAGATACACGATGAGACGCATGCCCTGCCTTCTCAGAAAAGCCGCCACTACTTTTAGAATTTTCGTAAAATACCGCGGGGCCGGAGCTAAACCAAAAGCCAGACAAGTAAATTGAAAAATACGCCCCTTCCAGGTGAAACGCAAATATTTCTGGTGGGAGGGGTGCACAGGGACCGTAAGATAAGCATCTTTTAAATCCAACTTTGCTAGCCAGTCCCCTTCTCTCAAAATGAAGCGTGCGGAATCAAGATTTTCCATCTTAAAGTGTTCATACCGGATGAATACATTAAGTGGTTTAAGATTTACAATCGGGCGAAAACCGCCCGATTTTTTTGGAATAACAAATAGAGAACAGACAAACCCATCCTCCCCGCTATTCGAAATTTCTACAATGGCTTTCTTCTCAAGTAAATCTTTTACTTCCTGGTCGCAAACGCTTGCCATCTCTTTCGACATTGTTATCGGACGCGGAAGTTTAGTTTGATTCGGGGTTTCTACAAAATCTAGCTTAACCCCGTTTGACACGCTGTCTAGGACCCAACGATCGTCCGTAACAGTCTCCCACATTTTAGCAAAATGTAAAATACGCCCGCCCACATTTTCACACACAACAGTATTGCGTAAAATTTGAATGGGATCAGAAGGAGGGACGAAAACATACCTTTCACCTCCTCGAGTCCAAGCAGTTGCACCCGGCGGTCGTCCTCTTCCGACCCCACCACTCTGCCTCCCTTCAACGGGAAATTGGGCCGCTGCTTCTCTCCTTGGGCGCAACACCCGTTGAGATGGGCCTGGGTTCACTGCTACCTTTCTTCCACCTGCCTTAGCCCTCGCTCGAGCCGCCGATGAGCTTGCCAGTGTGGCGTCTTGAGACGCCTCCTTGAGCATCGTCTCTAAGAATTTGTCCGTGAAAAGGAGCTCAGTTGCCTCCTTTCCCGGTGCGAAAGCGTCAGGGTTTGACAATATGAAGTCATATGTCGGTTCCACCAATGTCACAACCGCTCGCCTTCTTCTTTGGGTGATGTGGTAGTACGCTCTACCCCACTGTTGTAAAACGGCCCGCACCGTATTCTTGGCTTGCGTCACCGTTTCTCCCTCTCCAAGAGCACACACTTTAGCGTATAAATCAAACAGAGGTGGGGCAACGTCCATTATTTTAAGCTGAGTCTGTATAAGCGCTTCCTCCGAAGCATTAACCCCTTTCAATCGATCTTTGTCTTTAGCATGCCTCAACATAAAGCCGTCGAGCTTAGGCGGTTTAATCGAGAAAGTCGGGTCCTCAAACTCGAGCTCAAATTTCTTTGAGATTGCTTTTGAATCGTCGGTTGACAGGCCAGTCGTTAGCCAAACCCTAATCTCGTCTGAAATCGCTGTTGGGATGAACGCCGTCACTTCCCCTGATTCACTGGCTGCTTTGGATGAGCCTGCCGTGGCTGCCGCGGCTGCCGCGCGCGTTGGTTTTAGAGCCTTCCCTTTCGACTTAGATCCGGCGGCAGGGGCTTGGGGAGTACGCTCCTTTGGTAGCCATGGACGGTCCACTAGCTTTGGACCCCCCTCGTCTAACTCTTCTTCCTCTTCGTCCTCTACTTCAAGATACTCGCCATCTTCTTCGTCTTCCTCCTGTCTGCTCTCCCGCTTCTCTCTTTCTTCCAAGTCTCTTAGCTTGCTAAAACGAACGTAGGCTTCTTCTTCGATCCTATCATCTAACGGAAACTCGGCGCCATTCCCCCGTTCCTTCGCACGCCCCCTTGGTCGATCCCCCACATCATTTTGATAAAACCGGTCTCCGTGAAAAAACTGATCACGCGGAGGAACGTCAAAAGCCGGTGGTGGAATCACGGGTGGAATATTAAACAATGGCGGTTGAGCGTCAAAGGAGGGAGCCCACTCTCGATAGTTTCGAAGAGGAGACCTTTCTCTATCTGGATAATCAAAGTGAACAAAACGGTCGCGTGGCTGACCATTCCAATCACGAGAACGATTTGCCCAATCTCTAGCTTCTTGTTCAGTACGAAAACCTACGGCCCGTGGGTCCATTCTCTGGTGCCTATGCCAACCATAAAAATCACTAGGGCCTGCCATTCTGAAATTCTGACTGCACTGTACGCGAGCTGAAATAAGTCTGAATGGCAAAGGGCGTGTGCAGGTAAGAGGAAAGGGCAGCACACCCCCCTCTTTTTGTTCTTTAAAAAGCTGAATAAATGTAGGTCTACACCCTTAGGGTCTAGGCGAAATGCATTTCGCAGTACAATTAAAAAAAAAAACTCAAATAGAAGAAGAAGTAACGAATTCCAGCGAACTGAAAACTGATGTCGTTTGCGTGCCGTGATGTGAAAATGAGAAAAAAAAGTTCAAACTCAAAATTGATCCATTTGGAATCAGTAAATTGCAGTTGATGAGAATCAGATTGGATTATGGACGACAGAGATGCTGCGGATTGGAAATTGGTGCGTACGGTGCTTGTGGATTTGTTGTCAGTGTTGTTTGTTGTCCGTTCCCCGTGTGTAGTATATATTTGGTTGTGGCGTTTGGGTGGGAGAGGGGGGATGGGATTTTGTTGGTTCACGTTCAAAGATGTTGATGATGTTCCACCATTTGATTTTTAGCCCCATTTCTGGAAGAGTCCGGCCCGATGACAACGGCAATTGGATCCCCACAGGTTGCAGCGACAGGAGCTGCTGAAGCAGCAATCGTTCCTCCTATGGTCGCAGCTGCCACCGCGTCGGATGCAAGATCGTCTGGAAACATAAATCAAAGGCGAACGTCTGAAAAAAGAAATAAATGTAAGAAAAAAAACGCAGAAAAATAGGAGGAGAATGAAAGAAAAAACTGAAAAAACAGCACAGCAACAACCGAAAATAAATGTAGGGACACAATCTACATCCCTTTATTTTTTGTGGGTTCAAACAAAAAGACAAAACACCTAGACGACAGCACCGGGAGGAAAACACACAGACTGCTGCATGTCCCCGAGTCATATTTCTTATTAGCGCAAGTTCCGCTCACGCACACAAAACTACAAAAGACACTTTCCATCCATTTCCATAAAGTTCGCGTGGAAACGACACCACACACGTCACGGTTTCACCAAATGACCGCCGCTAGAAAAGTGGTGGCATTTGGTTATTGATTGGTCACTTTCTTCCGTGGCATATGAGCACCTATATATAGTCTACGTGTCTAACGATCCATCACATCAACTGTATAACGTGCGCATCGGTTTGCCCTTTTATCCGGAACGGAAATGGTTTCATTTGATGAATGTTATCGCTGGTAACTGTGTGCTACATTTTAGGTGGTACCGTTATTACAACTTATATTGGGGAGGTGATCAACAAGACGTGAATTAATCTGATGAAGAAGAGAACAGCGACAGCTCGGCTTCCTTGACGTGCCTGTACGTATTTAGTTCCTATTATTATCCAAGCAGGAAAAGTTTGGCAAGAAAATTAACGACAAAGTCTCTCGACGGGGGTCCCTGAAGACGCCGTTGTAATTGGGTTCTCGCTCAATTACTTGACTGGCCCGAGCTTCAACGCCATATATTTCCATCATCTTTCACTTTTCTACGTTCCCAGGCAAGTTCTCTCCCAATTGAAAACGGGGACCGCCATCTTCTCAACTTGGAAATATCCCGGGGTTGTACGCCCCAAATCAAACACCCACACATCTTATTTTGGTTTTATATAACCTCTCCCGGTTGAAAAAGAATAAAGGTTTTTCATGCCACACGTATAGGCTCCAATTAGGGGAGAAAATGAATAAGAAATAAGAGGGTTAAAAAAAAGAAACTTAAAGAATTCAAAGCGTAATATTAAACAATTCAAAGTAATTATAAAGGGACTCACTTTTGGGCATTTTCCATCAGAGGCTCAGCGTTGTCGGTAAAGTAGTTCAATCCAGCAGATTGTTGTTCGTTAGTCATCTGATCTTCTGCAACTGTTAACAAGTCAAGATGCTCAAATTTAAGGAAAGGCTCCACTCACAGTTACACAAAAATTTGAAGCAAGGCACAGACAAATTAAATTTTCTTTTTAGAGAAGAGTAGCCATGATATCTAGCGTCTCATTAGGGGATATTGTATATCATTCCCGTCGTTTCCATTACTTCTTAGTTCGTCACAGCCTTCAGAGTGTCGGATAGCTCACCGCTGGGTTTTTTTTTTCCCGGAGCTTCTCATTATTAGAGACGTCGTGTCACGTAGACCTAACACTGGGGGTGAATACATGTATTTTCCCTTTTTTTTTCTTTTTATTAGGCAAATTAGCCTCATCATTTCATCGCCATGGGTTATTATGTCGCAGGACGTGTAGACTTTCTTATTATGCGCTTCGATTGGGCGATCGATGACGCCATTCAGCCTCCGCTCCCTTTTCATACATTTGCAATCACAAACACCCAGGAGGAACACAAAGTTAACAAAAAAAAGCCATAAAAAGTTGTTTAAACTGTAGGCCATACTATAGATTATTGATATCGGATTTTGCCTGAAAAAGGGGAGAATGAAAACAAAAGTTCTACCAAGAAAATGCGATGGAAACGACATTCTATGGAGCCCCGAGTTAGTTTTGTTGTTGTTGTTCATCCAGGCAGCACTCGATTGATCCGTTCTCACATCAGTGGCGCGCCCGTCTGCCCAATTCACAAAGTTGAATGAAATCTAGTCAATTATTCGTTGGACGACTGAAAGTCATTTCCAATCGAGTGCAGCTCTACCTGCTGGAAATGTCGAAGGTGAAATTGATGTATAATGTACAAGCAGTCGACCGCGGGAGGGGGAAACTGACGGAAGAATAAAGAATTTGGCCGAAAAGGAAAGAAAAAGAACCAACCAACATCTATACAGGATTGCGCGTCCATGTTTGGTCTACTAACTTCATACGGCAGCTCGGAATCAATTCAAATGCTTTATTACAGTGTGACTGTACCATCCATAAAGCGTGGGATCTTATTCGTGAAAAATATGGGCAATTCACAAGAGTCGCTCTCCTTCGTCCCTCATTTTCAAATTGAACGGGCAGCAGCTGTTCGAACTGGGACGGAGAAGATTTCAGCGTCAACAGGCGCCAAATCACTTTTTCTAGACTCAATTTACAATCACGGGAAAAAGGAAACAAAGGGAAAGAAGACTGTTGCCCAGCTGGAGGGGAAGGAGACGGGTAGCAACAGGAACCATATGGCCCGTCCGCGTGCCGATTGAACGCGTGAGTGCTAAAACAAAAAAAAGTGTCAACAGCAGAAGGACGAGAGCAGCGGATGGGAAAAGAACGAATGTAGTTTACCCCTTTTTGTTTTCTTTATTAAAACAGTGAGTCCTCCATGTCGTTTTAGGAAAACAAAGTCGTTCATTTCAGCCTCGGTAAGTCACTGGGCGACTGAAAGACCCTTCAATGAATAAATGGCTCTACCCTTCACTGGGCTGTGCGACAGGAAACCCCATACCAACTCATTCGCTTCTAATGGCAGAGGGAAAACTTTAGGCTTCATTACGCCATCCGCGTTTGAACCAAAAATAACGTCCAAAGGCGCTTGTTGTTTTTTGTTTTGTTTTTTAAAACATGAAAGTGTCACTGACAAAAGAAAAAGTAATCAAGTGAGAGCTGCCAGCCTCCGTGTATCTCGAGCCCGCATACACCTTTATGTCATTTGCATATAGAAGAGACTCGACGACGTCAGAACTCTCGGGAGGACCGAAATGAGTCGTTTGATGGCTGATACGTATTGCCTCTTAGCGAGTTAATAGCCTCAGGAGGAAGCGAAGGCTGGAATGAGGAAAGGAAAAAAAAAAGACAACAAGTCGAAAATAAAAGAGTTGCCATGGACACCAAGTAGTGCCAAAAGCGCCAGTTTGATGGATGAAACAAGTCTAGTAACGACATCAAATATGTGCTGCTCATACAAAAGATATCTAATATTGGAATAAAAAGGCCAAGTTGCCATCCGGAAAAAAAGTAAAAAATAGTAAGAGCGATCCAGCCGTCGATGGCTGTCTAAAAGATTTCTGGGAAAAAATTAATAAATAATAAAGATCGATAGATAATGTGATCAAGAGAGTGTACCATCAGCAAACTTGACTCTTAGGCGCTCATCTCCCCGGTCGACGATTGGCAAACATTGGGGAGTGTATAGTGGAACCGACCTGTTAACGGCAGCGGCTGTTGAAAGGAGCCGTCAACTTTTTCCCCTGGTTCGTTCCACTTCTCCGTTGAAGAGGAATCGATTGAAGACAAAAACTCGATTGTCGAGTAGCATCGAGCGTTTAAATAAATTTAGAAAGAAAAAAAATAAGAAATCACTGCGATAGGGGTTTCCATAAAAAAGCCTAATCGAAGAATTTCATTTGGAATGAAGAGGACTAGACCTGAAGCATCTGATTCCCCATATCCAATCTAAACCCACTCTGCGGCGGTTATATTTATACCGTCAGTCGATAATGTAATAGAGAGAATTGGCGATGGAATAAGTGAAAAGGTTATCATATCGATTTCGATCGTGCCTGAGAGAAAGGAGTAGACAAAAAAAAAAAAAAAGGATAGCTACATAGTAAATAAGGAGCTTAACGGGTTGCCTTGGTAGCAAAGGTCAAACGTGACGGGAAATGACTAAAGTCGACCATCTAGCGGTGATATCACTTTCCCAATCCCAAAGATTGTCGAACGCGTCTACTAACGCACGAGACAATTCAGAAATAGAAAGTGACAGATTTTCTTCCTCTCGCTATAGACTCGTTGGACAATTATTCAAATAGTATGGGAGTTGGCCGACATCATCATCATTTTTTCCGTGTGCCAAGGAATCAAGTTGGGCAGGGCCTGCTGTCTAACCGGATGATGCGTGTTTGATTGTCAAAGGGGCTGGACTATTATATAACATTCTTTTATTACGATCTTGACAGACAGTTTTTACGGAATTTTGAAATTTTATACTTGTCGTGACGGCAAGTGTTGACAGTTGCCAGAGGCATTGGCCAAGAAAAAAACTGTGCGAATCTAAGAAAACTGGGTTGTCAAGTGAAGTGAGACAGCCTGGGACTTTGGCGACCTTTTGAAAGGACGTGCAATTCTCGTCGTCGGTCGTGATGAAGAAAAGAAGAGAAAGTGCTCCCGGCCGTCGTCGTCGTCGTCCTTGGTAGGCAATAAATAAAGCTCGCATTATACAGCCCAAGTGCCATAGGCCACAAAAAGAATGTGCACAGCGTCAGTTGTCAAGACGTCATTTGTTTTCTCCCGTAAACTTTTGCCCGCGCTGAAACGGCACTGCACTCGAACGAGTTATTGCCAACGCCCTTATTCTCTTTTCTCTCTGTTTCCCCCCCACCCCACTTTTGGAAACGAATATCACCCAGTCGTGTTTCAGTGAGTAGAAATGAAACATTCATCTCAGAAGAAACAAAAGAACAAGTAGCACCTACGTTCCGCCGAGCGTGAAAGGAAACATATTTTCACACTGCGCAAAAAAAAGTGCCTTGACGTGTGAATTGCAGATTTATACCACCCATATACTATCGAAATAAACAAACGAAAAAGGGGATTGCTCTCGTGTTTTCCCCTATTAAACCTGTTTTCTTTCCAACAGTTTTATTCCGCGTTCTTATTTCAGAGGAGTTCGGCATCCATTGAATGCCATCCGATCTGTCAAGGAGTGGTTGGGTAACACGTAGCAACGGCCAGGAGTTGCGTGAATTCGACAGCTCCTTTGAAGAACCTTGGAGCGTGCAAATATTAGAGTTTTGACTAGGTGAACCTAAATTTACACAGCGTCCCTTTTAGGAGACGTGGCCAAATGTTGAAATTTTATTTGATTTTATTTTGACGTCGCTAGTAAATCACATGAACGAGTTGTGATTACTGCTGGGGTACGAAGTTGACAGCCCCACCCTGACCAACAGTTTGCTTCCAAACTTTTGGGTCCTACTATATAATTCTTACGTGGCTAGAAATTTTTTTACAAGCGCCGGATAAAAATGTTCCCTGGGCGGCACGGTTGGTCGACTTTAACAGATAGGATTTTATTGTCTTTAGCGGACGTCACGACGACGCCGTTATCTGTATTCTGTCCGGATTCGCGCAAGTTCCACTTTGTTATGTTACACGCAAACTTTTTTGGGAGGGAGCCGGGAAAGAGATGGAACGCAGAGCAACAGGCAATGGAAATTGTCGGCGTGTTTCAAACAGGCTCAGACGAAGTGAAGCGAACCTGGCAATTGGTTGGAGTGTTCCACTCCTTGAAAAGTTCACCAAGTTTTCCACTCGGAAGAAAAAGAATGGAAGGAAAAAAAAAGAAAGAAAAAAGATTCAGCGGCAAGCAAAGTAAATTTAATCCAACTGACACCATGGAGTGGAACCAAGTGTTGGAAAGAGATATCGATCGGATGGGAGAGCGACCAGATGAGATAGGAACAGAGACACTGCCAAAGGACCCTTCTGTGTTCTCTATGCGCGTGTAGGGGCATTCTTCACAGAGTTACAAGCACTGCAAGTGTCGGGGCGGAAGCGCAACATTCAACCCACGCTATATCGAAACATCAGTTAACTCGACTCTACCCCCCCCCCCCCAAGCAGACGTTAGAAGTAAACCCCACCCATCTCTTCCTATTGTGATCACCGGGAGGATTTGCCCAGTGGGTTGGTTTTTGGACGTGAAAAAAGAACCGGATCACTTTCACGCTCCATTGTTATTGTATATTATATACATCCCGGAGTGTCTTTTCTCTCTCACACTCGGCAAAAGAAAAAAAGAGGAAATGTAACGCGTTTTCATTTACCTTCGTCAAAGTAATGCGGATCGAGACAGAGGACGGCCTGGCTCAAGACGAGGACCGCGAAGAGGACCACCACCACTTTGGAAACCATGTTTGAACGACGTCCGTGGTATTTCTGAAATAATGTGGAAGACTGGGCCGATACAAAAAACCAAAATCAGAATTTCTCCTCGAAAATAATTAAAATTTCAGAATTTCATTTTACCTGATGACGGCAATCCCTCGATCAAACTGGTCACGAAATTGAACGAAATTGAAACGACGATCAAAAAAATAAAATTCAGTGATAAAAACAGACTACGTTTGATATGTCGACGATGAGTTTGATTTGTCTAGAGAGACCAACTGGAATTGGAAGGGAAAAAATAACCCCGAAATGATTTGCTGCGGAATAGTAAAGCGACGGAGGGAGCGGCGGCGACGAAGACCTTATCGACGAGTCGTGCAATGATGTGAAGAGCGGGTGCGGCTGGCCTGGTGTATTTATCGGCCTTCAACCCGCGCAAAAACCAGGACGAGCGGGGGGGCAAAAGCAATATCGTTCCCCGCCCGTCGACGACATACGCAAGAGTCAGAAGTTATCTGCGCTTGCTCGTGACCCCCCCCCCCTCCCTCCCTCTACTAGCCTGCTGATGCGCACAACACTCTCTCTATTAAATGGAATTCTGGTCAAAGTCAATCCCGCGACTCACCACTCGTCTCCACGTGAATGCAACGCAAACTATTTTTCAATTACAAACAGACACGCAAAAAAGTCTGAACTTTTCCGACGACGGTCGAAAAATGTTGTCATTCCATCTTGTTTTCTAGATAGAGCTGTACGTCTTTTGATTTTTACTTTCGTATGGCGTTTGGCATTATTATTATCATCATCATCATCGATCAAGGCAAAGCTGAGATCTACACCCCACTGCCGGAATAAGTTAGGCCTATGTACAGATAAAGATGGGCTTTCAAATGAGACGCGTAGAACGACGATTACAATAGAGCTGGGAGAGACTATGAAGCTAAACCCACACACATAACCCTTTCTGCGTCGTTCGTGATTGTGCTGTTGGCCGCTAATCAATCGGTCCAGAGAAGAAAAGGACGGAACCCTCAAGCTTCTTTCCGACTGCCAATCAGAGAGAAACACACACACACACAAACCTCGGTAGGTTTTCTCTCTGTTTAATCCATGACGCTCTTCCTTCAATCATAAAGAAAAAGGGTCGAGAGAGATTTAAAAAATAAAAAAATGGTTTGCCCAAGTCGATGAACCGAGAGAGAACTAATAGCTGTCGAGACATTTTTCAGCTTATACGCTGCCTGTAAACTTAAATGAATGACCCGTTTTCCTGACGCAAATCCCACCTTCGGAAAATGAATAAATCGTCGATATTATAAATGGCTGACAAATCGCTACTATCCGCAGATGAAGAGAGAAATAAATAAAAAGCTATACACATTTATAAGAATGCAAGTGGGTGGTCGAAGAATGAGGGAAGCCAACCAATCGATAAAAGCGAACGTCTTTTGAAACTTGATGTCAACATCGCTCCCCTCGTGAAAACCCGCGTGCACTTGGTCGCTTTTGTACGCCCACGTCCAGCACAACCCGAAAATAAATAAGAATTCTAGGACAAAAATACTTGACCAACAATGCCGAGATATAGCAATATGGTGGGAAGTCTCAAGGGCCACTAGGGCAGAATGTTATTTAGATTGCTATAAAGATACAAGAGTTAAAGTGAAAGATGAAAACGCCATCATCGTTTCGTGTGCTGCACAAATAAAATTGTCTCATTTCACACGTTTGACATTGATTTACGATAGTTGATACACGACGCTTGAGATGAGCAATCGTCATGAATTGGACTTCGATCGATGGCCAACTTATTAGGAGGACAGTTGTATCCTTTAGGGGAAATTTTAAAAATTTTGTCCTTTCGATTATGGAGTCACCCAATTACAACAAAATACCTTGCCTAGCCTGCAGTAGTCTACACATTGTCTAATTCCAACTAGGTAAAATAGACTAAACCCTGAAGACTTACTTGATTTTGGGTGCACCAGGAAGATGGCAATCAGGGAAGTTTGGTTGAAAACGTTCACATATGACCTGGATTCTGGTTTAACAAATTTCAATAGTAAGTTCACTACATATTTAGCACAGAAAAAGAAGAACTTACATGTAATATCATTAAGTTAAATGTTGACTCTCTGTTGACTCTATAGTTTCATTCCCTGATGTGACTGATGCACATTTACGCATCAGACTTTTTCCACAGATTTAGACCATTTCAGCCACTTCTTTTCCCATCCTAATCACTATTTGAACACCTATCACAATGGATTTTAGATCAATATCGATTCTTATTGCGCCTCATAGTTCAAAACAAAAGAACTTGAAGACCTACACAACACACACTACAGAACAGACTACTTGCCCCAATCAATTGCAGCCAATTTATCAAATATCAAATCAGCAAGTACATTTTCTCTAATACACAGCCAACTTTTTTAATAAATCACCTGTAAATTTAATCATTCTTCAAAAGAAAGACAGGCTCCTCATCTTCTATTCACTTGCACCTGTTTCGTACTTGGCAAAACGTGACTTCTATACTACGCCTAAAACGAAAAGTGCTGCGAACAAAAGAAAAAGTTTGCCAAGTTTTTTGCTGCAACTTTTGTTTGGTGCGTCGTACCTTTTTTTAAAAAAAATTATGGAAGCCAAATTGCCATTTTCATTTTTAACGACTTTTAAGGTTGTTGATTCCAAAAATCTCTCTCTTCCTAACCGCCAAATGTTTTCTTATTATTAAGAATGACTCTTATTAATATCTGTAATCGACGTCACAGGTTGGAAAAATCGTTGCAGTTCTCCGAGAAAAGAGAACCATGTCATGTCGATGTGGAACGACGCTGACGCAAGAGATGCGAAATGAAAAGGAGTAAGATTAATACGTAATGCGATGGGCTGTTTAGCTTATATTGAGCAATGAATATGGGCGATAAAGACTCTTAAACGAATGTTGCAATAACTATGACGGCTACATGGGCGCCGACGATAAAGGTCATCTCAATGTGCTGCGTTCATCGGGTCTGTTCGTGACTTGCAGAAAACTCTATATGACAGATATGTAGCCATAGAAACTTGACGTAAGGGAGTTGGGAGGTATAGTAAGTTTTCCTTATAATAGGCTAAATAAAGAAACAACAAGAAAACATAAGTTCCCAGTAGAAGCAATAAGAAGAAGTTCATCTGACATCATTGAGAACGGCTAATAACTGGCCCCACGACCAAGTTTTTAATTCCCTTTAATAATTAACGGAACCAATAATAACTTACTGAATAACATATCAATTTCGGGGTTTTGACATTTTGCGTTAATATGGAAAATTTTTTGCATGTACCTAAAAAAAATAATTAATTGCAGTAAGAGTTCAGCTCTTGGTTCCTATGCAAATTTGCGGTAGCCTTAATAACTTTATTACTCTGGCCACGTGGAATCCCGGTGAATGTCGAGAGTTCTTTTATGATGGTAACTCTCGTCACGTTGAATTGCACTACTAATTGTCGATTCACCGCATTCATCATCAGCCACACGTTGACAAGACGCGCGTGCAACTCCATCAACTTTACGTAAGTCTAAGCTCTCCGCATTGAAAGATCCTAACGAGGACTAGAGAAGATGATAAATTAATTCTCCCTGAATCAGAACCACCGGTCAAATGAGGTACACAGAAAGCTCATTGTGACTGTATTGAAGAAAGGAAAAAACAAAAAAAATAAATAACGGATCCATTTATCTCCCGGAGACAGGTTGATGACGGCCGCCACCCACTCTTGGGAATTCCGTTTGAAATACAAGCTGTCAAACGGTGCGTGGTAGATAAATATAGGCTAAAAGCGCTGACCCACTCGAGTCCCGTGTGTCAATTCCAGTTGGCATATAGCAAAAAAAATGATGTCCTCCAAAAGCATATATCGAATTTGCAACTGGAATATCATAGCGCATCTCCAATTTATTGTGCCGTGGCCTTTGCCGATTCCCGATCCGTCAGGATCCCGTTCAATATTGCATCATGGCTGCTGGGGAAGGAAGCTGATAGGAACACGATCCATCTGGATGAGAGGCTGGCCCATTTGTTTCTAATTCAAAGGGAATTATGCATCCGCGTGGTGGAAACATTATTCAAGTTCTATTGTCCTCGATTCATTACGGAACGCTCATATCCGTCTATATACGTACCGTAGTTAGTTTTGTGTCACTCTGTCCAAGTCAAAAATTCCCGCTCGGAAGAGCTCATTATAACCAACTGCTGAACTTGCGTTTGAAACGTGTACGTGTCTGATGGATTGACCTGTATGGGGTGGCCGTACCAGCAGCACCAAGAATATGTAACGCTGCTGCCCTATGCACTCGTTTCCAGTTGGTTTTGTCATATTCCGTCGTCGGAGTGAAGGATATATAAGGGACTCTCTACTACGTCGTCGTCGTCGAAGAAGTATAGTCGCCGAAATCTTTGCCCTGGCAAGTGCACTATGCGCGCTAGACACACAAAAGGCTATTATATGTCGAAGGGGGGGAAAATCTCGAAGGCCATCGGGTCTTCAGACTGCCTATGGGTCACGTGCACATTTACAAATAAGGATTGACGACCCAAGAGTATCTTGCGCGGAGCGGCGCTTTTAAAAGCGGATTTGCGCGGTCGAAAATAAATATAAAAAAAAAAGAGCTGGAGAGAAGATTTTCGGTCCCTTTTTTTCTTTTTTTGGCAAAGTATATAAAACCACTTGAGTGGTTCTTTTTAAGGAACGGCCTCCCGTCTTTTGGCCCCACCGAAAATGTATCAGGATCATGTGAAGGAGCTGCTTCAACAGATGCAACTCTATTCTTGCCTTATGGCTCACTGTATCTATCAAACGGGATCCAGTTAGGAGAAATGTAATAACACATTTACAGCTCGACCTTCTCCGCTTTTATACTGCATTACAGTAGAATCTAATGGGCTTAAAACACTCTTTTGAATTTGGCCCAATAACCCTCCCCCTTTGCTGCCACTCGGTTGACGGACGATGAGGGCCTCTGTTTGACTTTGCCCTGCCGAATGCCCAGCAACAGTCCGAGACGTGTACACACACCACGGGAGACAGTGGCACGACGAACTCTTGAAGAGAGACGACGATATCGATTGGCTTGTCGTCCTGCTGTGTGGTGGTGGGCTGTGTGTCTGTGTGTCTGTGTGTTGTACAGAATAAAAGAGAGCGGATTATTTTATTACAAGTCTCCCGCCATAAAAAAAAAAGCATACGGCTGCTGAGGGCTCGTAATATTAACACTCCCGCGGGAAAAAAGTATATAGCCGCCGACCCTTTTTAATATAGCCTATATAATACGTCTACATTCGTTTAGTATTTTATCAAAATACGCGTATTGCAATCACGCACGCGATGCAGCAGCATCTGACGTTGTGGATATATCCATCTCGCCAGCCTAATACATTATATAAGTAGGGGCTACAACTTTTTGGCGAATTTCTTTTTTTTTTCACCCGCCAAAATCAAATTAAAAAATTCCTTTGGGTTTCCACCAAAAACAGCATTTCAGTTATGATTTATGAAAAAAAAAAAAATAATTAATTTCCCAAATATAGAATTAAATTACATGGCGGATTTTCAACCGAACCGCAAAGTAGATTCGTGACGACGTCTAACCTATAACCGCGTGCGTAGATTGTTAATATTCTTCGGTAGACACACACACAAAGACGTTACATTCCTCTTTTTTTTTTATCGGTCGATTTATATCTGGTTCCGCTCTCTCTCTCCGTACATGATGTAGAGACCCTCTGGAACTCTTTGAAGAGCGAAGACATGTATGCATTTCGTTGACGTCTAGACGTAGCAGCAGCTTCTTCTTCTTCTTATTTTTAGTCTAGAATGATGACAGACCCCTAGGTTCGATCTCCGATGGCTATTGTAATCGAAAATGCAGTCGACCGAGCTCGTCGCAGCTAGACGACGGCACGATGACAATCAATTCCGTTCAAAGAACAGAATAGAAGAGGGAGAACATGTTCTCGGCGCTGATAGATACTACTATACTATAGACGTATTTACTCTAAATGTATATACTTACGTCTGCAATACAACTACTGCGCATATTATATACGTACAGACGGACGACGACGAGTATAAATAACAGATATTCTATTCGGACGCGGTATATAGGATGTGTTCTAACAAGACAAAGACCCACGGCAAATGGAATCCAATCCGCATCTAATGCGTCGAAATACAACAGCCATATATAGCAAGGAATATAGTAGATGATGCTACCACCACGTTTCTGCTGCACTGTGCACACACCAGACTTATTATACCGAAATTCAATTTGCTTTCTGCGGGCTGCGTAGGAGAGAAGGGGCCCTGCTCCTATTCCACACTTTCTGAATCGACAAATACAGTCGATTTCTATGTGCCGGATCGACGTCATCACTTGGACCCAATATAGGCAGCTGCATACGCGTTTGAATGATGCGCAGATAGTGGTTAGATGTGTACAAAATAATAGTCGAAATACGAAAGTTATAGAGAAAGTAGTCTTACATCAAAAGACGTCAGAAATTTAATAACACTGTGATGCGAGACCCATGTTTTGCGGTCTTCTGGTGCTATATCTTCAGCCGAATAATATCCTCCTCGCTAGGCGGAAGATGTAACTTGTGTAAGGGTATTTCAATAACATCTTACATTGCAGGCGGCAGCTGACTGTTGTATTATATGAAGACGCCCATTATTTCATTACGTAAGACCTACTATACACTTGTGCATTCTTGTTAGGAGAGGCCGATGTGGGCGGTTTTAGAATGTACGAGTCATTATAATGAATACGAGAGACCCGATCTATTGAAGTGTGCCACTCACGGTCCCTCCCGACTGCTGGACAACAAGCTGCCACTCTCTCTCCTATTTCGAATGATGTATTAAAGTTGCGAGAATGTTTTATAAACGTATAAGCATATCTATTTCCATCTCTCTTCGTCTTCTGCCTCCGCCTGTAATATTGCCATCAGAATTATGAAATTGATCCTACTTTCCTTTACATTGTGCCTGGCTGTCCAACAACATCATACATTTCTGGACCATTATATGTCTAGCCGAGCGATAGGACTGAGTAGATTTGCAATATTTAGTAGTGTAATATAGTAGGGATAAGCTATCTATTCTAGAGCAAAAAAAAAAAAAATAAAGCTTATAAATTGTTAATAATGGTTGATGTCACTGTGAGATATTGTATCCTTAATCCGTCTACACAATAATATAAGACTAGCGGCTGTGTACACCGACCCGTTTATATTTAGCCATTACGTAGAAAAAAAAAGCCGGGATAATAATCGCAGTAGTAGTTTCTTATCCATCACGAGACCTTCTTATATTTTTTGGGACCAAAAGGGAAATAATGGATTGCGTTTCATCAAGAATGATTGAGCTCTTTGCCCTTTAGTCAAACGAAAGCTGCGCCACATAGGACGAGAAAGCGCATGTGTAATACAAATAACTATTATACAACGCTGTCTAATTCCCATCTTCTATTTCGGTGTCACAAATCAAATCCGTGCTACTAAATGCTTGATTTAAAAAACAAGGATGGCGTTATGGAATGATGATGACTTTAGCAAATGGTGTTATAATGCGGAAATCAGAAGACCGGATAGTCTTTTATAGACCTGTTGCTATGGAATGCAATGTCGACATATCAAATAAAGACTCACCCAGTTGGAAAAAAGTAAAAAGAAGAGTAGTATTCATCGCTATTGCCAGGCGAATCTAGCGCTCCTGGCTCGCTACCAATGTTGTTATTATTTGGCTTTTTTTTCAGGGTGCTATTCGTTTCTCTCTTTTGTCCCGCTGTTGCTGCGCCAAAAGAAGATAATAACATACATAACCGAGTCTCTCTCCTCCCTCCCCTGTTTTTGTATATATCTTTGAGATGAAGAATAAAAAGAAAATTGTTGGCTCCAGCTCAACACTCCCGGAGTTTATAGTTTCGTAAGAAATCATTTGAAAAAGAGATTCAACAATAGATTTTCCATTTTCTCTATTGTCTTCATAATTTCTCTTCATCATGAAAGGCAGAGCTAAGAGTCTGTAGGAGGACAATTTCAATCAGTATCTTAGGAAACTCACCGTGTTTCCATCCGGCGGCACTATCACCGGCTGGCCCAAACCTTGTTGAATTACATCAGTCCTCCAAGGATTTCCTTCTCGGAAGCATCTCGCCCTGAAATCTTTTTGTTTCCATGTGTGTGCCTTGCTGGCTATAATTTTCATTTAAATTGCCCGCCCATATATCCTAATAGAAGGGCAGGCGTCTACTTAGTATGTGTACTGGTGGGAGTCTATAACAAGGCGGGCGACTCTGGCCGCATAGACAACACATACAAGACTATTAGGCAACATATACAGAGAGTTCTTCTTCTTCCAATATCCCCCAGGCCTTTTGCCCCCGGGAGATTTCAAATGAAAATCGAAACGCAACTCCTTTTCTCTGCTGGAGGGAGGTTCAAAGCGCAATAGATAGATATATATATAGCCTAGTGCGTGGATTGAATTGGAAATCCGAATCACAACAATGTTCAGCTCGTCAAAGTCCTCCGGAAAAAAAAATAAAAATTCCGCCGAATGCCCACGGATTGCTGATGATTTTCTTGTAGACATTTTCGATCGATTGGACGAAATACTCACAGCTCTTTTACGGAATATCTATATTAGAGTCGTCTCTTATACACATACGCATGTACGAGTATATACTTGTGCAGCCTGAGTAAAGATCAGTTCTAAAAATATTTTTATTAGGAGACTCTCGATAGACTTTTGGTGCTGGCAGTCCTGACCTTATATTCGCGGTTGATGAGAGATGTACTACACGGTTCTGATGTGACGACAATGGCCCCCAACAGCCTATCGAGTCTCAGCTAGGCCTGTGCATGACGTAGATGACGTACCAAACGGAATTGGATAATTGGATTCCTTCGAAACCCCAGCACTCGACAATGTATAGTACTTGAGCGGAGTTTTAGCTTGTGCCAGCACGGTTCTCATTTGAGTACACGTATCTAATCAATTCAGACAAGGATTTCTAATTTATCCCGACGTCTGTGTATACGCATCAAAATTACGCGGAAAGAAATCGAATCGTTTCCCCTTTGTCAATTTGAAATTGAATCTTTGGTTATTAAGGGCAGACTAGATTGAGCACCAGGCGCGGTATGTATGCAAATAACTAGATGATTTCATCATGCACAAAGTCGTTCCTTTCGACATGTTCTCCTTTTTTTTTTTCAAATGAGACTTTCCAGTCAAAGAGTCAAAGACTTTAGTAGTGTACAGTATATTTTAATTTCCCTTTGACAATTTTCCAATAGAGACGGTATTGTCATATGTTCACTTCTCTGTCTGTATTACATTGCCACAGTCAAAATTTGGAAATCAAAAAAAAAATTTGTGGAAAGTCAATCAACATTCACTCGACATACATATCACAGATCATGTACACACAGAAACTAATAAACTGGTGGGGGATATTATGTCTTAAGAAATCTAAAAGAACTAGCACACTAGACACACGCAACATTTGCACGTCTCTGAATCGTCGCTTCCATTTGTTTTGTTTTGTTTTATTTTTGTTAGTTTTCGAAAAATTGATTTTTATCCTAGAAAATGTAGAAAATGACATGGTCGAACCGAGTATAAGTAATAAAGCACAACTATATAAAGTCGCCAACACGATTTGACATCTTGTTGGCGCTCGATTGGGAAGGAATTGCATTCAAAAAAGGAACCCATTAGGACACACACTGAAACGCCAGATTATGTTGTTGTTGTACGCGATAAAAAATAATCTTGTTACTATAAAAATGGATTACTTGGAGTGGAGAAAACGACCGACAAAATTCAAGTAAATGAATTTTCCTTTTTTTTATGTGGAAAAATGACCAAGTGGAAAAAAAGAAAAATAAGAAATAAAAATTGGAAGAGAAGAGAGAGAGAGAAAGAAAGAGATTTCCGGTTTGCTTTTATTAGTTGGGTTTTTCCTTATATTCTTCTTTTGTGCGGAGTAAACTGGAGAGAAGCTGCTGGATCAAGCGGGCGAAGTGGATGAACAAGCGACGCAGCGGATGAGACCCGCTTCGTTGCAGGTGATGCACTTGAGAGCCGCAAACTCGGCGGTGAAGTGGTTGCGGTGGATGGATTTCTTAGAGCCGGAACAGACGGAACACGGCAGGTAGCGGTAGCCGCCGCACGAATCGCAGATGGTTTCCGGTCCGACGCGCTTTTTAAATCAACAACAAAAATAAAATAAATATTTTTTTTTTTTTTTTTTGGAAAACACATTGTCCCCGGATAATAATTACAGAGCGTAGAGTGAAATGATTTACCTTGTAGCGACGAAGGATCTGCCTCAAGTCGCCACTTTCGTTCAATTTCTCAATGGCGTCGGCGTCCTGTTGAAGAACACAAAATTCCAAATTTATAAAACAAAATGACATTTTTGAAAGGGTATATAGCGTCACTTTCACGACAGAATATCTGGCGCTCAATCTACACTTGAAATGGCCTGGGCTGATGTGGTTATTACGCCCGAGGATATCAAACGATCGTATGCAGTCCGTAGACTCTACGATATTCCATTAGAGGTTCACAGACTCGCTGGAGATTTATTGAGATTTTTCATATTATGTAGATATACAAAGGCATGGCTATAGATACATATAGTAGAGCCTTTCATGACAGCAACTCTTGTCTATATAGACATTGCAGCCAGCCAGCCAACCCTTTTCTTTCTGGACGATAAAAAAAGAAGGGGGAAGATTGAATTTGAAATTGATACGACGTTTCTTTTTTATTATATTTCTTTTATCAATTTTTTTTGTGAATATATCCCGTTTGTCTTTCATCTCCACGAGTATTGATTTTCTTTCTCAGTCTGTCTGTTCTTCATTTTTTGGAGCCGTTAGTTAAATTGTTCTACCCCCGTTTCTCAATAAGGAAACAAATATATTAACAGGTGGCGAGCGTTTCACGTTTTTTTTTTTTAAAAAGATAAAACATAAACCGGTCAAGATGATTTTCGGTTGTTCATCCAAAATATGTTTGATGGCGTAGCACCTTATTTCACCCGAGAAATAATTTCAAAGTGTTTTGTTGTGTCGACTGAGAGAAAAACAGCTGGCTTGCACTCATTAACTGACACGATTCCGCATTATAGCCGGCACCTCAACTACATACATACATATACTAACGTACATCTAAAGTAATCACACAAATAATAATCAGGAAATTCCCTTCGCCCGAGGTGCGGGACGACTGACGATGCCCACCAGCTCAAAAGAAAACAGAGTCTAAACGAAATTAGGTTAAATCCGTGAAGGCGGTTGATGTGACGTGTGTTCGGCCAGTCGAGACGCCTATACCAAAGAGGGGGGTCTACCTTTTTTTATTATTATTATCATTTCTTTCTTTCTTTCAAAAAGAATGAAAAAAAGGACCAAGAGGAAATGGGCCTCCTATATGCCCGGCTGCACATCACACACATCAGTGTTAACTTTGGGAATCTTGGGGGGGGGATGATCTACTTTTTCCTTTTCTCTCGACAGAATAAAAGTGCTAGTCACAGCGCTCGGCATATCAAGACAGTCAGAGGACGGAAAGAATAGCTTTGAGATGAGTTGCATGGCCATCTTCTCTATTCAGCAGTCGGTTAAAAGGGACCGGCTGCTCTTTTTAGCTCCTGACCTACAACTGGGTGTCTTGCTGATCCAGCAGCTGATACGGCCCGACTGTCAGTCCCGAGTCTCGGAACGGTACGTCACAATGCGACGACACATATCACAACAGGATCGGAGGAAGATGCTACATTCGAAAAGGCCATCTGGTGACGTCATCACTAAAAAGATGACCTTATTATTATTAAATGGTTAACCGTACGGATAAGTCTAACTGTCCCTCGTCCAATATTATTTATTTTTCCAAGGGGATCAATACTTGTAGAGATGAAAGGCACGCGCCAAGCCGGTCCCTTCGGAGAGCGACAGAAAGTTCACAAGTCAAAGTCGTTTGACAAGTTTTCTCCGTCCACATTTTGTCAGTTGAGAAGGCGATTCGCCGGAATCGGAACGCTAGGAGCGTTTGTGTGCGGGGCTCCGATTTGATCATTTCTGACGTGTGATAAGGATAATAACAAAATAAAATAGTGTGTGACTCACGCCAAGGAGCTGTCCCTCGACAAAGACTTGCGGGATGACGATGCGGTTGCGATTCATCCGCTCCTTGAGCTCCTGTTGCACTTGTCGGTTCATGGAGACGTCGCGCTCCTCGTAATTGATGAGCAACGTGCCCAGAATGCGCTGCACCTGCAAACAGCGCTGGAATGTCTGCCTGACCACGCCCATCGACGTCGTGTACACCACCACTTTGCCGTGCTCCCGTTCCGCGTAACTCTGCAAACAAATAAGAAAGAAAGAAAGAAAATGATGATGATGATTTAGATTGTTTTCCCTACTGACGCATGTAATGTGACACGGGGAAAAAACGAAGGTAATCAACGATGGCGCCATAGACATCAAGGAAAATCGTGATTGCTTCGTGACTATTGTACGTGCAGGATAAAAGCCTGGGGAGGGGTGGGGGGGGGGTGGGCATTGATGCAATATGTGTACAATAGTTAGTCTGATGGCTATTCGTAACTAGAACGATCCCGACTTTTTCAGACTCGACTATACCAGTCCCTCATTAGTAGTATCTGAAGATCACAGATTGTGATAGACATAATATCTCTCAAGGCTCTGATTGGCCCATTTATTCGACGAGCCTTTCGGCTGGGGAGCTTATTGCGTCATTCGGGGGGGAAAGAGAAAACATCACGTCAGATCCGGCCGCTATCGATTTTCATCCCGAATTTCGTTTAAAAACTTATTGATTTCATTTTCCTACTTTGGTTCGTTTCTTTCTTGGGTTTTATAGTTGACCAAGTCCAGTCATTGTCGCCTGCACCAACCAACCGACCAAAGAAATAATAATAAAAAATAAAATCCCCTTTTACTCGTTGAACTATCCCGCGCGCTCGACGATCGCCCGGTGAAACGGAAACTTCATTTCCCCTGGGAATCTTTTTTTTTTTATTCGGTGGCGGTGACATTTCTTCTTAGAGGACGTGTTGTTGTTGTTTGTGTAACTCGCCCACGCTTCCGCATAGGCCGTGAAAGGCAAAGAAGAAAAATACGAGGATGAACTTTTTCTAGTTAAAAGGAAACAGCTTTTTTTGTTTCTCCCGTTCCTGCTGTGGGTTCTTCACGCGGAATGGATATCCTTGTTTACGGCGGGATTGTTGGGAGAATACGGCTGACCTGCTAAATGCTATTTGTTTCCTGTACATTTCAACAGCCAAACCTTTTTTTTTATTTGCGAAAAAAAAAAACCAACAAATTTTCGTGTAGAATTCGATGGCGGTGGGAAATCATTCGCGGGAAACGAACGATTAAATTGTCTCTCATGCGCTGAATTTGCGCCACCAATAATTGCGGAAGAGCGCGCTATCGAGTTACCGTAATAACAATTATTCAAAAAAAAAAAAAAAAATCTGCGCAAATTTTATTAAATTCCAATCAATCGATGCGAAGAAAAATCTCCCGTTCTCTGTTCTTTCTTTTTTCCGTTTGGTAATATAATGCGCATTCCACCCAAACGGGAATTCTTTTTGTCATTTCATTCTTCAATGTCTACTTTTTTTTTTCGAGAAAGAGTCGTCAAGATCAATTGGAGTCAATCGAGTGAAACCAGCCACAAAATCTTCATTTATCTTGTCTAGCTCCTATTATTATTATTCGTTTCTTCTTTTTCTTTCCGACTTCCTTTTTTTTTGTTGTGGCCTCTACAAAAGAACATTCCCGATTTGGCTTGGAGCGTGACAGCCAGATGGTTCGTTGATTATTCTCAAACATTTGTTGCCTATAGCGGGATTAGGTCTTGACGTATGTGTCTCTCTCTCTCTCTCTGTGGAATAATATAACATCCACACACACTGTTAACGTGTTCGTCAACAGGTGGAAAAACAAACAAACAAAAAGCGATGAAAATGGGACCCCTCCAAAAAATCTCCTTACGTAACAGCCGTTATTATGACAAACGGCTTAACGGAATAAAAATGTCAACCGGATAGTTCATAGCGCAACAGACGATTGTTTTATTTTATATTTTTCCTTGTTTATCACGTGCGCTGGTCATAGGAATGCAAATCTGTTTTTGTTTCCGATTCTATTTATACAAGTTGGCCTTGGTCTGAGCTCCTGATAATCCCTCGAATTACGATGATTACGTCGTACAACATGAAAATCCGGTCTACAACGTGCTGCGTCGTACATATTTATCTTGCGTCGTCTCTATTTATCTTGCGCAGAGTGCAATCTGTTTGTTATGGACAGAGAGCCGGGATAAAAAAAAAAAAAAAAAGAAAAATTGGGAAATGCGTCATAATATCGAAATGGTCACGAGGCTTTGAGAGAGAGAGATGCGGTTCAAAGCTCTGCGGGCTATACAGTCGTGGGGGTAACCATGGAAATTGAACAAGAGCTCGACGGACCTCTATTGTCCTTTCACTCTTTTGATCCGGAGAAAAGAGGGGAAAAAAGAGCTTAGACAATAAGAAAATGCTGGAGACTATAAAGCTCTCCAGCAGGTTCTTGTTATAATTGTGAAGGAGGTAAAAAGAAAAGTGCTGAAACAAAAGAGAAAAGAGCCAATGAACTTTGATTGTTATCGCATTCTAGCGCATCCATCGAACAGGAGAGACTATACGGAATCAGTCCCCGCAGGCGAGGAGGAGCACAGACGTGCAGCCACGTACAGCCGGTAATAATGGATGGACGAACGAACGGAGGGGGGAAAACAACACGCCGAAAGGAAATACACAACCCGAACCAAAAAAAAAAAAAACGAGAACGAAAAAAGAAGAAGAAACAAATTCCCAGGTTACTAACCGACGAGATCGATTCGCACCTGGAGGCAGCTACCTTTTTTTTTTCTTTTGAGGGAAATTGTCAGGGAAAGATTACACGTTAGACGATGAATTCGCCTCTACATATATTGTCTCTACGTTATATAACAGACAGGAGCTGCAATTTAGGACTGAATTGAAATCTGAGCATTATTATTATTATTATTATTATTACCCAGAAAATTCCGTGAGATCTGAAACGGAGCCCATTTTTCACCATAACAATTTCGACCAAAGTTGCGCATCCGATTGTTACAAAAATCGCTAAAAACTTTCGTGAGACCTTAGCTGGGTGGGCTAGAACGCTTTGTTTTTTATCCCCCTCAATTTTTATTAACAACTTTTGCCAATTGAAAAAAAAAATAACTTCCTCAATATCCGGTTGCTCACGACGCCAATAACCTGCGATGCGAATGAGGAATTAATATTTTTAAATTCAATTTCCAAAATGAGTTTTTTGATTGCCCCCTTTTATCAAACAATAAACAACTCTCGTTGGCTTCTTATCGTTTAAAATTTAATAATCTTTTGAGCGTCTGGATCTTCTTTGGTATGCAGTGCGATATGGCGAGTCTCTTACACATCGTCTAACGCGTTACCGCTACTTGAACGCGGGACAAGCAGCGGTACGACGTCTACACGGGATAGAGAGAGAGAGAATAGAGCATGTCTGGCAGGTCCTGCAAGCAGCCGAACTTGAACGAACCGTTGGCAAAGAAAATAACAACCGAACTGCTTGCTCTGATTCTTGCAGAGAAAGCGGTCGAATGGGCGTCGTCATCACGACACAGCCATCCGACATTTCTCCTCTTTTTGTCTAAATGTCTACGCCAGCATCAAAAGGAATCATTAAATTTGTATCCCGCTAGAATTCTTACATGGCCGAGGATTTTTTTGTTTTAAAGCCCCAACGGGGGAATAAAAAAGGGTCCCATTATCTATCCATCTACGTGTAGAGTGCAGTTTGGACAATGATAACACGCGCCCCATAGAACCAACACAAAAAGGAAGACGAAATAATTAAAAAGAAAATGACATTTCTGAGGTAATAAGAAGGAAAAAAAAAACGGTAAAACACCCGGGAATATTTGGCACTCACCTTAAAGGTCTTGCCCTGGAGGAAGGTGGTGATTCCGGCTCGGACGCGGTTCCGCACTCCGCGGACCGTGCCGCTCTTGTGGCTCCTGATGGTTTGGCCACTCTTCTCGACATTCAAAATGTCTTTCAAACCGACGAAGCTCAGGTCGTCAATCGGCGATTCCGGCTGGCTGCTGTTGTTGATGTTGTTGTTGTTTTTGCTGTCGATTTCAATGTACTCGCACATGTGGAAGCGCTGGTAGTAGCAGTCGGACGGGTCGAACGACGACGGAGCGATTTGCTGCTGCTGCTGTTGCTGAGGCTGAGGCGGAATGGGCAGAATGAGACTGCGGCTACGTGACGGCGGCACAGATGAGCTCTTGCTGCGCTGGAGTTTTAATTGCGAGTCGAGGGCTTTGCCCAGCTCTTTGACCGATTGCGGCTGCTGGTAGTGATGGAGCTTGACGGCTTTGGTGCGAATCTCTGTCAACAGATTGCTGGGCAGAGCTTGTTTACGTCCCGTCAACGGGCTGACATTGTTGTTGTCTAGCCCGCCGCAATCACTGATGCTGGCCAACGACGTCAATTCCGTTTGGGCGTCGTCGTTGAGGGCCAGCGAATCGGCGCTGACGTCCGACTGCGAATCATCCATAAGCATCACGAGCTTCTCCGACTTGCAAGGAGCCACCGCCTTCTTGTTGGCCCGGCGAGGCAACGGCGGCGGAGTGAAACCTTCCGTGTCGGACGACAGGCCGCTGTCCACCGTTTCGCTGCTGACCTCATCCGGCCCTTTGCCCTTACCAGCACCGACGCCTCTATTAGCGAAGAAATAGAAATCAGAGTTGACCAGACTACTGCTGCTGCTGCTGACGCTCGAACAATCGTCCAGCTCCCTCGACAATTGACTCGGCTGCTGCTGCTGCTGTTGCTGGCGCTTCTTCGGCTGTTCTGTCACGTCGCTGGACGACGACTGGAACGACAAGTTCTGATGAGCTGCCGACGACGAATATTCGCTGCACTTGAATTTCATCATCACGGCGGCCGAACTGCTGGACGTGGAGTGATGATGTGACTTGGACGATAACGCCATCAATTCTAAACGAATTTAGTTGTTGTTGTTCACTCCGATATCTCGTAGCACTTATCGTGACTTGTTATCTTTTATTCAGTCTGTGTGTCACGTTGGAAGGCGGGGGGGGGGTGGGTTGGACACAATCGGAATTAGAAAGCAGAGCTGCTGCTGCTCTCGACACACGGCGCTGGTCGGGTAACGAGTGACTGGGACACTGACTGGAACACCGTTCTCTTATATAGTTTAGACGTCGAAAAAATTTTTTCGGTTGGAATATAAAAAAAAGGAGGTTGGTTCTTCTTGTGTTAGGAGGAGCTACAACGTAGTAGACGCCAGGTGGATATACTGTAGACGTAACGAACAATATAACCATTGGCTCGGCCGTTGGCGTCTCTTCTCCTTTACAGCCCCAACTCTCTCATTCTGCTCCGACAGTTCCAGACAACAGGTGTCTTCCCACTATGGTAGTATTGCTGCTTGGCTGCTGGACATTTTCAGCTGGGCCCCTTGCCATTACCTAACGGGCACGATAAACACACGGCCGGCCAGTATCCTGCTGAAGAGAAGAAGAAAAAAAAACAGTTAGGACCGGAGAAAGAAGAAGAATGTAATAATAAGACACTGTGGAGAGAAAATATCTAGGCGCTCCTAATCGTTTACTCTCCGATGGTCATCATGCGGCCGCCGCCTCCATTTTTTTCGCGGAAGTTGTTGCTGCTGCCGCCGAATAAAATTCATCCCGGAAGGACGGAAAAGAGCGGCACGGGCCAGTAAATTTATAGACGTGTAGTATATTGAAGTTTTACGACTTTGATTGCTCTTTCGCTGTATCACTCTAGAGGACTAATTAGACAAATTCCGACGGCGGTCAATCAACGCTGTTGGCTAATTCAGAAAACAAAAGGGCAATCAATTAGCCTGGCTTTTGATAACAATTATAACAAGGCAGCTTTTGGCCATTTGTCCTTTCGGACCGTTAACTCCAGCTCGGTCGAGATAATGGCAAACAATAAAACTAAAGGACGGCTACTACAGCGCTTGACCGAGAGCTAACAGCTCTAATAACAATCAATTTACCTACTATGGCGTCGTATGGTCTCTTTTTTGTCTTTACTATACACGGCGCGGTCATCTCCATTTTATTTGATCGTTTTGTCGTTCCTTCTTACCGGATTAACATCGTAAAATCGGTTGAGGACGCAGTTTAGTCACGTTATTATTTCATATTCCTAATGGACGGTGGGTACTATGGCCCTCCCGTTGTGTTTGACGGACACACGTACTACGTTTAGACGACTGTGTTTCTCTACCATTTTGTTTCGCACGCCGGGTCTCAGCGGGCAGTCCCGGAAGAATAGCGATTCACGTCATTCAAAGATTGTCTGAAACGCGTCGTCAAAAAAAAAAAGCCCCAAAAAACACAACGCCATAACGTAACGGCCATCAGTCGAGACGAACCCAAATACTTTTCTTTTAAAAAGAAAGGGAAATTTTACCGTAAAAACCTCATCACATCGTACAAAATCGCCTTTCACAAGAGCCTTTATTTAGCGTGAACCATCGATGAGAAACGTGAATGTGGTTGATTAGGATTGACACAAGTATGTACGGTATTGTTACGGAGACCAATCAGACCCGTTAACAAACTACCAACGCGACTCGCACAATAAACCAAGTAGCCATTGTGTATAGCAGCCAAGAACTGTTACGTGGGGTCTATCCTACTTCATCGTTTAACAATACGACACAAACGAATCATAATATAATTTTTTTTTAAACCAAAAATTCCCTTTTTCTTTTTTTTTTTTGGGCGATGCGTGTGTTACAGTTACCCGCGTGAATGAGAGCCTGGTCGGGAATCACAATTTTTGTTCACTTGTTTCGATTTAGTTTTGTTCAAGTTTTTTAGGTCTTTAACCGAACCGTTATCGGGATTTTTTTTTCCTCAACTAAGAACACGACAACAAATGATAAATACGCGTATAAGCTCGTTAGGATTGGGCGCAGCAGCTGTCGCCATAAATCGTGACACGAAGCCTGTCAGTTGACCAAAACTAGAATTTCTGTTTTGTGCCATTCAAACAATATGGGTCGGACCTCGACTAGAAGTTATTTGAACTATTTCTTTCACTCTCGTTTCTCACGAAATAGAGACACTTGCCATTTCATTTATGGGGTTATTATTTCGAAATAGTATACCTGTTGATCAGCAATTTTGAACGACGGGATAAAATCAGGATAAAATAGGGTCGCACGTCCGTGGCGCATGTTGGGTGGTACCGGTTGACAAACCAGATATACCTTTCCGAATGCGTATCACTGTCTGCAAAGAATTTGAAAACGAAAGTGACATTATTATTGATTCAAAAGAAGAAAGAAAAAAACCAGTTGCGATAGAAAATAATCAGATGCGAAAGTCACAATCAAACATAGTTCGTCGCCCTCTCGTAAATGCGTGTACCGATTGTATTTTTATCAAAACGTTATTCCAAGAAACTAACCCAGAAAAAAACATTTCACGAAGATATTTTATCTTTCCCATGCAATTGTATTGTTCCACTCACCCGAGTTGAGTGACTGCTCTCTTGAATAGTGAAATTTCACAAAATTTTTTTCCCCCTACTAAGTGAAACACGACGTTATAAAGATGTCGATGATTATTATTATACGTTGGTAAAAAAATCTGCTGTGTAAATATAGATAGATTCGTCGATAAGACGACGAAAGTTTCGAATCATTTCCGAAGAGATTTCTCTCTTCCAATATTTAGCGAAAGTTCTAGTCTTAAAATACTAAACGCTTCGGTTGGATGCTGTTTTATCTTTTCGCTTGTTAATCTCTCGATAAATATGACCCTCTTTTTTTTCCTTTTAAGTTGCTCCTCCTGTGGCCATCCATATAACTGTTTTCCAACATTATAGGAAAAAAATCTGTTCAACTTCTTCTTTTCTCTAGCTGTGTGGGTTTACCAGAAAAAATCAGGATTTTCCATCTTTTCTCTGAGAAAGAATATCGTCCTTCACATCTTGTGTCTCTTTTTTTTAGTAGTTTATGCCTTATTTGCTGGCGGTGTGTGTGTGTGGACCACCTGCTGAAGCATGACACGAGGACTAGTCTAAGGCCTTTGAACAAATTATGTGATGCGCTCCTGCTGCTGTTTGAACGAAGAAAATATGAGCGGAGAAAAAAAGTAGAGCGAGCAAAGACGTATACATGTACAGGACAAGCGGCAGCTATATGGCCAGTCACGCTCGATGCTTTTCTTTATGTGCATCGCTAAAGGGATAGACGTGCTGGCTTCTTCTTCTTCTTTTTCTGCCCACAGTGGAAAGAAAGAAAAAAAAATATCTAGTCCATCACAGAGATTTGCCACAGCAGCACAGAGTCTCTTTGATTTATAATGAATGTGACCTGGTTAATCTGAGACCATTTTTCCCGATGTGCTCACAGCTAGTCGAGGTTGATTGTCATTATGCCGCTCACGTCGCCCGTTTTTTTTTCTTCTTAACATTCGCGTGAACGTATCAAAGAGAAAGATGGATATATACTAGATAGTATTTCATCATCATCTCTGAACGAACGCCGAGGGTAGTAGATCATACACACACAAAAGGGAAAAGCGAGAGAGAGAGCGAGCGAGCTGGGTAAAGTAAAAATAAATAATAGGTTACGTATTGCCGCTAGTTGATAAGTATAAAGTCGTCCGTTTCGGCTCGGCTGTGCAGAATGATACGTGATGTGGACACACGACTAAACGAAGGTGGCCATGACCAGATAAGAATTCAACCCATTGATAGTCTAATGGATCTGAAAGACGTCAGAGCCTACGTGGGCCGCCACCGAGTTTATGGATGACTAATGAAAACAACGCTAATGGATGTTGATTGTGTTCATTTCGAAATGATTGCACAATATCGAGCGCGGCTGTGCAGCTGAATACCAAGGCTATTCGTCTCAAACACGTATAGGCTTTAAATGGGATCCGTTCAATGAGCACGCAGCCTATTGTGTTTCTATCTCCAACGTGCCAGTAAAGGCCAAATCCTTCCAGAACTTCCCCCCCATAAACGTCCATTTTCCTACTATTAGAAATGATTGCTAATAAAGGAAGTCGTCCTACAAAATACCGACAAATCTCCGAGCCAAAAAAAAAGGGCCCCACACTCGAAATGAAACTATGCGTGACTAGCGATGAGCAAAAAGATTTGTTCAGGGAAAATATTACAAAAAAAAAAGCGGATTTTCACCACCCTGGGTCATTTGGAAGATCTCTCTTTACTCTCCTTATTTTATTTGTTTTTCCCCCGAGCAGAAAAATAACAAAAAGAAAGTTCACATCGAAAGTGCAATTTAAAAAAAAAAAAAAGACAAACGACCAACGACAACATTTGAGAGAAAAGAACTCGATAAAAAAAATCTCTGGAGAAAAGAGGCTCGTCTTTTCTTTTCCACGCCGATATATATATAGAGTAATAATAATAATACGTTAAGCCCGTTCAGAAAAAAAAAAAAAAACGGATGTATAAGATTGTGTCAAATTTCCATCCATATTATAAGTGGCAGTAAGAGATTCAGCGATCCGCGAGCGCTGGGGCTGGAGAAAGTTCCATAATCGCTGCGCTGCACTTTGGGTGCATTAGCACAACTCTCCTGTGACGGACCATCATCCAGCAGCGCGGGGCCAACTTGATGGAAGAAGAGTGTAACAACGCTGGTGGAGAAAATCGGGCGATAATCGCTTAGTAGCCGAAAGGGTTGGCAGCAGCAGCAGAGTCTTTGATGCGCATACTATATATCTATACATACGCCTTGTACATGTATGCAGCGCAGCTCAATTAATTGGACGTTTCAGACTATTACGTATAGGGCTAATACCGAGAACAAGAAAAAGTGACCGCAATTCAAAACGAAATCTAATTCGGGTTACGAGGTCTAACTGCGCTTCGGCGCTTGCTCGTAAGTCGTAACTTTATTTTTTACGTTTGCCAATTGACTTGTTATTTAATTATACAAGTCGGCCTATTTTTTTACTTTGCCGGAAGAATATAGGCTAAAGCCTTTACACGAAACAATTTCGGATGGCAAATTATTGATCTTGAAAATCTGTCTTGATCGTTATTTATTGCCGCTTTTAAGTCACACTTATTTATTAGACCAGAAGAAGGGATTTTTGACACGTCGTTCAATCATTTCCTATTTTTCTAGAGTGACTCGGTTTGTTACTACGACTAGTTTTGTAATGGCAATTTTTTTTGTTAAATAGATTGAGGTTGTGTCCACTTATTTATTGCCTGTCCGTGAAGTGATTAGTTAACTTATGAGGTTTATCGCTGTGCCTTTACGAATTTAACACCGGGGATTTTTTCTTTCTTTCTTTCGTTCGTTTGCTCTGATATTTCAGAAAAATTTATTGTGCCAAGCTTGATTGCGCTCGCAATAATCTTTTTCCCACGCGGAACGAGCCTTTAATTCGCTGATTTGGCCAACAATGGCCATAGCCCAGTTTTTTCTACCTTATGGGAACGTCTAAATCATTTTACGCGTCGTATTCTATTATTGATAATAAGATTTGCAACTTGCCTCCCAATCAGGCAATTGTCTTCGGAAAATAAGTCTCTATACATCCATAGTAAACGCACATAATATAGGTTAGAGAACGGGGGAGTAGTGATACTGTATACTATACAACACAATAAGTACTTTCTCAGATTATCTAGGTATATACTTTATACCCAAATGTCGGTCAGCAATGGAAAGCCCCTGGTATAACCTGAATCCATTTTTCTTTTTGGCAATAAGATAAAGCAACATTGTGTTTGCATCTCTCTCTTCTTCAAGAGGATGATGACTGCACAAATATTTCCGCACGATTGGAATTCCATTGGGGGGGGGGACAGCTATACTGTGTTTTCGACAATTGTAATTACGCATGTATTACAAGCGCATTAATGGTTTTATCATCTTTTCTCTCTTTCCAGCTCGGTAAACGAACATAATAAACGAGTTCCAGACTTTCACTTCGTCAAGAAAGAAAAAAATTAGAATGTGGACCGAATAAGCAACTTCTTCTCATCCAACGCTTGATGTTGTTATCCTGCGGTTTGTTGTGAGTGACAAGTCGTTTCTACTTATGATCGAGACTTTGCAAGTTATTTCCTAGCTCGGATGGACATTGCGTTCATTTTGGTGGGACTAGAGAAAAAAAATTCGAAGAACCAACGGTAAAAATTTTCAATTTCTCTAAAATGTTGGCGGCCAAAACAACTTTTGGGTAACTCTCCCCAATTCATAAGCGCCCTTGCATTGATCTGATCTCGACGATATAACGATCGATAATTCAAAACAAGTTTCGAAACTGATTTTTAAAAAGTTTTAAATCAAACGGGTCCTTCAAAATTGGTCGCACGAAAAGAATGTCAACAGTTACTGGGAATATTTACGAACGTTATTGACAAGGTAGTAAAGGACATTTCGTCGCTTGAGGTCACTTTCCAAGCCGAAAAACTGTTTGAATCTACCGGGTCCTAGGAGACGACAATAACGAACGGTAAAAGTCATTCAGTCAAAAAAGTCGGCCAGCCACCAATGTTCTTTCCACCATATGTTGTTTCGCCGTTCTTGTGCGAAAAAGAATGAGGGTCCTATGCTGCTGGTGGTGTGGATAACGAGCACTTGCCGTCCCTATGAGTTATACACATTATAATTCATGGTATTTTACTTTTTTTCGAATTCCACCGCTATGTACACGTTGAATAACGGAAGCTCTTTGGCGTGTCGGCTGTGCATACGTCTATACTCATAACACATATTTGTGTTATTATATTATCGTCCCAAGGTCATAAGATATAGCTACGCGATTATATTCAATTGTAATCCCACAAGAGTTTCCTTTGAGATGGTATTTGGCGTTAAAAGATGATACTGGAATCAACATGAGATAGGGATGATACAGTTATTCCGTCGGCCCACATCCATTGTGTAATGGACGAAAACGTGACGATACTGCACATTTCTTTTTTCAAGCATCAAAAAGAAAAAGAAAAGGCAAAGAAAACTTCAACAAAAAAATTAGAGCGATCGTTATCCAAGAAATGTTAACGAACTAGTGAAAATTGGTCCTGGTTGTGCATATTATTCTCAGAACCTACAGACACGCGATTATAGGACCGGAAATTGAACGATATTGCCAACGATCTATTACGTAAAACTAGCTACTAACGGTTCCAATAAATGTTGATGACCTAATGAATAGCTGTTGAAACCGCTTCAGGCTAAAAATAAAGCGGAATCTAACATAACATATTTGAGTTGAGAAAAGGCCAAACGCTGCTATTAAAATCGCTCCATTTCGCAAGAGGTCCAATTAGGAATTTATACAATTTTTATACCTATTCTTGGACTTGATAACATGCTTCTCATGAGTTTTGAATAAAAGAGTAGCAGTTATTAAAAGGTAAATGAGGCTGTGTTGCTTTCTTTATATAGAGGAACTGAGTCTTGATAATTTCATAATTGACTCATTCGTGCTTCACGGATTTAGAACTCCGTTATGAGGTCGTCCTTTCTTATCAATTCTACGCAAAAGAAGTTCATTGTCAAGTGTTATTATTCAAGATGATGAAAAATAAAAAGAACGGAATGATCTTCAAAAAGTTGTCTTCTCTTAATTAGAAATGATCGACGATTCGAGAAAAAGATGAAATCATCGCAGATGTTGTGTAGTAGCACTCGACAAGTTCTTGATTGGAAAAATTCCCCGAAACCCCCCCTGTCATGAATTTATGATTTTAAAACGAACCCGTCTACAAGAACTGGGAAAAGTATGACGACCAATTTTTAAATGAAAACTTCTGAATCGAAGATTTCATTATTAATCATCACCCCGAAGTATTATTTCTAAAATACGAAAGCAAAAAATTTCAATTGCAAATGTTATCTGCAAAAGTAATCACGCAGAGAAACTCAATATAAAATGGCCGCAAATAGAAACGAAAAGGCGTAACGCGACTATCAATCATACAGCTAATGCCAACATTTGTTCACAAAAAACCAAATAGTGCGATATAGGTCATCCAGGAAAACAAAACATGAATCTAAACTGTTGCCCCCGAACATGATAATTGAAGAAATACTACGGAGAAACAGAAATAGATTGAATAAACTTACCGTAAAATGTGTTATGTCCTCGATCGATGCAATCTTGGAGTGCTGTCAATCCTGCTGCTACGAAGTATATTTCACACGTGGCCACGTGGGAAATGAACGTGTCACGCCACATCAAGAATTTCTTTTGGGCCTCGACGACACTTTAGAGCAGCAAATTGTAATCTTCGTAGCTGGTTAGAAAAAATTTCATTAGACTTCAATATTTAACAAAATGGGAAGAAACATTTTATGGTCTGCACTCTGCAGTGATAAAATTATACCATGAAATTGAATACGGGCCATAAAAAGAAGCTTCACGATTTCAAGAAATTAATTACGACTTCAAGAATATCAGCACATTTTTGGCGATAACATAAAAACTCTACTCAAAAAGATTACAAATGTCATCCATTTCAAGAAACCATATGGTTATAAAACAAAAAATGTCTGCAATCTCATTGGTCGATTCCACCATAGAAGAAGGAGTCGATTCTCGAGACACACACCTACTTTAGTTTCAGAAATAACAGAAATACAATATCTTACGCCAAAATTTAACTGAGCATTTCCAAGTGTTGAGAATCATCTTAAAAGTTTTCCAACCTCAGTATAATCCTCATTTCAAGTGAACAACAGTATTTTGCAAGCCAAATAAACTTGGAAGGAATCGACGCCAGACTGGTTTCCCGCCCGCCGCCATTAAGTGAACGGCGTTGTTTACTAGAACAGCAAAACACGCCGAGTACAATCAAGTTTTTTCGAAACGATTTCTTTTTATGTTGGACAGTGAAGTTAAAGACAATGTCAATCATGTTCAATAAAGCCGGAGATAAACGCCGGCATGATGATGTGCTACGACACGACGAGGAAGTTATTGGCTCGTTATGCAGGTTCGACTAAATACGCTTTATAGAAACAGCTGATGTTCCCTGCTTTTCTTTTTTTTTCTTCAATCCCCCCGCCCCTTCACGCTATTATCTCCCAAAACAGCTGATGATGACTTAAATTCGAAATCCGGTTTTTATTCAAATAGTGTATTAGTTTTTAATGTTATTACAAGATCTAAAGTGTTTCTTGTATAGTGGACTACCATGTTCATTTCCCAGTTGCTTATCAAATATCTTGAATGCCTCAACTGAAGGAATTTGTTTAATTTGCATATTTCAAGTTTTGCTATATAATGTTTTATCTTGTTATTGGTGCAGTCTTGGTGATAGTTCTCCACAAGAATCCATGGAGGGGGGTTGGGTTGATGAGAAGCGTGTTCGCAGAGAGATTGCCAACTCAAATGAGAGGCGGAGAATGCAGAGCATAAATTCTGGTTTCCAGTCACTCAGAACTTTGCTTCCTCAAAGTGAAGGGGAGAAATTAAGCAAGGTACATCAAAAGTTATTCATAAATTGTCATCTCTCTATAAACTTGTGTTTCCAAACTAGGCGGCAATACTACAACAAACGACTGAATACATTTATCAATTAGAACAAGAAAAGACAAGACTAGTTGCTCAAAACTGCCACCTGAAACGTCTCTTAGGTAAGTTTGTGTTTTAAGTCTAAACAATTGTTCTCAATGTTATATTAAATTCTTTTATTTTCATAGGCCCACTCAAAAGCAAGGACCTTACAGAATCCACAGAAATTCCCCTTTCTCCAGAAAATATGTCTGAAGTTACAGTTGGTGGTGAAGATGTGCTGCTTTCTGGGGTCTCTACCAAGAAGAAAATCCAAGATCCAGTTCCTCTTGAAAAAGAGAAAAGAAAAGGGATGCTTTCAGGGGAAGCTTATAGTCGTGCTGTTGATAGGTAACAGCTGCTGACCAATATTACAATGGAGTCTATTTTTAATTGGTTTTTGAGATTCCTTTATTTCACAATGTTTTTATTTTTTGTATTATTAGATTAAGGAAAGAAGTGAATGAATCAAAAGCTCTACTGGAATCGGAACGAAAACTACGCCTGAAACTCGAAGAGCAAATACATGCGCTCGAAGCTCAGCTACAGTTGCAGATAGATGTTCCCGAAGTTGATAATTCCGAAGAAATTACAGCTCATATTCTAGGAAGGAAACCTAATCTCCCTCAAAAAATGTTTAAAGTAATTCATTTACTCTTTTTTTTTTTTTTTTTTTAAACTTGGAATTTCAATTTCTTTTACATTCCAGTCGGAAGCCCATGACGAAGATTCCGATTTGATCAGTGCTGCCCGCAATGCCTCTGGTAACTCTAATCAACGATGGAATAATAATAAAAGGTGTACCTCGGTTGCCCGGAGAAGTGTGGTCACTACAGCGGCAATGTCTCCTAGCTTAAACAGGAGAGATAGCACTGCCAGTCCTAGTTCCAGTAATGATCACAACCAAGTTCAGTTTATGAATACCCAGAGCAATATGATGACATCCTTACCTGCCCATCTGGTTCTAGATGATCGCCCAAATAGGTATGCGAGCTCTAAATTTTCGCCCAGCTTTCACTTAAAGTATTTTTCATTTCTCCAGTCGCACAGGAAGCTTACTAGAGGCAGCGATGATGGCCGAACCGAAGGTGGAAGTTGAACTTGCTTCCCGAGTTCCATCTCCGGCGTTAAGTCTTTCCATGGCGGGAGGGCCGGCCTCCCCCGCTAGCAGTCTGCCGTTATCCTCTCTTCCTGTACTATCTTTCCAATTACCACCTCACTTGGCTCATTTGTCTCATTTGGCCCACGGTGATGGATCTTCTTCGTCGATTGTGTTGCAGCATGCAGGAGAAGAAGTGACATTTGTTGACATTGACACGCCTTTTAGTTCTGACAGCAAGTAAGTCTTATTTATTACGTATGTAGAATAACATGGAACACTTGAATTCATGTTCCTCAAACTTATTATCAGATCCTATCTGGCTGCCACCTCCCGACAGAACCTTGAAACCATTGTCGAAGCAATTCGTCACTTGGAAGGCGATCACCTTTTTAATGATGATGCGTCTGGCTCTCGCAAAGGTCAATTAGTGGAAGTTGAAATCGATACAGAAGGTGAAGCGATAGGATGCAGTCTGGTCGTCACAAGTGCTCAAGACGAGGTAAGTTATTTGTCCGCGTTATTTTTCTTTGGTATAGTACTTCACTTAATGTTTGACGCTTTATCCAGCTTCAATCGGAAGACGGAATGGATGAACAAGAACACCCTATGCAGTTAACTATTACCGAAGATCAAGATGTTGGAGGTAAGTTTTGATATAATCCCAAATCTCTCTTAACTGCACTAAGTTAGATTCTCTTTGATTAGAAATGATTACTGTGAGCACGGAGGCAGAGGTGGATACAAATAGTGACGTCTTGGATGATGGAGAAATGGTCCACGGCCCAAACGTTATCATCGTTAAACGAGTTTAAAACGTTGTCCTAATAATGGGTGCTATAGGATCACTGAGGTGTCGATATTTAACAATTAAATGGCGAGTTCGGACAATTGAAACGGATGCGAAAGGAGCACTTATTTGTTTGACTTGATGTCCTCGAGCTTTTTGTCTCATTCTCATCTAAGCACGCGTATCTCAGTTACGTGCTCGTATGAATCATATCGAATTAATGCATTGCGAATATTTGAATTTGTTGAAATAAAGAATTGACACGCAAATGCTTACAATATTTGTAGCCATCAGCAAGGAAAGTTTATGACTGTTTACACCAGTAACCCTTTTATTTTTAGATATGTTGGTGTTGACCTTAATTTAGGTAATTTATTGCAGTCTATTGGAGCGACACCTACTCAACACGGAGATAACTTGAGGTTGTAAAAATCTGTACTTAATCATTCATAAAGAAACAGTGTACAGTAATCAGGTTACTTGGAGTTAATTTATCGTTTTTTTTTGCAGTATTGGAATGGAGGGAGCACAGAACAATAAGGAGAGGATTGCTCGAAATGAGCGTTAATACTGGAAGAATGGGAGTAGGAAAACGGTTATGCCTATGACTAGAGACTATGATTGAGTGAAACAGCACGCAACGCTACTAGCTACTGAAAAAAGTGTTACGTGAGAAAATCATACAGAATAATATGAAAGGAATAGTTCTGGATCCCAAGACAATCACACTTTCTGTAAAGTGTTTAACTCGTCAGCGGAAGCGGCAGCTGCAGCTCGCAGTTCTTGTGATGGCGCTGCGACGTGGCCCATATCTTGATAGCGTCCACGACGATTATCTGGATTGCCGAAAATTTCTGTCAGTGCGCTATCATGGTAAGCAGATCCTCCATAGAGAGCATTCCTTTCGCCCATAATTTTGTAAAGGAAAAAAGCGGTCAATGGACGTAGCAGCATGTTCACGATAGCCATTCCAGCACTGAATCGTCTTGAAGTTGATCCTAAAGGTTTGAAATCATTGTTATTACGCACGATCGTTTACAGGAGAAGAATATCTTTAAGTATTCTATATTGTCTGGTGTTCCGGTAAATACCTGATCTTGACGGAAAGAACACGCCGACGTTCACGATATCCAAGATAAAACAAATAATGTCAAAGTAGAAAGCCTGAAAAATAATGGCTGTGCAATTAAAAAGAAAACTTCTCGAGATAATTTCAAAAAGTTGATACTATGTATACACATTTTCTAATCGAAACAACCTACCATGACAATAGGTTGCACAGATTCTTGTTGATGCAGTCCCCATAAGAGAACCATCAAAAAGAGAAGGTTGTAGAAGAAATATGACGTCGGTGCCCAATCTGATTGCAGTCCCCATGTCGTGAAGACCAAGTGGATAAAGAAGATTGCCTACGATAATTTTATGCAATGTTATTTCAACCCACTAACAACCACAATAGCCGCATGTTAAAAGATAGTGCCCAGTAAATTTAGAAACGCGTCATTACGTGTGTCTTGTCCGTCATAAAACGATAGTCGTTAAAATTTTCTCTCACATTACGTGGCTGAAAAAACGATATTATTGCGAGCAACATTAAAGGTACTTACATAGAGCATTTTACTTTTTCAAGATAATTTATTTTTACCTTTAAAGCTGAATTCAGTAAGGTGCTAGACTGCTGCATTTCCGTTTTTCCCACCAGCAGTAGAACGACGACTGCGACTAAGGACAAACTGGAAATTGGGCACTACACTGTGAGAAAGGACTAAAGCCCCAAGTTGCGAGCGGAATGTAAATAAGCTTTACGGCGGAAACAATGGAGCCCAAGAACAGGTATCCCATTTCATTATGACGACACCATAAGAGAAGCCACATAATTTAAACCGCCTTTAACCAATGCATGGCCAAGAAATATATGGCAATGCCAGGCAGGAACAAGCCATATATTTTAGATTGAGTTTTTCCCCCTCATTCTTTTAGTTCTAGTATTCCAGACTACAAAATTGTATCGAGCAGTTACAATCTTTATAATGTGCTTTTTTTTTCACTTTGATGGCACTGCAGATCAGAATCATAAATTATACCTGGCAACAGTGTCACGTTCTAAAAAAACATTTCAAAAACAGGAATTTGAAATTTGAACTTCTTTGCAAATTTGGATTGGGAGTCTTTTCCTTATAGAAGAAAAATAACATTTGTATTGAATACCTCCTATTTCCTATAGTCTGTATCTGCTTTATTATGTAACAGTAATTCAAACATTGGATTGAAGTCATAAAAAAATTTTAAATGGCGAATCAGTTAGTATAAGAGAAAAGCTTGTTAAAACCACAAATTAAGACTAAAGGAGTGGCAATATATCAAGTCCCGGGTATATGTTTTAAGCTATGACAAATTGAGATGTAAAGCAAATAACTTCTTGACTGTTCATCAAAGCCTGAACATGGACACTGTACTCTCCGCCGAGAAGGATTTCTGGGATAGGTTCATCAGGAATATGGACTAGAAAATTTTTTACATCGTAGTTTCCCTAAGTGTGTAAAATAATATAGTAATATATTACAACTAATAAAAGTAACTGCCGAGAATACCTGTGAAAAAGGGCAGGCACAAGGCAATTTCAATGATAAAAATGGCTCTGGACATGGTTCACCAACAGGTTTAAAGGGGATAAGAGCACATAGATCCTCATAATCACACGAACCAATATTATCAATGCAAGGGACATCAATCCAAAAAAATCCCATCTTCTTTTGTACCCTTACAGCGGCCTTTTCAGACAAGTTAATTAATCATTTGAGAAAATGTACAGACCGATGATACTAACTTTTAGTGGAGATTGAACATCTTCTTTCAGCAAAAAATCAACTGTGATAGTGATATCTCCAGGTATTGAAAGAGGATCTGAAATATCAAGTTCATTTATGCGAGCCAAAGCATCAGGTCCTGAACACGTATCCCAAACAAAGTTCTTTAGCTGAAACATTAAAAATTTGAAGGTACAGTATTATTTGTGGGAGAAAAATTATCAAAACAATTCATTGTGGACTAACCTTAAAACTAGCCCTTTGTTTTTGTAATTCTACGAGTTCGACAGTTGTAATTTTTTCATCCAAATGTCGAATAACTTGCATTAGATATCGAGACGTAGATTCAAAACGACCGAGCCCATAAAAAATTACCACAAAAAAAGCCAACACGTAAAAGACACATCTGATACCCATTTCAAGAAAATGAAAGTGTCGACTAAAATGGAAAGACCAAAGGATGAAACACTAATCAAATATAAACCTTCAGAGGCTATACTTTGTAAGCAAATTTGAGGTTTGACTATCTCCACACCGCTTCCTCCTAAGGGGAGGCAGGATCGCATTTGTTGGTTAATTGCAGCCATAGATAAGGCGAGAGTAATAAGGCTTTTGGATTTTTTATTTTCATAAATTAGAAATTAAATCGGAATCAATCGCAAAAAATTCACAGAAGAGGTAAGATTTCCTACAATCTGATCCCTTACTGTGCGCATGAGTTTTAATAGAAGAAAAAACGATTTGAATGGAAGAAAGGAATAGTAAATGACTAAATGGCAAGTCAGTCATTGTATTGCAATGCCAATAATATTATTTTAACGCAATTTTTAAACCACAAATTAAGGCTAAAATTGTATGGCAACATTTCGTTAGTTGTAGAGTTCGTTAGTTATTTCAAAGTTATAGACATATAGGTGTATGTTTTTAAACCAAGGCAAATTTAGATTGAAAACAAACCACTTCTTGACTATTCATCGAAGCCTGAACTTGGACACTGTACTGTCCACGAGCCAGGAACTGTGGGATATGTTCATCCGGAATATGGACTAGCTTATTTTTTAAAACGTATTCTCCCTAAACGTATCAAATAATATAGCATCGTATTTCAACTAAAAGAAACTGATGAGAATACCTTTGAAACTGGGCAGTTGCAAGGCAAATTTAATGATAAAAATGGCTCAGGACATGGTTCACCAGGTGGAAAGGGAATAATGGCACATAGATCCTCATAGTCACATGAACCAACATTATCAACACAAGGGACATCAATCCAAAAAAATCCCACCTTCTTTTGTACTCTTACAGCAACCTTTTAAAGATAAGTTAATTAATGATTTGAGAAAATGTACAGTTGGTAATGATACTAACTTTGAGTGGAGATTGAACATCTGCACTCAGCACTGAGTCAACTGTGATAGTGATATTTCCAGGTATTGATAGAGGATCTGAAATATCAAGTTCATTGATGCGAGCCAAAGCATCAGGTCCTGAACATGTAACCCAATCAAATTGCTTTAGCTGAAACATGATAAATTTGAAGTTATTATTTGTGGGGGTGAGATAGCAATAAGTTAACAATCTATTATGAAAATATGGACTTACCTTAAGAGTTGCTCCTTGTTTTTGTAATTCTACAACTTCGACAGTTGTAATTTTTTCATCCAAACGTCGAATAACTTGCATTAGATATCGAGACGTAGACTCAAAACGACCGAGCCCATTGGAAATTGCCACAAAAAAAGACAACACGTAAAAGGCACATCTTATATCCATTTCATGAAAATAAAAGTGTCAACTAACGAAAGTAAAAGTAAAGGAAAACGAAACCAACACAATCTAAATTTTGTCAGCTGATAATTTGTAAACAAGTTTGACCATTTGAACAGCGTTGCCTGAATTGCCTCCCAAAGAAAAAGGCGGAAACGCACTTGTTTGTTGCAATCCAGAGGCTTGCATACAGTAGATAAGGCCAAAATAAGAGTGTTAAGGTTTTTATTTTTTTTATCTTATTTTTTTTCAGTAGTCAGAAATTAAACCGAAATCAATCGCAAGTTCAAAGGACGAGGACCATAGTTCCCTCTCTGGACCTGCTTATGAAAACAATTTTTTTAATTTGAGAACTTCAGTTTACTCTAATTACAATATTACATTCAAAAATATGAAGTTGGGTCCAACGTTATCCCTCACAGATAAAGACCACGGTGGTCTGTGATACTGTGAACTGTGATAAAACAATGCAATTTTATTTCCCGCCCGATTTTCGATTCCACTGATACGATTTGAAAAATAGACATGGCAGCGTAGCAATAGATTTGCATAATTGTCTGAAATCGAGAAAACCGATTGGTGGATCGGTGAATAATGATTGATGAGTCATTTTAAAAGTCGTCCACGTCGTGCAAGTGCTATTTTGTACTCTCCTAGAGATTCCCCAACGTGTTTGGTAATTATTTAAAGATATAAAGTTGGAAGAAGTAATAATCTCATTTCATCACTTATTTTAAAATCAGCTCTAATTTTAAACCATTACAATTTTGTTTGTACATTTGTATGGCATACCAAGTGTTGTCGAATTCAAGCAATGAAATAATTAATAACGTGGGTTTTGATGAGAATACTAAGTGATATAATTATATGGAAAATTGAATTGTAATAGATAAGAGTGTAGGTAAATTTCATCAATGAAGTTATATCACTGTATCCAACAGGTGTTTTGTCGAAGAAAAATGAAGTCCAGATATCCAGAGTTCCAGACCAAGATGATAGGAGGAGCCCAAACCCTACCCAGGTAAATCCTACCATGTTCTTTTGTATTCGTGTAATGTGATGATACACTGAAGCATAGCTGCTGTTTTAGGGTAGAGGTCATCTTCAAAGGTTGGAGTGGAGAATCAACCAGTCATAAATTGTTTCGTCAATTCTGTTAATAACTTTTTTTAAATATGTTTTTCTAAATGATTTGATTGAGTTTAATACTCGCTTCCTCTTTGTTACAGAAACCAAACATGGAGAAGAGGAACTTGAGTTTGGTGATTACTGATTAGTCATCGTGGTCATCATGAACGTGGAAGCAAACGGCAATCTCGAGACAATCGGAATTAAATAGTGAGTGAAATTATTTCCATTTTTCGTTTAGTTAGCAGGATGCAAATGAATTTACTATGCATCGTCAGTGTGAGCACTGAATGTGGGTATCGTTTTTGAATTGAGAACTCTTTTGGCGTTCAACTCTTGATCGCTAGATGGCTTCTTTGTCGTTAGAACTTAGAAGAACAAATCCCAACTTTTCGCTTCGCTTTTCCTAGATATTGTTTACAGAAAACATATCACATAGTAAGACCACAAAAGAAAAGACAATGGAAGAATACAAGAGAAGAACTTGTATTGTGGTACAACAATTGGACAATGTTTTTTTAAAACAGTTTGTTCAATGGGCGACAACTCGAGAATCGTCTCGTTTCCCGCCGAATTCTAAGATCAATTCCGCTAAAATGAAAGGTCATTTTTGCAATTGTTTTTTGTCACCGGCTTTTTTTTTTTGTCGAATCGTTCCCGAGTTTAACTCGAAATCATCTTTTTTAAATTGGGTGTTTTTGTGCGGAATCGAGTTTGAAACCTGCACACTAGACGGCACCAAATGTGACGTTCCATTCAAACGATGTGTTTATGCTTTAGCCTATTTTGATATTGTTTATGGTTGCTTCCAATCATTTGTCAGTTGCGAATTTATTTTTCTCTGCGGCGCCTAAAATAACTTCATTTAAAAACGCGCTGAAATCTCATCCGCCTGTTGGTATTTTCTCTAAAAACACATCTCTCACCATCTTGTATTTTTGGCATCCGCTTCGTACTATTTGTTTTGCTAGGATGCCAAACAGGATCACTTTTGCGTCACCGAATCCTTTAGAGCTACTGAAAGCAAGACAATAATTCATTGTGAATTAATTTCATGCTTCAAGATTAGCTCACGTGTTAACTTTTTTATCCTGAAATTTATCGTTAATCCGATTGAAAATTTTTGACCCGATCAATTTGTTTGCACTTGGTTAATACCATTTATCAGTTTACGTCAGTTTTTCATTTCCACATGTGAAGACTCCACGAACGCCGTGTTTATCCATCACTGGCATGGAAGAAAAGGGTAGTTTTTAAGTGTGTGTGTGTTCCAGATTTAGACGGTTAACATCTTTGTGTGCCTTTCTAAAAGGCCTCCAGGACTAAACACGAACATTGTTGATCTTCTCGGTACTATTACGGTACAGTTTCTGGCGGAATGTTCCCATCTCCGACACTGTATAAAGTACACCGCAGGTTCAGTGAAATGGAGAGAGAGTGTGTGTGCTTGCGAGATGGATCCAGCTGTTAATGGAAGGACGATTGAGAAAGAGCCCCGGTTTCCTGGCGATTGCCCGCCGCACTCGGCTATATAGACTCGCGAGTTCTATTTTTCCATGTGCAGGATATAGGAGGAGGTGATCTAATACGGGTCCTGTGCTTTCCCTTCGGTTCTCTCCGTCGTTTCTTTAGGCGTGAAATGTGTATAAAAGGCGAAGGGGAATATCTCTCGGTGGAACCCGTCGGGAGATGGGGGACTGAGTAAGAGACTTCCTGTAACAGCAGCACTCGGCGCATTGATTGGATCATCCATCATTCGGGGGGGTACATTTCTTCCCTTTTTCAGACCCGTACGTATAGACTCTTCTTTGCTGGGTCTCCTTTTTCGCTCTGTATTCACGGTGATCCGTCAAAAGCAATAGGTTAGCATGGCGATGATGGATTCGACAGCCTAGATTTTTCAAGAGTCATGACGACAGAGAACGTGAGTTGCAAAGGGAATGTTTTACCCTTAGTTTTTTTTTTGGAGATTTTCTCCACCCTTGTGTATTTTCTAGCGAAAATTGGGGAAACGAATCGGAGGGAAAGATCTTGTCTCACGTTTTCTTGACAGACGTACCCTCATCTTGGCTTATTTTAGCGATCCAATTGTACTGCGAAATGCATTTCGCCTAGACCCTAAGGGTGTAGACCTACATTTATTCAGCTTTTTAAAGAACAAAAAGAGGGGGGTGTGCTGCCCTTTCCTCTTACCTGCACACGCCCTTTGCCATTCAGACTTATTTCAGCTCGCGTACAGTGCAGTCAGAATTTCAGAATGGCAGGCCCTAGTGATTTTTATGGTTGGCATAGGCACCAGAGAATGGACCCACGGGCCGTAGGTTTTCGTACTGAACAAGAAGCTAGAGATTGGGCAAATCGTTCTCGTGATTGGAATGGTCAGCCACGCGACCGTTTTGTTCACTTTGATTATCCAGATAGAGAAAGGTCTCCTCTTCGAAACTATCGAGAGTGGGCTCCCTCCTTTGACGCTCAACCGCCATTGTTTAATATTCCACCCGTGATTCCACCACCGGCTTTTGACGTTCCTCCGCGTGATCAGTTTTTTCACGGAGACCGGTTTTATCAAAATGATGTGGGGGATCGACCAAGGGGGCGTGCGAAGGAACGGGGGAATGGCGCCGAGTTTCCGTTAGATGATAGGATCGAAGAAGAAGCCTACGTTCGTTTTAGCAAGCTAAGAGACTTGGAAGAAAGAGAGAAGCGGGAGAGCAGACAGGAGGAAGACGAAGAAGATGGCGAGTATCTTGAAGTAGAGGACGAAGAGGAAGAAGAGTTAGACGAGGGGGGTCCAAAGCTAGTGGACCGTCCATGGCTACCAAAGGAGCGTACTCCCCAAGCCCCTGCCGCCGGATCTAAGTCGAAAGGGAAGGCTCTAAAACCAACGCGCGCGGCAGCCGCGGCAGCCACGGCAGGCTCATCCAAAGCAGCCAGTGAATCAGGGGAAGTGACGGCGTTCATCCCAACAGCGATTTCAGACGAGATTAGGGTTTGGCTAACGACTGGCCTGTCAACCGACGATTCAAAAGCAATCTCAAAGAAATTTGAGCTCGAGTTTGAGGACCCGACTTTCTCGATTAAACCGCCTAAGCTCGACGGCTTTATGTTGAGGCATGCTAAAGACAAAGATCGATTGAAAGGGGTTAATGCTTCGGAGGAAGCGCTTATACAGACTCAGCTTAAAATAATGGACGTTGCCCCACCTCTGTTTGATTTATACGCTAAAGTGTGTGCTCTTGGAGAGGGAGAAACGGTGACGCAAGCCAAGAATACGGTGCGGGCCGTTTTACAACAGTGGGGTAGAGCGTACTACCACATCACCCAAAGAAGAAGGCGAGCGGTTGTGACATTGGTGGAACCGACATATGACTTCATATTGTCAAACCCTGACGCTTTCGCACCGGGAAAGGAGGCAACTGAGCTCCTTTTCACGGACAAATTCTTAGAGACGATGCTCAAGGAGGCGTCTCAAGACGCCACACTGGCAAGCTCATCGGCGGCTCGAGCGAGGGCTAAGGCAGGTGGAAGAAAGGTAGCAGTGAACCCAGGCCCATCTCAACGGGTGTTGCGCCCAAGGAGAGAAGCAGCGGCCCAATTTCCCGTTGAAGGGAGGCAGAGTGGTGGGGTCGGAAGAGGACGACCGCCGGGTGCAACTGCTTGGACTCGAGGAGGTGAAAGGTATGTTTTCGTCCCTCCTTCTGATCCCATTCAAATTTTACGCAATACTGTTGTGTGTGAAAATGTGGGCGGGCGTATTTTACATTTTGCTAAAATGTGGGAGACTGTTACGGACGATCGTTGGGTCCTAGACAGCGTGTCAAACGGGGTTAAGCTAGATTTTGTAGAAACCCCGAATCAAACTAAACTTCCGCGTCCGATAACAATGTCGAAAGAGATGGCAAGCGTTTGCGACCAGGAAGTAAAAGATTTACTTGAGAAGAAAGCCATTGTAGAAATTTCGAATAGCGGGGAGGATGGGTTTGTCTGTTCTCTATTTGTTATTCCAAAAAAATCGGGCGGTTTTCGCCCGATTGTAAATCTTAAACCACTTAATGTATTCATCCGGTATGAACACTTTAAGATGGAAAATCTTGATTCCGCACGCTTCATTTTGAGAGAAGGGGACTGGCTAGCAAAGTTGGATTTAAAAGATGCTTATCTTACGGTCCCTGTGCACCCCTCCCACCAGAAATATTTGCGTTTCACCTGGAAGGGGCGTATTTTTCAATTTACTTGTCTGGCTTTTGGTTTAGCTCCGGCCCCGCGGTATTTTACGAAAATTCTAAAAGTAGTGGCGGCTTTTCTGAGAAGGCAGGGCATGCGTCTCATCGTGTATCTGGATGATATATTAATAGTTAATACATCAAAAGATAGCACCAAAGCCGATGTAAATAAAGTGGTTGAATTATTACAAAATCTGGGTTTCTTGATCAATTGGGAGAAGTCAATTGTAGAACCGTCGCAAGTAATAGAGTATCTGGGCTTGGTTATTAATTCGGTAAAACTTTCCTTTTCGCTGCCGTCGGACAAGGCTGCAACCGTTAAGGCCAAATGCGATGCGGCCCTTGCCAGGAGCAGAATTTCATTGCGAGAGATTGCGTCGATAATGGGCAACTTTACTTGGGCCATACCTACGATACCTTTTGCGCAGTCTCATTTCAGGAGGATGCAGGCATTCTATATTAAGCAAGCTAGAAAAGTGGGATTTAATTTGAAGTCGGAATGCGTGCTATCGGCGGAAACCAGGGACGACTTAGAATGGTGGTCCAACAATCTAGGCTTAAAAAGGGAAAAGTTGTTCTTTCCTAGCGTGCCAGATCTGGAGATTTTCTCCGACGCTTCTCTAACAGGCTGGGGAGCGTATTGTAATAATGTGAGGACGAGGGGCTCATGGACTTTGGAAGATACCAAGAGGCACATTAATGAACTAGAGATGTTAGGCGCGTTATACGCGATTCAATCATTCGCGGCGGTATCGGAAAGTATAGCGATAAAAATTTATTTAGACAACGTCACGGCAGTGGCTTATATTAATCACGGCGGGGGTACCAGGTCCAAAGCGTTGACGCAATTATCAACCACTCTGACAGCTTGGTGTGAGAGCCGGAATATTGCAATCGAAGCGGTTCATTTGAGCGGCAAGCTGAATGTAATTGCTGACGAAGAGTCTCGCGCCGGACCGGATGCAAGCGATTGGAAATTAAATCCATCCGTTTTTTCTCGCGTTCAAAAGATCTGGCCATCAAAAGTTGACCTTTTTGCGTCCCATTGGAACGCGCAGCTCCCCTCTTTCTTTTCGTGGCGGCCGCAACCGCAAGCGTTGAACACAAATGCCTTTTCAGTTAACTGGAAGGGCCTTTCGGGGTATCTTTTTCCCCCTTTTGCGCTAATTTTTCAATGTTTGGAAAAAATTAGAAGAGAGAAAGCTGACGTAGTTTTCGTTTGCCCCGTATGGACAGGTCAGGCCTGGTTCCCGGTGCTACTCGAGCTAGCGTGCGACGTAGTATTTCTTCTTCAGCAGGAGCCGGACCTCCTGACATCGGCACTGAACGAGCCGCACCCGTTATTAGCATCCAGCGCACTTCACTTGGCCGTTTGGAGACTGTCCGGCGACAGTTGCGTGACAGAGGCTTTTCGTCGAACGTGGTCGACCTTCTTGTGGCCGGAAATCGACCGACCACCCTCGCAACTTACGATTCCGCATGGCGGAACTGGACACATTGGTGTGTGCGAAGGGATACGGATCCCTTGTCGGCGGATTTAACCGAGGTTTTGCAGTTCCTCACCGACTTGCTGGCCTCGGGCAAGTCGTATAGCGCAATCAACATTCACCGGTCTATGTTGTCCAGGACCCTGGGGTCCATCGAAGGCGTTCAGATAGGCGCGCATCCGCTTGTCGTCCGATTAATGAAAGGCTGCTATCACAAGAATCCCCCCAAGCCCAAGTACAACGACATGTGGGACCCGAGTCAAGTTGTAGAATTTATTAATTCGTTGGGCGAAAACCGACACCTTACCCTGAGCGTCTTAGCTAGTAAATTGGTCACCATGATAGCGTTAGCTACCTTAATGCGAGCGTCGGAGATAGCGGCAATTGGTTACCGATCCGTCGTCTTCTCAGAAAGAGGGGTAGTATTCTCATTAGATAGGTTACGGAAAGCACAGCGGAACGGTCCGCTGCAGTCCTTTTCAATATTAAATGATCCGGATCCGATTTTATGTCCAGTCTTGGCGCTTAAAGAATTTGTGGAACGTACGAATCAGTTTAGACGCGAGACAGACGAAGGAAAACTATTTGTTGCACTCATCGCGCCCCATAGGCCGGTCTCAGCCAGTACAGTGAGTCGCTGGATTAAATCGTTCTTGCAAAAGGCCGGCATAAACACTCGGTGTTTTGGGGCGCATTCCACAAGAGGAGCGGCCGCTTCGAAAGCGGTCAGTGACGGCGTACCGGTGGAGGCAATCTTGCGAGCCGGAAGTTGGTCAAAAGAAACGACGTTCAATCGATTTTACAATCGAGCGTCGACACAAACGATGTTTGTTCAAAATTAAAAATTCATCATTGGGCTTTAAAATCACCCTTAGGGTCTAGGCGAAATGCATTTCGCAGTACAATTGGTAAATTACCCGAGGGATCGTTCTACGATCCTGAAGGGTAATTGAAATTGTATAAGAAATAAATGTAGACGACGACCCTAAGGGTCTGTCTCCCACCCATACCCACCCTGTGTCATCATTTATTTAATTATGATTCATTCAATTTTGGAAAAAACGCGTAGAAATCAAACCTTTCGTGGCCGGAAAGCTGGAGGTTATTCTAGAAGCAAGAATAACTAGACTGGCGAGAAAGTAAGAAGGCCCCATTACGTGTTCAAGTTACGGCAGTTGGCAGAGCTGTCCAGAAGAAGAAGCGCACTATTTTTTGCTGCAACCATTATGTTCATGTTTCTGTGTTTCATGATATGTTACCTTGGGATAGAGTTTTTTTACCCTGAAGTCCTCAGGTTTTTTCTCGTATCCCCCTCAAACTGTTATTTGGAAGTTATGTGTGAAATTCTCTCTGATTATGTTTGATAACATGTAATTGTGTTTGGTTAAAACCCTGTACACGGATCTGTAGCTATAAGTCTGAATGGCAAAGGGCGTGTGCAGGTAAGAGGAAAGGGCAGCACACCCCCCTCTTTTTGTTCTTTAAAAAGCTGAATAAATGTAGGTCTACACCCTTAGGGTCGTCGTCTACATTTATTTCTTATACAATTTCAATTACCCTTCAGGATCGTAGAACGATCCCTCGGGTAATTTACCAATTTCCTCGACTGCTGAAAACTTTTCGCTCATGTGGGTTACCTGATTCCCAATTAAAATTGATCCAAACTTTGATTTAACCATCTCGGTCTCGAAAGCATTCAATTGAATAACTAAACTACTTCTCGATTGGATTTTCCCCCCACTTCATTGTTGTCGCACGCAAGCGATTGGCTTTTCAACAATGTCAATTGTGCTGCCATTTCCAATTGCGGTACAGAATCTATGATGAATCTTTTTGTTGACAATACGTATTCATTTTGATATGAAACGAGGGCTACCGTGGAGGGCGACGCAGGATGCAATTTGCTGCTCGGCCCATTGAACCATTCGATCATTTTGAATGATGGCAGTCGGCGCAATAATGGCTGGTAGATATACTAGTAAGAAGTTGTACAGAGAGGGTTGTTTTGAAGCTTGCAAAAGGTTTTGTGTTCTGATCGGTCCCCGATGGCTGAGTCACATTGCGTTATTACTAAGTTATACGGATCCATCACATCCATCCATCCGGTGGTGGCTGTTGGGGGGAAGAGAGGGGGGGGGGGCAGCAATAGAGGAATAAGTAACAGCAGCAAGATGTCAAACCCCTATTGAAAATCCACTCTCTGTGCTCTCTTTTCGACGGCTTTCAAGTGATCGTCATCATACGTATCGATCATTTCATTTCAGGCGGAATGAAAAGATCTAAGAGGAAAGAGAGAGAGTGGTGGTGGTAGCCGCATTCCGTCATCTTTATTATTATTTTTTTCCCCCTTTTTTATTGTGAAAGTGAGCGGCCTAAATTTTTGAAGCGATGGCCGATAGGTGGCTGGGAATAAAGACATACGCACAATGGGTCAGAGAAAAAGGGGACTGTAGATGGGAAACAGACAAAGCCGGAAGAAAAAGAAAAAGAAAATCCCGGAAGACTGTGTGGGGGTGGAGGAATGAAGGCAACGACAAAAGTAGAGATGCGCCCCATTGGATTCGATTCCGGTTATGGCTTTTCCCTCCTCCTCCTCTTTCCTCATGTAGTCATCTCTTTATTATTATCTTTCGTTTATATTCGTCTATTTTTCTATGGCCTACAGACTCTTTTGGATTGGAACCCCGGGCTTCTTTTTTAAGGGGTTTTCTCTCTTTCAATCTCTCTGTCTTCTCTCTAGAGCTCTTTTTTTACGATGCCAGAGCCGGGCAGACAGTATTTCATCACTATACAACTCCGGATGATCGGAGTTGTTGCACCAGCAGTATACTCTATAAGCTGAGCAGCAGCGGCATCGGCGGCAAACGGCTCGGCTTCCGCTCTCTGCTGTTTTGGGCGTCTGTTTCTTGTTCTCTTTTTCCCTGTTTCTCTTAATTCGATTAAGGGCGGCGTGCATTGTGTTTCGGTAGGGAGAGAACCAGACAGACACACAAACGTTTCATGTTTATGGTAATGGTTGCGTGTAAACACGGAGTGATCAACGGTTATGTACGGAAACAGAATAGAAGAGGGGGGAAAACAGTAACGTACACAAAAGAGCCAAACGAACGATCTGATCCGGAAATGTCAACTGCTGTGTGTGTTTCGTTCTTGTTTGCCAGAGGGAGGAAAAAAGGGAAACAACAAAAAAGGGACTTGATGATTTCGATATTACTTTTTGTGATGTATTTATTCGAGTAATCGTATTACGTTCAGTAAAGAGGAAGACATAAAATCTTGTTGTTGGGGTACTTCATAATTTTTTAGTCGACTGTATATATTTATACGCGGATGCGCTCGTCTACGCGGAAAGAGAGAGAGAGAGAGAGAGGAGAGAGTGATGACGTGGTTTTCCGGTCGTGATCTGTCTGACACGGCGGAGTGCTGGTTTATACAAAGCTGAAAGCTTTGCGCTGTCGTCGCCCTCATTCCGTGAGAGATTCAAATGATTGGTGAATATCAAAAGGAGTCTGCGTGTGTGTGTCTGTGTCTGTCTGCTCTTCTTCTCGTCAAAGAATGGAAAGTGAAGCGCCATCACATCTACTTGAAAATGCGATTAATATCAGCTGGCCCCTCATTTCCTCACACCGTTTGATGAGGATCAAACGTTGGCGGGTGTGCTGACCTGCACGCCATTCCTCGCCGAAAATGTTTCCTTCGTTTCTTCAAAAAGGGAAAATAAAAGAAGTTTTGAATGGAATGATCTGAATCGGCGAGAAAAAGTGCCAAAACAGCAGGCCAGCGACGAGAAGATGCAGCAGCGCTTCTGTGCTTTGCACCACTCGAGGCCAAATGATTTGGACGGAGATGAAAGGAAGGGTACTTAGGTGTAGACTGTAGTAGTACTACTACGCTACTACCACTACTATACACACTCCCGATGATGTATTCGAGCTTATAGCGATAGTGGGAGGAGGGCTGCCAATCGATACGAAATAAAGGACTTTTGGGTGAGAAAGGAGAATCTCAATGGGCGCTCGATTATATAATATATTCCCTACCTACTGAATAGAAAGGATACCCCCGCAGGCGTGGTGGGGAGAGCGTGTCACGAGGATCAATTGAGAGGCATATACACAGTATCTACGGTAGTGTTCGGGAGCCTATCGGGTCCTTATGAGGAGCTATCCAGAAGAGCTAGGGTCCCTCTACAACACTCGGCAGTATAGACTCGGTTGTCATTTGCATCTATATTGCCTGTTTGCCGGGGGATGAGTCGTTGCGTGAGAGAGGCTCTTCGTTGCCCCTCTCTCTCACCTGCATCGATATATTCTCTTTGCATGAAGCGTGGAACCTTCCACCTTGATGGGCTCGCTCTCTCAAGTTCCATCAACTCGATGGGCCTATTTGAACCTATTGACTCTTTTTCTCCCTATATTGTATATTTTTCCATTTTCTCAGGAAAATTGGAAGTAAGGAAAAGTGGAAACGAGTCCTGCCACTCCATTACCCACACAAAAGACATTGACTTTCATCAAAATGAGAGTCGGCCCTCAAATCGATTGCCAATGACTTTTTTCTCTCCGAAAGAGATAAATCTTGTTTGATTCTTTCCACCGAATATAATCAAAGAAATCAGGTTTTTTTTTTTTTGGTTTGTTCACCCGGCGTTATTCACTGTGTACACACACAAATCCAATGGCTCTAATGTAACCAACCGCAAAGAAGCAAAACTGGGAGAGAAACCCGCATTTCCTAATGCTCCTTTCATTTCTGATGGACTTGAACCATTCCTCAACGTCGGAAAGCACTTACAAATTGTTTGGGATCCTTTTTTCTTTCCATCCTGCGTTTGTGTTTGTGTGGGAGTCCTATACTTTGATGTGTGTATATATTTAACACTTTGAAAGTGTCTTTCTCTGTGTAGGAAGTACTTTATCGTAGGTAGTGTCTGCTGCTGGGCTGCTGTACTAGTACCTAGTGAATATATATATATCGCAAAAACAACTCGAACCGCCAACGTAACACGGTAAAATCTCTGGGGATTTGATGGACTTTTTGGGTTTTTTTTGCTTCGGTCGAAAGGTACGATCAATATGGTTGCCAACTTTAATATGATAGGAACTCTCTATATAAATATACACGTACGCTATAGACAATGCTGTGATACTTGTATATTTATATAGCTAAAGAGATTTGAAGTTGACCGTGATTGGATTCATCACTGACCGGGAGCTTAGAGCTAGGCACAGAGTCCATCCCTCCTCCCCTCTCACATGTCATATGTTATCATTTGGAATACAGTCCGAGCGGATTTTCTATCCCTCCCCCTCTCTTTTACACTATTGCGGACGACGAATGGTCATCGTTATTTATCGGTTTGATTACAAACGGCCGAGGATGATTCCACCCCTCACCCCTCCAGGCCACATCAACTCGAATGTTTCTAAACTCTAACGTTAACTCGAACCGTTTGATTGCAGTGAATTTTTGAACGGGGCTCCCTTTTTTCTTCTCCCTTGCCGATGATGGCTAATGCGATTGATCCAAATCGTGTTACACACCAGGGAGAGATCAGGTCTCCAAGTTGACTCAACGCCTATCGGCTGAATCAACAGACGGAGAAGCTGTCGGGAGTTTCTTCTTTCCTCCTATGTTTGTTGTGCCCCCCCCCCCCTTCTATAACCTTTTATCTTGTTCCCTGCGCTGTTGTACTACAATATTGGACGCGTCAATGTTTTGTTTGAACAAGGCCCAGAATTCAGCCGGGGGTTCGTCGTCGTTCAAATGATTCCTGCAAATATTCGGCATATAAGAGGGACATCATGGCCAAGTTTGACAAAACTTGAAGGGCAAGGGGCGGATTGGATCGTTTCGTATTCTTGTCCTGATGGTCGTCGATTCTATCTGGAACTCTGCAAGGAGAGACTTGTACCAACTCTCCATACATTTACACAGACTCCCCCTAGCTCCTTTTTTTTGGTTCCGTCTCGTGACTGTAGGCAGAACGGTTGATTGTCGACGGCAGACAGGACAGTTGGGGTCCGTCACAGTTGTATCTATCAGATCCAGGAGCCATGCAAATGGGCGACTTGGGCGATGTTCTCAATCCTGGCCAACTTCATAATTAGATTTTTGGTGGTGGAATAGAACAGCCAAGTCTCCACTCCGCTCCGCGCGCGGTAGTTCCGGCAGACCTGGCAGCAGCAATCAACCGCTCTTACTATCTGGTCCTCATCATCGACACAAAAAGATGGCCCCTCCATTCTTCTCTCTCTTTTTTAATTTAAAAATAAAACTTGAAACAGCGGTTCATGCTATCCAAGCGATGAACGCACGATACTGGCCACTAGCGTCGCTGTTGCGCGTTCTTGTGTGTGTCTACGACTTGACCATCTGCTCTTGTTAGCAACTTGTTTACTTCCCACTCTATTCCATTCCCCCCCCCCTACCCGGGTATACATAATGCGATAGATGGCATTATAGCCTCCTCTTTGCAGGATACATATCGACCCCTTTTGTATTTTTGGTTGCCATACACAAGCGAATGGCTTTTCTTTCGCTGTGGGGTTCTCCCCTCCCTTTCCACCCAGTTGGGCTTCTTGGATAACTTTGAATGTCTCCAACCACCTAGAAAAATTATATTGGTCTGCCCTCCCCCCCACACAACGTGATGATGTAACGACAGAATCATCATCTCGGTAGGAGTAGACCATTTCTATTATTGTTACCTGCCCGCGGTGAATGCTGGGCGGTTGACAAAAGCGGTCCGCCGTGATTTATTCCGAGCCGTTGATATTGATTGCGCATTGATCCCGGCAACGGCGGGCGACATCCCGGGGATCAAGAAGCGAGATTTTGATGGGAGGAGGGTGGAAAGGATAGAGCTATAAGAACAAACGAGATTATACCGACGGAAAGAGAAAGAAATCCGCTGCTGCTGGCCTGATCGACCGCACGGGACGATTTGTTTAATACCGATCCGGGAGTCGGGGACCAACAACAGCTGGTGTGTGTGTGTGTGTGGTATCGGCGATTTGTGTACAAGATTGCGTTCACCATTTATAGACTGGGAATATGCTAATACGGGAAACTATCACGATTTTACGTCGAGAGTCCTGAGACATTGAACCGGGAGGGAAAGAAACAAATGAACAAGTTGTCGGATGATTAGATTTTTTCTGAGAATGTCAGCATCAGGAGCATTCTTAATAAGGAGGGAAGGCATTCTTCTTTCTTGCACCACGTAGGTTTCCGGGTTCCTTATAATATGAAGGAGAAATACTCGACGACTCTGCCATTTCAACAACAGCCCAAGCCTTTTGTCTTTTCTTCATTCTTCTTCTTCTTCTTCGGGGGCTGAAGAAAAAGAAGAATGCGACGAATATCTATTTCTGTCTATCGCGTAGAGGCTAAATGAATTGAGATTGCGTCGTGATGAAGAAGAGTCAGAGAATCAAGGTACCCAGCCCACGATAGTCTCTGCTAGTATTATATGGAGAAGAGTGCGGATCGATATCTCATTCTGAACCTCTTTTTCTATTTTCCTTGTCTTCTTTCCTTGTGTTTTCTTCTTTTTATCAGCGCGGGTAGGAGGGAGAAAAAATCCTCCTCACCCCTCTCCGATTGGACGTATCCAATCCGGATCGGATGGATCTGTAACTCTGTAAGATGAAAGAAAAGAGAAGTCGGCGACTTGTCGACCGAGGGAAAGAAAAAGACGGAAAACAGATGACAAAGCAGCAGCAGCATGCCCAAAGATAAAAAAATATAAAAAGCTTCGCGAACACAATACTGTGCACACAATTCCATGTGTGTGTGTGTGTGTGTATAAATCACGTTTGTATCTCCCTCTATTCGACTAATCTTTTGGGAAGGATCACACACAGAAAAAAGTAAAACCTTTTCCCATCTAGTTGAAATGTTTTTGTCGAGTCAACTGGCCGCCTTGAATTCGATTTTTGCCCAGTGGGGGGATCGTAGGGTCCAAATCCTTACGCAACCTATTTTGTGGAAAGCTTATACAGTCCCCCTTTTCTCGAAGCTGTTGAATCGAGACTGTTGAATCGCTATATATAGTCAAAAAGGATCCATGCTTGGATATTATGTTGCTGGACGCAAACAAGGCCAATTTCCGCCGACCAATCATCACAGGGAGGCCTTGGAGCTACAACGCCTTTTAATATTAGGAATGGATGGGGGGGTTGTTGTTGTTGTTTGGTGAGAATCGATCCGTCGTCGAATAGATACACAAGATTGAGGACCGCGACCCCGCCATCATTCGATATAGCCTTTCTGATTGAAAGGAGATGAAGCGCGTCGATTCTTTTGTTTTTTGTAGGGGGGTCTCTCCTTCATTGCAGACACTTTTGATGCAATTCTCCATCGACGACCGAAAAAAAGGGGGGGAAGAAAAACTCTAATCGATTATCGATCGAATTTGTTCTCTGAAATTGTTTCGAAAGTTTTAAAAACACCAGTGAGAAATTTTCCTTCTCTCTTGTTCTCACACGCAGGGCGTTGTTGCTTATAATACGGAGGGAGCCAAAAGTATAGCGAAGGGATCTATTATATATCCGGCTGACGCGCCGAGTCGGTGTATATGTTAGCGAAAGGGAAACAATAACAAAACGGGTGAAGAAGACGAACAAGACGCGTGTTTTCAACAGGATATAAAAAAAAAAGCGGCGCCGTCGACCCAATCACGCGTTCCTTCTCCCCCCACCCCCCACTGGAAGCCTGCTACTCCTCACTCTAATTCGCAATTTCCGTCGCTTTTTTTTCTCCCTTCTTCTTTTTACACCAGACGAGACGCCCCCACATCAACTCCCTCCTCTCCGCTCAGACTGATTTACTAGACGTTCTTTTTGCGTACCGCCCCCGGTGTATAAATCCAGGATTCATACCCGTTTTCCTTCCGCACCGCCAGAGTCTCTAGAAATGAATGTCACGAGTGAAAGCTGATGACATCATCACCTGATGTATCATCATCAACTTGGATTTGATTTGGGGAAAAAAACTTGGCTTATTGTATTCAACGCGCGAAATCTGATCCTGGTGATTCTTTATCACTCGACTTTTTTTTCGTAAATATCGTCGACGGGATTGTATTACGCACAAGACGGTGGCTTTGAGAAAACGAGCTTTGGCGTACACGCTAGATGTGTATGGGGGTAAAGGAGATTGCGTACGCGATCAAGCGCGACCGTTCAATTTGTCATCTTTTTTTTTGAAGATTCCGCGGGTTTTACTTGTGTGTGAATTGGGTTTGAGTGGCTCCCCTGTAACAGACGGACGACCTTTGAAAAGCTGCGAAAGGGTTTCGATTTTTCTTTTTCAAACATGGAAAAAAGATCCAATGTGTGTGTACACACACAGACACTATATACTATTACTACTATGACTACTATGTGTGTACGAGTGAGGAACACATACGAGTCTTGGGAGCTTCTTTTCGGCGCTTCGCCTTGCGAGAGAGGTTCCTCCTTCTATTGAAAATCAGCCCAAGGGCCAGAACGAGGGTTCAGTCGGCTTTAGCCTCTGTCAGAGTCGACACTAGCGCGTTCCCGCGTTCGCACTTTGAAGGGTTTTTTTCTCTTCTTCTTCTTGCTTCCTTTTATTGTACTGTGCCGTTTGCCATCCTCGCGGCTGTCATCAGGTGTGTTTGGTAAAAAAAAAGGGGGAACAAGTCGAGAAGCCGTCAAAAATCACTTTATTCTTGTAACTTTGTGTGTGTGTGTCTGCTAGACAGTGAAGACATCGGACAACGGGTGGAAAATAAAAGTTATTTTGTGTGTTTATCGAGCGGGAGTCACGCCGTCATTTCGTGTAGACCAGCAGCGACGAGTTGTTTGCCAACTAATATCATCACCGGACGTGTCATTCTTCTTCTTCCCGTTTGAATTTGAGTGATTTGATTGTTTGGAAAAGGGACAGCCAACAAATAAGTGAAGATAAAAACAATTGACAGTCCTCGAGAAAAAACAACAAAAAAGTTGTGGGTCGTCACGTCGGCCAGCGACGACGGATGGGATGATGTCTTGGTAAGTTGTTGTATAGTCGATGGAATTCCAGGCTCGCCCGTCATCCGGTTTTTTTGCGCGTGTAAAAAAGGGGGGAGAAAAAATGAAGAGTTTTAATCAGTGCGAGGACGGATGCGATCCGTGAAATGAGACGTTGATTAAGTCGATCCTTGCTCGAGCTATTTGGAATATGCCACAAGTTTGGCTGCTGTTGCCAGAGGGGCCTGCTGTGAGGAGGAGGTGGTGACTGGCCGGCCGAGAGTTTATCGCTGATAGCAGCAACACGAACAGAGCAGCTGTTCCTTTTGATTTCATTGGCCCGAGTCATCCGTCCGGACTGTTGACCTCTTGACCGTGTGGGGGGGGGCTCCTTCCCTCTCTGTCTAATATTAACTGTATCACATGCACCACAGTAGCCATCGATGTGTTTATTATACAGAACGTTATTGATATTATGTATAGCCGACGCTGTGCTAGATTCTCTGTTGACATTTATCTCGATTCTCGGTTATCGCCCCGTTTCCTCCGTTTTCAACCATCAAAACAGCGAAAAATTTCGATCGTAACGGATGCTCATGGGAGGAATTGTTATGACCTGATTATGTCACAATTGACTTGATTTATCTTCCCATTGAAAAACATTCGAGTTGATTGTAATAATAGCGAGTCAGCATCACAATTCGATTTGAAGCTGGGCCAAGATTTTCAGAGGCGACTAATCAGAAATGTCTTTTTGGAAAAAATTTTCCTCTTTTTGTTGTTGTTATTGTTATTACGGAGGCAGAAAAGTTAAGCCAAAGTTGGATTCTTGTTTTGACATCCCCCCTCTATATACCCGTCGTATCGCACGACACCGAAACAAACTTTTCCTTTTTCCTATTTTGTTACACGGGGGCTTCATTTGAGCTCCTTCAATGACACCGAACCTCCTCTCGCACTGAAAAGTTATGACGTCAGGTATAGCCGGGCCGCGGTGGGCGTCTCCTGCTGCGGGATTCCTGTCCCGAAACGGAAAAAAAAAACAACATCAGGAGCGATCGTCGGCCGCAGCTGCAGCGGAAACAAGACGAAAAAGAAGAAGAAAAAAATAGGGAAAAATAGAAAGGAATGCATGTTCCAGCTGGGTTAGAAAGGAGACGAGCCATCTCTTATATACAGGATAGTCTAGTATAGGTTGGATGTCGAGAAACAAATAAATAAAACATTGGGAAGAGCGCGCGTCCGGGGGATCCGGGTTTTTTTTTCGGTACATTGAAAAGGCAAGATCCTGTTGCAGAGATGCAGGGTTCCCTCTTTTTGTGTCTGTTTGTTCAACTTGATTTTCCCGCTACTTTTGACTTATCTACGTGCGCAGTTCATTTCCTATTTTTCTTTCATCTTTTCCCCTTGATTTTTTCCTTATTTGAATATTGATATCCGCCGTAAAAAGTCTCGTATTCAGAGAGTGGCGATGCTCATTAAAAATCTAACCGACAGCCAGAAGTTTGTTGCACACTCCCTTTTTTTCCCGAAACAAAAAATAATTCACTCATTCCGGAAATTTCAATTAAAATAAACACAAGCGTATACCGTAGTACACCCCCCCCCCCCCCACTGCTCTTTTTGTATGAAGGGGGGTAGGATCGTGTCAAAGAATAAAATTTGGGGATCATCATCATCATCTCTTGAATGTGATCCTTTCTCTCTGCGCCATATCCCCTGTTCAATTCCCGCTCATGTTGATGATGAATAATCGATTGAGACAGTGAGAGACAGACAGTCGTTGTATTCCCATCGGTTGCCACACACACACACTCGATAAGTCCTCCCACCACAGAGGCAACGTCGGGGAAAAAAGGGGGAAAGAAAAAAAGACATCTTTCCTCGTCAGACGTTGTCATCATCATCATCATAGGATTCAGTCGCATCTCTCTCGGATCGATGTCTAATTACCAGTCGACGTTCATGGCGGAGAACATTTGCGGATGAGGGAGAGCTAGAACCTATTCTCTTTCTCTCATATCCCCGGGAGAGAGAGAGAGAGAGAGAGAGAGAGAGTCAGTCGAATGTGTACAACAAGAGGAGCAGATATATTTATATAGAAAGAAAAGAAACGCGAGGAAGGATCGCTAGGTTGATCCGTTGATTCCATCATCATCATCATCGTCGTGGGCTAGAGAGAGAAGAAGGAAGACGATTTCTCCACCACCACCGAAAGGATCGTCCATCTAAACAGATTCCTATTAGCTCGGCTGATGACAGAATCGATCTCGTAGAGTAGAGAAAGCTCTTCCCTTAATTCCACCTCTTTTCTCATCTTCTGCCTACCCCCTTCACTGGGGAGGGGGCCAAAAGAAATCGTTTGCTTAGCTCCGCCAGGTGTCGTTGCTCCGCACGATAGAATAAATAATAACTAGACTAGGCACAGAGGAATTGAAAAACAACTGTTCGTGTAATCTCTTTTGTTTATTTACCTTTTTTCGTGCGGTAAACAAAAAAAGGGGGATGCTGCTACGTGGAGACCACGCAGGTATATATTCTAGTGCAGATGACGGTTGTTGTAGTCAGCTCTGTACTATGTCTTGCAGCTGCCCTGTCTGTTTTGGGGCGGTTACTATGGGTCTTCTCCCATCGGGACCGTTCGGGACAGGCAACACACGGCGGAATATTTAACCAAGTAGAAGTCGATTCGAAAGGACAGGATGAGTGCGCGACAGATTGGAGGAATATAAGTAGAAAAAGAAAAGAAAAGAAGTCAAGCGGAATCGATAAAAAAGAACGAACGATGGCCCGCCTGTCACACAGGTTCTCTCTCTTCTTATGTTTTCTTCCCCCCAAAAAAACCCCGTGTGTGTGCCATTTGCCTTGGGTACCATATAGAGTTGACTCGGCTAGTAGTAGTCAGTCCCGTGCAATTTGATTTTACACGTCACTTGCTTCGCTCCGGCGATGTGTCCTCGTGAATAAAGGAGACACACATAAAAATATATACAAATACATACCGGACAAACCCTCTACTACGAATGAAAGGGGAAGAAGAAAAAAAGCTACAACCACGAAATTTCTGCATCCGCTCTTTTCCAGTGCGCTGAAAGGCGGTGGAAATGTTATATAATCAAATTTTCACGAAGTCAAAGAAGAAGAAAAAAAGGAGATGGCATTTCCCTTTTTTTTCGTGAACCAACTCATTAATGCCTGCCATATTGCACACACGACGACGTGAAATCTTTTTCCCTCTCTTCTTGTTGCTTGAACTGTGTGTCGTTCCATCATATGGCCCCCACCTCCCGACTGGCAATTAGTCATGCGGTCGTCGGTTCCGGTATTATAATGAACGAGGGGCTATGATGGAAGAGCAGAGTGTATTTATATGGAGTGGGGGGGATATCATAATATCAAATGAGCACGTCTGTGGGTTCCTTCCTCCGACCACCCACACCCCACCACCGTCACCACTCGACGCTCAAACAAATTAAAATTTTCTCTTGTCGGGAAATATTTATTGTTTTCCTATTTCTTTGTCAACGTTCAAATTTCCCGAAATGTTATTTTTCTGCGAAAATATTTCTGTTTTTTCAAAAATATTTTATCTACTTTTTGGTTGTTGTACCTGCTGGGTGTTCCGTCGCAGTAGCTGCTGTGGCCCTTTTTTTTTATTTATTTAATGGTATTTATAATCCCGGATAAGATTTTTTTATTATTTACTGCATCTCTCCTCTTGTGTGTTTCTTTTTCGGCTCCTTTTCGGCACGTCAAAGTAAATTTTTATTTTTACGAGATAAAAAAATAAGCGGCGAAAGTTTGAGAATGAAAATATTTCAACACAAAGGAGAAACGCAAGGAAAAAGGTTTTAGTTGTTGTCGGTGTCTATGTTAACTTTGAGTGAACGCTCGTTTCTTACACCTGTCTGGTTTTGATTTGATTAGAAAAAAAAATGTGTTGAGACGTGGAATTCAAAAAGAGACTTTTTTTTCTCGAAAATTGTTTGTGTGTATTGTCTAAGGCTCTTCTTCGTCCCTCCTTTTAGTAGTCGGCCAAGAAAAACTGTTTTAATAGCCCCTCGTATGGGGCTTCAAATGCTTTTTCTTCGCAAAGGTGTTAAGTCCCCATAGGTCTCTTGTATCTTCTTCATGGTCTTAGAAGAAGAACTGAAGACGAAAAGGGGAATGATTAGCTTAACTTGGTAACACACGCGAGACAAATAGGATTAAATAAGGGAGAAGAAAAAAAAAAGAAACATTGTACAACCCTTTTAAAATAGTAGCCTAGAGCTAAGACTCTTTGCGTGCGCCAACTTTGTTACCTTGATTGTACACCCTATATTTATACTCCCGAAGAAAGAAAAATCACTTTTGATTAAATGGAAATTTCAATTTTCTTGATCAAATTTTAATGGCTTGTTGTCTGTGGGACTTTGGGACCTCAAATTTTTTTTCTTTTCAATGATTTTTCAAGAGTCTCTTTTAGTTTTCAACCTACTCCCTAATAATATTCTTCATACCAGATTGGTTGAAAAGGTCTAGTTGATCTGGGGTCGCGTTGGGGCCTATTTGTCTCTCTCCCCTCTCACAGTCGTCCACCAATTAAGGAGAGAAGAACTTGATTAACTTTTTCGTGTGTGCCGTTCGTCTGTGTGTGTGTGTGTGGGGGGGGGGGATATATTTTTTTCACAGGAAAGAGGGGAGTTGTGTGTCTGGACGGGCGCGAAAATCAATCGATCCCGCCAAAGAGAAAGAATCCTTCTAACTGGAGACGATTTTGGTTAATTATTGGGGATGAAGCTCTTGCCCAGATTCGCTATTATCTTGTAGTGATTCCACAAAGATGATGATGATAAAAGTCCTTGCAGTTTTTAGAAACTGGACGATCAATCGACTGGTTTAAAAAAAAAGGGAGAGAAGAAAAAAAAGAAGAAGGGAGCGTCGTCGGGACTGAAAGACGTGATCACCATTGAAATTGCGTCTTCTTCGTTGGTCAGAGAAGACGCGACACATTTCCCTTAATCTCGTCACGTCGGCTTCATGGACCCGACAATGGTGCATGCTGGACTAGAGGACCCTAGTTGGAATAAGAAGAGGGGGAAAGAAGAGGCTGTGCTGAATCGAATGCAATCAGCCGTTTGGCGGCTTCCTCCGGAGAAAGGGCTGTACAGGAGGGGGGATGGATGGATGGATGTTTTTTTTCTTCTTTTATTTCTTCCCTCCGTTCTGCCCAGGTTTCAACAGCAAGCCAAACACAGTGTATAGCCCAGGGAAAGTCGGCTTTATACTAAAGTGACTTTCAAAATAATGAAATGCGAATTGTGTGATCGATTTATAGTTTAAGGTACATCCGTCGTTCCGCTCCCGTTTTTTTTTTCTCTTTTTCTTTTTCCCGCCGACAACTGCCGAGCCATCAGTTTCTATTGGACATGCAAAATAAAGAAATGTAAGCAAGTTGTGTGTAGGCGTCGTGTTGTCGTGTCCTCCTCGTTATACAACTTTTGGGAATCTTCTTCTTATTCTTGTCAATTGAATTTCGTCGGCTCCTTTTTCAATTGTATCCTGCAGGCCAGAATTTGGTATTCACGTATAGTATAGACGTGTACGAGCCATACACTCGTATAATATGTGTATCCATTCGTCTCTCTCTCTCTCTATTCGCTTGATTTGTGTGCATTGTACGACGACTCGTACGTCCATCCAGTTTGAGTGTTTGGAAGGAATAGAAAGGCGACTGGATGAGGAGGGGGGGGGGCCTGGTGTTCCACTCTTGTCAGCACTGAATCTATTTGAATCGATCAAGTTTGTATAGGAGAGACGTGGGTCTCGGAAAAGGCGCCCATTCGGCATATCTGCCTACGCCGACTCGGATGTGTGTGTATGTGTGTGTATGGAACGTCTAGTATTGAGACAGATAGCCGTGCTGGAAATTTCGAATCCACCCAAGTTCCATTCCATAATATAATACAGAGATGTGGAGGCATCACAAGAGGACGTCGAAATTGAATGTATAAGAAGAGTCTGAGGCGCATGGGCTGAAACCAACTCGATTTGCCATGGAACTGCGGACCCTGTTTCAACATTTAAATACAACGTAGATAGGAAAGAAAGCCATCCTACAACACGGATATATATAGATGGACAAACTCAATAATAAATTTATTTCCAGTCGACGATTTCATGTTGCGTTCCACCACTAGAGCAGCGCGGACGGACTAAACTTTGATGACAAAGAAAATTGAAATCCCTCGGACCAGGAATAAACAAGTCTGTGACTTTTTCCTTTCTGACCGAGAAAAGTTTTTACACGTTGAAAGATTTATCAATGTTGGGATAGTTTTGCGCCAACTTTTTCCCCCTCCGTTCGATAGAGCATCATAAACCGCACACAGCATTCAATCAGTGCGTTGTAGAGAGAAGGTTACCTTGTTAAGGGCGGCCGTCAGTTCTCCTATAATGAGCT